>NC_059104.1:105052624-105717859 GCF_020740685.1 Jaculus jaculus
GCTGAGGTCCCATCTATGGCTATTAGTAGCATCAGGTGAGCAGTGATGTTCTGCTTTGCCCTCTGTGGTGCATCTCTACAGTCCCTCCTGGAGAGTCCTGTGCAAGTTCACAACTCAGAGTTCTATATTCAGGCTGGTCTTCTTCAAAAAAGGGAATATATCTTTTGTAATTGAACTTACAGAGCTGGAGACAAATAGAGAACTGGCTGTGCATTATTTCAGTTAGCTCCTTTTTGCTGCATGCTCCAATGGCATTATGAGAGAAAAGAGACATTGCAGTAGAGGTAAGCCTTTATGAAGAAATGCTGCCACTGGGGTAAATCTAGGTTTCCAAGGAATCCAGGTTCTTTGTGGGGTGTTAGTTTTCCTTCTGTTTTCTTTTTTAAATTAACATTTTTTTTTCCAAGGTAGGGTTTCGCTCTAGCCCAGGCTGACCTGTATGTAATTCACTATGTAGTCTCAGGGTGGCCTCGAACTCATTGTGATCCTTCTACCTCTACCTCCTGAGTGCTGGGATTTAAGGCGTGCGCCACCACTTCCAGCTTTTTTTTTAATCTTTAAAAAGTATTTTATTTTCATTTATGGGGAGACAAAGAGAGATAGAGAGATAGAGAGATAGATAGAGAATGGGCACACCAGGACCTTCATCCACTACAAACGAACACCAGAAGCATGTAACAGCTTGTGTATTTAGCTTACATGGGTCCTAGGGAACCAAACTCAGGTTCTTTAGCTTTGCAGAGTAGATGGGCATATCAGGGCCTCTTGCCACTGCAAACAAACTATGGACACATGCAACACTTTGTGCATCTGACTTTATGTAGGTACGAGGGAATCAAACTCAGGCCACTAGGCTTTGCAAGCCAGTGCCTTTAACCACTGAGCCATCTCTCCAGCCCCTTTCCTTTGGTTTTTGCAGTTTTATTGATGAGATTGTATATAGTAGGGGGTTGAAAGCCCAAGAAATGTTCTGCCAGAATCATCCAAGCCCCAGTAAGGTCTTAGAAGACCTGGTCTGTTGGGGATACTTTGAGTCACCTCTGGGGAGATGCCAACTTTCTCCTGCCAATGTGAGAGCTGGCTGGGCACTGGGGACAAAAACCAGCCAGGTGCTGGTAATAGGGTGTTCTGGTGCAGTGGTGATGACTATCTGGACTCCAGGTCAGTCTAGGCCTGGGGAGCAATGGGAAAAGCTAGGAGTTGGGGGGTGTCAGGAAGAACGAAAACATTGTTGGAGGAGAAGCCAAGACAAAATGCTAGATCTACAAGGGATGTTGGTGCCAATACTCGTTGTCCACCCATTGCCATCAGGATGGCCACCTCTGCATACATTTGTGCTGCATATGCCCACACAGCATTTAATTTATCTTGTGCTCTATGGGGGAGAAGCTATGGCTTTTGGAAGAGAACACATCTTTTTCAAAGAGTGTGGGACACAGGTAGCATGATCAAGGTGCAGATAATGGGGGAATACTGGACAATGCACTTGTGTGTCATCCAGTGTCCCTGGAATTGGACTGCAGTGTATTGTGGATGAGAGACACCCTCAAAGGGTTACCCACAAGGACTTCACTGCTCTCCCAGCCACATGTTCTTCTGGCCTCCTCAGAAGAGTATTTCATGATGTTGGTCAGGACAGGGGAGGCCACTGGGGCTCCTGAGCCTGTGCTAATTCTCTTGTCTTCTGTTTTCTTATGAGCCTTTGATCCCTTGATGTTGGGGATTCTGAGGCTGTGACATCATGCAGGGTGTCCAGGATGATTCAGCATCCAAGGAGGATCAACTGCTGGCAGGACCTTGGGAGCAATGCAAGCTTCTGGTGCTTTCTGGATCCAGAGTCCTCCTTTTGCCCTCAGCTCATGGCCGCTCCCAAAGGTGGAATCATGCAGAAGTTGAGCAGCTTTCTTCCCACCATGCTATCTTTCTATGCCCCTCTTTCCTTGTCTGATGGTAACACTTGCAGAAAGTTGGGGTGCTAGCATCCTTTTGAGGATTAGCTGGATGTCAGGGCACTTGTATGTTATATTGCATATGATTATTGTTTTTGACAGGTCCCTGAGAAGTTGTCAGCTTGTATTTATCTGCTTGCAGTGTGGGGGCGGGCAGGGTGTCTCTGAAGGAACTCTTTTGGGGAGGGATAGGCCAGCTCAGTGGGGGGTAGTCAGTGTAGAGTCAGTGTGAGCTCTGAATGGAATTACTTAGCAAACATTGTCCTTTGAGCTTGGTTCAGTGGGGACCCTGGAGCACATCTCATCAGTGTTACCCAGTGTTGGGTTAAAGCCCTGACCTGGGCAGCATTTCAAGGGATATTTTTAGACAGTTATTTTTTAACTCAGGCTGGCCTCAAACTTGTGATTCTTCTGCCTCAGCTTTGTGAGTGCTGGGACTTCAGGCACTGCTACCATGCCCAGCCCTTCATTTTAAGTTTTGTGTTGTTTGGGGAGCCTTGGCATGTATATAAAGACCATTAATTCCCATGGTCTTTAGGGTAAAGCTGCCCTTATTTGAGAGTGCTGGATTGCAATGCCAGGTGTTCCCAGAACCCAACTTCACTGAACACTGAGCCCTCTACCACGCAAGCTGTCAGTAGGGGGAGCCCTGTTACTGTGGTGGCCTTTCCTGTTGAATATGGGTGGAGAGTGTATCTAGGGGCCTAAGGAGTGGTGTGAGGAGTGGCCAGTGGGGTCTCTCTTCTGCAGAAGTTTCACTGGATATGTATTGAAGAGAATATTTCAGGAATTACTAGTTTAAGAACTTGGCTGGAAAAGAAGTAGAATCACTATTATGGTCTAGATCTTAAATGTTCCCCAAAAGCTCATGCACTGGTGATGGCTTGGTCCCCAATACAGCAGTGTTCAGAGGTGGGGATTCAGGACATGACTGGATCAGGGGGCTCTGCCTAAGTGATTGATCCATTGATAAATTCAGTGTTGAGTGATCTTCAAGGGAGGAGACTTTGTTATGAAAGTTCTCTTTCTCCTTCCTAGCCACCTTGAGGGGAGCAGCTTTCCTCTGTCACACGCTCTGTCTGTGGTTGTGCCTTATCACCCTCCCAGGCAATCCTATCAAGTCACTATGGCCTACAACCTCTGAAGCTCTGAGTCAAAACACACATATCTTTCTTTCAAGGAGCTTATCCTGGGCACCACAGGGATTTTGTCACAGTGGAAATCTGACTAACATGTCCACGGTGCTGATGCTCGGGCTGCTCAGGTTAAATATATGAAAGAAGTTGCATGAAGGTTCTGACTTAAATAGTCATTTCAGGGAAGGGAGGGGGTGGCACCTCAGTAAGACTGATACTTCCAGGGCACATAATCACTGAAACTTCAGATCCAGACCTGCCTCTCTTCTTCACCCGGAACTGCCTTCATGAATAGTTGTTGTGATGTGATTCTAAATGGTGTGAGTCCAGGTTTCAGAGGAAGAGGAGACCTGGAAGGTCTCAGAAACAGAGCTATGGATTATTTCTCATGGATTTGTGAAGAGCCCACAGAAGTGTGTCAGTGTGGTCTTCTTATGAGACATTCCATCTTTTTCGGCGTTTTCTGAGATCAATGTTTGTACCTTAGACATTGAGACTCAGATTGGGATGCTAGGCGGGCTGGCTGGCTCAGGGGTGAAGGAAGGTTTTGCTGGAGTGTTGCTACAGCTCTTTGGGACCTGAAGAACCTTCCCTGAATCCGTCTATCCAGACATGAGGGATCAGATTGTCTGTCTTGGAGCGGTTTAGGAGAATCCCACCAGAGTGAAAGACTGAAGAGTCCCTCCAAGTGAATAGAGAAAGGATGGTGTTTGTAGTGAATCACTGAGCTTCAAAGATGAGGAGGAACTGTTTCCCATCATCAGTAGTTTATGTACTCATTTTGGAGTTCTATGGGTTTGTGATGCCTGACACTTTGTAAACTCTTGATCTACCATTACTACTCCCCCGACTTTTCCTAGCCTTCAAATTTAATACCACTGTAGAAGTCAGTTAGTATTTCTTTTTTCTTTTTTTTTTTGAAAGCTGGTTAATTTGTACTCTACATGATGCAGACTCCATTTAATGTGTGGCTTAAATGGGAGCACACAGGAATGTCCTGCCCGTTTGCACACACAAGTCTAAACATTATCTTTTCAAAATGGCTGGCCATCTCTGCTTGCTAGAGGCAACGTAGCCCCTTTAATTTCCCAGTTTGGAGTTTTTAGATCATGGTGGGCTCAGAAACAAGCCAAAATTCCACTTCAGCATCTAGGAGGTGCTAGTGAGAGGTGTGTGAGTACTCAGTTTAGAAGATCTAATTATATCATCTCTTGCTCCCATCCTCAGCACCTTCCATGACTCCCACTGCTCTTAGCTCTTAGATAAAGGTCAAAACTCTTGTGTCAGACACCTTTTTAATCACTGTGACAAAAATACCTGAGAGGAACAGCGTAAAGAAGGAAAGATTTCTTTTGGCTCCTGGTTTCATAAGTTTCAGTCCATGGTCACTTGGCCCTGTGTTTGGGCTGTGGGGAAGCAATATGTCATGGTGGAAGGGTGTAGTAGAAGAAAATTACTGACCTCACGGAAGCTGAGAGCAGAGGAGCATGGACAAGTTACATCCTCCCAGGGCGCGTCCTCAGTGACCTACCTCCTCACTTCCTCCAAACAGGTCTCACCACCTATATAACAAATAATGGCATCAAGTTATGAATTCATCAGTGGGTTAATCCACTGATGATGTCAGAGGCGTCATGATCTAATCACTTTCAAAAAACTCATCTGCTGCTAACTAATCCTATCACATGAATACTGAAAAAAAATGCATGGATGGGGCTGGAGAGATGGCTTAGCAGTTAAGCACTTGCCTGTCAAGCCTAAGGACCCCTGTTCAAGGCTAGATTTCTCAGGACCCACATTAGCCAGATGCACAAGGGGCGCACGCATCTGAAGTTCCTTTGAGGTGGCGAGAGGGCCTGGTGCACCCATTCTCTATCTATCTATCTGCCTGTTTCTCTCTGTGTCTGTCGCACTCAAATAAATAAATAAATAAAAATGCATGGATGGATGAATGAATGAATGAATGAATGGGGTCACAAGATGGGCAGCACTAGACAGACTCCTCTGGCTTTGTGGAGATATGCTAAAGTTATATGGATAATGCTGTTTTTCTTACCTATTAGAGGGGAGAACCATAGGGGCTAAGTAGTTATATATGTTGCTCCTGTTACTTTTTCCTTTTTTTCCTGTGTGTATGTGGTATGTATGTGTGTTCATATGTGTGTGGGAGCATCTGTGTCACATGCATTTGGAGGCCAGAGTTCACATTAGTGTCTTCCTCAGTCACTCTCTACTTTATTCTTTGAGACAGAGTTTCTCGTGGAACCCAGAACCCATGGACTTATTTAGGTCAGCTATCCAGACTAGAAGTTAGACAGGGATTTCCTATCTAGGATTGTGGGGATTACAAGCAAGTGCCGCCACAGGTGACATTTTATATGGGTACTGGGATCCAAACTCAGGTCTTCATGCTTGCATGGGAAACACTTTATTAACTTAGCAGTCTCCCCAGTCCTGACTTTTGGGGCTCCACTCCTGTGAGAGATGATAATGATCTTCTTGGTTTTCTCTTGTCTCTGCTACATCAGAGTGCACTCCCTACCATGCCCACTGTCTGCTCTCTCCTGATCTAATCTTTGAAAAATGTGGCTTTTCAAAGGCAAATCACAGATGTTACCTGGTCCAGGAAGGTATACTGATCTTGTGACAGCTCCATAGCTGGCTTTTCTTGGTGTATTGCCACAGGTGCAATTTCAGGATCAGATTGAAGAGAATGCCATCTAGACTGCTTGGGATGGCTTTGGAACAAGATGTGTTGTCTTTTGGAGAAGTCATCAGCTGCCAGGCCTCCAGAACTTTCTACCTTGAGACCTTCTCAGGTGCAGCTGAGAAGGCTGTCTATGCATGTACCTTTCTGTAGACATCTGAGCTCTCTTTGTGGCTGGGCTTTCAGCAGCTCCAGCCATTCCAGTTGTCTGCTGTGGGCATGCTGCACTCCTAGCCATTCCCCCACTTGTCTGCCCTTGGGTTTCCTTATACTGAGTCAGCTGTACCCCCCCTCCACCTGCTGGCTTGGCATTGTAGACAAGCTATGCCAATTCTGGTTACAATGTGTTGGTTCATCAGGGAGCCCACATCCTGTAGTCTTTTCCAAGGTGATACTTAGCCAACTGGCAACCAATAGTGAAGAACAACTCTGGGAACTGAGGCTGCTGTGTACTCAAGACCTTGTCTGAGCCAATAGCAAGATCCATGGGAAGCAGAGACCATCTCACTGTTAGGATCTCTTTCTGCCTCTCATGTTGGTTCTTGTTTTGCACATCGTGGCTCTGGCTGGCAGACAGAAATCCACCACTGTTGCTTGTTGGTGGCTTGGAACTTCTTCATGTAGCCAAGGCGTTTGGACTTTCTTCTGTGTTCTGCCTATGAGTTTGGGAAACAAGAAAGTAGTTCTCCTTGGAGATGGCCTCTGTCCTTGTCATTTCCCATCCTAGCCACAAGAGAGACATGTTTTTTATTTCCTCCACATTAATACTTCCTGCTGTCTTTGGCTCAAATTCAGAAGGTAGTACTAATGTTTTGGGGAGAGGAATGGACAAGGGGCACATACAGGAGGTGGTGGCAAACTAGCTTTGTTTACTAGTGCGAATGAAGCTTTGAATCTCCAGGATGAGAAGTCAGCCAAGAAACCATAGTCCCATGTCTTGGCTTTGAGGCTGGTTGTCTGTGACTTTCCTAGGAACTGTGTGACACTCCCTGAGCACCAGTGTCGGTTTCTTTCCCTTCTTTTCCTCCTCTCCCTGTCTTTCCCCTTCCTTTTATTTTCCTTCCCTACCCTTTTCTTTGTCATGGTTTTGCTGTGTAGCCCAGGCTGGCCTTAGATTTGTGATTCTCCTGCTTTAGCATCTCATATACTGGGATTCGAGGCATGTGGCAGCATAACTGGCAATCAGTGTTGATTTTTGTTATGGGAGAAATTGTTTCCTTTCCTTCCTGAATTTGTATGTTGACGTCCTAACCCCAAAACTTCAGACTGTGGCTAAATTAGGAGGTAGTTTCTTTGAAGAGGCAATGGAGGTAAGATGGAGTCATGTAGGAGCACCACAATTCAAAAAGAGTAGTGTCCTTATGAGAAGAGACTAGGCTACAGATAGGTACAGAGAAAAGTCTATGTGAGAACAAAGAGGAGAAGGTGGCTGCCTGTGAGCCAAGGAGATGCCTTCTTAGAAAAGGTCCACGTGGCTGACATCTTGACCTTATATACCTAGACTCCACAACTGACAGGAAGTATATTTTTGTTGAAGCCACTCAACAGAATTCCAGTGGTGCTTTATTTTGGCAGTCCTAGCAAACTAATTTACCCTCCTTCAGGCATAAAGGAGGGTCTGTGGAGGGCCAAGAGAACAGCAGACTGGACTCTTTCTAAGCAACTTGTTCTCACAATCTCAAGGTTGATGGCCTCTCTTTGGCTTTCCCAGTTCTTTCTTCTGCACGGGCAATTGCCAATCTCATCTTGTTTTGGTGCTCAGCCAAAGTGGTCAACCAATGTAGCATGTCTACTGGTCTTATTTCCTCATTGTAAAAACTGTATGATAGGACCTGCTAAATGTTGGTGTTTCCTAGTATGGCAGGAACTGCCTTGCAGAAAGCTCATATTCTATAGGCAGAAAAGACATGAAGATCATGCCTGTGGGTGCCACAACAGTGGTCTGCAGAGATAAGGGGACACAAAGGAGCAGCCACCCATAAGAGGTCACAGAATACTTTGGGGAGATGGTGACAGGTCCTGACATTTGTCAATTATTGAATGGCAAGGTCTGTGTCTTGCTCACCATCCTGCACATGTGGACTCTTAACATAGTGCTTTGCACAAAAAAGTGTTCATCTAGTGTGTTGGATGAATCTTTCTTGAAGTCTCCTCCACGTGTCTGACTCCATGAGTCTGGGACCTAAGAGGCCCTGAGCAGCTAGGGTGCTGCTAACAGGTGTCATGAAGACTCCAGATATGGGCAATTATAGTGTGCAAAGTCATTTCTGAGCAATTAAGCTGGGAACAAGGGAGTCCAGCATGGCAAGCTTCCCTTCTTAGCTCAGATTTCTGGGAGGATCCTGAGGCGTAACAATAGGAGCAAGTGCAGCTGCCCCACACAGATGATCAGCGGTGAAGGTTTGATTGCTACAAAGAGGAGGTTGGTCAAGCTCCTCACAGCTGTTTCCCGCTGAGAGGAAAGCCCCTAAGTTCCCAGGCAATGTAACTGTGTGTTTATAAAATACACCCCATGGCCCAAGTGCATGAAAACACTGCATATGCACAAGCCTGCAGCTGGTGCAGCAGGTATTCTAGAAGCTTGGCAATGAGTGTGGGTGAGCGAGTAGTAGATACTCTGGAGGACACCTACATTGATCTACTGAGCTTCACAGACTAACCAGCAGGGGCCGGGGAGATGGTTCAGTCAGTAAAGCACTTGCTGTGCAAGTATGAGGACCTGAGTTTAGATACATGCACTGTGTAACATTTAACACCAGACACTGTGGCACATTCTGTAATCCCAGTATGTGGAAAATGAAGATAGGCTAGGATAAGCTGGTTAGCTCAACTAGCCCAATTGGCAAGGTCTGGGTTCAGTGACAGACCTGGATCCAATAAATAAGGTGGAAAATGACAGAGGGAGACACGCCAAGTCAACCTCTGGCCTCCAAATGCACACGCCCAGATGTGTACATGCTCCCCACCCACATGCACTCATGCATATACACATATATACCTACACCACACAGAAGAAAAGAACAAAAACCCCTGTGAGCCTCATGAAGACAGATTGAACCCAGACACCTTTTAAAGTCAAGTGGTCAGCCTAGGGACCTGAGGAAATGGTTTCCAACCACTACATCTTGTTCCCTGCATCTGAAGAACTGGTGGCAGCTTGTGCTTTCCATCTGAGGGGTCTGGGAGCTTAGGTTACAATTCTTTCTTCCTTGCTTTTGCAAGATGGAACCAAAAAGGCCAGATACTTGTAAGAAAACAGAAGACAGAGGAGGGTACTCCTTTCTGCACAGGCTGTGTGGTACCTTAGATGAGATGTTTTGTTTCACGCTGAGCTGAGCTCACCTGGGCAATGACCTTGTGACAAGAATACCAGACTGAGTCCAGATCAGCAGAGAGGACAGGAAGAGGAAGAGGAAGAGAAGCAAATGCAGTCATGCATAGTCGTGACTTGCAGAAGCCTGGCTGAAGTGCTGGTGAACATCCTTCTGAATCCTTCAATAAGACTTGATAAAATTTGACAAGGAAAAGTCCTTGTGCAGCATTTCTCAGTATACTAAAAGAAAAAAAAAAGGGGCTGGATTTAGTTGTCTTGACTTCATAAGCTCCATGTGGCTATAATATACAATTTCCCAGGATTTTCCTTATTTCTGGTGACCTTGATCTTTGAGGGGAATTGACCAAACATTTTTGTTGTTTCTCCTGACTAATCTACAGTTCTGAGTTCTGAGGAGGAAGAACACAGGTGAAGGGCTATTCTCACCACAAAACAAGAATATATGCCACCAACACAACTTCCTGCCATTGATACCAATCATGGCCCCTGGGTTGAAGTAGTTTTTCATTTTCATCACTATAAAGTCATTCTTTTCCCCATACTTTCCATTCTGTACTCTGGAAGGGATTCCTATTCACAGCCCACACATAGGGAATAGGGAGTTCAGCTCTCCAGTAACATAAGCTGTTTAGTAGGAAATCACTATGCAGGCCATATGGGATCTCTGTACTATATAAGTTTAAACTGCTTTTGATATTAATATCTATCTTTAAAAAATGTGGTTCAGTCAAACAAACACAGGACAGAAGTACTGGGGTGAGTAGATGTTTTTCAAAATATTAGGCCCATCGTTTGCTATACCAGGGCCTGAGCCTTTTGGAGTTAAGCAGGGATAAGTTGGTGTTCTAGAGGTCCTTAACAGCTTATTCCCAGAGTGCCATACTTCCTCAAAAGTCTACTATAAAAGATGTCACTGCAGGACCAGCATTGCTCCTGATGGGTAGAATTACAATGGCAGTAATGGTATTCAAAAAAGAATGACCATTATTGATTGGGAATTTTATCTGTTCAGGCTCTGTGCTAGAAACACACAGTGTGTCATTTGGTCCTATTAGGAGCTATCCTTGTCCCTTTTGTACACAGGACAGAATGAGGTATAGAGACAACTACTCACTTTCTCAATGTCACAGAGCACATGGTAGAACTAGAATAGAGGCTCATGACCCAGAGCCTATGCTCCCTGCACAGTCCCCATGATCTGCCAGGAGGAGGCATGTATGTTGTACTAGAGCCAAGGCATGCTCTGGTCTGTGTGAAGAACCAGTTTATCCCATTCTGTCATGTGACTAGCAGCATTTAAGACCTGTTCTTTGGATCTGACTTCAGAAAGCAGGAATCCATTGAGGTATGAGTGACACTGAGAAAGACATCTATGATTGAATGACACAGTATAACTAAGGACAGAGAGAAGAGAGGGGGGGTGGCTATATACATATTCTGACTCAATTTGATACACTAGGGACCAGGACAGAAAGGGGCTAATCTATGCAGCCCTCTTTCCTTGCCACATTGCTAAACTCTGAGTGACCTGTTTCTTTGTATGTCCTCAGGGCTTCCACATTTCCCCTTCCAGCCTCTTGACCAGGTAGACTTCATTCTGCGGTCCTGATTCTTTGACTTGTACAATGGGAAGCTTCTGGGCTGGCCACTAGGAAAGGCCATCCTGATGCCTACTCTCATTACCACTTTTCATATAAGAAGATATAAGTCTCTTTGTTTCTCTCTCTCTCTCTTCTCATCATGACTCCTGTGACCTAGGCCAGAGGGCAGTATGCTTCTAAGGACAAGCCCTTACTTTCTTTACCTTGAATTCTTACAAGCCCTGTGTGCATTGATCTGTTTAATCTTGCTCTCTTTGACTTCAGAGTAAACCTTGGTAAGTTGAGTGAATGGTGTTGGCTTACATAAGGATCTTAGAAGAGGGATGAAGGAGATGAAGACACTCAGGGGAAGGAGGCATGATCAAGATGGGGTTCCCAGGGGCTGGAGAGATGTCTTAGTGGTTAAGGTGCTTATCTGCAAAGCCAAAGGACCTAGGTTCAATTCCCCAGTACTCACATAAATCCAGATGCAAAAAGTGTATCTGGAGTTCATTTGTGGCAGCTGGAGGCCCAGACATGCTCATTCTCTCTGTTTTTTTTTAATAAATCTCTCTCTGCTTGCAAATAAGTAAATAAAATTAACAAATTGCTCCCACAGTGCATTACCCCCTACCCCATAGGGAATACCAACAACCTCATTTAGGAGGGTCCTCAGTGGAATGGGGACAGGGATGAGGGAAAAAAGGTACCAACACATGATGTATCCATACAAAATATGTTGTTAATAATAATAAATAACAATAATAATAAAATATGGGGTTTCCTTCTCCTGGGATGAGGAAGTTCACTGGTAGCTAGCCAGTTAGTCTCACAGCTTTACTGAACAGGCCTAATTACAGCTTCTGCTCTGTACAAGGCAGCAAGAGTTGTCATCTCGGTTTCAGCTGGGGCTTCAGAGAAGTTCTTTCATCACCTCAGAGCATCTTGCAACTAGAATTCTGCATCAGAGCCAGGCAGGAATTTCGGCCATAGTTATTCATTTTTTAAATTAATGTGTGCGTATATGTGTGTGCAAGTGCACATACATGCCTGTGTGTGTGTTTCTGTGTATGTGCACATGTGTATGGAGGCCAGAGGACAACCTCTGATGTCATCTTCAGAAATGTTGTCCACCTTTGGTGACACAAGGGTCTCTGGTATTGACCTGGAGATCTCCCGTCAAGCTAGACTAGTAAACTTTAGGAATGCTCCTATCTCTATCTCCCACACTCTGGGATTACTGGCATTTGTTATAATACTCAGCATTTTATTTTTTTGTTTCCTTATTGTTTATTGGGTTATTTCGGTTAACACAACATTTGCACAAATTTCTCAGATAGAGTGATGTTTTATGTGTATATTTTACAGTAGTCAAGTCTGAGTAATTGCCATATCTATCACATTTAACAGTGTTCATTTTCACGGCAAAAGCCTCTCTTCTATCTTTTTTCCCCCTCATTTATTTTTATTTTTTATGTGGGTGCTGAAGACCAAACTCAGAGTCTCATGCTTGCAAAGCAAACACTTTCTGATGGCACTATTATGCCAGGCTGTTAATTCTTTTAATTTTTTTATTTAGTTCTTTTCCTCTTTAGGGAATAACAACCTCTTATTCTGCTAGGCAGTCAAATCTCCCCAGGCTCATCAAAGACCCTCATGATTAGCTCTCTGGTAAGCCCTCCTCCTTCCAGTTCATCAGCTGGGGAAGGTGGTAGCATCTCCAGCAACCTCAGGCTTCATGTCTCCCCTTGTGAGTTTTGAGTCATCAGTGTATGTAAATTTGTTTTTGTTGGAGCTCTGAGAAGAAAGGGAAGCTCAGGGCATCAATGTCGACTGGTGTTCTGGGAAGCTGCCTCTTCCGCTGCTACTTTCAAGTGGCCTGCATCTCATGACAGACACTAAAATGGGGCGTAATTCTGAGGAGGTGCTTGAGAAATGGGAACTTGGCCTGATGTCACCTTTGAAGGTCTGTGGGAGAGAACCACAAGCCTGCCAAGATCTTATCTGTTTAGGAAGGGACTTGCAAACAACATAGCAAAACAGCAGTCTGGACTGATGAGAACACCAGCTGGTGTCTTCAGACCACACACCCACATGTGGTGAAGTTGCAGTTTCCCACAAAGAAGAATGAAAAGCACAGTAGGGACTCTATGAGGCTCATTAGGGCCAGGCAGGATCAGGTCAACCCAGATAAAGTCTTATGTAGCTCAGGCTGGTATTGAACTTGATAGGTATTGGAAGAAGACCTTGAGCTTCTGATTCTCCTGCTTCCACTTCCTGAAGCTTACTAAACATGTGTGGCATGTCTTTCCTTATACCTGGGGAATCCAATTAAACCCAAGACATCTCTGGCTCATTTAAGAAAAACCAGCAACAAGTAAAGGGAAAGTTAAGTGACATATAATTCACACACACACACACACACACACACACACAAAGTGGTTACAAGGGGTAAATGACTAATTGGCAAATGAAAGACATGCTCACTCTCAGTTTGCTCCCACATTGACATTTTGCTAAATGGGCTGAACAAACAGAAGGATATCACACCACGATAGCACTATAGCTACCTGAGGCGGGGGTGGAGGTGGTGCATCTCAGTCAAGGCAGCTTACAAGTATGACTAGATGGACCTCTTTATGTCTTCAGTTCCGATGTGATAGGGTTTGTTTTCTGAAATGGATTCAAGTCTGGATTTTCCACACACTCAGAAAGCTCCACCTGCAAGATACAGCCTTTCTTCTCTTTGAACTTGATTCTTACATGTTTGTTTGTTTATTTCTTGTGTATGTTTTATCGCAGGTATCACCATTTTCTAGCCGTGTGATCTTGGGAAAAGTAATTTAATCACCTTAGCATTTCCCTTTCTCCCTGGTACAGTGAGGTGTTAATGATGCTCACCTCAGGAAATTTGTTGGGAGGATTAAATGAGTGAATATCTGTAAAGCGTTTGAGTCATGGAAAGCTCCAGCTAGTGAATTTCAGGTCTCACCCAGGTCTATAGAATCAGGATCTGCATTTTAACAAGATTCTCATGTGCTTTGAATACATATGAAAGTTTAAGAAGCACTCCTTTAGTATATTCACATTTATGATTGTGTTGTTGCTGTTATTTTATAAGCTGCCTCAAATCCTTCTCAAAAATGAAATTTATAATATGGCCATCATCATCATCATCATCATCATCAGTGTCAGTACTGAAGTTTATAACATGTCACGAAATCTTCATACTACATTGTAATGCCTGCGATATCTTTTAAGTTAGAAGAAACAGACATAGGACTGTTAAATCAAACACAGGCACTGATAAACTTCAGGGAACATGCCTCTTATAATCTAAAAGTGGATAAATTGAAATGAACTATAATCTGCCCTTTCTATCTTTGTGCCTTTAAGTTATAACAGTCTACAAATCAGCTACATAATGTCCATACTGCCAGCTGAGTGTCAGGCATCATGTCTTGACTGAAGCAATGCTCTCAAATCTGCTTCCTTCTATTTTGCTCTTGCTGTAGCTTTCTGGTCCTTTCTAGCCCCTGACTGCTAGCTGCTAGGTCTTGTCTTTCACTGCTGGCCCAACTAATTTCTTTTTTCATTTCAATGGCTGTGTTTCAGTTGATATTGCTACATTTTCTGACTTACCACACATTTCTTTTTTTCTTTTGAGGTAGGGTTTCACTCTAGCCCAGGCTGACCTGGAATTCACTATGTAGTCTCAGGGCGGCCTCAAACTCACAGTGATCCTCCTACCTCTGCCTCTTGAGTACTGGGATTAAAGGCGTATGCCACCACACTTGGCTCAATTTACTATATCTCTGTCTGTTTCAGGACACAACCCCACTAGATTCTGCCCCTGCTTCTAGGATTGAACTTGTCCTCTGGGGTTCTTCTCTGCTTTTTCCATACCCTCATTATCCCCTCATTCAACTATAAAATGAAATTTATTTTGTATCTATTCCTTATTAAAATTGGATATAAATTACAGGAAGCATAAAAGTAACTAAATCAAAGTCCTGGCTCTTATGCAGGTTTCATTTTAGCTGGGGAAGGCAGACAATGAACAAGTGAATATACTCTCCACTCTTATTGTGTGGCCCATGGCCTAACAGGAATGGCATTACTTTTGACAAAGTGCAGAGTGCAGTCTGATGAAGTCAGAGTCTGCATGTTAATAAGATCTGCATGATTTATGCATGGTTTCAATTTGAGACCTGTTGCATATACAAGACAGTATGTTCATGCTGTGAGTTAAAAGAAAGCCAACTAAGGGACTAAAGAGTGACAGAGGTGGGATGAGTGTATGCTTTGGTAGGCAAGTATCTGTATGCCCTGAGGAGCAAAGGAACATGCCAGCTGGAAGAGGCAGCAAGCATAAAGACCCCTAAACAAGAGCATATGTGGCCTGTTCAAGGGACAGCAAAGTTATTGTGGCTGGAACGGAGTGAAGACAGGGCAGGAGAAGACCAGAGAAGATAGGATACCTGACAGTGTAGGACTTGGGCCTAGTGAGATGGGCAGCTATCAGAGAGTTTTGAACAAAGCAGGGTCATTTTTACCTCTCTGACTTCTGTGATTATGAGAAGACAGGGGCGGTAGGTACACCAGGAGGGAAGCAGTCACATTAACACAAGGGAGAGATATGGCTGCTTAGAGGGGTCAAGAGGGAGGTGCTTGCAAGTAGCTGATTCTGGACATAGTTTAAGGGTAATGTCAAGAGGATTGGGTGTGAAGGATGGAGAAGGGAGAGCCAGGGATGACTCCCAGGTTTCATTGTCATTTTTCCTTACTGCTGTGTAGAATTCCATCATGTGAATATACCACATTTTGGTTATCCATTCATCTAATGAAGGACATCTGGGTTGATTCCAGCTCTTAGCTATTATGAATTGAGCCGCCATAAACATGGTTGAGCAAATCTCTCTGAACTGAGGTATGGAGCTTTTAGGGCAAATGCACAGAAGGGAATAACTGGATCTGTTGGTAACTCTATAGTCAACCTTTTTAGGAGTCTCCATATTGCTTTCCATAGTGATTGTACCATCTTACATTCCCATCAACACTGAATGAGGGTTCCTATTTCTCCACATCCTTGCCAGCATTTGTTTTCATTTGAATTTTGAATGTTTGCTATCCTTATTGGGGTAAGGTGGAATCTTGTGGTTGTTTTATATTAAATAACTTTTAGGAAAAGATTTTGTGCCATCAACAAGGAGTGACTATTTACTGGTGTGTCTATGCTGATTTTTATGAATTATTTATTTATTTTCATATATATGTGGGTATGGATGTGCCAGGATCTTTTGCTGGTGCAAACAAATGCCATCTAGCTTTACATAAGTGGCTGGAGAATTGAACCCAGGCCATCAGGCTTTGCAAGCAAGCACCTTTAACCACTGATCCATCTCCACAGCTCCACTATGCTATTTTATAACACTTTACTTGGTATTATTAGAGAACTACATATTGTAATAATATATAGTAATTTAAATGATGCACATAATGTGTAATACATAGTACATATGCTAACATATGCTATGTATTATTAATAACACACATATAATATATCTATGCATCTAATCATATAGCATATTCACTGTATGTATAGTATTTATCACATATATTTAATTAAAATTAAAATTTATTTACTTATTTTATTTTTAGTTTATTTTTGTATGTATGTGTAGCATGGTGCATGTGGTATATGTGCATGTATGTGCCCTTGTAGTGCTCTTTATGCTAGCCTGTAGTGGCCTGCATGAAATGTTGGTTCATTTTATAGATCTTCCTCCTGGACTTGTTTATGAGCCAGTTTCTTTTACTGATTCTGGAGCTTTTGGGGATCCATGGGTTCTCAGGTCTCTGCTTCCCTGCAGGGTTGGGGTTATGGGCACATGTGTCTTTACCCAGTTGTTTTAAGCGGGGTCTGGAGATTTGGGCTCTGGCAGTCTCAGGCCCCTCAGGCTCTCATGCTTGCACAGGAAACACACCTAACCACTGAGCCATCTCTTCAGCTTTCCTTGGGGCACTTTAAAATGACTGAATTGATTATATACCAAATTCCCCCAGTATGACAATGGCTTTATTTGTCACAATGTAGCTTAGGTTGAACTACAACTTGGAACCTCCTGCATCTGCCTGTTGGGTGTTGGGATTACAGTCTGGCTTCTGGATTTAGGTAATATCTTTTGTTCAGATTTTCAGAGGGTTAGGAAAATTTTCACTGAAAATTAATTCTGACAGTTGCTGGCCCTGTAGTGGGAGAGAAGGGAGGCTGGTTTTGGTGGGATGGACTTTTGGATGCTCCTCACATTGTCTTCTCTGCAGCTCTTAGACCTGCCCCCGAGATAAATAGGGCTACTGAGGTGTCTGCATGTTCCCACAGGACAGGGAAAGGGGAGCATCATCTACCAAGATCATTGTCCTTTCCCTTTAGGTTACAGACTCATGATGGAGAGAAGAACCCTTGTTTCCACTTTAGTTCTCCACAATAGGAATGCCAAGAGGAGAACGGCCTGGATGTGTGAAGTTAGGATTCTGCAGCATAAAAAGCACAAGTTAATTACCTTGGCGTCTCAGATTGATTTTTATGCTTCCAATTGCATTTCATCTTTGTAACCTGGAGCTATGCTTTGAGAACTTCTGAAGTAGAGAAATTTCCACTGCTCTGGTCAGAGACATGCTTTAATTAAGAGCTCAGAGGAAGGTGGGTATAAATGCCATGTGAGTACCACATGTAAGTAGCTGCACACTTCTGTAGCTCCCACAGGAGAAGTCCTTTGCTGGAAAGATCTTGGTTTGATAATTCAGAAAAGTAAATAAACTCAATCTGAAATATTTGCTTGGGAGTTCTCATTGTAAGTTTCATTCCACAAAGAGGTGTTCAGTTCCGTTGAATTTCTTCATCAAGTCAACACAATTGCAATTTGAAATGACTGTGTGGTGACATTTCCGATGTGGTATTTCTCTTTTTTTGTTTTCCTTTGGCTAAAAGCACAGTCAGACCTTTGTGCGCAGCATAGATTCTGAAAGACCATTGAAAGTTGTGTGGGAGAATTTTTAAGGCACCCCAGGGGAACATTTAGCACAAACACAAGTCATGCCATCTTGCCTCCAGGCTGGGAAGGCTAAGGGTTTCTCTGCAAAAATCCCACTCTTCCTACTTCTAGGCCTGGAAGGTTCTGGAAGGCATATCCCTTGGCCCCTATGTGAAGCTCAATCCATTCATCCATTGAACAAATATTTGTTGAATCTCTGCTAGTGCCAAATGTATTCTTGGAGCTGACAATGTAGCAGGGAACACAAAAGGGCAATGATCCCTACTGACAGAATTCACTCTCCTTGGGACTGGCTGGTTCTCTTCTCTTCCTTCTGACTTTATGTGCAGTGTGTTGCACTCTATATGAATGTATCTAGCAAGCTTAAAGTTATCTATGTGAATATTATATTTGTGTAAATAATGTGATAAAGATGCATATATTAACATGTAAATAGTATATAAGTAATTGTATATGATCATAGCTTCTTAAATTATGTGTTCCAAGAAGGTACACTTGGGTTTATCTAACTGTCTTTGTTCAAAGCTGAGAATAGTACCATTCTTTCACTTATTTTCTACCTTCTAAGTACCTACTCTGAGTTAGATGATGAAGATAGAGTGATAGGCATTCTTATGAAATTTGATTTAGTAATCATGAGAACAGCAATAGATATGTCATGGTTTTTGCTGACATTTCATTTGGATTTAATGATATGTAGACTTCACTTAACACCTTACTTGTTCCTACAAGGAAAGGGAGCCTCGGTTTCCTAAAAATTTCCCCTGGTTGACTTCCCTACCTCCAAGATGATGGCAGTTGTGGTGTCAAGGGCATCTCCTACAAAGCTTCCATGCACTGGGATACCTACTTGTGAAGTATGTAAAGATGGTGTGTGGCCACTTCAGTTTCCTTCCTCTGGGTATACCTTGTCCATACATCCCTGTTGGTCCAGAATCTTTAATGCTCATTCTCTTTCCTACTATCAAAGTCTCCCTCTTTCTCTCTCAAATAAATAAAGAAATTAAAAAAAACAGGGTTGGGGAGATTGCTCAGTGGTTATAAAGGTACTTGTTTGCAAAGCTTGTAGGCCTAGGTTCAATTCCCCAGTGCCCATATAAAGCCAGACGCATAATGTAGCACATGTGTCTTGAGTTCATTGGCAGTAGCAAGAGGTCCTGGCATGGCCATTCTCTCTCATATAAATAATTTAATAAATGAAAACAATAAAAAAAATTCTTAAGAAAGCTCAAAAATTCATTCCACTAGCACATAAATCATTGATTCCACATTAAGGTGTTAGCCCTCTGTAGGATCATTGCCTTTAAGTAACGATAAACATTGATGTACAGATGGTTCTCAAACCTGGCCATGCATCACCATTGCTTGTGATACACTGATAAAAAGGTAAAAGGGAATCTTGGGCCTCACTCACAGTCTATAACAGCAATGAGGACAACAACAGGAAGATCGCCAACAGAGCTCCACAGGCGAATCTCTGCTGCAATCAAGGCTGAAATCATTCCTGTGGAAGTGAGGGATTCTCACTGTGTGATTCCTGGGCCAACACATCAGTATCAGTATCATCTGGGGACTTAGACATGCATAATTTCAAATCTGAATGAGACCAGAATCAGAAACTCTGGGAATGGAACCTAGCAATCTGCATTTTATGAAGCCTTCCATATGATTCTAATGTTCCCTGCTGCTGAGGCTTGAGGACCACCATTCTAAGCTGAAGTCCCTGGGGACCTCTATCTAATTGAGAGTGTGGTCTTATAGGTGGGCATCATGGGTGCTCTCTGAAGCCACATTCCACATGTGGTTGGCTAAGTCTCTGTGCACACAATGTTAACTTTGGCTGAATGTGGACTGTTGAAGCTTTACACATAATCAGAGGTCTCAGAACACAAGAAGCCAAGAAGACAGGGATGATTTACCTAAAATGGCGACCACAGGCTGGGTAGCAGTACTAATGGGAGGGGTTCATTATGTCAGTGGTCATAACTATCTCATGCCTCGCAAGCCACAGACCACAAATGAGGGTGATTGACAGGACAAAGGATAAGGTTGTGGTAGGGATGTAAATGGTTTTATTTGCCAAGCCTAATTGTATGAGGTTAAAGGCCAAGGTGTTCTTTCATGTAGTATTTTTTATTGTAAATTTTCTCAAAAACAGTTTCAAAGTACTCAGAATATAGTGCCTTTATGACCGGAATACATGTAAACAGGGAAAACTTGCTAAACATTTGGCTAAAATTTCAGTTCTGGGCAATTAGTACTATTCTTAGGACTGAAGATACCAAGATGATCAAAAGAAATGCAGTCAGGAGGGCTGGAGAGATGGCTTAGTGGTTAAGGTGCATGCCTATGAAGCCTAAGGACGCAGGTTCAATTCTCCAGGTCCCATATAAGCCAGATGCACATGGTGGCACATGTGTCTGGCATTTGTTTGCAGTGGCTGGAGGCCCTGGTGCACTCATTCTCTCTCTCTCTGACTCTCTCTCTCTCCCTTTGTCTCTAATAAACACACACACACACACACACACACACACACACACGCACACACACACAAATGCACTCAGGAGCCACAGGCTCAAGGAGGTCAAACAAAAAGGAAGACAGTAGATGACTGGGAGACAGGAGGCTATGAGGACAGAGAGAAATTGGCTATAGCTTACTTCTGGAATTCAGGTAAGTCCTCCAAATGAGGGATGCTTAATCCAAAAATCTGAGTTGAATAGTGGTCAGCCAGGAGAAAGGATCCAAGGGAGGAAAGGAGAAGGTAAGGAAAAGAATTTTCTAGATAAAAGGGAAGCACATTGAAGGTTTGAAGTGTAAAGCAACCCTGGCATGGAAGCTTCTTCAACTGTCAGATGAATACGCCGAATCCTAGAAAGCATGGTGGAGTGTGACAGGAGACAAGGTTCAAAAGGCAGCAAGCCCAGACCTGGAGGTATGGAAGTTAGATGGAGGATTTGGATCAGGGCCTAAGGGGAATTGGAAGCTATAGAAGGTTTTAAAACAGTGGAGGAAGATGATAGATTTGCATGAAAAGTAAATTTCTTGGCTGTGTTTTGAAAGTGAATTGGAGGAGGAATTGTGAATAGTGTGAGACGGGAGATATCTGTCATGCAGATTAAATTTACAAATGTTTGCTTAGGGAAAAGTAATAGAACTAAAAATTTAGTAGATTCGAGTGGGTAGTTTGTTCTTTTCCAGCCCTAGTTTTTATTTTCCTTTCAATGACGGATCAATGAAAGCTATGGGGACCTAGCCACGGGCATCCATCAATCAACCAGTAGTAACTGGACACCACCTATGTGCCAATTAGAGTATCAAACACAGTGCTGTTCACCGTGGGGGATTCTAGGAAGGCTTGGTCTTTTCTCATAAGACACCAACAACTGAGTAATGGAAATTAAAAAAAAAATGATATTTAAATGTTCATCCAAGATTTAGGCAGTATGTGGTTAATTGTTGAAAAGAAAGAATGGAATCATAAACTCTCTATAAAAGGAGGGTTAGGAATGATTTTGTGGAGGAGGCAGATTATGGGTAAGATTTTGCAGCATGATGGGCAGGGAGTAGACTGGCACCCATGGGGCTCTTCATAGCAGGAGTGGTGTGAGCTGTGGGCTTTGTGGTTGTATCCACCTTTGTGGGAATTGGGTTGATTTTCAGGGGCAGTTCACTGAGCTTCAGCCAGATGGAACAATGCAATTAGCTTTTGACAAAGAGTGAGGTAGTAGCAAGTGTCCCCTTCTTAATCAGTGGCCACTTTTCTGCTGTACCTATTGAAATTACAGCTTAATAGGGGTCCATGAGTGGTGTTGGCTGGGAAGACATGTGTCATTGACTTGGAAGAGGCCTGGGAAGGGTGGAAGGGACCGAGACATTTCTGAGGAGTGCATTGGATTCCCTTAATTCTGGATGGACATACCATTAATCAGATTCTTTGCTTTCCAGAATCTTACATAGTACCATGGGCCATTCTAAAGTTTCCACATCCTACACTATCCCTAGTTCTGTACCCCATAGTAGATTGGAGATGGTCTATTCTCATGCAGAAGTAACTGTTTGGAAGGGTACAATTAGTTGTGAGTTGCTCTCAAATGCCAGGTTTGAGTTGCTACTTTGATGGCTACCTGCCACCATCCTGAGCAGGAACTGGGAAGGAGACTGAGAAGCACAGGTGCTGAAATTCTGTCTTGTAACAGCCATTTCAGGTCTGGGGCAGGTTTGGGAGAATATAGGTATGTTGGTGAAGTGGCTTCTGGAAGACATCTGGGCTGGCAAGCCAATCAGGCTGACAGGGGCTGGGTAAAGAAGTCCAGATGACACAGGGAATCTGTTTCCATGTTTGCCTGGTGGACATTGCTTTTCTGGGCAAGTCCAAAGGGACATGGCATCAGGCAGAGTACTTCCAGTCTTGAGATTTCTGGAGATGCAGGTGAAGCTGGGGAAGCCAAAGATGTAGAGAGACTCCACCAACTCCTTTTCCACAAGATTTGAGCTTCTTTTCTCTTTCTTATATTTGAGGGATCTGTCCCCAAAATAATTTAAAAATATTTAAAAATCAAGGCTCTGATTATAGAAATCAGGTGGAAGTCTTTGTAACTTGAATGTCATGTCCATAGTATACACTTTTGGTCTGTGCTACCAGGCTTGAAGGTATATCCCAGAAATGGATGGGGTCCTAACTCTGTGGTAGCTGGAGGCCTAACAGCCCTGGGTCCCAGGATTTATGCAGCACATAAGAATCTAGCAGAAGCCAGGGTTGCTGGGGCAGGTATGTGGAGCACTAGCTTGAAAGCTGCCAGCTAGCGGAAGAACAATGGGCCAGTGTGAGTGCTGCCTGAGGGGCCTGTGAGGTGATAGTCCACTGGGGCTGTGGAGGCAAGCTTTTCCAGGCAGGAAGCCATATGACACCATGAGCCAGCATCCCTGGCACTTCTCCTGACCACACCTGTAGCAGAGTCCCTGAGCACCTTGAGGAGGGTAAGAGCTGTGAAATGGTTGTCTCTGCCCCTGCTTCAGCTTATGTGCCTTTGTCAGTTTCCTCTGTGTTTCCTGCTTGGGACTGAGAGCTTCCTTCTGCTCCAGGAAACATTCTCCATTATGTTGAAGACAGCTGGACTTTCTTTAGTCACTTCATACAACTCACTACCTGGGAGCCAGTCTCTGAACCAAAGGAACCGAGTCCTGCTGAATCAGCACTGACCAAGAGAGCCCAGATAGACACCATGCGGGCTCTCTATTGATATGAATGGAATGAATGATTCTGGGTGTGTCAGGGCCTTTCACTGTGCTCAAACTATTGGGTCAACAAACATCAAGCCACACCTTGGTGAGAAAGTAGTTTTATCACCAAATGACACTTTCCCTGGTGTCAGTCATTTGGGGACAAGACATGCTTCTTAAAGTAGACTTGGGGCTGTGATACAAATATCTGAATAGGATTCCTAAATGAACCCATGTGGAGACAAACAGTAGAAATGAGGAGGTAGTGGAGGAGGACCAGGTATCTGGCATAAATGTTAATTTTATGCATCAGAAAGGCAGGACCGGATTGTTAATACAATGGCCATCACTGATTGGAAATCCCATTTCTAGGCTGTGAAGTGGGTCTTCGTATGTAGCATTTGATTTGATGCTTATATCAGCCTATGAAAAATTATTGCATTTGTATTTTAAAGATAGGGAAGTTGTGATAAAAGTATTAAATGTGAGAAAAGTATTAAGTTTAAGGTTCAGTTTTAAGTGCTAACGCTGTGATTTCAGCCCAGATCTATCTGACTTTGTGTGTGTGTGTGTGTGTGTGTGTGTGTGTGCGCGTGTGTGCGCTATAGAGTCTTTTAGATAATACTAGCCTGTCTCAACTATGGTGCATGTTAAGAGGAAGGGACAAGTTTAAATTTGCATGGACTGTCACTACAGGTGGCAGAACTCCCAGCGTGACAATGTCAGGTGAAGCTTGAGGACAAGTTGGTCTTCCTTCTCTTCTAGGGCATCTGCCTCTCTTTCCATGCCAGGCCTTGGATGCTGGTTTTGCTTTGGCAACTGACTTCTCTTTGCAGCCTCTTCCCAGCTGTTCCAAATCTGGAAGTGGCTAGTGAGGAAATTCTTCCCAGAGTCTGATTGTGCATTATCAATTTAGGACGAGAGCAGACAATCTCCAAAGATTTGTTCTTCAATAATCAGGGGAACTTGTTATTATATAAGATGGTGTAATGTTTGCATATAACTTATGTTTCTAATTATCACTAGATTACTTAAAATAGCTAATGCTATATAAGTAGCTCTTTATGTCATAATGACAAGGAGATATCTGTACATACTCAGAATAGATACAGTGTTACTTTATTTTTGGAATATTTTCACTTTGTGACTGGCCGATCCACAGATGTGGAAGTCGTGGATATAGAGGGCTGACTGTGTGAAGTTCTCCTGATGGCTGCATCCCAGCACCTGTACTCAGCCCCTGCCTGGTTTAGCATGCATTTCTTGGGCATCCTGAGGGACTGCGCTCTGCAGGCAGGCTCAGGGGTGTTGGATAGGAGCAAATGTTAATTAATTAATTAATTAATTAATTAATTTTTGTTTTTTGAGGTAGGGTCTCACTCTAGTTCAGGCTGACCTGGAATTCACTATGTAGTCTCAGGGTGGACTTGAACTCATGGTGATCCTTGTACCTTTGCCTCCCTAGTACTGGGATTAAAGGCATGTGCTACTGCATCCAGCTAAGGAACAGATGTTTGAATGTCTGTCATTTGTCTTTGGTCCATTGAATCACTTTGCTTTGACATTGTAGCCTCTGACAGATGGGAGTATATTGCCACTTAGATTAGATTATGTGCTTTCTTGGAATTTACAAAGTGTAAGTTAGTCACCTGGTGCCTTGACTCCAAGTAATAGAGTAATAACAGGGAAGCTACGTGATAAGAGTGAAATCTGGGAGACACAGATAGCATCATCCCACAGTGATATCTCACTAGCTTGCCTTGTACCTGCTGTTGGTATGTATGCTTGTGAACCTAGGTGACTGTATAACACACTGTGTCACCATTTTGTTGTATATTCTCATATCTTTTTGTGTTCAGGATCCTCCTTCAGAACCCAAGTATAAGTCCATTCATGGGACTGGAATACGAATAGCTGAGCCTTTCTAAGCTTACTATGTGTCATGCAGTCATGTGGTGTTTCACATATTTTTAGTGACCTAGTTCTTTCAAATATGAAAGAGGAGATAAGGTTGGTGGAAGCAGATTCAAAGCCAGGCATTTGGCCCACAAGTCTCATCTCAGCTACCAAGATCTGTGGCCACTGCATAGGCTGGAATACCTGTTCTCCCAAAAGCCCCAAGCCCAGCAGTGAGGGACTAAAGAGCCAGGCAAGGCTCTGCTTTCTCCTAGGTGTCCTAAAGGGACAGCCACATAAGGCAGTGGTTCTTGACTGAGACACAAATATCCCTTAGAACTTGTTAGAAATGCAAATTTTTGTGTCCTCTAACAAGCCATAAATGCTGGAGGTGATTGATTTTGATGCATTAAAAGTTTGGAAATCACTAGAAAACAGAATCAAGAAGGCAAGTTCTGGGCTCATCTTTGCTCTTGGTCTTCTGTTTGAGCTGTACCATAGGCTCCACAAGTGGACTTTGGAGAAAGGAATATGTAAACTTCTATTAGACTTTTAGCTTTGGAACCCAGCAGCACCTCCAGTCAAACTTTCTGAAGGAATGAATCTTTGATGGAATGGAAAGCTCACCAGTGTCCTGGTTCCCAGTCTCTGGGATCTGACTTAACGTTGACCTGTTCAAGCTCAGTTTCTGCTTTCTCATTGTGGGGACCGTGGCTGACATTCAACTGATGTTGGCTGATTTTATTGAATGTGGAGCATCTTGGCTTGATGCCATTGGTGGTTTTTATCTGTATTCCTTACTTGGATCTTTAGAAATACTTTTCTCAATGCGTTTGGGTTGTTATTTTAGATACACATTCTGCTTTCTTAGTTGAATGAATGTAAGTTCCTTATGACTATTCACTGCTATATCACCAGTGCCAAATATAGACTAGATGACAATAGGAAGACATTTAACATATATCTGCTGAATGAATGGATGGATGAGTGAGTAAGTGAAGGGATGGATAAACCATCTACTTTCTAGAACTTACATCTATTGTGGGGAGGTAATGCAATGTGATGACTGAGAGCTGTGGAGTCAGCTCAGGTTAGGTCCTCGTTCTCCTCTTTGTGAACTGTGACTTTGAGCCAAGCTTCTTTACCTGGAATGTTTGTTTGAAGAACAAATATAAACCAACAACTCTGCCCATAGCTCCCCCAAACCCAACTAAAAGAGTTAGGAACCACTCTGCACCTACTGAGTCAGTTTCTCTGGGAGTGGTACGGAGTCCTTCAATAACTCTTCCCAGTAAATATCCCATGTAATTTGAGTGTGGATCATTTTTCTAGGAAATTTTGTGGGATTTTACAACATAAAAAGAAGAAAATGAGGTTATCCACACCAGCTTGAACATGAGTGCTCTATCTTCCTTAACTTACCTGTTCATTCTGTTTGTTTTTTTTGTTAAAAGTTTTTTTTAGCATTTTATTTTTATTTATTTGACAGGGAAAGAGGGATAGGGAGATAGATAGATAGATAGATAGAGAGACAGAGCGCACCAGGGCTTCCAGACACTGCAAACGAACTCCAGATGTGTGCCCCCCCCATGTGCATCTGGCTAATTTGGGTCCTGGGGAATTAAACCTGGGTCCTTTGGCTTTGCAGGCAAATGCCTGTTTGTTTTTTACACATGCAAAATGAGACTAATGCTTCAAAGTGTTGTTGTGAGGATTAAATGAACCAATATGTGCAAAATACCTAAAACGGTTTCTAGTATATAGTAAGTGCTCCAGAATCTTGGTGATATTGTCTTTGGGATCTGGAAGGCATATGTGGCACTCCTAGACTTGTTTGACTGCCATCCCCTTATCTTATTCCATCCACATCATGGTGTGATTGTGTCTATTTGTGGGACATGTAAACTAAGGATACTTTATTTCATTTTTTTTAATTTTTATTTATTTATTTGAGAGTGACAGACAGAGAGAAAGAGGCAGATAGAGAGAGAGAGAGAGAGAATGGGCACTCCAGGGCCTCGAGCCACTGCAAATGAACTCCGGATGCGTGCGCCCCCTTGTGCTTCTGGCTAATGTGGGTCCTGGGGAATTGAGCCTCCAACCGGGGTCCATAGGCTTCGCAGGCAAGTGCTTAACTGCTGTCATCTCTCCAGCCCCCCTTTATTTCATTTTTCAATAAAAGCACTTATGCCAGTCAATTTACATTGTATGTGTCTCATATTTCTTATATTTTTAGCATTTTCTCCCATAGGTAGTAGAAAAGACTGGGCTCAAGTTAAACCTTCACTTTTAATAAATATGATAGAAACAATGATAATAGTAATTATTTAGAAAGCCTTTTGTATGTTCTGCATACTATATACTCTGGGGGCCAAGGAATCACCTGGAGCAGCAGATATTGTATTCTCAGGTGTTGGTTGGGCTTCAGTATCTGGCTTTGCTTTTGGGTTTATAGAAGCCAAGCTTAGTTTTCTCCATTCACCAGCATCAGGCTGGTGTTAGCATCAAATATCCCACATAGCATTCCTGTTTAATTGAACCAGTTGCCTATTTTTGGAAGCACATTTCTTTTCCTTTTGGATTTTCAAGATGTCTGCAATTTTGAGTTGTCTATCTCATTCTCACCCTTTGGATCTTATTTTCCTCCCCTTATCATTCTATGTTGATGTCCTTTTCATCTCATTCATTCACCCAAGTTGCTGTCCCATTAAGTAGGACAAGTGACAGTTCAAAGACAAAGCAGTTCAACTCCAAGTGCTGCAGTTCCACCCATGGCTAAAATTGCCCATGAGCATGGCCCAGATGAACATATGGGGAGATAATTCATAGAGTTCTATTCTTTTAATATCACCCAAAGAATGAATGGTCAGAGAGGTCTGGGTCCCGGACTAGCAGAGTGGGTGCCTGGCAATGTCATCTGATGAATAGTTCATGGTGGAACTACAGCAATGAGAGTGTTTCTGGAAACAGAGCCTTTATACGATCAAGTTCCTTTCTTTCTGAGGGAAATGGAGATTACATGTTTAGCTAGACAAAAGAATATTCTATGCTATGCTTAAGCTAGATTTTTTTTTTTTCTTAAAAGGGCTTTCTACGTATAGTCCAATAAAGAAGACTTGAAAAACATCTTGAGAAAAAAATAAGGGCTAGTCTACGTTAGTGTTCCCCAAATACTAAAGTAATGTTATGTGAAATGCTTGTTTGAAAAACAAATCATATAAACCAACAACCCTGCCCAAAGACCCCGAAGCCCAACTAAACAGTCAATGGACCACTGTATACCTACTGAATCAGTTTCTCTAAGAGTGGTATGAAGTCCTTTACTAACTCTTCATAGTAAATATCCCATGTAATTTGAGTGAGAATCATTTTCTAGGATATTTTGTGGGACTTTCCACTATGACTAAGAAAATGAGGTTTTATACACCAGATTGAACATGAGTACTGTGTTAGCTTAACCTTAGAAGCTCCAGTATCTAGTACAATTTCCAGCACAGAGCTTTGCTCAATAAACATTTGTAGAAATATAATGGTAGATGTCTCTTAGAGTTGGCCATCGCTTGTGCAGAATGTGGGGGAAGGTAGTATTGGTGAGATATGGAAAGAATGGCATATAAGTAAAGCCTATTAGTCAGTTGTGAATGATGAATCAAAATGCAGAAAGAAAGACCACATGCCTTTTTGTATTACAAAGGATGTTTTCCAGAGCTCCACAGTAATGACAGCATCAGTGGTAGTCACCAGGCTTTCTTGTCGGTCTTCCAAGATCACTCCTGGAAGTCCTGGGCCATAAGTAATAATCCAAGTAATAATCCAAGGTTTTCTCATCTGCAAAATTGGATATGGACAGTTGCCAGATGCCTGTGTTGTTGGGAGATTGTCAGTGTGGCTGGAGACCATCTGTCTAGTGCCAAAGGCCATTCAGGAGCAGCCACACAGAGCACTGTGCACTCTAGCCTTTCACTGAGGCCAGGCTGTTACATGCAATCAATCCCTGGCTTTGGAACACTGGCACCCATCCAGACCACTTGCCTGATCCAATCACCATTTGATCAGGTGATAATAATGTCTGATTACTTAAGGTGCAATAAAACATGAAATCTCAATCACTTTGTTCATGTTTAGATAAGGACCCATCATGCAGCTGTCAGCCGTATTTGCAGATGATGGCTGAGAACATGAGAAGATGAGATGTGGTTTGAATCTACCTGCTATTCTGGTAAGGGGAGCAGGGAAAAGTAGAAATTAGCAAATCTTGAAGGGTGCCTGAATTTTGATAACAAAATATATAAAAAAAATCTGGCAACGTAGTTCTGATATAAATTAGACAACAGAGTTATTACATAAAGAAGATACTATATTAGTATTACACTTAATTGGTGCAATAGTTATTATTAATATTTAACTTGAAAGAGGAAGAAACTATAGTTAGGGGAGCCCAAACAACTCACACAGTTCTCCACTTCTTGCCGTGCAGCCAGATATCACCTGTCCTCACGAATGCTACATAATCTATTCACTAATCTGCTGTCTCACCCAGAAGGAAATTGTGCAGAAGAATGAAATGGTAGATGTTTGGTGGGGAAATAAAAAAAGTAGGTTTAGATGGCAGTATGCAAAGGAATGTGAGAGATTTTTCACAGGTAGAAATAAAGTTTGATATTTTATCTGTGATTTCCCATTTTGTCTTGGAGGGCGAGGGAGAGAGAAACAGGGGAAATTTAAGGTTAGGCTTTATCTTACCCTCTCCAGGGCCCTTCAGTTCAGGTGCTCCCCCTAAGGTCCTGTTGAGGGGTCAACATTTTATTTATTTTATTATTTTTATTTTATTTATTTATTTATTTTTATTTTCATTAATTAGTTTTGTATTCAGCAAATACAGTCAGTTTGGTACCATTATTAGGCTCATCCGTGACCTACACTCTCCCCATTGGCCCCCCCTTTTTGAGGTATATGGGTCATGCCTTGTGGAGTTAGCCCACAGTTATGGGTAAAATAAATGTCTCTGCATATCATGACTCAACATGTGGCTCTGCCATTCTTTCTGCCCCCTCTTCCACAAAACTTCCCTGAGCCATGTTGGATTCATTTTTGGTCTGCTTCAGTGATGAGGTATTGGGGGCCTCTGAGACTCTGGCTCTCTGATTTGGTAGGAGTTGATTTTTCTCTGTGTTGGTCTCCTTCCCCTTTGGGCTGGTATCTGGTTCATCAAGAAAACAGCACCCTTGCTTGTTTCGCCAATTTTTCTTAGTTTCAGTCTGGGCTCTTCTGATGTATGATGGGGTGACTCTCTCCTTAGGGTATACATCTATCTGAGAAGAGAAGCAGATTCTCCAACGGAGAGTAAGTTAGCACCAGGACAAATGAGATAACCCATACTTTTTAAATAGAGAATTTAATAGTTGTAGGCCCTCTTGTAGCCCTTGATTGATGGTAGTTTGATATTGGAGAGTGGGCTAATGTTTGGATATGGTTCTGACTTGTTTTACAGCTCCAGCTCTGGGTCTCATACCACTGAGCGGATAAGTTAGCCAAATCAAGAGCAGTTGGTTCCCCACCATGGCTGTGTGCCACTATTGAACTTGTGTGGGCATCGCAACAGGTTATTTGCTGCTAAGTAGGTTAGACCATGAGTTGCTTGGACAGAAATTGGTCATTTTCCCCCAGTTGCCCATTTAGCACCTTCTGGCACTAGACGTGCTTACTGTCTGGGGCCTGACTATCTTCTAGCTGCCAGCCATGCCATTCCATTTTATGTGTCAACTGCATATGGTGTCTTCAGCAATAGGGTCTTACCACTAACCTTTGGTGGGTCATCAAGTACTCTGATAGAAATCTGTCTGTCTTTTAGGAAACCTTGTAGGTCTCTCTGATCAAATGCTCATTGTGGGTGATAACCCCATGCTGGTACTGGGAGTTACAGGTCAGTGTCTATTAAGAAAATGAGGAAAAAGATAACTAATATACAAGAGTTAGAGAGAAGAGAGAGAGAGAGAGAGAGGGAGAAAGGGAGAGAGAGAGAAAGGGAGAGAGGGAAGATGTAGAAGATTAAGGTTAGCCTTGATCCTAACCTCTCCAGTGTCTTGTGGCTCAGGTGTTCCCTATAAGGGCCTGGTGAAGGTTCAGCCATTTGGTCTGTCTTTTAGGAAGTAGAATTTTATGGTACCATTGCTGTTTGGGTCTAGATTTGTGTTTCTAACCCCTTCAATGCCCTCCTCTCCCTCCCCATCCATCCTAGTGTCTAGTCCACAAGATGCTTGCTGGATATGTAAGGTATCTTGGGTAGATTTAGGTTAGGTGCTGTAGATGAGTGAGACTATGTGGTGATTTTTTTTTTTTTTCCTGTGATTGGGTAAGTTCACTGAGAATGATCGGTACCAGGTTCAATCATTTTTCCTCAAATTTCTTTGTGTCATTTTTTCTTACGGCTGTATAGAATTCCAATACCACATCTTAGTTATCCATTCTTCTTGTGATGGACATCTGGATTGATTCCAGCTCTTAGCTATTATGAGTTGAGCCATTACAAAGATGGTTGAGCAAATCTCTCTGGCCAGTGGTTTGAAGGTTTTAAAGTAGATGCCCAGTAAGAAAATAACTGGGTCTGTTGGTATCTCTATAGTCAGCTTTTTAAGGAGTCTCCATATTGCTTTCCAAAGTGGTTGTAAAATCCTACATTCCCACCAACAGTGGATGAGTGTTCCTACTTCTCCACATCCTCGCCAGCATTTATTTTCATTTGATTTTTTGATGTTTGCCATCCTTATTGGGGTAAGGTGGAATCTCATAGTTGTTTTAATTTGCATTTCTCTGATGATTAGGGATGATGAACATTTTCTTAAGTGTGTGTTTGCCATTTGTATTTCTTCCTCTGTGAACTGCCTGTTCAGCTCTTTGTCCCATTTTGTGAGTGGGGTGTTTGACTTCTTACTGTTTAGATTTTTGAGTTCTTTGTAGATTCTAGAGATTAGGCCTCTATCAGTTGGCTATCCCACAAATATTTTCTCCCATTCTGTGGGTAATCTATTGACTTTGCTTATTTTATGCTTGTCTGTGAAGAAACTCTTCAGCTTCATGTGATCCCATTGATTGAGTGACTGTTTAAGATCATAAGCTACTGGGGTTTTGTTCAGGAGTATTTTTTCCATTCCTGTATCATGGAAAGTACTTTCTAAATTTTCTTCCAGCAGTATTCGAGTTTCTGGTCTTATGTTGAGGTCTCTTATCCATTTGGATTTGAGTGTAGTGCATGGTGAAATGTGTGGATTAAGTTTCAGATTCCTGCATATGGTTATCCAGTTTGTTCAGCACCGTTTGTTGAAGATGCTGTCTTTTTTTCAGCCCATAGTGCTTGGGCCTTTGTTGAATATCAAGTAGCTATAGTTGCTTGGCCCAAAGTCTGGGTCTTTACGTCTATTCCATTGGTCTATACTCCTGTTTTTATGCCAGTACCATGCTATTTTTATTACTATGGCTTTGTAATATAGTTTTAGATCAGGTATGGTGATGCCTCCAGATGTTATTTCTTTTGCTGAGGATACGTTTGGATATGCGAGGCCTTCTGCCTTTCCATATGACATTTGAGATCATTTTTTCTATCTCTGTGAAGAACACTGTAGGGATTTTTATTGGAATTGCATTAAATATGTATATTGCCTTTGGTAGGGTTGTCATTTTCACAATGTTAATTCTGCCTACCGAGGAGCATGGGAGGTCTTTCCATTTTCTCAAGTCCTCCTCAATTTTTTTTTTTTTGAGTGCTTTTATGTTTTCATTGTATAGATATTTCACTTCCTTGGCTAATGTTATTCCAAGGTATTTTGTTTTTTTTTTTGTTGTTACTATTGAAAATGCAACTATGTCCCTTATTTCTTTCTCTCTATCTTTGTCATTTGTATATAGAATGGCTTCTGATTTTTGTGCATCGATTTTGTATCCTGCTACTTTGCTGTAGGAGTTAATCACCTTCAGGAGTTTTGGGATGGAGTCTCTTTACAAGTTTTGAGATGGAGACTTTTGGGTTACTTATATATAGGATTTTTTTTTGTCTGCAGATAGGGCTAGCTTGGATTCTTTCTTCCCAATTTGACTGTCTTATTGCTTGGGCTAGTACTTTTAGTACTATGTTAAAGAACAGTGGTGGTTTCTGATCTCAGTGGGAACTCCTTGAGTTTTTCCCCATTATATGCTATTTGGGCTTTAGGAGCTTTATATATAGCCTTTATTGTGTTGACATATAAACCCTCCATGCCTAGTCTTTCCAATGTTTTGATCATGAAGTGGTGTTGTATTTTGTCAAAGGCCTTCTCTGCATTGAGATGATCATGTGGTTCTTATGGTTATGTTGACTGAGTTCCATATGTTAAACTATCCCTGAATTCCTGGGATGTAGCCTATTTGATCAAGGTGGATAATGCCTTTGATGTGTTGTTGAATTCAGTTTGCAAGGGTTTTGTTCAGGATCTTTGCATCTAAGTTCATTAGGAATATGACCTACAATTTTTTTTTTTCTTGTTGCATCTCTGTCTGCTATTGGTAATAGGGTGATGCTAGCTTCATAAAAGGAGTTTGGGAGGATTCCCCATTCTTGGATTATGTGAAACAGTTTGAGAATATTTTTTTTCAGTTCTTCAATTAAGGTTTGATAGGATTCAGCTGAGAAGCCATCTGGTTCTGGACTTTTCTTTTTGGGGAGGTTTTTGATTATCTTTTCAAGCTCCATGGATGTGGTAAATTTAGGAGATTAATCTGCTCTGAGTTTAGTTTTGGTAGGTGGTAATGTCTAGAAATTCATCCATTTCTTACAGATTATTCAGTTTTGTGGAGTAGAGGGTTTAGAATTATGCTCTTATAATTCTTCCAGTTTTATTGATGACTGTTGTGATCTCTCCTTTTCCACTTCTGATTTTGTTAATGAGACTTCTCTTTTTCTTGCTTGATCAAATAGGCCAGGGGTTGGTCAGTCTTGTTTATTTTTTTTTTCTCCAAAGAACCAGCTCTTCATTTCATTGATTTTTAAAATTGTTTTCTCATTTCTAAATCATTAATTTCTGCTCTAATATTGATTATCTCTTTCCATCTGGAGCTCTTTAGGTTGGATTCTTCTTGTTCCAGTGTCTTTAGGTAGACAGTTAGGTTATTAATTTGGGATGTCTCTGTCTTTGTAATGAAGGCATTTGGTGCTATGAAATTTTCCCTTAGAACTGCCTTCATTGTGTCCCATAAATTTTGGTAGGTTGTGTTTTCATTATCATTCAATTCTACGAATTTTATTATTTCTTTTTGATTTCTTCCATGACCTATTCATTGTTTAAAAGTGTTTTGGTTGGTTTCCAAGGGCTAGTAGAGTTCTTGATGTTTCTCATGTTAATTTTTATCTTTGAAGAATTGTGATCTGACATGATGCAGGAAGTTACTTCAATTTTTCTGACTTTATGTAGACACACTTTATGGCCTAAAAATGGTCATTTTTGGAGAAGGTTCCATGAGCTGCTGAGAAAAATGTGTATTCTATAGAGTTGGGGTAGAAAGTTCTGTATATATCTGTTAGGTCTGGTTGATCTATAGTGTTGTTGAGTTCTATTATTTCCCTGTTGATTTTCTGCTTGGATGATCTGTCTATTGATGATAATGAAGTATTGAAGTCTCCAATTATGATGATGTTGGTGTTTATTTCTGCTTTGTTGTCAAGTAGATTTTGTTTTATTGACTCTAGTGCATCTGTATTTGGCGCATATGTATTTATGATTGTGATATGCTCATGTTGGATCATTCCCTTGATGAGTAAGAAGTGGCCTTCTTTGTCCTTTTTGATTACTTTTGGTATGAACATTTGAACATTTATCAGATCTTAATATAGCAACACCCACTTCGATTTTATTTCCATTTGCTTGGAATATCATTTTCTATCCTTTCACCCTGAGGAGGTATCTATCTTTAATGCTGAGGTGGGTTTCTTGAAGACAGCAGATAGAAGGGTCCAGTTTTTAAAATATATTTTTATTGACAACTTCTATAGTTAAAGACAACAAACCATGGTATTTCCCTTCCCTCCCCTCACCTCCCTTCCCCCACTTTCTCCTTTATAGCTCTGCTCTCCATCATATCCCCTCCTTCTGTCCATTACTCTCTCTTTTAATTTGATGTCATCATATTTTTCTCCCATTATGAGGGTCTTGTGTGGGTATTGCTAGGCACTGTGAGGTCTTGGATATTGAGGCCAAATTCTGTTTGGACAGTTGCATGTAGGGAGTGGTACCCTTACTTTGGCTCTTACATTCTTTCTGACACATCTTCTGCAATGGACCCTGAGCCTTGGAGGGTGTGAGATGTTTCAGTTCTGGACACTCCTCTGTCCCTTCTTCTCAGCACTATGTTGCCTTTTGGGACATCCCAGTCGTCATCACCATCTGAAAAGAGAAGCTTCTTTAACAAGAAGTGAGAGAAACACTAATATATGAGTTTGAACACTAAGTGTAGTGATTTCAGGGCAATTTGGTGAGAGTAATATATGCATTTATCCAGACAAGAGCAGGCTTTAGACTCCTAAGGTTCATGACCTCTCCTGCCATAGGGTTTTGATTAAGTTTTCAGTACCAGGCACGTGTTCCCTTCCATAGAGTGGGTCTCCACTCCAATTAGAGAGCAGTTGTTTTCCCCCAAAGCAGACATGCCACTATTGCACTCATTCAGACATTTGGCCTGTCTGGCCAAACTTGAGGTTTCCATTGTCCACTGTTTTCACCACTGATGACTTCTGTCTTTCATAAGACTGCATACAGTGTAGATTTCCCCAGCTTTCAGTTTGTTGGACGACAGGGAGAAGGTTTTCTGTTCAGCACCACCTTGATTTCTCAGTGACTTTGCCACTGAGGCATGTGACATCTTCAGAAATAGGGTCTTGTCATCTCTTTCTCACAGGGAACCAAGGGCCTTGGCAATAGCCTGTAATGTTTTTGAGGCAACATAGACCTCCCTGGCCAATGACTCACTGGGAGGTATCCCATCCCAGGCAATGAAAATTTTCTAGTAACAATCTATGGCTTCTGGATATGCCATTGTTTAAGAAAGTAGATTTTAATATATCTTACTCATAATATCTTGAATTTTGATTGACTCTACCCCATCTTTCTTTTATAGAATCTCTTCCCCTGACCTCACTTAGGCCTTTCCCCTACCTGTAATCTGTTCTTCTACTTACATATATACAATACCATCCTCTTAAGACCTTCCTTCTCCTACCCTCACTTACAGCCTTTTTATAGCTTATAGGCCTCTGCTACTGGTTATTGTTTCCAGATAACACATAAGTCTACACATTTGTAGCTAGGATCCACATATAAGAGAGAACATTTGACGTTTGGCTTTCTGGGCCTGGGTTACCTCTCTTAGTATAATCCTTTCCAGATCTATCCATTTCCCTGCAAATTTCATTTTTCTTTACTGCTGAATAGAACTCCATTGTGTAGATGTACCACATCTTTATTATCCATTCATCTGTGGATGGACACCTAGGCTGGTTCCATTTCTTAAGTATTGTGAATAGAACAGCAATAAACATGGTTGTGCAAGTATCTCTAAGGTGGTGAGAAGAGTCATTAGGATGTTTGCCTAGGAGTGCTATAGCTGGATCATATGACAAATCTATTTTTAGCTTTCTCAAGAAACTCCACACTGATTTCCACAATGGCGATACCAGATTACATTCCCACCAACAGTGCAGAAGGGTTGCCTTTTTTTTTTTTTTTAATGGGTCATGCATTATGGAGTTAGCCCACAGTTATGGGTAGGATAAATGTCTGAATATCATGATCCAACATGTGGCTCTGATATTCTTTTTTTTTTTTAAATTATTTATTTATCTATTTGAGAGCGACAGACACAGAGAGAAAGACAGATAGAGGGAGAGAGAGAGAATGGGCGCGCCAGGGCTTCCAGCCTCTGCAAACGAACTCCAGACTCATGCGCCCCTTTGTGCATCTGGCTAACGTGGGACCTGGGGAACCGAGCCTCGACCCGGGTCCTTAGGCTTCACAGGCAAGCGCTTAACCGCTAAGCCATCTCTCCAGCCCGGGTTGCCCTTTTAACACAACATCTCCAACATTTATTGTCATTTGTTTTCTTGATGGTAGCCATTCTGATGGGAGAGATGGAATCTCAAGGTAGTATTAATTTGCGTTTCCCTGATGGCTCAGGATGTAGAATACTTTTTTAGATGTTTTTATGCCATCTGTATTTCTTCCAGTGAGAACTCTCTATTTAGTTCCACAGCCCATTTTTTGATTGGGTTGCTTGACTTTTTATTGTTCTGTTTTTGGAGTTCTTTGTATGTTCTGGATATTAATCCTCTGTCAGATGTGTAACTGGTAAAGATTCTCTCCCATTCTGTAGGTTGTCTCTTTGCTCTATTCATAGTGTCCTTTGCTGTATAAAAGCTTTGTAATTTCATGAGATCCCAGTAGTTGATTAGTGGTTTTGTTTTCTGAGCAATTGGGGTTATATTTAGAAATTCATTATCTGTGCCAATATGTGGAAAGGTTTCTCCTACCTTTTCCTCTAGCAATTTCAGAGTTTCAGGTCAATATTAAGGTACTTAATGCACTTGGATTTGCTTCTTGTGCATGGAGAAAGAGAAGGCTTTATTTTCATCTTTCTACATATAGATATCCAGTTTTCCCAGCACCACTTGTTGAAGAGGCTGTCTTTTCTCCAATGAATATTTTTTGGCATTTTTGTCAAAAATCAGATGGCTGTAGCTGCCTGGATTAACATCTGGGTCCTCTCTTCTGTTCTGTTATCTTTGTGCCAATACCGTGCTGTTTTTCTTACTATGGCTTTGTAATATAGCTTAAAATTGGGTATGGTGATACCACCAGCCTTATTTTTGTTGCTCAAAATTGTTTTGGCTATTTGAGGTTTTTTCGTGCTTCCAAATGAAATTTTGGATTTTTTTTTTATTCCTGTGAAGAATGTCATTAGAATTTTAATGGGGATTGCATTAAATGTGTAGATTGTTTTTGGTAAGATTGACATTTTCACAATATTGATTCTTCCAATCCATGAACATTGCATATCCTTCTATTTTCTTGTGTCTTCTGCAATTTCTTGCTTGAGTGTTTTAAAGTTCTCATTGTAGAGCTCCTTCACTTCCTTAGTTAAGTTTATTCCAAGGCACTTTATTTATTTTTTTCTTTTTGAGGCAATTGTGAATGGGAGAGATTCTCTGATTTCACATGTTTGTTGTTAGTATATAGGAAATCCGCTGATTTCTGTGTATTTATTTTGTATCCTGCTACATTGCTAAAAGTGTTTATCAGCTCTAACAGTTTGGTGGTAGAGTTTTTAGGGTCTTTTATGAATAGAATCATATCATCTGCAAATACTAATAGTTTGATCTCTTCCTTTCCAATTTGTATCCCTTTTATGAGTGTCTCCTGCCTTATTGCTATAGCTAAGACTTCCAGTACTATATTAAATAAAAGCGGGGACAGTGGACACCCTTGTTTGTTTCTGAATTTAGTGGAAAAGCTTCATGTTTTTCACCATTTAGTATTATGTTGGCTGTAGGCTTGTCATAAATAGCTTTTATTATGTTGATATATGTTCCTTCTAGTCCCAGTTTCTGTAATACTTTTACCATGAAAGGATGTTGGCTTTTTTCAAATGCCTTTTCTGCTTTGAGATATTGATATAATCATGTGATTTTTGTCCTTTAGACCACTTACATGTTGTATTACATTTATTGATTTGCATATGTTGAACCATCCTGCATCCCTGGGATAAAGCCAATCTGGTCAGGGTGAATAATCTTTTTGATATATTCTTGTATTCTGTTTGCCAATATTTTATTCAGAATTTTTGCATCTATGTTCATGAGGAAGATTGGTCTGTAATTTTCTTTATTTGTTTTGTCTTTGCCTGGCTTTGGTATGAGGGTGACACTGGCTTCATGGAAGGAGTTGGGTAGATTTTCTTCTTTTTCTATGTTTTGGAAAAGTTTGAGAAGCATTGGTATTAGTTTTTCCATGAAAGTCTGGTAAAATTCACCAGTGAATCCATCTGGACCTGGGCTTTTTTAGTTGGGAGGCTTTTTATAACATCTTGGGTCACTGTGCTTGAAATAGGTCTATTTAAATAGTTTATCTCATCTTGATTGAATTTTGGTAGGTCATATAAATCAAGAAAATCATCCTTTTCTTTCAGATTTTCAAACTTAGAGGCATATATATTCTTAAAGTATGTCCTTATAATTGTCTGAGTTTTGTTGGTGTCTGTTGTAATGGTGTCTTTTTCATCTCTAATTTTATTAGTTTTTGTCTCTTGTTTCTTTCTCTGGTTAAATTTGCTAAGGGTTTATCAATCGTGTTTATCCTTTCAAAGAACCAACTCTTTGTTTTGTTGATTCTTTGGAGTTTTTTTTTTTTTTTGGTTTATATTTCATTAATTTATGCCCTAATCTTTATTGTTTCTTTTCATCTACTGCTTTTTGGCTTGCCTTGTTCTTCTTTTTCCATGGCCTTAAGATGGAGCATTAAATTGTGTATTTGTGAACTCTCTAATTTCTTAATATAGGCACTTAGAGCTATAGATTTCTCTCTTATTACTGCCTTCATTGTTTCCCAAAGGTATTGGTATGTTGTATTATCATCATCATTTGAGTCCATGAATTTATTGATTTTCTTTTTGATTTCTTCAATGACCCACTGATCATTCAGTAGTGTACTGTTTAGTCTCCATGAATTTCTATATGCTCTGCAGCTTTTTTTGTTGCTGATTTTCAGTCTAATCCAATTGTGGTCAGATAGAGTACAAGGGATTATTTCAATTTTCCTATAATCATGGAGATTTGCCTTGTTCCTAATATATGGTCTATTTTAGAGAATGTTCCATGTGCTGCTGAGAAAAATGTATATTCTTCAGCATTTGGATGGAATGTTTTGTAGATATCTGTTAGGTCCATTTGTTCCATGACATCATTTAATTCAGATGTCTCTCTGCTTATTTTTTGTCAGAATGACCTGTCAATTGATGAGAGTGGGGTATTTAAGTCTCCCACTACAAATGCCTTTGATGTTATCTGTGACCTTAAGTCTAATAGTGTTTGTTTGATGAAACTGGAAGCCCCATGTTAGATGCAGATATGTTTAGGATTGGAATGTCCTCCTGCTGGAGTGTTCCTTTAGTCAGTATAAAATGACCTTCTTTATCTTTCCTCACTAATGTTGGTTCGAAGTCTATCCTGTCAGGCATTAGGATAGCAATCTCTGCTTGTTTTCTAGGCCCATTTGCTTGAAATACCATTTTCCATCCTTTCACCCTAAGACGGTGCCTATCTTTGATTGAGAGATGGGTTTCCTGGAGGCAACAAATGGCAGGATCCTGCCTTTTTATCCAGTCTGCAAGCATGTGTCTTTTGGATGGTGCATTGAGGCCACTGATATTAAGAGTTATAATTGAAAGGTATGCATTTATTCTCACCATTTTTCTTATTTTATAGTGTTTCCTGTTTTCCTTTACTTATTTGTTTTAACTGTCATTTGAGTGTGGTTTGTTTTTTCCTACTTCCTCCTCTGTGTGTTTTGCTTTCTCTTTGGTATTACGAATTCCTTCAGGTATTTTCTGTAGAGCTGGTTTAGTTGTCATAAATTCCTTTAGCCTGTTTTTGTTGTGGAATGTCCTTATTTCTCCATCAATTTGGATAGATAGCTTTGCAGGATAAAGAAATCTTGGTTGACAACTGTTATCTTTCAGAAGTTGGAATATGTCAGTCTAATCCCTTCTGGCTTTTAAAGTTTGTGTTGAGTAATCTGCAGTTATTCTGATGGGCTTGCCTTTGTAGGTGAGTTGCTTCTTCTCACTAACTGCTTTCAATATATTTTCTTTGGTTTGTGTGTTTTGTAGTTTAATTATAACATGGTGAGGAGAGGTTCTTTCCAGATTTTGTCTGCTTGGTGTTCTAAAAGCTTCTTGTATCTGCATTGGCATTTCTCTCCTAATTTGAGGAAAATTTTCTCTATGATTTTGTTGAAATCATTTACTAAGCCTCTGGATTGAAATTCTTCCTCTTCTGTTATACCCTGAATTCTTATATTTGATGTTTTCGTAGTGTCCAGGATATCTTGAAATTCCCATTCATATCTTGCTATTAGCTTGTCTTTCTCTTTGTTGGACTGTAGTAGATCTGCCACCTGGTCTTCTAGTTTAGATATTCTGTTCTCTCCTTCATTCATTCTACTGGTGAGACTTTCCACAGAGTTTTTTATTTCATTGACTGTATTCTTCAGAGCCATGATTTTAGCTTGTTTTTTCTTCAGTATTTCTATTTCCTTACTCATGTCTTCTAATGACTTCTTTATTTCATTAAGATGGTTTTCTGTGTTCTCTTTCAGAAATTTATTTTCTTCTTTGATTCCCCTCATTTCTTCTCTGATTTCTTTGAGCATATATACCATCATTTTCTTGTAATCTTTGTCAGGTATTTCATCTAAAACAGTCTCATTGGTGATCATTTCTGATGGATTTATAGTTTTTGGGTAGGACTGCATTGTCTTGATTCTTTGAGTTTCTTGTATTATATTGTAGTGACTTTTGCATCCTGAATTGATTTGATGCTTGAGTTTTCTACTTATCTGCAGTGTTCTCAGACATGGTAATCCACCTCTATATACCCTCAGGATATGAGTTCAAGGTGCCATGTGCAGCTCTTGTCCGCCAGTCAAGCCACAGGAGTAATCCTAGGTGTTGAGTTTGTTTGCCAAGCAAGTATTCTAGTGAACTGGGTGGAATAATTTACTGGAAAATTCTAAACTTGAACTGAGTAACATACACAATCAATAAAAACCAGCACAAAGTATGCAATTGTGGGGATTAAAACAAACAGATAGTCATATAAAGCCAAAATCCCTAAGGCTGTGTGTTGTACTACACCCTTGTTCTTGTTAGCTGGGAGGTAGAGGTTTCTGTTTTGAATTGGGTTCCAGGTCAACCTAGATCTAGATCAGACCCTGCCCCCAATAATGACAGAAGCAAAAAACAAAGGCCCCATATATATGAAAGCACCAAAGGCAATAAAATTTAACCCCCAAATACAGGTTATTTGAAAATGGAAAATCTGGGCTGGAGAGATGGCTTAGCGATTAAGCGCTTGCCTATGAAGCCTAAGGACCCTGGTTTCGGGGCTTGGTTCCCCAGGTCCCACGTTAGCCAGATGCACAAGGGGGCGCACGTGTCTGGAGTTCGTTTGCAGAGGCTGGAAGCCCTGGCGCACCCATTCTCTCTCTCTCTCCCTCTATCTGTCTTTCTCTCTGTGTCTGTAGTTCTCAAATAAATAAATAAAAAAAAAATAAAAAAAAAGGAAAGTCTAACCAAGAATATATAACCCATAAACTGCCCTGACAAGGAAAGAGAGATTAGCTCTTGCAGGACTGTGTACCGTTTTTTTTTTTTTTTTTTTTTCAATTAGTCTCATTACCTTTTGGGGTGGCTTCCAATTTCACCAATCTGAGTGCCTGTCTCAATCCCTGCATGTTGTGCTATGCAGCTGCACCTCTGATCCACTCTGCTGGCTGTGTTGCCACTGGGGGCTGAATGCGGGAGGTTCTCGGTTCTGATGGTGGGGGATGGGAGAGTTCAGACTTCTGGAGTTGCTTGCACTTTCAGTAGTTCTTTACTTAATCTCAGCTGTCTTTCCTTCAGATTTTTTAAGTGCAAGAAGGCTGATGGACAATGAGTTGCTTGGACAGATATTGGTCGTGTCCCCCAGTCGCCCATGTAGCACCTTCTGGCACTAGACACACTGACTGTCTAGGGACTGACTCGCTCCTGGCTTCTAACCATGCCGTTCCATTTTACGTGTCAGCTGCATATGGTGTCTTCAGCAATAGGGTCTTACCACTACCCTTTGGTGGGTCATCAAGTACTCTTGATAGAAATCTGTCATTCTTTTAGAAAACCTTGTAGGTTTCTCTGATCAAAAGCTCATTGTGGGTGATAGCCCCATGCTGGTACTGGGAGTTACAGGTCAGTGTCCCCTAAGAAAATGAGGAAAAAAAAATAACTAATATATAGAAGTTAGAGAGGAGAGAGAGAGAGAGAGAGAGAGAGAGAGGGAGGGAGGGAGGGAGGGAGGGAGGGAGGGAGGGAGAGGGAGAGGGAAGGAGGGAAGATGTAAAAGATTTAGGTTAGACTTGATCCTACCCTCTCCAGTGTCTTGTGGTTCAGGTGTTTCCTGTAAGGGCCTGGTGAAGGTTCAGCCATTTGGTCTGCCTTTTAGGAAGTAGAATTTTATGGTACCATTGCCGTTTGGGTCTAGATTAGTGTTTCCCACCCTTTCGATGCTGTCCCCTCCCTCCCCATCCCTCCCAGTGTCTAGTCCATGAGATGCTTGCTGGGTGTGTAAGGTATCTTGGGTAGATTCAGGTTAGGTACTGTGGATAAGTGAGACTATGTAGTGATTTTTTTTTTTTTTTCCTGTGATTGGGTAAGTTTACTGAGAATGATTGGTACCAGGTTCAATCATTTTTCCTCAAATTTCTTTGTCATTTTTTCTTACTGCTGTATAGATTTCCATTGTGTAGATATACCACATCTTAGTTATCCATTCTTCTAGTGATGGACATCTGGGTTGATTCCAGCTCTTAGCTAGTACAAATTGAGCCGCTACAAAGATGGTTGAGCACATCTCTCTGGCCTGTTGTTTGAAGGTTTTAAAGTAGATGCCCAGTAAGGGAATAACTGGGTCTGTTGGTATCTTTATAGTCAGCTTTTTCAGGAGTCTCCATATTGCTTTTAAAAGTGGTCTTACCATCCTACATTCCCACCAACAGTGGATGAGTGTTCCTACTTCTCCACATCTTTGCCAGCATTTATTTTCATTTGATTTTTTGATGTTTGCTATCCTCATTGGGGTAAGGTGGAATCTCATAGTTGTTTTAATTTGTATTTCTCTGATGATTAGGGATGATGAACATTTTCTTAAGTGTGTGTTTGCCACTTGATGCCCTCACAAGTGCAATAGTGGCACACAGCCATGGTGGGGAACCAACTGCTCTTGATTCGGCTAACTGATCCCCTCAGTGGTACGAGACCCATAGCTAGAGCTGGGAAACAAGTCAGAACCATATCCAAACATAAGACCACTCTCCAATATCAACCTACCATCAATCAAGGGCTACAAGAGGGCCTACACCTATTAAATTCTCTATAAAAAAGTAAGGGTTATCTCATTTGTCCTGGTGCTAACTTACTCTCCATTGGAGATTCCTGCTTCTCTTTTTCAGATAGATGTAGATCCTAAGCCAAGAGCCACCCCACCATACCTCAAAAGGGCCCTAGCTGAAACTAAGGAAAATGGGCGAAACAAGCAAGGGTGCTGTTTTCCTGATGAACTGGATACCAGCTCAAGGGGGAAGGAGACCAACACAGAGAAAAATCAACTCCTACCAAATCAGAGAGCCAGAGCCCCAGAGGCCCTCAACACCTCATCACTGAAGCAGACCAAAAATGAACCCAACATTGCTCAGGGAAATTTTGCAGAAGAGGGGGCAGAAAGAATATTAGAGCCACATGTTGGGTCATGATATACAGAGACATTTATCGTACCAATAACTGTGGGCTAACTCCACAATACATGACCCACATACCTCAACAAGGAGTGGCCAATGGGGAGGGGGTAGGTCACGGATGAGCCTAATAATGGTACCAAACTGCCTGTACTTGCAGAACAGAAAACTAATAAAATAAAAAAAAAAAAGAAGGCTAATGGAGTTGAAAAATCTGTTGCTTGGTCTCTGCTGCTGCTGCTGCCACCTGGCATGCCTGGCGGGACTGGACCAGGCTGGCATGGAGATTGAAGCTGTGATTGCTTTAGTGGGACTCTGGTCATTTTCCTCCTTTCTCGTGGGTCTTAGTCTCTCTGGGTTCTCTGCTGTGTCTAAGAATAACCTATACTCCTTCACTTTTCAGAAGAAGAGTGTATTTTGCTGGGGTTTTGCTTAAATCCCTCCCTAGGCTGGTTTGGTGTCACTCCTAAGCTGCCATCTTACCTGGAAGCCTCAAGGGTCTAGTTTTTGATCCATGCAAATAACTTGGGTCTTTTGATGGTATAGTTAAGTCCATTAATATTTAATGTTATTACTTGAGGTTTGCATTAATCCCTGCCATGATGAGGAGTTTTATAGGGTTTGGTACTTCATTGTGTTTTGTACTGTGTAGTGCCTGGTCAGTTTTGTTTATGTGATCTTCTTGTTGGCTCTTGAGATTGGTTGTTTGACTCTTCTGTATGAAGTATTCTCTGAACTATTCTCTGTAAGTTTGGTTTTGTGTTAATCATAGAGTTGACTTTTTTTCATGGAAAAATTTCCTTTTACCATCTATTTTGAGGGATACTTTTGCTGGGTCGAGTATCTTGGGTTGGAAGCCATAGTTTTTTAGACTTTGAAGTGTTCCATTAGAAGCCCTTCTGACACAATTCTGATGGGATTGCTTTTGTATGTTGTGAGTTGTTTCTCAATTTTCAATTCTCTGCAATGTTAAAAACATTCTTATTTTTCATAGAGAGGTCTGACTTTATTTGGTTTAAAGATGAAACCTTCTATTTCCCTTATAATGTTAAGAACTTTACAGCAAGATTCTACTTATGTTTATTTTTTGTTATCGATTTCTTAAATTTATCTATAGCTCTCCACATTGAGTATCCCTAATCTGAAAAATCCCCAACTCAAAAATGCTGCAAAATCAGAAACTTTGAGTGTTGACATGATATCACAAGTGGAAAATTCCATACTTGACCTCATGTGCAGGACTGTAGTCAAAATGCAGGTACACTTAAGATAGTGTATATAATTACCTTTCAGACAGGATGTATCAGATGCATATCAAACAAATGAACCAAGATATATGTATGTATATATATGTATGTATATGTATATATATATATATATGTATGTATATACATGCACACACACACATATATATATATACACATACATATATATATGCATATATATATGTTCTAAAATTTGTCAAATTTTGAGAAGTGAAACACTTCTAGTCAGTTCAGATAAGAGATAGCCTTTGTATTCTTCTTTATACAACAGAAGTGTTAGTAAATTAAATGTCCTCCAAGCCATATGTCACAAAATTAAGCATAATATTATATAATGTCCATTATTTATTTGAGCATGCTTATTATTTTGTTTTGTGTTGTTATGGATAATTTTTTTTGGGTTTTCTGTGTAAAGAAAATTCCTACAATACATTTAACTTAGGTCTTTGATGATCTTTTAGTTTTAGTATTTCTTGCAACATCCTCCCAGGTAGCACTTTTCATTTGAATACTTCCTCCAAGACCAATTTTAATATAAGGTTTTGTAGGTCTGAAGATATTTTTGTTATGCTGCAATATTTGAATGGCAGTTTGGCTGGTTTTAAAATGACGGGTTCCAGGTTCAATGTTTTCTTTGATATTTTAAAAACCTTTCTACATTGTCTACATCTAGTTTTTCTTTAGGGAGATGTACTGTCATTATACTTCTTGATTTTTAGTTAATATTATGCAGTTTTTTTCTCAGTAAAATTTAGAATTTTTTTCTACTGTATTAGTTGTTTTAAATTTCCATTATAATGTGTGCAGCTGTTCTTCCTTACCTCTACTAATTAACTGTCTACTCATATGCAAAACATGATTCATCAGAGCCTTTGGGTTCCTTTTCTTTCTCTCTGTTTCTAAGGGACAGGGATTTATCCCAGGTTTCAATCATGCAATTCTTTATTGTGGAGGACAAATATGGCTGATGTGTGACATGCACTAAGTCCAACTTAATGACCATGTATTGATATATGTGCTTATAGTTCTGTGTATTGTCAGATGATCTTGGGCCTGACACCTAGCCTATCGCCTAGTAGCTCTGTGTCATTAGGAAAATTAAATTTCTTAGAAACTTTTTGTGTTTCTTGGAACATTCAAAAATTTTCTCAATGATCTCTCATGTGCAGCATAGATTAATATGTTTAAGACTTACCTTGGGGCCTGGTACATAGTTAGCAGCTATTATTATTACTCTGTGGAATTATTATGCTAGACCTGTGGGGAAACATAGAGAAGAACAAGAAAAAACTCTTGATAAGACAATCAAAATTTTAGCAACAATGTTAGAGAGGGCCAGCAGGGTGAGTATCCTTGTAAGAATCTAAAATATTCAGAAAAAAGCCTTTTAACTTTATAAACTTGGAAATGAGAAGAGTCATATGACTTGTGTAAGGTAACTCGTGGCTAGTGAGTGGTAAAGTCTCCAGGTGTCCTAGGGCTGAGCCAGGCCTGATGGAGTGCCACTATTTCCAGTGGAAACTTCTCAGTCATGCCTGAGGCTTTATTCTGATGCACCTGTCAGGACAAACAAGGCCGTGGTATGTAGCCTCCACAGCCAAGGCCCTCCACCATCCTGAAATTCAGAGGCTTTAGGGTTATTTGGATCATAACTCAGTCTGGAGAGAGAGAGAGAGAGAGAGAGAGAGAGAGAGAGGAAGAGAAAGAGAGAGAGGCTTCTCTGTCTTTAGAATGAGTTATTTATGTGAGCAAAGTTTCTCCTTGAGACCTTTCCTCAAACTGATGACCCATTAGTAATGGTAAGGCATAAACTCACTAAGTGAACTTTTGCTGCGTTTTAGTGTCTTCCTGGTCCTGTGTAAGGCACAAAGATAAAACCTTCGTGAGGGACCTATAGAGTCATGCCACAGTCTACCAGCAAGGAAACAACACAAAGTGCTCCAAGACAGATACTTTCTAGGTCATTTTTCTTTTCACCACAAAGGTACTATTTGAGCTGGTTCTTGTTAAATGCAGAGATGTTTTTCAGATGGAGAAGAGGGGAGAGAAACCCAGTAAGGGAGGTCAGCAAAGTCAGGGTGAGGGCACAGCTGGACATGAAAAGCAAGGGCTTAATTGTGAGGGGCCTTATGTGCCTCTGCCTTGTGGCTAAAGACAACCGACAAAGACTTTTTCTTGTAGCATGAGGGATCAAGCTGAGCCACACACTCAGTCCTTAAGGAGGAGGCTTTGGAAGCTGGAGAATGGCAGGGTCAGATCCAGGGTGTTCAAGGTTACTCTGAGGCACTATGGAAGGCAAAGCAGCAGGTCCTGAGGCTTGGAGCCATGTGGTCTTGACCGCAGAGTAACTGGCTTGTTGGAACTGAGCATGCGGGCTCCAGATACACAGTGCAGAATGTAGCCTCGCACACCATGTACTACAGATGTCTAACCATGATTCTTCCTTTGAGAAGCTTCCTGTTAATCAGGCTGAGGTACAGGAGAGAAGTCCTGTCCCCACTGAGCTCACAAATCTCCTTTAAGAAACTAGCTCCATTTAAAGACCCTGGGCGACTCCTCCCTTTGTTCCCTCATTCAATTGACCCCATTCTCTGACACCATCTGATGCAGTGCCCCATTGTTTAAGCAACCATTTTGGTATGGACTGAGGCAAGGGGAGGAGCCGTTGAATTTCAAAGTGGAATAAAGAGAAAATGAATACTAAAAGAATGAGGAGGTTGTTTAGTGAGGCTTGAAGAGAGGACAGGTGTTTCCTCCCACATTGAGAATAGTGACCCCTGGGAGTAGCATTTCCCGTTGAGCAGGCACCCATGGGAGGCTTAGTCCTCCTACAAACGACCTGGTGGTAGTACACTGTGTCTGAGCACTGAGAAAAACCACGTATTTTCCAGAGTGTCTTTTGGACTCCTTAAAACACGAGCCGCTCCAGCAGTGGTCACTGTGCTCCCCACCACATGTCATGCATACCCTCACCCACACAGCCATCATTCTGTGGTTGTGTGCAAAGGCCCGTGGCCTTCATACTGTGTGGTGGTTAGTCCCAGCTGGCTGGCTCTGTGTGTACAGCACTCTGCAGGTGGGGGAGACCCTTTGGGAGCGCACACAGTGGGGTGACAGGCAATGTTGCTGCAGAGAAAAGCATACCCATGCTTGAGGTGGGAGGATGTGATGACGTGGCTCCACACAGCGGGAACTCAGACCTTTAAAAAGCTGAGGAAACAGCCTCAGAGCAGGCAGTGGTTCCTCGGGAGGAAAGCACACCCAGTCTCACATTAAAGAAGTCAAACTGTCTGCTTCAAAGAGAAAAGGCAACATCCTGTCACAGGCCATGCTCTGGCAAAAATGTAAGTGTGGCTGTCAGGGCCAAGTAAGCAGAAGCAGGAGCCAGGAGATCATTGGTTGGCTGGGAATGGGGAGCTGGTGATGGCACAGGACCACAGGGTCTGAATTCCAAGCCCAGGAGAGCCTGAGGTGGGCGAGATGGAGCTTGATGGAGAAACAGACCTGTCAGAGATGATGCTGATTTTCCAACCTGGAGGGGAACGAACGAGTGTCCCCAGGCGAGACAGCTCATAGTATCTCAATGTCTGTGTGTGAATCACTGTGGTGAAGAAAGGGCAGTTTATGATTCACAAAACAAAAGCTACATATGATGTGGGTTTGGGGCAGGGAAGGGGAAACAGTGAAATTTTCACACGAGGGGCTTTATTTTCATTGGCTCCTGCATTCAACCTGTTTGGTTCTCTGGGCCTGTTTCTAGCTGGGCTGCTCTGTTTTCTGTCAGGCATGGTTTGTTTCTGTGGATGTGTTGGGGTGAGGAGGAACGTGGCCTTGTGAAGCAATGTCTCCATTGCTTTCCTCTTTGCCTCTTGTACTTCAATTGCCTTTTCCATTCTGCTGCAAGGCTTGTGTGTCCCACTGAAAAGGGACAGTAGGTTTATCTTTGACCTTGATTTTTACCCCTGGAGTTGAATGGAACAGCTATGAACTTTATTTTCCATTTTGTGGATGAAACACATACTAGCCATAAAGAAATCATCTACAGTATCCCTTTCAGGAGGTAAATAAACGAAGCCAACTCATTGGTCTTACAAAAGGTGAACCCTACTAGGGCTCAGTGCTACAGTTCCTCAAGCAAGAAATATCATCAATGATTTCCCTGTTTTTGCCAGGTGTTTACTTCTTTAAAGTGCCTTTTAATTCATTCAGGTATACACTACCTCAAACAGCCTAGTATAAGAGAACCTAGATTTACATATAAAGTAGCACTTATTTTATAAAAATATAGCAGAAAAATATCACATTGTTGATTGAAATGTTATTTACAGTAACATCACCAACTTATTTTTTATTTCTAATATCAGTTCTCTCTGGAATTGAGTTTGTTAATGTGTGATTCAGAGGAGTGATTAAAATTTTCTCAGGTTATGAAGTACCATCATGTATATCCAGAAGATGTATGTTTTCAATAAAAAGAAATGTACTTTAATTTGGATTTGAGAGTTATGGATTCCTTTCAAGATAATCAGGGATATTTTAGTTTGCATAGCATGAAACTTTCACCAAAAGGTGACTGGAGCAAGGCACCATCCTCTTGGAAGAAGAGACAGCCAATACCACTGGGCTTGTTATGAGAATGAGGGAAGGTGGGTCTTCATGTCTTGAGGGGGACTTCTAAGCATCCATATGCCCTGTCACTTAGAATGGGTTTCTTTGGGTTTTATGTGAGCTTCTCTTTTCAGTTCTTATTAAAATGAGGTGAGATAATCTCATTTGTGGCACTGCTGCTAGTGAGTAATATTGCCACCAAAGCCATTCTGATTGCCCTAGGTTTGGCATCAGTGTCTGAGATACGGGCTGATTATGTGCACAGGCTGTCGTATTCTCTCTTTTTCATTTTGTACTATGTTCTTTTCTTCTTTAATGCTACATAAGAAGTGAACAGATGGATTAGATTTGTTTGTTTGTTTGTTTGTTCAAGGTAGAGTCGCGCTCTAGCCCAGGCTGACCTGGAATTCTCTATATAGTCTCAGGCTGGTCTCAAACTCACAGAGATCCTCCTGTCTCTGCCTCCCAAGTGCTGGAATTAAAGGCATGCACTACCATGTCCAGCTTGATTGTTTTTTTTTTTTTTTTTTTTTTTTTTTTAAAGGCATTGCTGAAGGGTATGCTTCTTGCTCACAGCCCAGGGGCCAGCCAAATATATAGCAAAGCTCTGTTACAAGGGTGACTGTATTGTAAGTTCATCAATGGCATAGCCCGGGTGACTGTTCCCATGTGTTTAGCACAAATCAAAGTTCTTTTAAACTGTCCTTAGGAGGCTTGAAGGCAATCAGCAAAGGTTCTTTGCACCAGACCTGTCTTCTTAACTTGGTCCTAAGTATGTGGTACTCAGAGCACCAGTGTGACTAAGCCCTGTGAGAAAACCTGTAAAAACAAAGTGGCTTCATCAGCCCACTTACTAGTTGGAAGGGCAGGGTTTGAAATCAGACACCAAGAGTGCTGAAAAGGCACTTTCTTTTTTTTAGAAAACACCCTGGAGGCATGAGCTGAAATGACTGTGCCCAGAATGCTGGAAAGGGTTAAGAAAACATTCACTTTGTAAATGTTGCCCCCTCCCTGCTGGGCCCATGACCCATGTTTGTGCCCTAATCGTGAACACAGGCTTTAGTTAAGATCAGAGAATAATAGCGTGACAAAGCTCAGAACTGCTGGCACTGATACGTGGAAATCTTCAGGTCCCAGCCATGGAGGTGAGGTCTCCTTGGTTGGTTAGGTGGATAAAAAAGCTACTCCACCTGCAGGTTCTTCCCCTGGGTTCTGCATTTGATGGTCCCCATCCCATGTAAGATAGTTCTCATGGGATGTTAGCTTCTATGTAGATGAGACTGACAAGCAGCCCAGCTAGGAGCCGTGCAGAAGCAGCAGCAGGAACATGGGAGAGAGACAGGGCTAGATTTGACAGCCTGCCTCACCAAAGTCTGTGAGAACTAAAGTGGAGAATGTACTTACTCTGTACATGTTAGCCACAACAAAAGGATTTTATGTTGATCATTGTTTGGCTATAGCACATTAGGTTTTGTATGTAAGCAGTTTTTATAAAGTTTGATCTTTGTCTGCTAAATTCAAACAGGTTGACATACAAAGTAATGGGTTTCATCATGGCATATTACATTATTTTCTCATTCATTCCCTCCCCCCACTGCCTTTTTCCACACCTACTCCTCTGCTGAATGGTTATCAATACAATCCTTACAGTGGTTGCTTTTAAAACTTTAAGATAAACCATTCTAGAGAACGTGTTCTGTTATAACATGTTAGCTGTTGCCAGTGAGTTTCACATGTGATAGGAAGTTAGCAGTTATATACCAACTTTAAGAAACATAATATTGTTTAACAAAATGAAAAAGAACCCTAAAATGGCACAAAAATGCAATGTATTATGCATTGTCTCTTTGTTTATACAAAGGCTGAATTCAGCAAGGCACTAACTTGTTAAGTGTGAATTACTAACTCTTAAAACAGTAATCAGATTCACATGTGTTCAAATGCAGTTGATTCATATTATAATGTTAGTGTGTAAAATGTGTTTTTAAAACTTTGTTAAAGTTTCAAAAATCTAAATGTTGTTTATCATATATATTTGTATTAAAATTGCACTTATAAAAAAAGTGGAGACTGTACATAACATGAAATGCAGTTCCCTCCTAAGCAATAACAGTGGTCAGTTAGTATCTTCCTTCCTGGAAATGTCTCATGTCTGTCCCATTGAATTATGCCAAATTCCCTCCTTTTGCCCACTTTATAAAGTCCCAACATTTTCCAAAGGTCTATAACAGGGTTCTTTAAGTATAGCTTGTGTGCCAAATCAGGTCCACTGCCTGCTTTTGTAATATTATTGGAATCAAGCTATGTTTACTCATTTGCATATTGTCCAGGACTATTTTTGCTACAGTGACAAGGTTGAATAGTTGCAGTTGTCCTAAAATCATCACTTGGGAGAATCTTGTGAAGTACCTGCTAGGTACTTGAGGCATTCACTTCCCCAAGTTGCTCCATATCTCGCTCTTGGACAGTATCAGCACTAAGTGTAGAGACAAACAGTGCAGCTACTTCATTCCATAATTTTTTCAGTACCAAAAATTGATTTGATTAAAATTCGTCCTTTCATATGATGAGACTGTGTCTAATAAACTCACTACATGTTACAAAGGGCGTAATTTGGATGACTGCACTTTTTACTGATGCTTCAATTAGAGAAAGACCTGCATAATAAATGAAAAGCAGGATTAGCTGATTTTCATTGAGTTGCCTGGTTGTCTCTTGTCCCATAGACTTGGCCTTGGTATGTCTTCACTATAATGCCTAAGGAGGCACCTTAGGAATAGGAACTACTTACACCAAATTTTTATGGTCCACATGTGCCTGTGCTTTTAGATAACTTGAGTATAGCAGAGGCTTAAAAAGAATAAATTGGGGTCTTAAAATTCTCATAAAATCAAACTCTGCATTTAGAATTTACCCTAGGGTTCCACTAACTAGTAAACATTTTTAGGGCTGTTTAAGAGAAGGAAAATGTGTAATAAACATGTAGTTTTTGAAATCTTGACATTTTCTGCATAAAGTAGTAACCATAAGAAGTAATTTAAAATCTGTGGACAACCTCTACAACTCTTTCTGTCTGACCTTTGCTTAAAGAACCTAACAATCAACCTTACTTCTCATAAGCATGTCCATGGTTTCAGTGCTTCTTGCTGCTGAAGATGCTGGAGGAGAGGTGTCAATTCAGAAGTACTTTGTGCAGGTGAAATGCTGGGTGTGTGTGGGGGATATATATTTACCAACTAGTGCATTACCGTTACCTGAAGATACAGTCAACAAACATCTTCTTATTCTAGGTAAAACAGACCGAAGTAACCCTCCCGCTTAAGTCTAGCTTGGTGAACCAATGATTTTATTGTATTTACTTATAGGAACATTCCTAAAAAGTCCCATCCCAGCCTAGGTGCTGACTCCCCAAAGCTGTATAGTTAGAGCCTACCCTTCAGATGATCTTCCACTTCCTATAAACTCTAGCATCTCCTAAAACTAATTCTAGCCGAGGAAGAATTGCACGTAGCTGGCAGGGTGCACAGGAGGGAGAGTGGTTGGAAACTCAGATGGGGGTCTAATGACTCTTCCTCTCTCTTCTTCTACAAAGGAACATCAACAGGACCAGCTTGGGAGAATCTTGTGAGGGCTATGAAGGGTTGTCACAGCTGCTCTGATTAAGATGATAGTGTTCATGTTATGTCTGGGGGACAGTATATCACAATACAAACACATGGATTTAATTGGTATAAGCAAATAATTTTATGTGGGTATTTTACTTCCTTATTTCTATACTCTAAAGAAAACATCCAAATCCGTCCCTCTCTATATCCCAGTTACCAACTCAGGAGTTATTAATGCTATCATTCAGTTCACACCTACAAATCTGCTTTGAGGAACAAAAAAAAAAAATCAAGGTTGTCTACACTTGTTTGCTAAATGCATTTGATTCATTAAGAAGTTCTGTAAATGTTTGCTTTTAACTTTCTCATTACAAAATCATTGTATCATACTTTTCCCATCCTCTGACTTCTTCCTAAAGTAGTGTATGTTCCAATGAAATTAAGATGTCCACTCATTTTTAATTCTAAGCTAATTGAACCAAAGTTGGCTTATTGATTATCATTAATTATTATTAGTTATGAACATAGCTAACTTCTATGACATGCTTAATAAAACTCTAGCTTTTTTTTTTAGGTTTAGAGAGATTTTATTAGATTGTGGATAGATCTTCAGAGAAGGAAGGAGGGCAAAGCTCTTGGACAGCTGGAGGTAGTATTCTCATCTTTTTTTTAAAATATTTTTTTTATTTTTTATTTATTTGAGAGCGACAGACACAGAGAGAAAGACAGATAGAGGGAGAGAGAGAGAATGGGCACGCCAGGGCTTCCAGCCTCTGCAAACGAACTCATGCACCCCCTTGTGCATCTGGCTAATGTGGGACCTGGGGAACCGAGCCTCGAACCGGGGTCCTTAGGCTTCACAGGCAAGCGCTTAACCGCTAAGCCATCTCTCCAGCCCAGTGTTCTCATTTTTTGAGGAACAATTGCTTGACAAGAGCGATCCTCCCTTGGATGTGGAAAGTTTACTGAAGTCCTCTCTCCTGGTTGTGGGAGTCTGTGTATACTGGCAATGCTCTTGACTCAGGAAAGATGGATTCTACTTTCTAGTTTATAGGTAATCAGGAATGGGACCTTTGGCTACCCACCTAACCACTGCAGGTCTCAGAGGAAATGGAACAGGTCTTTCTCTAGCTAAGAGCAAGAAGACTGAACTTGGCTGAATTTCTTTTCTAATTGTTGAGTTTTCCTAAGTCCTTATGAAAAATAAAACATGTATACTAAGGTTCTTCATTAATAGAAGAAAGCCTTTTGCAACCTTGAGGTAGGGAGATTCAAGGGACTCTGCTATAGGGGCCTTAACCTGCTCTAGTGGAGGTTGTAATCAATGACTTCTAATATATCTTTCATTTTTTATTATGAGTGAAACGTGTTCAATACTTCTAATAGTGTTACATAGCAACTACGGGCCATTGGGTAGTTAAGGCTCCATCCAGTGTACCAAATGTTCTTTGGGATAGGCTTCAATTACATTTGGTTGCCAATATAGAGATGGGATGGAATAGGGATTCGAGTAAGACTATGTTATACTTTTGGTTATGAAATTCACAGAGCATAGTACTCTAAGGGCTCTCCCACAGAGCTAATAATAACATTCTGCCTTTCTGATGTGCTGTTCTGTGCATACAACTTTTATCCTTAAGATTTCTTAGTGGTTGTCACTGTAACTTGATGTGCTCACAGTACATCTCTGGTCATCATAAGTTTTCATAAAAACATAAGAAAAGGGAGAAGTAGAAAACTAATTTCTCTCCATCACTGTCCCTTGTCCCAGTCCAACCTCTCTTGATGACTTTGATTATAGGGTAAAACAAGATAATTGTTTAGCTGGGCACATTGCCACCCTCCAGAATGCAAGGATTGTTACAAAGGAAGGCAAATGCAGGTGTTGGGTGTTACAACTGCCAGTCTTTGTCACACTTCATATTATCTCATTTAATCCTCCTAATACCATGGCATGGGCTCTGTTGTAATGTCTTCATAAGTGAAGGAAACTGACCCTTGAAGATTAGATTAGTAACTCACCTATGCAGTGAAGTTCATCTAAAACAGACCCTAAGTACTGACTTACTAATCGGTTCTAGCGCCTTCCAAATAACCTGTCTCCTTGGGGCTTAGGGGGTATTCTTGGTAAAAGCCCAGACCCTCCAGGTTAGATAAAGGCCAACAGCAAAATGAGGAACACCAGCTAAGACATTAAGAACTTATCTGTGATATATTCAACTCAATGAAGAAAACACGACCTTTGCTTGCCGTTATACCTCCTCCACTGGCTCTTTGTAGATGTCTTAGCTACGACGGAGAGCTGAAGAGGGCTCCGTGGTCTTCACCTCTTACTCCAGTCCACCTGTGTCTCTGGTGGTAAGCCCTGGGTGGTGGCCTGTGGTGGAGCTGAGGCTTTTGCCTCGTGCATGCTTCTTTCCTTCTGTGCTCTCTAGATTTTAGAAGACAGGCTGTACCTTTTCTTCTCTTGTTCTTTTTCTCTCTGTCTGTGGCATGTGGAGAGAAAGCTATGGTGAGTAGAATTTTTTCTGGAGTTTAAAAAATAAATATTTTAGTAGTGTGAAGATCAGCTTCTGGGTCAAGTGGATCCGAGTTTGAGTCCTAGATATTGGTTGTGATGCGGACCAAACCCTTTGCCTCTTTCTGCAGCCATTTCATTATGCAGACTACAAGGATATGACTAGTTTTCCATAGGTTGTGGTATGTGTTTACCACCAAGCTTTGCATTAAATAAACACTAAACCTATAGATGTAACCATTATTATTTTCTTTTTTTTGTTGTTGTTGTTTGTTTTTTTGAGGTAAGATCTCACTCTGGCCCAGACTGACCTGGAATTAACTATGTAGTCTCAGGGTGGCCTCAAACTCACGGCAATCGGCCTACCTCTGCTTCCTGAGTGCTGGGATTAAAGGCATGTGCCACCATGCCTGGCTAGTTTCTAATTCTCTCTTACTCTGTGAAGACAAAGGTTATGCAGGCTAACTATAGATCACAATTTGTATGGCCTCTGAGTTCTGCATTTCTTGTGAAATGACATGGATATGTATCCATAGCTTTGAATTAATGTTAGGGTTTATGATCAGGGGTAATGTATATGGCTGAGCTGGCCAATTTGGGACCAACTTGGCCATGATTTCCCTACTACCCTTGTGATGGGATGGCAGCAGGTTTATACTGACTGACAAGCTTGTGTTTGCTTTATTTTAATTTACAAAATTGGGCTGAGTTGTTTGTAAACTAGTGTGTAGAGAATGACACTTGAAATATACAAGAAATAGCCCCAATAATACTGAAAACTGAAACAACAATGTGTTGCCTGCTTTAAAAAAAAATGGTTTCATTTAGTACTACTTTCTGGGAAAAGCTGGCAGCCAAAGAATTGTGAACCTGAGTTGTTCTCAGACCAGGGGTTTGCACAAAAAAGATTTGACCACCCCTAAATAAAGTATAGTTACCTTTCAATTTACTTAAAAGAACCAAACTTTAACTGGAAGAAATAAGAGTAAAGATTGATAAGACTTTCTAGAACTGAAAATTGCCAATGACATAGAAAAGCCAGAGTTAAAAAATGGGAGCAAATCCTTTTTTTTTAACTGAGAACTTTAATATATGAACATATGACAAATTGGTAATATTCCCACTGGGTTATGCTCTTATCTTACCTCTGTTTGCCCCCACTTCACTGAGGTCCCTTTTCAGTGGGGTTATCAGTATTCCCTCTGGGAACATGAATGTAGCAGTTTTCATGTTGGATGTAAGTTATGTCAACCAAAGAGAGAAAGATGTAGAAGATAGAAGAAAAATCAGCCATGTCTTCATTATTCTTTGGCAGCATGTACCCATACACATACCTCCATCCAGTGATGGAGCACTTCCTTCTAGAGTAATCAAGCAATGGAACAAATTATCTTCAGTCAAGTTAGGGGAAGACTGAATCAGGGAAGACATTCTGGAGCACAGGACATTAGATGAAGGTCACAAAGGACACATGGCAATCATGCTCATGGTTTAGATTTTGTGAAATACAGAGGCATCTCAGGAGTTGGGATGAAAACCCCAGGGTGTCCAGGCTGATGCACACAAATTATTATCATAAACCTCTTCATTCAAGCTAAATGATGTAGAAACCTGACATAAAAGTCAAAATGGAGCAGGTCTGGAAGCTATCTAGATTTTGGGTTGTTTTCTGACTTCCCTCCTTCCCTCTGTGGACATCTGAAGACATTGTAACTAGGTCCCAGTATTCTTCAGGTTATAATTGACCACTTGACCTTACCAATCCTTCATTCCTCTCATGAAGAGCTCTGATAGCTGGTCACAGGTTCAAGCCTTACAGAGTGGGCCACTATGCAGCATGTTGCATTTTTTTTCACAAAGCTTTCTATCTGGGAAGCCATGTTTTCAGTCTTTGTGGGTTTCATGAGAATGAGAACAAATTCCTCAAAAATTGACCTAGTGACATATTTCCAAAACTTGATATTCTAATTACCCCACATTCCTCTAGTGTTCCTTATAAGATAATTCTCCCATACCATGAGAGCCACTTGTTATTCATCTTGAGAATTGCCAAAAAATTAAACTTGGTGGAAAGTTATGTTTCCTCATGAGACCTCCATTACATATAGAATGCACCCTGAAACACTCATGGACTTTGGGAACTGGCAGTTGGGTTTGATCCCAAACACACAACTGCTGCAGCAGCTGGAGGGTTCTTTCGTTAGAGACTAGTCATTATCTGAAGGTCCCAGAAAAAGCTATTTGATTTTACTTTGTATATGTGTGTGAGTGTGTTTGTGCGTATGCAAGTGCATGTGTGTGGAGGCCAGAGGACAACCTTGGGTGTCATCTTTGGGAATGCTGCTGCCTTCTATGAGAAAGGCTCTCTCATTGGTCTGAAAATCATCAACTAGGCTAGTCTGGCTGGACAGTAAGCTTCAGGGACCCTCTTGTTTCCACATCCTCAGAGCTGAATTTACAGGAGTGCATAGCCATGCCAAACATTTTTTAAATTAATATTTTATTTTTATCTTTATTTATTTATTAGAGAGAGAAAGAGACAAAGAAGCAGAGAGAGAGAGAGAGAGAGAGAGAGAGAGGGGCAGATAGAGAATGGAAGTGCCAGGGCCTCCAGCTTCTGCAAGCAAACTCCAGATGTGTGAGCCATCTTGTACATCTGGCTTATGTGGGTCCTAGGGAATAGAACCTAGTTCCTTGGCTTTGTAGACAAACACCTTAACTGCTAAGCTATCTCTCCAGTTCCACACCCAATGTTTTTATGTGTATGTTAGAGATCAAACTCAGATCTTTATGCCTGTAGGGCAATTACTCTTACTGACTTGCTATCTACAAATTCTGAAAGTTTATTTCTTTTATAAAACTCTGTTTGGTTTAAAAAGATCCAAAATTAAGTATTGATTAAGTCAAGGAACCAATAATTGGATTTCAAACTGTCTTCTATAGTTACCTGCCCACAGATTTTTTTTTTTTTTTTTTTTGGTCTTAGATCAGATTGACAATTCAGTTTTTAATTTAATAAGGAAGGAAAAATTTTTCCTGTCTGTCCTCTCTTTTCTAGTAGAATTGCCTTCTCGTAGAATTTACGTTGGCAATAAGGTGGAGGAGTTCTCTTGCCTGAAGTGGGACTGGTGACTTGAGTGCGCAGATTAGGCCCTTGCTCTCCACTTTTTTTTTTTTTTTTTTGAGACAGGGTCTTGCTCTAGCCCTGGCTGAAGTGGAATTCACTATGTAGTCTCAGAATGGCCTCAAACTCATGGCGATCCTTCTACCTCTGCCTCCAAGTGCTGGGATTAAAGGCATGCCCCACCATGCCTGGCTTCCTCTCCATTTTTAATGCCCAGTGTGCTCCATAAGGCTGGGATAACTCTGGAAGTGTCAGCCAGGAGTCTTCCTTGCTCTAACAGGTGATACAACTCCTACCACTAGGCACTGTAGCATGCCATGTTTCTATTGCATATGTGCTGCATATGATTCTAGCTTTCTGGTCCTATTGATGGAATATATACAACCAAGCCTTGGCCATCCCGTGTCTTTGGCCTTTTGGAGAAATCTGCAGATTCATTAAGGTGTAGCATCTGTATTCATGATAAGAGTGTACTTTGATTCCCACTTAATTGTTGTCACTCGAATGTAGCCAAAAATTTTATTGTTGGAGAGGCTTAAAAGTACTCAAATCTTTCACAAGCCCAATTCTATGTAACTTCTGAAGAAAGAAATCTGTTCAGCTTATAGAATTTTTACAAAAGGTCAATGTCAAGGTTTGGCCATCTCTTGCATAGGATTGTTGAAATAGGTCTGCCCTTAGATGGAGGTGATTTATGACCTCATCAAGGGTAGACCTACTTGACTCAAAAGCCATTACAAATTTGAATCTCAGAAAGTGACACATGAGACTTAATAGACAATCTCCAGAGCTTTTTATTTCTACCTAAGAATGAAGCCTTAGGACTATTCTTCTGGTAAGCTGCTTGGATAAGTTGGGCAGAGGATCTGGTTAAACATCCTGAGGTCCACCAAGGATTTGCTATTTTGAGTGCCATGGCTCAGACTCATACCTATGGTGTGGCTTGAGCTCTGACCCCAGGGAAGCCTTGTCTCTCCTCTGTTTGTTCAGTCCCTGGAGAGCCCCCTGCCTCAGCTTGCTACTGATTCAACCCTTACTGACTCAGGTGGAGGTGGAATGTTCAGTTTTGAAGCAAACACAGCTCCATTACAGTTTTTAACTCTGGATTTGTTTGTGAAATTACTCAATTCTATATATCCCAGTAGTTGGGAATACAAGTTCCCTGAGGTCTGATCTGCTCAGCAAGTATTTGATCGAAAAGTGCACTGCCAGATGTGTCTTTGTCTTGACTCTAACCTGGGGACATAGTGCATCTGAGGTGGGAACCCTTTCTGCTCTGATGACCCCAGTTTCCGTAAAAGGCAGGCAGATGCAGCTGGTTTCTCAGGTGGACTTGTTTGCTGTCATTTCTGTAAAAAAAAATACCAAAAATAAAACCTTGTGGGAAATTGTTTGAGTCTCTCAGTTCTTGTCACTCCTCACGTGAACAGACTGTTGGCAAGTTTCTTATGAAAACCTCTTTTCTCTCTAAGCTGGGACACGCCATTTCTTGGGGAAACTGGCTATCAGGGGAGATAAAATCATAGTGGTCCTACTTGGGGAAAGATGGTTAGGGCTGGCCCAGAGACCTTTAGATGACTGACCTCCAATGTCACCTAGAGAAATGATGGGACTTACATAGGCAGGGAGGGGGCGGCTGGTGAAGTGGAAAAGGTCTATGATTTGAATCAGAGGTCCTGGGTTTGGATGATGACACCAAAACTGATGAGTGGAAGCCTTGGACTTCACTGAATGTCTATGAGCATCATAGTCCTCATCCATGAAATAAGGGAGTAGACTACCTCGTTTGCCTGTTTCGGAGGTTGTAGTGGGATGTTCCATTAAGTCATTTGTATTAAAGCTTCTATGAACCATAAGACGTCATGTAAATGTGAGTGTGGTTATTTTAGAGTTTATAGGAGCTAAGACTGTGGCCAGAAAACACATGGATCTTTGCCCCCCTTCATTCAACATAAATGGATCTACATGAAGCAGAGGTGGTCCCAACAGAATACTGGAGAGGCATGTTGGGGTGGATAGGTGGTCTGGAAGGTGTGGAGAGCACCTGGGGAAAGTAAGTCTTGATGGTGGCACTCATGTGGATGGAGTCAAAGGACTCTCTGCCACACAGAATTCTGCCATACTGCCTGAGGTCATGGAGTGAGATATCCAGAACTCAGGGCCTCCAAGTAGGAGGCTTGGTGAGTCAGGGTGTGCTGTGCATAAATAGGCTTCCTTGTTATACCTAATGTAACATGAGAGGAATCCCTATGGGATCACCCTGCCTATCCATTCCCTGCTGGCTATGGCTTCCTGTAGACAGGGATCACTCACCTCCTAGAGAGCTTTGGTCTGGGATTCTAGGACTCTAAGACTTGACAATTTCCTTTATTACTCCAGATGTACTGTGTGAGCTGGACCTGGCTGCTCTTTTTCAGGGCTGTCCTGTATGGGTCCTTTTGCCTTGCCCTGGTCTGGGGAATTTCCTAAGTGAGTATGGGTCCTTAAACTTTTTTTTTTTTCTGAGAGCCTGCATATGGTTGATGAGTAAACTCTGCATGATAGATAGGAAGAAGCCAGTTTCTTAGAGTGAAGGCACAGGGAGGAGAAACGAAAGACCATGGATTCTTACTTTCTCTAGCCCAACCAGACTCAGCTGCCACCTTTGCAATCTCATGATAGAGACATCAACCATCACATCACTGTTTAGTCCTTGGCAGCCTTCCCCCCCCAGCTAACAAGCAACATCAAATTGTACTTCAGCTGCGGTTCCACCTTCTCTTCTATCTGTTATGCAGCTTTTGTAAAGTCATGTCCTCTGCCCTTGCCACACCTCTTGCTTTTCTGCCTGAGTATTATCTAGGTTGCTGGACAATATGAGTGATATGTTTACAGTTCCTGGCTTCAAGGTCCCCTGGCTCAAGCATTAGTGAATGGAAAGCTCACATTTACACATATATGGTATCTCTTTGTTGGTTTACATGAAAAAAAATAAAAAAGGAAACTATAATCTAGTGTAAATTTAGCGGGACCGTCTTTTCTATAGTGTGTCAAGATCGACCTTTGGCCAATGCCCAACGTCTTTCTTCCTGTTTGGAAAAAAATCAGCCATTGTCCATAAATGAAAAGAACAAATCTGAAAACTTTGACTCAGACGTTCACTGTAAGAAGAGCACCTGTGGTAGTGTTTTAATTAAGGATGCAAACAATCCTGTAGCCTGCCTGAGCTCAGGCTTCCCAGAAGCCCTCGGCTATGTGAGGCCGAGAACAAACAAGTTTCTTTACATTAAAGCAGAAAGTGTCAGCGACTTTTCAGATTTTGTTTTCAGTTAGAAGCTAGGGCAAGTTTGTTAGCCCTAGGCTTGAAGTCCTATTGTTCGGTTATTTGTTTTTGGTTTTGCTACACGTACAGAGAGTCTTGTATTTTTCCTTAATGAATGTTTTTCTTCTTAGTAATACTGAAGATCATCAGTGAAAGTTAATATTTGCAGAGGTTATCTGCAATGACTAATAGACTGTCATAAGTCATATGTCCTTTTGAAATTGGAAGTTTTTATCTCTCAAAAGGGCCAGTGTAGTTGCAGCAAGACTGTCAAGATGGGTTGGAAGGGCTCCTGTTCTCTTGATTGCTGGTGATAGACATTCATGCTTATTCTGGATCCCACTGTCCCTAAATAGCAGTGCTCTTAATTGTCACCCAACCTGCTGGCTGGCTAGGCAGCTTATGGGGAATTTCAAGAAGCAATGATTGAGGCAGTGGTCTTCCCTTAAGGGTGCTTTGGAGACTGTTCTAGAGAATAGATCCTAGCTGACATGGGCTCCCTTTCTACCCCCTTCTCTTTCTCTCTGTGTATGCATGTGTGTTTGTGCATATCCAGGTGGAAACCATAGGTCCACATTGGGTGTTTTTCACTATTGATTCTCCACCTTACTTTTATTTATTTACTTATTCATTTTTGAGACAAGGTCTCTCACTGAAGCTGGAACTCCCCAATTTGGCTAGACAAGCTAACCGTCAAGCCCTGGGGATTCTCTGTGTCCATCTTCCAACCCCTGAGATTATAAGTGCATCCCACCACACCAGAGATTAACATTTAAGAATCCTAGTACCGACTGAGCCATCTCCCCAGCTCAAATCAGGCTTTTCCAAAGCTGCCCTGGAAAACAGATTGCCAAGGAGCTGGTGACTTGCTCCTTAGCTGAGTAGCATCTGCACTGTGGCTTGCATGTGGTTTGCATGGGGGGGGGGCATTAAATATACAAGTGTTGACAATTTTGCATATTTCCTCAGTGATAGTTTATTGTACTTCCATGAAAGAACTGGAACACTGTGCCTACTTAACTCATTGGAGTCCTGTTTCCCTTAGCTTGGTGCAGAGCAAGCAGAAAGGCCTATACGAGTTAACTTGAATCTGTCATACTTTGAGCCCTCCAGTGGGAGATGTGTCTGGATATCTGGCAGGAGGAACTGAAATATCCTCTGCTTATGTTTTGTACCTTCAAATTTTCATTGCTCATTTTCCAAAAGGAAGCCCTTACTGGGACCAAATGGATAGGTTTTGCTATTAACTAGATTAATTTTTTTCTTCTTTCAAACCCCTTTGTGACTGACATAAGGAAAGGCATTATGGTGATCTTCTTTCTAAGAGGGAGATGCCCAATGGGGGCCAGACATCCACATTTAAGTGAACCATATTTTCTCTGTGCTAGACATTTGAATGCCTGCAAAAAGCATAACAGAGCCCCAGACCATAGTAAAAATGGTGAGAGTCTTTCAAGCTTTGAGGATGAACATTGCAATTTGATCATAAAATCTCAGTTTAACTTTACGTTGGGCTTTTATCTTCTCTGTAGACATAGTATTATTTTAAGTTATTTTATTTTTCCTTCTTAATTATTATTTTAAGAGATCATTTAAATGATTCTAAAAATTCTTTTAGGAACTCAGTTCAGTTGTTGTAAAGTTATATATGTTTAGGTATCCAGCAGCCCCAAGGAGAGGCAACCATGACTTTGGATAAATTTTTTATCTTCTTCCCTATTTTTACCATGGGCTCAGTTTGTACTGGTGGCAGCTGGGAGCACAGTGGTTGCTGTGAAATTAGAAAGGCAGATGGTTGCTTTCCTTTCCATATGAGTATGAAAGACGCTAACTGCAAGTTGTCCACTTGCAAATTCACAAGACTGTTGGGCTTACTTGGATATTGTCCTGAGGCTTTGGATTATACACTTTTCACTGACATTTTGCTTTCCTTTCCATATGAGTATGAAAGACGCTAACTGCAAGTTGTCCACTTGCAAATTCACAAGACTGTTGGGCTTACTTGGATATTGTCCTGAGGCTTTGGATTATACACTTTTCACTGACATTTTGCTAAGATGGTTTCAGAAGCATCTTCTCTCTTTCCTGCTCAGATGGAGTCAGTTATAAGACTCTGTGGCAGTTGGCTATGAACTCAGGGAACCCAAGGATCTATGGCAATTTTGCAGTTGTACTAGATGGGGATTTATTTTTTTATTTGTTTGTTTATTTATTTATTTATCAGAGAGAGCATGTGTGTGTGAGAGAGAGGCAGATAGAGAGAGAGAGAGAGAGAGAGAGAGAATGGGCATGCCGGGTTTCCAGCCATTGTAAACAAATTCCAGATGCAAGTGCCCCTTGTGCATCTGGCTTATGTGGGTACTGGGGAATCAAACCTAGGTCATTAGATTTCACACCTTGACTACTAAGCCATTTCTCCAGCACCCAGATGAGGATTTAGAAGACATTGTTCTGCACACTTTGTTGTGCCAGGGCAAATCTGTTGATATTGTGGGTTTAAAAAAAAATCTTTTGTTTATTCTTATTTATTTATTTGAGATCTACAGACAAAGAAGCACAGAGAGAGGGGGGGGGAGGCAGAGAGAGAGTATGGGCGCGCCAGGGCTTCCAGCCACTGCAAATGAATTCCAGATGCATGTGACCCCCTTGTACATCTGGCTAATGTGAGTCCTGGGGAATTGAGCCTTGAACCAGGGTCCGTAGGCTTCACAGGCAAGCGCTTAACTGCTGAGCCATTTCTCCAGCCCAGATATTGTGGGTTTTAAGGAAGCTCAGGCATTAAAAGGTGATGCCCTGAGCTTAAAACACCTCTTCCAACCTTATTTCTTCATTGATTTAAAAATGATGGAAGGCAGGAAGCACTCACTTGATAAGATCCTGGAAGTGCCCAGATGGCCTCTTTGTAGCTAAATGTGTGGTGTGACTACTGAGGGGGGGTGGGATGTGGATCCTCTGGGCCCTTCCTTAGGAGTGTACATGCAAATAGAAGGTGTGGCCTATGTTCCCGTCAGATCTGTGCTGAGATGTGTACATATGGATTGAGCCTTTCTTGATACCCACTTGGATTAAGAGGGTGATCACAATGCTCAGCTTCCCATCCCCCCATTTGACCTGCACCTCATCGTTTCCCTGAGAGCAAGGCATCTCAGCTTGGGTTTTGTGCCTAAGTCATAGCAGGAAACAGGAGAGATTCAGTGAGGTGGCTGTGAAGCAAGCTGATGTGGTCATAGGGAATCTTAGAAAGAGTGAGCAGAATGAAGGAAGCATCAGTGTCCTTGTTGTCTGCCATGTCAGGCCATACCTGGACTCTGGGTAACACTGGGAAGCACTGTGCAGACAGAGGCAAGGAGAGTGGAGCTTGAATTAGAGTGGTGTGCTCAGCAGGAAGGCTGTCATTGAGAAATGGTAAATGAATGGGAAGTTCACTCAGATATACAAGGTTGTCATGCTGGGCAAAGACACTCCTACTACTAGTAATGACAACATTAGCCCACGTGCACTAATTGCTTGCTCCAGGCTGAGTTCTATTACAAGCACTTCACATGTAATTCTCAAATTTACCTTACAACATACACACCATTATGATCTTTTCTTCACAGGTGAGAAAGCTAGGAGTGGATTATAAATTGTGAGTTTCACCACAAGGCAATGTAAGGACATATTTATGGTGCATGATACAGTAAAGGAAGAAAACAGGGAGAACTTTCTGACATCACTCTCCAAAGGAAAATGGGTGGAGGCAAGGAAGAATAAGATATGTTGAGCATCTACCATATGCCTGGAGACCCCCATATATTATTTTAATTAATACAACAACTGTGTGACAGGAACTATTATTACTGTCTTAGAGAAGAGGAAATTGAGGCTCAGAGTCATAATGACAATGACAGCCCAAATTTGAACACAGGTATTTTTTTTTTATTTGTTTTGTTTGTTTTTGAGGAAGGGTCTCACTCTAGCCCAGGCTGACATGGAATTCACTAAGGAGTCTCAGGGTGGCCTTGAACTCACGGCAATCCTCCTACCTCTGCCTCCTGAGTGCTGGGATTAAAGGAGTGCGCCACCATGCCCGGCTACAGGTATCTTTTCTGCGGGTTGAAATGAAAATGGAGATGGTCTCAGGGCACAGATACCATGAAGGCTCCTTCTGCCATGTTATCATCCTTGCAACATTCACCCCCCTGGGAACTGCTTGTTTTCCCTGCTGCATTGCAAGATCCACGTGGGCAGAGGTCACATTCATCTGTACCCAGGAACGTTGAGAAGAATGAGTGAATACTACCAGAGACCCTTTGATCTGTCAGGAGAAGCTAAAATGAGGGTCATCTCCTACAGGGATGTGATGGGGTGGTTCTAGTATTAATTCAAGGAGGAACTATCATGTCTCTAATCACATATAGTTTTGGAATTACTAGGATATTTATACATTATGTTCCAGGCTTACATCAGACTTCAGAATCAGAATCTATGGGAGCACATTCTAGCTTATTCTGCTACATGGTCAAGTGAGGGACATAATGGATGAGTTTGAAGACTGGACTGGACTCACACCATCAGTCCCTGGCACTCACTTCCCTCATCCTGTGACTATGCCTGGGCTTCTCTGCCTATTGGCCTTCAAAGGCAGGATGTACTGTTGTTGAGAACCCAAGAGCCCGGAAGGAGGTCTGGTTCAGAGTCTTACACAGGGATTTATCAGCTGGGTATTTACTGAGCAAAGTTCAGTCATGGCAACCCTACAGATCTGGGTCTAATAGATTCATAAGGCTTCCGGGCCTTTGATTCAGAGCTGGGGTCCCAGGCTCTTATCATTGTGTGATAATGGGCTCCCTGTTTGAGTTCCAAGGACTAGTGCTTCTCACCAGTCTTGGGTGACCTAGACTTTGTCCTTCCTTCTATGGGCCCAGACATCTGAGTGGGCAGGTTGTCACTGTTCTCCCAGGCTTGACAGGGTCTGGCTCTTAGCAGCAAGGTGGGTACTCTGGCTCCAGGACACAGGAATAATCATTGTGTATTTGTCCCAAGTAAGGTTCATGGGGAACCTGGAATCCACTCGTTTCAGTCCATTCGTTCCAAAGGTCCAGTAGAGATAAGAGGAAGATGAATGGACACACCATTTAAACACTCACTCAGTTGGTTTTAGTCAACAAATAAACACTGACTAAGTTTATTATGGACATGTCACTTGACAAGGCAGAAATAAAGGGGAGTATCTTACCTTAAGAACTTTATAATCTAGTTGAGGACATTAGAAATTTACACTAATGAGGATACCTAATTATTACCTCACAGCCTGAAAACGTATTGAATGTTGGAGGAGGGGCCTATGTTCATCTGTAGTAGAATATTTGCCTAAATATATATGGGGTCTTGGGTTCCATCCATAGTTCCAACAAAACAAACTCAAAACAAAACACATCCCTTAATTTATCGAATGCTTACTCTGTACCTGATTTTCTATGGCACATTTATCTTCTTATTTACTATGTCAGATGACTCTGCAGAGCATTCATTGGACTAAGGGGCTCAGAGAAGTTTACTAGCTTCCCAGGATTACACAGCTAGAGTATAGCAGAGGCAGAATCTGAATACAGTGTCATCTAACTTTATTACTATCATCCTCTACTGCCATCTGTGTGAATACTGATCAGATCTATAAGTGTTAGAGACATCAATGTAGGTATTCCATGGGCTATAGGGGTCTGAGGGGTGAACCCCGAATCATTGAGAATTCTGGCTATGAGAAACAAGAGAGACAACAGGGAGATGCCACAGAAATGTAGGCAGGTCTTCCGGCAGGAGCCATACTTTTCTGGTGGAAAGGGTTAGGAAAAAAATGGTTTGTATCTCATTGCTAAGTAATGAGATGTCTAAGCATCCTCAAGGGTCCTTCTCCACTGTCACCTTCAATTCTAAAGGAGATTGGACTTAATTGTGTGGGGTCCAGGAGCCACAGAAGGCTTGGGGCAGGCAGAGTGACAATGAAATCCTCTAGGAAGCCCGCAGAAACTCTGGGTTCTTCAGTTTCAAGCACATTTTATGAGCTGACAGAACTCAAGGAAATGGGTACTTGGGGCTGGGGGTATCTAAGAAGAGCCGTGAATTCCAGTGACATTGCTTTCCCCGGCCACAGCTCCAGAGCAAGCTCAAGCCCCACCACGGCCGTATCAGGGCGTCCGAGTTAAGGAGCCAGTAAAGGAACTGCTGAGGAGAAAGCGAGGCCATGCCAGCAGCAGTGCAGCCGGCCCACCGACTGCGGTGAGGGACTGCTGTGTGTGTGTGTGTGTGTGTGTGTGTGTGTGTGTGTGTGCATGTGTCATGTGTGTCCATGTGGATGTGTGTGTGCATACATGTCTGTGGGCCAGTGAGGGTGGTCACAGGAATAAGGCAGGAGTTTATTTCCTTTGCCCCATGGAATACCCACTGGGCCTTAAGACAGGTTACACTGGGATGCTGTAGAAGGTGGCCCTCAGGTACAAGCTGGTGGTTCCTTGAAGTGGGATGAGGGATAGTGGGGATTCTGTCTCTGTTCCATGGGGAAAAGCTGTTGACAAGCCCAATGGAGACAAGGGCACACCCTGGTGTGAGTTGGGGGTCTTCTCTAGGAAACAGAAGATGCCAGTTCCCCAGTGCATAGTCTACTTGCTCACAGGAAACATAGATCCATTCAAAGTGTAGTAGTGATGGCTGGGGTGGGTGTTTTGTTCCAGCAAGGGAATTTCTTCCCTATGTTCCCCTACCCTGGGGCCCTCAGGAATTCCCTTCTGGCGGCTTGCTGCATAGTGCTAAACAGCCTCTGGTCTTCTCGTCTCCCCTGTAGGTGGTGCTGCCCCACCAGCCCCTGGCGACCTACACCACAGTGGGTAAGAGCTCTTGTTGTAGGCCTGGCATCCTCAAGGGTCCTTCTCCACTGTCACCTACATTTCCTACAATTTCCATTTTCCCACAGGTGCTTCCTGCCTTGACATGGAGGTCTCTGCTTCCACAGTGACAGAGGAGGGGGCCTTATGTGCTGGCTGGCTCTCCCAACCTGCTCCTGCCACGCTTCAGCCTCTGGCTTCATGGACACCCTACACTGAGTACATGTCCCATGAAACTGTCAGCTGCCCCTACTCAGCCGACATGTATGTGCAGCCCATGTGTCCCAGCTACACAGTTGTGGGGCCCTCATCCATGCTGACCTATGCCTCCCCACCACTCATCACTAATGTCACGGTACGTCATGCAAAAGCAGAGCTGTACCCGCCTATGATTATCAGGTCAACATAGTCCACTGAATTCTTCAGGGTCGCCTGCTCCCATTCCCATTGACCTAAAATACTTTCCATGAACACGTTGTATATCTGTCTTGTCATGTCTTTTGCTCCGTTGGTTGAGAAGGTCTACTTCTCTGCCTGAAATTCCCCAGGTGCTCTGAAAGCAGTGGCTTTCAGATATAGTGTGTGAAGATTTTAGTGAATGGGGTGCCATGTGTGGTCTATGCGGATTCTGAGGCCATATTTCATTCTAGTTTAGTTAATGTAGGGAGTGGTTGTTCACTTAGCTGTGAGACTTTCCATTAAACTTCTAGGCTCAGCAAAACAGAAAGTTATTTTTTGAGTTAGACCTACATGTAAGGTAATTTTTTGCGTTATGTGTCTAATGGCAGAGTGCTTATGTCCAATGCTTCTACCCACTTACTAGCTCTGTGAACTTAGCCTCTCTGAACCCAGTATTCTATTTATTTATTTATTTATAAGAGAGAGAGAGAGAGAGAGAGAGAGAGAGAGAGAGAGAGAGAGAGAGAGGCCATGCCTGGGCCTCAGCCACTGCAATTGAACTCCAGATGCTTGCACCACCTAATGGGCATGTGTGACCTTGCACTTGCCTCACCTTTGTGTGTCTGGCTTACATGGGATCTTGACAGTACAACTTGGGTCCTTAGGCTTCACAAGCAGGCATCTTAACCAATAAACCATCTCTCTAGCCCAAACCCAGTATTCTCATTTGTAAGATGGAAATCCTAACAAGAGGGCATTGTTAGGATCAGATGAGCCAATACATATAGTACTACACTTAGCATACAGAAAGCACTCAGCAAATGGTAGGCCTTACCCTCATATCAAAGTCTACAAGCAATGTCAATAAAGGATTGCCTTTCAAGTGCCAGGTGGGAAAGGAAGGGCTTACCTGACTACCCCAAGAATGAAGGAAAGGAGTGATAGTTTAATGTGAATGGTGCCTGTGTGACCAGAAGAATGGGAATCCCTCAAGTCTTCAGGGGGATTAAAGGCCAGGCTGCAGTGATGACCAGGTCCACCCTGGGGAAACCTTGGGAAGTAAAACAGGGCCTTCCTGAGTAGTTGTAGAACCCTCTCTTGGTGGTGGAGGTTGACTTGGTGCCTCTTGTCCCCAACATTTACTTCCAGAGTCTAGTGTCACCCCTATGTACCTGTTCTGTATATCAAAGGGCCTTTCTGACAAAGCCTATGGGAGACCTTCCCTACTCATGTCCATCTGTCTACCCAATGGAATGATTGTAGGTCTTGATGACAGTGAGTAGATGCAGTTAATTCAACATCTTCCCCAGGCAGCTCATTTCTGTATCAGAGGGCCTGGGGTGGAGGACCTGGTAGTTCCCAGCCACTTCATAACTGAGGATTCTTTTCATTATTTATCCCCTTGCATCATCCTCATTCCCTGCTTTGAAAGGTTATGTGTATCAAACAAACCATATTTATTAAGAAAGAACTTGCTTTGCCATTTTATAAATTAGCTCATTAAGGCTGATTTATGCTACTGGTTTGGTACTCTTGATCAGCAGAGATAAGACTTGTAATTCTAGCCCTTGGCCAGGAACCTTGCAGTTGCAGTTGACCTGTGTAAGTTAAAGACTCAAAATGATTGCTTTCCATTTGGACTTTAAAATAATGGAAATAGTAGCATTCTTCAGGTCCTGTTTGGCTTCTGGAAGCCAGATTAGGGACCATGGACTCATATAAAAGTAGAGAAAGTAGAATATAAACATCAGCCTGCACATTGAGGGCCCCAATTTCATCATTCAAGAAGGAAGACCCTTATAGTATTGCTACTCAAACTGTCATTGCTGCTCCATTCACACTGTCACTTCCTGATATCTAGTCAGACATGCAGCATCATAGTCCGCTTTCCAGACCCCCTAACTCAGAATTGGTGTTGTAACAAGCTCCCCACAAAGCTGAAATAAAACTCTCTGCCAAGGACTCAAACAAGTTACTCTCAAGGCACCATATCAACTGAAGAATGATGGAGGAGGGCGAGAGGGCAGAAAGGGGAGTTTTTGCTTATCTTTCCACTGTCATGCAGAGAATATCCTTGTCTTTCTGTTGTTGTTGTTGTTTGGTTTTTGTTTTTAGAGGTAGGGTCTCACTCTAGTTCCGGCCACCTGGAATTCACTATGTAGTCTCAGGCTGGCCTCAATCTTATGGTGATCCTCCTACCTCTACCTCCCAAGTACTGGGATTAAAGGCATGCACCACCACGCCTGGCCCTAGATTATCCTCTTCCATCTGCTTTCCTCAACCCTGAGAGAATAGTAAGAACTCAGGTCCTGTCTATCTGGATGAAGCTGAAGTTTGTCAGGGTGGTCACCGTAGATGATAGACATGTTTCAAAGAGCACATGGGAGGATGGCTCTCTACGTGGGAGAATCATAGCACACCATGGGATGGGGCAGCTGTGAGTGAGAGCAGCTCAAAAACAGGAGAATGGGGCTGTGACAGGCACCAGCTAGCAGCAGGAAGGCAGTCCACATGTCAGGCTCAGTAGTGCTCTCATGGGGGAAGTGACAGCTCTTCTGGGCCTGTCCATATCCTGAAGGACTGGCTCAGAGATAGAGATGGGCATTGTGCGTCTCTGAGCTGATCACCGTTAGAAGAGTGGGAAGGGCTGGAGCTGTGCCCGCTGGTGTGGACCTCGGCATGGGTGCTTTTGAGTGGAGTGATGATCCCCTTTCTGTCTGGGCAAGACAGCAGTCCCCTTCAAGATGCAGCTACTGTGCCATGGAACAGGCTCATTATTTAACATGCATCTTCAATGATTTAAGAGGCATGCATTCTTCACATTTTAAGATTTATGCAATTAGGATGCATTTTATATCCAAGAAAACCTTTTCTGATTTTCCCTATGAGTTCATTGCTGTCCACATCCCATGTCATAAGTGAGAAAAGTGAGACTTTTAGCTTGAGAAGTCGCATGAACAAGGACACACACATAGAAGTGACAAGCGAGAGACACAGTTGCAGCTTTCCTGGCTGTCTCTTGAGCAGGGGGTAGTAGAGCTTCACGAAGTGGGACCCCAGGAAGGGCAGAGTGAAGGGGGAACTGGAGATCCTGCTGGGACGAAGACTGCGGGTATACCAGGCCTGCTAACCATTGCTCCTGTGTTTTCTCATCACAGCCGCGGAGCACTGCAACATCCACTATAGGACCGCAGCTGGAGGGCCCAGAGCACCAGGCACCCCTCACCTATTTCCCATGGCCTCAGCCCCTTTCAACACTGCCCACCTCCACCCTGCAGTACCAGGCCCCAGCCCCAGCCCTGCCTGGGCCCCAGTTTGTCCAGCTCCCCATCTCCATCCCTGAGCCAGTCCTTCAGGACATGGATGACTCCAGAAGAGCCATCAGTTCCCTGACCATCGACAAGCTGCTCTTAGAGGAAGAAGATAACAATGCCTATGAGCTCAACCATAGTCTTTCGGTGGAGGGCTTTTAAGGCTGGCTTGTACCTGAGAATCCTTTCCCCCAAAACTGGGATTTATAATGAGCCTGGATAGAGTTTGGATTTTATGAGGAGAGGATGAAGTTGAGGAATTAGGAACCAGGTATTTGGTTCCTAAGAGCTATAACAAACTTAGTGAAAATATTGTTTTAAGATTTTCTTTTTGGTAGCTCTTCTTGTGTATCCTTGAAAGAAAGTTGGGCTGTTGTAAACAGGATAAATGATATGTCTGTCCATTTCTTTCACCCTGCAGACCTTTTGCCATATCCCCTTGAAGCTTAATCATGATGGAGTTCTTGTTTAGTGATGTTATATAGGCTCTTCTCACAGAATGCATCACCCACAAACCACCATGATGTGGAGCAGAGACTCTTTCATCTAAGTACTATCCTTGCTGGGGGTTCTAGAACTCAGCCCAAAGGCCCATTATGCTTCATTTCAATTTTTATTTTATTTTGAAGAGAAACATAATATCTGCTGGGCACTAGTGCCATTGTTGCTGGCAGGGGTGGGGTGGATGGAGGATTGCTTTCTGAGATGGCTATGTCTTTTGAGAATTGGCATGTCATCTATGAATGACACCCCATCACTAGGCACACATAATTGTCTATATAATCCATGTAGAAGTAATGACAGTTTCATTGAACTGTTTATTTTCCTGCCATTTATAATAAAAATTCTGGAGAAAGTTATCCTTTCAGATTTAGTTTTCTTGCTTTGGGTTTATTTTGACCCATATTTCTTGATATGTGCCCCAAATTTCAGCACACATATCTTGAATGTTTTTTTATTTTTTTTTTTGGTTTTCTGAGGTAGGGTCTCACTCCAGCTCAGGCCAACCTGGAATTCACTATGTAGTCCCAGGGTGGCCTTGAACTCATGGTGATCCTCCTACCTCTGCCTCCTGAGTGCTGGGATTAAAGGTGTGTGCCACCACACCCGGCCATATTTTGAATGATTTTTATCCCCCTTAATGTTTAAATTTCACAGTTTAAGACAGCATATTAGATAATAAGTTTATACCTATATTGATATAAAATAGGAGAATGTCTTAATCTCATTTAAATAAAGTTCTGGTTTCCTATTTAAAAAAAAAATTCCACTGTATAACAGTGTCCAGAGACTTGAGGACTTGAGAGAATATAGAGGCCCCTCTACAAAAGGAGCGAGTGTTGGCAAGACCCAGAAGAAGAGAAATGAAATATTGTGTATGTTTGCCAGGATCGAGATGGTGTCTTTTACCTTTCTTATCTTGAAGCCCAGCCCGCTGTCTTGGCTGTAGTTGTCCATCCAGGCTGCCTTGGGGGTTATTATGTTAAAATGGAAACATTTTCAATAAAGATTTTCAACTTCTCTGTGCTGAAGTGTTTTACTTCTTATCTAATTAATCCTTCTTATTTTCAGCCCCTTGCCAGACAGTGTCCTTAGAGGAAGAAGCTTACAATGGTCTTGTTGATTTTGCAAACTGAGCTGTTGTATAACATAAAAGCTGACCCCACTGAGCCTGTTGGGCAGTTCTCCCAGCAGAATGGGCACATGGCTGGTAGTTTTGGTGTCTGGGAGAAAATGTCATAGCCCTATCTTTCTTCTTGTGATTTGTATTATGAGAGTTACTTCTCATGGTGCTGGGTGTCAAGAAATAAGTTATGCCACTGGCATTCTACAGTCTTCAAAGCCATCAGTCAGGACCCTGGACCATGGGACATTGAACCCAAAGAAACCTGTCACTTAGAGCCAGGCATCACAATAAAATGGAATTCCAAGCAGCCAGTTTGTTGCTTCCAACACAATCCTTGGAGTAACACTTTGAGTGGTTTCCTTTTGCTGTGAATTTGTTGAGTTCTAAGGATGGCTGGCTGAGCTGACTGATTTACTGATTTCATTGCTAATCTTGTGTGTGTGTGTGTGTGTGTGTGTGTGTACATGTGGAAGCCATGGGTTGATGTCTGGTGTTTTCCTCATTTGCTCTCCAACTTATTTATTGAGATAGGACCTCTCTCTTGAACCCAGAGCTCACTGATTGGGTTAGCCTAACTAGAAAGCTTGTCCCAGGGATCCTCTGTCTTGGCATCCCAAGTACTAGAATGACAGTCAGGCCACCATGCCTACCGGTACCTACACATGTGCTGGGATCTAAGCTCAGGTTCTTACACTCACAGGGCAAGAACTTTACCAACTGAGCCATCTTCCCAGCTCCAGTGTTAATTTTTATTGGAATAGTTGTTTTAAAATCATCCACATTATTCTGTTGTGTATGTCAATTTCAGATATCAGAATCACTTGAAGTTAGCAGCATGATTCTCCTTTTTTTTTTTTTTTTGCATATTCATGCACATTATAACCTAGGAAGAAGACATGGAAGGAGAAAGACTTGGACTTTTCCCTTCAACTTAGTGGCAAACAAAGATCTATTAAAAGTGTGATTTGAGGCCTGGGGAGATGGCTTAGCGGTTAAGCGCTTGCCTGTGAAGCCTAAGGACCCCGGTTCGAGGCTCGGTTCCCCAGGTCCCACGTTAGCCAGATGCACAAGGGGGCGCATGCGTCTGGAGTTCGTTTGCAGAGGCTGGAAGCCCTGGCGCGCCCATTCGCTCTCTCTCCCTCTATCTGTCTTTCTCTCTGTGTCTGTCACTCTGAAATTAAAAAAAAAAAAGTGTGATTTGATGGGCTAGAGAGATAGCTTAGTGGTTAAGGGGCTTGCCTGTGAAGCCTAACGACCAATATTTGATTCTCTAGGTCCCACAGAAACCATGCATACAAGATGACACAAATGCACAAGGTCACACATGCATTCAAGGTGGTACAGGTGTCTGGAGCTCTATTATAGTAGCTGGCTGGAGGCCCTAGCATATCAATTCTCTCTCCTTATCTCTCAAAAAATTAGAAAAGCCACCAATTCTCTCTCCTTCTCTCTCAAAAAAATTTAAAAAGCCACAAAAGCAAAGATTATGTATATATGTGTATATATTTATATTTATATTTATATTTATATTTATATTTATATTTATATTTATATTTATATTTATATTTATATGTGTGTGTATATACCCAGCTGTGGTAGCACACATCTTTAATCCCTGTGCTCTGGAAGCTGAGGTAGGAGAATTTCTGTGAGTTAAATGCCAGCTTGGAGCTACAGAATGAGCTCCAGGTCATCCTGGGATAAAGTCAGATCCTGCCTCAACAAACAAACAAACAAACAAAACAACTATACAACCAGCCTTAGCTAGGTTATTTTTGAGGTAGAAATGTGAGTCATGTGACTTGCAAGAGGAATGCCAGTTTGGTGTAGATATGTTTCACAAGCCTTTTATCCAGAGGCTGTGCATTTCCAGGATAAAACTCTGAGCCAGGAGCATATGGATACATGTTAGGATGAAGAAGCCAGCCACACAGAAAATATCAGTCACATGAGCAAGTGGCCCAAGTTCCCTGATACCAGGCTGCACTTACCTTTAAGTGGAAGCTTGAAGACACATTCTAAAGCTGAGCAAGTGTTTCTTGAAAGCATAAGGAATAATTTATTTTTTTATTCATTTATTTCACCTGTGAATCAAATATGAGACATTCAATGATTCCTTATCAAAATGAGGCATAGATAATTTATTTTTACTCATTTACTTCATCTGTGAATAAAAAATGAGACACTATGATTTCTTGTTGAAGCAAATAAACTTGGGAGATTCTCACTGCTCCTAAATATTGATGTAGATGATTGTAGATTGGTTATACTGGAGTCTCATTTCTTGGAGTACATACACAAAATGCAGCTCATGTTTCCTCTGAATGCTTGGGGCAGAGACACTTCCAAATTGTTCTTAAAAAAACACACACACACACAATCTTATCTACTTTCCTGTTTATTTATTTATTTGAGAGAAAGAGGGAGAGAGAGAGAGAGAGAGAGAGAGAGAGAGAGAGAGAGAGAGAGTGAGTTGGGGGGTTGGAAATTGGTGTGTCAGGGCCTCCTGTCCCTGCAAACGAACTCCAAATGCATGCGCCCCTTGTGCATCTGGTTTACATGGGTCCTGGAGAATTGAGCTGGGATCCTTTGGCTTTGCAGGCAAATGCCTTAGCTGCTAAGCCATCTCTCCAGCCCCTGCAAATTGTTCTTAATCTGTCAGCTCTACGACTTTGGCTGCTGCAAAAGGGTTTCACTCAGTCATTCAACACATTTAAAATTTCAAAAAGTTTATTATAAATTGACAATTTATTATTATATGTGTTTGTGGGGTACAAAGTGATGTTATTATTTATGGATACGATTTAGAACAAATGTCATATTAATTAACATATATGTCACCTCAATACTTATTTTTTGGTGAAAACATTTGAGATTTCTTAGCAAGTTTGAAGTATATGCTGCACAATGATTGATGGTATGCACAATACTTTGAAATAGATCTCAACACCACTAACTTACCCTGTCTGGGGATTTGTTGTACCCCTTCACCATCATCCTTCCATTATCTACCCTGCAACTCTACAGCCAACACCTTTCACTTTCTGATTTCATGAGTTTGATATTTTAGATTTCACATCTACGTGAGAACATACTATATTTGTCCCTCTGTATCTGGCTTATCTCACATAGCATAATGCTCTTCAAATTTCCTTTTCTTTAAAGGCCAAATGGTATTCTATTACACACACACACACACACACACACACACACACACACACACACACACATATATATAATAATAATAATATAATTTTCTTTATCTATCTGTTGAAGGATACTTAGGTTAATTCCATGATTTACCTATTATGATTAGTGTTGCAATAAATATGGGAGTATAGACACTTATTGATACATTTATTTCAATTTTTTGTACATTTTCAGAAGTATGATGACTAGATTATAAGATAATTCTAGTTTTAACCATTTAATAAACTTCTATATAATTTCCCATATTGCCCTTTACTAACATATTCCCAAACTGTACAGTGGTTTCCTTTACTCCACATTCTTGTCAATATTTGTTATGTTTTGCTGTTGACAATAGCACCTATGAGAAGTGTGAGATGCTATCTCATTGTAGTTTCAATATGCATTTTACTCGTAGTTAGAAATGATGATTTTTTTTTTTTTCATGTGGCTGTTTTCTAAACTCCATGGCAGACCTGGTTTCTAAAGAAGTGCATTCTTTCTGCCCAGGATGGGGGGAGTGAGTGAGGATAAATTGGAGTGGCATCATTTGGCCATGTTGCTCCCTTTTCAACAGTGACTGTGGACAATGCACTTGAAGACCAGCAAGCAGACAAGAGATCCTAGTGATACTGAAGGACTTTAGGCAACCCTGCCAGCTCTTTCCAGTGACTCAGGAACCAGCGGGGACAAGGACCATGAGTGCTACTGTGATACTGTTTGAAAATTGTGTAACATGAGCATTCACAATCCAAGGCCACCCTTACCTCTCTGAGGCAGTGAGTAGAGCAGAAAGAGAAGTTTGGAGCTAGGATAAGTAGATTGGATTGAGAATAACATATGCGACCATATCCCATTTCCACTCCAGCCCTAGAAATGTTTTTAAATTTCCTTTGTACTTCTTTCTTTGACCCAAAGGTCATTCTCCCCAATTTTGAGTATTTGGGTGTTTTTCTAGATATCATAGTATGATTGATTTGCCATTTAAGTCCATTGTTGAAGGACATGCTGTGCAACATCTCAGTCATTTAAAATGTGTTGAGATGTGTTTTACAGACAACATTCAGTCTTTCTTGGTCAATATGCCATGTTTTTTTTTTTCTAAAGAGTAAATTTGGTAATTGTTGTTCAGTAATAGTGTTCTAAGAATATTAATTCAGTTAAGGTGATTTACATTTGTGTACGTACTTACTGATTATTTTTATTTCATTATTCTTTCAATTGCTGAGAGAAGCTTGCTAAAATCTATGTAATAACAAATTTGTTTCTTCTCTAAATTCTGTTGACTTTTGAGTCATCTATTTTGAATCTCTATTGTTAGATTGTACACACACACACACACACACACACACATATATTTATGACAGTTATGCACTATTTTTCAATAGACTGTCTTTCTTTTCCCTCCCTACTTCTTCCTTTCTTCCATTTCTCCCTCCCTCCCTCCTTCTCTCTTTATAGCTTCTATTGACAATCTCCATACCTATTCAGAATATACCTTGATCATAATCACATCCCACTACTCCTTTGTCTCCCCTCCACTACCCACCCTCCACTGAACACCTTCTCCTTTCCAACTAGTCATCACTTTTCGCCCTCATATTATTCAGGTATTGTGTAGGTAGCATCCACTACTCTGAAGTCATGAATGCCATGGCTACTTTGTATCTAGAAGATAGTATTCTAAAGTACTGCTCCCCTTCCTTTGGCTCTTACATTATTTCTGCCACCTCTTCTGCAATGCTCTCTGAGTCTTGAAAGGTGTGATAAAGATGTCTTAGTGTTGAATTCTACTGTCATTTTTCAGCACTTTGAGAGTTTTGAGTCTCCCAAGTAGTCACTGCTATTTGAAAAGAGAAGCTTATCTAAATAAAAGTGAGAATAGAACTAATATATTGGCATAGGCATAAATGTTTTGAGGGCAATTTGGTGGGCATAATATATCCATCAAGCCTAAAACAGTAGTAGGGGCACTAAAAGGCCTGACAGATTTCTTCTCTACAGTGACCATTATCCTACAGATGACTCTAGCCTCTTCAAGTAGAGTTAAGGAAAAGGTCAAGAGTTGAAAGGGGCCACAAATAATACTCACCTAAGAAAATGCTCAACATCCTTAACCATCAGGTAAATGCAAATTAAAACAACTATGAGATTGCACCTTTCTCCAGCCAGAATGGCAATCATTAAAACATGAAGTGACAGTATATGTTGGTGAAGATTCAGGGAAAGAGGCATCCTTATTTGCTATTGGTAGGAGTGCAAACTTGTACAATCACCATGGAAATCAATATGCAGACACCTACAAAAGATGAAAATAGAGATACTAATTGATCCAGCTATTCTTCTACTTGGCATATGCCCTAAAGGCTCCACTCTTCACTGCAGAGATATTTGCTCAAGCATATTTATATCTGCTCAATTCACAATAGCCAAGAACTAGAACAAACCTCGATGCCCATTATTTGATGAATGGACAGTAAAGACATGTTACATATACACAGTGGAATTCTACTCAACAACAAGGAAAAGTTACATGATGAAAATATATAGACTTGGAATAGACCATGCCAAGCACATACTCATAAGCACAGAAAGACAAATGATACATGTTCTCCCTAAACTGGAACAGCTTACTTGCAGGGATACCTTACAGACAACTAGAGGACAGATAAGAGGGATGGAAGGGTTTATAGGTAGAGTAAATGGAAGGAGTGGAGAGATGTACATAAAACCAACCAAATCTAAATGAACTGGTACTATAGAAACCTTCCTTCTGGATAGCAGACTAAAAGATACAACCCTCAATAGAAAAGCATGGAAGGATTGTCTGGTAAGAAGGATCCTGGACACTTATCTGGTGCTGACTTCACTCTCCATTGGAGAATCTGCTTCTCTTATTCAGATGGATGCAGAACCTAAGGAGAGAATTAGCCCATTGTACCTCAACAGGGCCTCAGCTCCTCAGCTGAAACTATAGAATAATTGGGGAAAGGAGCAGGAATGCTGCTTTCTCAGTGAACCTGGTACCAGCACAAGGGTGAAGGAGATAGACACAGAGAACATTCAACTCCTACCAAATCAGATAACCAGCAACACAAAGGCTCCCAAGATATCATCACTGAAGCAGACCTAAAATGAACCCAACATGGCTCAGGGAAATTTATGGAAGAGGGGGTGGAAAGAATGTTAAAGCCATATGTTGGGACATTATGCACAGAGGCATTGCCTCTTTCTCATAACTGATGGCTAACCCCACAATGCACAATCCACAATCCCCAACAAGGAGGGTCCCTGCAGAGGGGGGTAGATAGGGAGGAGGCTAACGATGGTACCGATATGGCTGTTTACACACTGAGTATGTACATAGCTAATAAAGAATAAAAGAAAAACCAAAAAAAGAGAGAGAAATTACTTAAAAAAAAAATAAAGTCATGGCTACTGCCATTCAACAGAAAGAAAAAAATAAAAAAGAAAAGAAGGGTCCTGGAGACAGTGGGATGAAGCCTAACCCTGAAACATTTGGCTCTGGTTTGTAATTTCCAGTATCAAAAATTGGTTACAACACATGTTGAACTGTTGATCAGAGACCTACAAATTCCCCAAAATAAGATGGGCATCTGTCAAAGCATCTGATTACCTGCCTGAGGTAAAAGGCAAGATCTATTGCCAAAGACACTACATGCTGCCAATGCAGAATGCTGAGAGATCCTACTGAATCTGAAAGAAAGCCAGTTCCCAGATGGTTAGCCCATATCATGCTGGAAAGTGCTTCATGAGATGCTGGAGGAAAATGGCCAAGAATATTGTGAGCAAGCAGGGCATACAGATATACTATATGAAACCAACCAGCCTGAGAAGATGTACACATCTATGCATTAGTGGCATACAGCCTACGTGGGTAACCAATGGCTCTATGGTTATCTATGAGATATGTTCAGTGGAAAGAGACCCATAGCTAGAACTGGGAACCAAGTCAGAATCCTATGGAGACCAAGATTATGGACTCCAGTGAGAGCTCCAACTAGTCTTTGTCCCAAAGTGAGGATATATCCATCAAAATCTCTCTAGGTTAAGATGTTTATTCTCTTTAACTTATCCTGATCTCACTCTCAGTTAGAGAATTGGTTTTTCCTTTTCAAAAGCAGTGAGAACAAAGAACAACTAAAATTTATCAACAAGATCAGAATAGATAGATGTCTTCCTGGTAAAGTCAGGAGGAGATGAACCACCCCTTGCACAGCAGCCAGAGCCCAGCTGAAACCAGTAAGAGGAATCAGTAAGATGAGCAAGAGTGCTGCTTCCACAGTGAGCCTGACCACTTGTACCAGAGTGATGGAGGCAGACACTGAGGAATACTAAAAACACACCAAAGCAGAAATCCCAAAGCTGCTAAGGGCCCAACACTTAAAGCACACCCACCAAGGCTCAGGGAATTCTATGGAGAAGGGGGAAGAGAGCATGTGAAAGCCACAGGGAGGGAGGGAATATCCAGAGACATTGACTCCTTCCCCTCAATGACTGACTGTTGCTCTCACATCTCACCACCCACACCTCCATGGTGAATACCAGCAATTCCACTAAGGAGGACCCTCAGTGGAGTGGGGGCAGGAAGGAGGGAAATGATGGCACCAAAACATGATGCTTCCATACAAAGTTTCTACTTGATTAAAAAAATAAAGAAAAGGAAGCTTTATAGAATGCAGGTTCTTTGGTGAATCATTGAATAAACTCATATTATCACTTGGAAAAAAAGACAGGGCTGGAGAGATAGCTTCACAGTTAAGGTGCTTGCCTGTTATTGCAATGAGGTTCATATTGCTGGTAGAAATCACCCAACCAAGAGCTTCTTGTGGGGAAAAAAGAGGTTTATTTTGACTTACAGGCTTGAGGGGGAAGCTCCATGATGGCAGGGAAAATGACAGTATGAGCAGAGGGTGGACATCACCTCTTGGCCAACATAAGGCAGACAATAGCAATTGGCAAGGGGAAACTGGCTATAACACTCATAGGCCCACCCCCAACAATACACTCCCTCCAGGAGGTATTAATCCCAAATCTCCATCAACTGGGAACCTAGAACTCAGAACACCTAAGTCTATGGTGGACGTCTGAATCAAACCACCACATTCCACCCCTGACCCCACAAACTGATATACATACATGATATAAAATACAATGCACTCAGTCCAACTTTTAAAGTCTGCATAGTTTCTATCAATTCCAATAATTTTCATACATCCTCATAGTCTAAGGTCTTTTAACTGAGCCATAATACCAAAAAATCTCCCCCGGACCCATAATGGCACAGAATAAACATTCACACTACAAAAAATGGCATTGGGCATAGCAAAGAAATACTCAAGCAATGCATCATTGAAACAGGGCAAATACCAAACTCTGTAGCTCCAAGTCCAACAAATCTAATTAGTGACAAATCTCCCAGCCCAATAATTCTAACCAGGAACAAGTCTCTAGAGTTCTAATTCTGCCCCTCGAGCTAGGCAACTCACAGTCCTGGAAAACTTCACTGGGGCTGGCAGCTTTCCTTAGCATCCATCTTGTGGTCCCAGCATCTCCACTGGGTCTCCACTGCAAGCCACGGTTCATCTTCATGGCCCCATGGGGTCTCCATGCAGGCATCCAGCAAACCTACTTCACACCATCCATGGTCATTTCCAAAGCACATGAGCATGTTGCAAACTCAGTGACACTCTCTTTCCTGCATTCTTACACTTCACAATACCAAGTTGGGTGCCAATTTGTTAATTCAGGGTGGAACAAAGCAAAATTTGAAGAACAGGACACTTCCTGAGCACTCAGGCCTCTCCAAAAGAGTCTACATTCTTCCTGTTGTTCCAGTGCAGGTCAGCTATCCCAGTCTCAAAGGTTGTAATCTTTCAATTGCAGATGAACAGGCAGGAGTTCACCCAAAGATTTTTCCTTCTGTGCCATATCCTGCTGCTCACTCCAGTTCATTTCTTTGCAAAGCAACCCTACACAACTTCTCAGGACACAGGCATAAGAGTAAGCTTCTCACACAAACTGCTAGCCCAGTCCAAGAAAAGCTCTTTCTTACCCTCATAAGCCAAACTTCACAGTCCATAGTTATTACTGCATTCAGGTCTTGCAGCTCTGACCTGAATAGTCAATCAAGCTGTACTTACAGCACTGCAAGACATCACTTAGGCCAAGATTTCAAATCCTCCTACATTCCTGTTGAAAATCAGCTCCAAAAGGCCAAAGCCAAACAGTCAGGTGTCTAGCAGCAATCCCACTCCTAGGTACCACTTTACTGTTGCAGTCAGGTTCACATTGTTGGTAGAAACCACCCAACCAAGAGAAGCTTGTGGGGAAAAAGAGGTTTATTTTGGCTAACAGGCTTGAGGGGGAAGCTCCATGATGGCAGGGAAAATGACAACATGAGCAGAGGGTGGACATCACTCCCTGACCAACATAAGGTAGACAATAGCAACAGGAGAGTGTGCCAAAAACTGGCAAGGGGAAACTGGGTGTAACACCCATAAGCCCGCCCCCACAATACACTCCCTCTAGGAGGCATTAATTCCCAAATCTCTATCAGCTTTCCCAGCATTCAGAACACCTAAGTCTATGAGGGACACATGATTTAAACCACCACACCTGTTAAGCTTAAGGACCCATGTTCAATCTCTCTCCAGATCCCTCGTAAGCCAGACACACAGAGGTGATGCAAGTGCAAGGTCACACATATGTACTAGGTAGGGAAAGTGTCTGAGGTCCTGGTGTACCAGTTCTCTATTTTTCTCTCTTAAAAAAAAAAAAGGCCACAAAGAGATGAGGAATTTTTCAGTCCTTTTCCATTTTATTCTGCTTTCCTAATTTTTACCACAATGACATAGATATGCAAGTTCATTGTCTGTATCTTATTTTTACAAATATTCATATAACGTTTGCTATGGGGCAGGCTCTGTTGTAAATATTCAACAGATATGACTAGTTTCATCTTGAATCTGCCTCAGCAGTCTGTTGTTGGCGTCTGACTAGCCATGGCTGTGATCTATGGGGTCAGAGAGATCTAGAGTCAAACTTGGTTCTGTATCACTCAGATTTATGTGACCAAAGGCAAGTTGCTTGGTGTCCTTCTGCTTCCATATGTAAAACATATCCTAAAGGATTGCCACAAGGATTAGACTAGATTGGATGCAAAAGCCTAGGACCTCATGGCTTCCATGATTGTGGTGATGATGACAATGTTGGAGGAAACCTCTCTGAAGCCTGTGAGGTCTGATATCTGAGCAGAAGACCATCCACAGTATGCTAGAGAGGCATGGTCCCCTTTTGGATTCTTTCAGAGGTGTTCACAGGTCTGTTTTTATGAAGATCCCATGTCCTCGGGAGATCTGCTACCTGTTGCAGGGGGGAAGGAAGTAAAGAGTTACATTGAACCAGAGATCCTATGAGAAGAGTCTCAGGGACTGCCCAAATAAAAATCTCATGTGTGTTTGTGTTTCTGATTGGATTTTTCTTTCTCAAGTGCATAGCCATGCCCTATTATCTGAGGGGATTAAAGGATCAAAGCCTACCACTCTTTTGAATACCCAACTCTCCTTGGCTATCAGGCTTCCTGGCACTAATTGGAAGCATCCTTTGAGAATAGTACCCTTATGGCTGCTATAAACAAGGTAATCTAGGACAGGGGCCACCCTTCATCATCTCTAGGAAGAAAAGCATATCCTATTCATGCCCTTTTGATTGAGGGGATAACTAAAATCTTGAACAAGGACCGAAAAAGTTCCCAGGAACAACGCAATGAAAAAGGTCTGAACAGGATGATAACTGTCCCTTGGTTACATTAGAACTTCACTTTAGGCTGACCTTTTCCTTTAGGTCTGGGACTCTTTGATGCTTTTGAACCCATGCAGGATCAGAGGTCCTGTATTTAAAGAAGCCTCAGCTACAAGGGAGCCTTCCCAAGCTCACTTTACCACGTACAAGTTAATCTTCAGATAGGAAGTTAATGAGTAATTTATTAAGTTCCCGAGGAGGCCTCACTGCCTTTACTCTAGAGCAGATGATGGAAGACCTTTGTTTTGGATTCTAATAACTCACAAAACTGGTTTTGCTGAGGTGTACAGATTTAGACTTTATGGGTCTCAGGGCAGCATCTTTGCTAAGCTGATCTGTGACAGCAGAGATGGTTGTGCTATAGGAGTAAATTGTGCCCTGTTCCTCAGGGCCTGGGCTTTCCTTGAGTCAAGATAAGGCATGTGGAACTATTGTCAATATTTAATCAGGATATATGGGAGTCGGCTCTGCAAAGCAACACTTAGGACCTGTGTTTGCAGACTCTGGCTGGGAGCCAAGGAAAGTATTAATCTCTGGTCTGAGCTTTAAAGGCAAGATTACATAGCTATTTGACCCGCAGTCAGTCAGAGCACTGTAGATGAAATGTCCTGTGCTATATAACAACTGGGCCCTATATATTTAATAGCAATGGTGGAGTTTGGGGGTCTGTGCTTGGCTGGTAGATTCAGTACTTACTCTATATGAAGATTCCTTACTTTCCCAACTGGAACTTTCTAGACTCCTCTTTCTGCTTTCAAGACTCTGCCTAGCTGTGCTCAACAGGGTCAACCAAATTAGGACTTATAAAAGAGAAAAAATGAGGCTGCATTTGGAGGTACATGCCTTTATTCACAGCATTTGGGAGGCAGATGTAGGAGGATCACTGTGAGTTCGAGGTCAGCCTGGGACTACAGAGTGAGTTACAGGTCAGCCTTGGCTAGAGTGAGACCCTACCTCAAAAATATCAAAAGAAACAAAAAAAAAAAAAAAAAAGAAAGAAAAAAAAGAAAAAAAGAAAAACTGAGCACAAGTTCTTGTAGTTTGCTCTATTCTACTTACAAATGACTCTAGATATCTGGCCATCTTTGAGGTGGTCTCCTGACTGCAGAAGGAAGAGGAGTCCTGGGCCCTGCCATGTTGGGAGCAGGCTATTAGACAGCCTTTGGCTGGGACCTATGTTCTGATCCTTAAGTGCACACTGATCTCAACACACAAGTGTATACACTTGCTTCCCACCCAATGTGATTCATGTACCTCTCCTGCCCTTCCATTTTTTTCTTACATAATGTGTATGTGTGTGTGGGGAGGAGGGTGTCATGGGCATAAGCTGTCTGGTTGTGAGGATACTTAGTCCTCCCCAACAGCTTCCTGTAGTGCTGGGTAACAAATAGCAATTCCTCACAGGGCTTTAGGGGCAATAAATGTACCAATAACTACTGGTTATGAACTATATTCTAGGCATGGGACCCAGTGCTTCATTCATTACTTCATTCAATTCCTTACTATATCTTCAGAGATATTAACAGCTTTATTTCACAGATGAGGGAAAAGAGACCCAGAGGCTTGGTAACTTATTTAAGTTTACATATCTATTGAGAGGTCAAGCTTGAGTGAAAGTCAAGCTCTACCTGAGTGTACCCTGAATCCTTGACTTCTATGTACTTGACTTTTTTGTCCAATGGAAAAAATTAAAATAATTGTATTTTATATTCACTATAACTAGTGGGTAATATTATTCTGAAAAAATATTAAAAGTATTCAGATAAGGTCGTACTACCCTCTGATCAATATTCCCTATTTCTATCATTTTTCTTCACTCAATGGGTAAATTGCTATTGCTACTGGCCCTTATGTAATTTCAACTCTTTTCCTGTATTTTTATACACAGATGGATATGCATATGAAACATCAGCCTTTCTTGCTGTTCTTTGATACATAGAATCACTTGTAAACATTCTTCTGACATTTCATATACTTCATATTACATTTTGACCCTCTTCCCATGTAACCATAAGCAGGTTCATTCCTTGTTCTCTGCAGTGTTCATATTTCCTGTTATGAATGTATACTATAGTTTTGTGGGAGTTTGTTTATTTGTTCTGTTTTGCTTCTGGTCACTTTCTAATTAGTTAATATTGAAATTGTAATCAAATGTCCATGATCACTCTGTTTCAGTGAGGACCCTTGGACAGCACTCCTGTGTACTTTGGGAAGTGCTTTCCTAGGCCAGAGGAAGTAGAATTGCTATATGATAGAACATAGAAATTTGAAATTTTAATAGACATAGAGAAATGATCTTATAAACTGGTTGTGCCAATTGATAACTTAAAATGTTTTTATTTATTTATTTATAGGCAGAGAGATAGAGAGAGAATGGGGGAGACAGGGCCTCTAGCTGTTGCAAAAAAACTCCAGTTGCATGCATAATTGTGTGCATCTGGCTATATGTGGGCACTAGGGAGTCAAACCTGGGTCATTAGGCTTTGCAAGCAAGTGCCTTAACAGCAATCTCTCCAATCCCCACTTCATAACTTTTAAAGAATTGTTATGCTCATGTATGGGAAGAAACAAGGTCAGTAGATAGAGGATGGCCTAAGAGAAAAATGCATTTACTGCTGTAGGGTGAACATCAAGGCAAGAGGTGGTAAGATGTATGCATTGTGGTGGCTTCCTACTTTCCAGGTGGGCAGGTGATACCCTCCCTGAGCCTCAGTGTTTAAACCTGCCAACAGGAGACTGCAACCTCACTAGCTCCAAGTGCTGTTGTGAGGATTAATTGAGATGGTACCTGAACAACTTATAGCAAAAAACCTTTCCTGGAAAATCTTTAGGAATAACAAGTCCACACCTAGGGTAGACCAATGGCAATCTCCTATAGGAAGTACTACATAGGAAGGCATTGATATTCAGCCAATTTTAGAGTGGAGACAAAAACCACAAACCATAACCTTGGCCATGACCATGACTTTGAGTTCTCTATAGCCCAGTCTTGAAAAGGAAGATCATATAGCAAGCAATACTCATGTTTTTGACTCTGAAATATCCTTACTTTTTCTCTCACTTCTTTGATGTTTTGTGTGTCAAACATGTAGGGCTTTCAGCTATTAAGGCAATTCCAGTGAAAGACAAATGCCTTCAGGAAGTGGGTTTTATTTTCTTGCTAATAGTATGACATAGTGATGTTGGCATTGACCTTAACTTAGTGTGAGAAACCTTGAACCTTGGAACCTTAATAAGTGTCATTCCTTTGTAAAAACTGGATGACAACAATATATATAAAAATTCTAACTAATGCTTATGGAACACTTAAATGTATCAGATTTTGCACTAATTCTATGCACATTGTTTTGTTATGCTCTAAGTTAATATTTACAATAAGTGAGTAGCTGGTGGTTCCCGGAAGCAAATCTGGGTTTAAATCCACTAGCGCAAACATGACCTTGGGCAAGAGGCCTACTGTCTCTCTGGCTCTGGAAGTTTCATTGGAGGGACTAATACATACTAATATAGTACTATATAATAATGATGGACTAATGAATAAGACTCTGGGAACAGTCCATAGCTGTTAGCATGAGAGCCCCCACTCCACGAGAAGCATGAAATACCAGTCTGATTCATGTGTAAACATTCTTTTCTTAATAAGTTCTTTATGGATTGTGAGATTGGTTGGCCAGGAAGATAGCAGGGATAAAATTTTCTGAAAACAAGTGAATATATGACAAGAGTTTTAACTGACCTCCAGCATCTGGTCTGGACTGAGCTCTCTCAAGAAGCGGTCTTCTTTTAGGCCTGGTAGATAAGGCCATTGTTAATAATTCTCCATTAAATTGGAAGCAGTAGGGCTCATATCTCCCAGAAGCTGATTCCAAGAATTTTTTCATAGTGGTCCCTGTACACTGCATAATACATTCAAATGGGAAGTTGGGACTAAAACCTAGAGCTCTTGATTCCTCATGAGTTTCTTAAAACCACAATATCCTTCCTGACATTTGAGTCCTTTGTGCCAAAGTATTGCTCAAGACCTGGCCCCTCTTTCTTCTTCTTTATACTCTACTGAAAGCTAAGTCAGAACTTACCCAGGTGGAAGCAGCACTTGGTACCTTGCAGCTTATCAGACTTGGTTTTCACCTGTGAGATGGAAATTCTGAGTTTGATACTGAGGGAACAAAGTAGACAACTACAAGAGGGAAAGGATCTCACACTATATCTCAGGTTGACTTGGAACTCACAAGTAGCTCAGGCTAGCCTTAAACTTGTGGCTATCCTCCTGCCTCAGTTTCTTGAGGGCTATCCTCAAGACTTAACCTGGGAGGTCAGCAAAAGCATGATGCCAGAGAAGGAAGAGAAGGAGGAGAAGGAGGAGAGGGGAGAGAGAGAGAGAGAGGGGGGGGGGGAAGGAGGGAGGGAGGGAGGGAGAGAGAGAGAGAGAGAGAGAGTGAGAGAGAGGGAAGGAGGGAGGGAGGGAGAGAGAGAGAGAGAGAGAGAGAGAGAGAGAGAGAGAGAGAGAGAGAGAGATAAAAGAAAGAGTTCTGAAGAGCATCTTCATGCTTGTGTCTGTGTTCGTTTTGGAGTCTCAGTTGTGTCCCTACATCTCTGGGGACATTGACGCAATCCTCCCTTTCCAAGGAATGAGGTTATCAGTTGTTCCTGAGGGGCAGGAGAAGCCCACTCAGAGCACTTGACCCCTCATACTTTGTTTTTGTATGTGGTGCTAGAGATTCAGTCCAGGGCCCTGCTAGGCAAGTGTCCTACCAGCGAACCCTCTGCATCATGCTCTTTAATTTTTATTTATTTCTGAGAGAGATCTGGCTTACGTGGGTTCTGGGGAATCAAACCTCCATCCTTAGTCTTCACAGGTAAGTGTCTTAACCACTAAGCCATCTCTTTAGCCCAGCATCATGCTTTTTAAAGGAAATCATTTATTATGGAGGTTTTGCATATATCTTCGCTTTCTCCAAAGGCCAACATGGATGCCCTGTCCACCTAGGTCATGACTAACAAGAGCACAGGCCAGTGTCCTGGAATTGTGGTGAGCAGTTGAATGACCATGAGCATGTTCCTCTGGCATTGTGGTCAAATGTATCCATGTATGTAGTGGAACAAGAAGCTTGCCAGCCCTGAGTGTGGAAGTGGGCTCTCAGTTCACAGTGCATGAGGTGAAGAGAGCTGGGCATTCTGGGCAGAGGAGGCCTGGAGCTTTCTTTACAAAACACAAATACATGCTTTTCTTATGGAGCCCAATGCTTGGGCTATCCTAACACAAAGCTGGTGAATCTGAGGGTATTGTGGAGGAGGAAAAGTTCCTGAGATTCTAGCTCTTTTCTCCAGGTGCTCTGTTCACAGGCTTAATACCTCTTCCGGTTTGCCTGGGACTAAGGGGATTCCTGGCACATGGGATTTTTGTGCCGTAGTAGGGACTGTCATAAATAAACCAGGACAAACGAGTCCTCCTAGCCATTGCCCACAGTGACCAGCAGTGAGTAGCTGGATGGTACTTGTTGATTCTCTTCTTCCCCCTTGCTTCTGTCACTAAAACTGAGGCATCTGGCAGAATTCTATTTAGAATTCTTATTGGACTCAGATCCTCAGCAACATTGAGGGAAGGACTTCTCAAGCCTGAGCTGCATGTGAGCTTGAGTTGGGGAATGGCTGGTGGCAGTGAGAGAGACAGGCCAGCCACCTGCATTGCTCCTTGTTGTCTCTAGATCAGACTGGAACCAAAGATTAAACAGATACAGGATCCTGGAGAGACATAACCAGGCCCAAAGCTGACCTGGAAAGCCAAGATTCTATAGCTGGAAACAAGCCAAGGGGCAGTTGGCTTCAGAGAGTTTTATGAGTGTGCCCTTTGCCCTGGACTGTGGCCATGGCATGCACCCAGATCTGCTTCTACTGCCAGAAACCAAGTATCATCACAAGGACATCGAACCAGTCAGACGGTGATCCCTGAGGCCATCTCGCTTGGCCCCTATCCCAGGTATCGTTCCATCTCACCTCAGACCAGGGATGAAGTGACTGAGCTGCCAAGTTACGGTATGTGCAGGCCAGGCCCCGGGCTTGCTCTGCTGGCCTTTAATAGCTTTTCAGGGCAGTCTGGGAGCAGCCAAACATCATGAAATCAACTATGGGGAGGGATAACCAGCTCAAATCTTAGCTGTACTCTTGTTGTATCATTGGACAATTCATATCACCTGCCAGTGCATCAGTTTCTTCAATTATTGAATGGAGATCATCATATAGTGACCTCTGAGCCTGTGGGTGGCTCAGTTAGAGGAACTTGTCCTCCTTGTCTGTCTTGGCAAAATGATGCAACTGCTGTTTCTATACATTCTCCATAACTAACCTTTAAAAAAATACTTTATTTATTTATTTGAGAGAGTGAGGAAGAAGCAGGTAGAGAGAGAATGGGCTCGCCAGGGCCTCTAGCTGCAATGAACTTCATATACATGTATCACCTTGTGCATCTGGCTTTTGTGGGTCCTGGGGCATTGAACCTGGGTCCGTAGGCTTCACAGGCAAGCACATTAACCACTAAGCTATCTCTCATGCCTCCCATCCATAACCGAACAAAATCTTTAGGGCCTCTCTGGTCTTTGGAGTTACTCCTTTCTCGAGTAAGGTACAGGTCTGAGTCTACCATCTCTTGCCATGTGCCCTGACTGCCTAGAACCTAAAAGCATCAAGAAAGGCCCAAAGCAGCCTGGGAACACTCATGTGCTTGTGTTTAGGGCTTAGTCAGACTGAAAAAGCCAGACGAGTCTCTTTCTAGAAGCCTCAACAAGAGAGGTTAGCTTGTGCAGAGACCAGGCCACAGAGCCAGTCTGCGAAGGGAAAGTACCCAGCCCCACAGTGGCCAAGTCTTGAACAAGTCCAAGCTGGCTTGTTTTTTATTTTTTATTTTTTGGCTTTCAAGTAATAGTCCATGGATTTCTGAATTTGAAAGCCCTCTAGCAAATATATAAGTGGTTATAATTTAAGGTGTGACAGACAGGTGGAATTAACATTGAGAAACCAGCACTTTCTTGGGAGTTCTTTTTTTCACAGCTGACAAACTTAAAAATTAGCACTTTTTTCCTATAGAAATTAAGCCTTTTCTGTCAGTTGGTTTAAAGTGTGTTGAAGAGGGGTAATTTAAGGAGGAAATGCTAAGAAGAAACTTTTTAAAGTTTTTTTTAATTGTATGCATTTTAATGGCGTCTCATGTCATTGTGTGCTCAGCAGGCAAGAGGTAGGGTTGTGTGGGCAGCGTGAGAGTTGGTCAGTTCTAGGCCACACAGGAAGACAGCAGTCAACCGCCCCTCCTCCGGGCTTGTTCTAATGCTTCCTTCTCTATTTTCCCTTTCTTTTGCTTTGCTTTTGGGAACATTCTGTTCCACCAGGGGAGTGGACCTGACCACATAACTGAGATGACAATAATGGTTAGAAACACAAACTTCAGAGCTGAACAGATGTGAAGTTAAGTCCTGACTTTTCGTACTTCCTATCCTGTGGCTGTGGGTACTTTGTGTCATGAAATAAGGCTTCCTATAAAGTGAATATAGGCAGTGTCTACTTCGTTTTGCCAGAAGGAAAAGTACAGTGATATAAACCACACTGCAAGCACACCACACTTACAGACTCTCTTGCAGAATGGTGAGCAGTATTGTCTCTTCACTCAGGAGCTCCAAGACATCAGTACCAGATGGGTCATGTTATGATCCCAGGCTATGCCAGGGTGTCTACGGGGAGGCAAGAGAAACACCAACCTTGGCTCTTAACTCTAAGGAGCTCTGGAAAAAGAAAACACCAATGTATAAGTGGACACAATGAGTTAAATAGGGCCGAATCTAAGTGTTTAATACAAATCTAAGATAAATGAAGCAGTGATCAGAAAAATGTAAATGCAGAAAAGAGGCTATTTTGTCTTAAATATGTGCTGTTTCTCAGTCTCTTTAGGACAGATTCCCTAAATCCTTATCAGAGCCTTGGGGGTTTAAGCCTATTTTCTTCCCAGAAGGACAGCAAGGCTCAGAAGATTGAAACAAATTATCCAAGGTCACTAGAGTTGCCTAGATTTTGCCTGTGAACTGTACCATGAAGGGCAGACCTGAGCTGACCTTGAAAGAAGGGTGAGGTACGGGGAGGCAGAGGTAACAAGAAGAGTCTGTTGCTGTCTCTGCTGCTGTGTGAGGCTGACGAAGTGTGACCCCTGATATTAGTAGTGCTCAGATAGCAGAAGGTCCCTAGGGCCCTCTGCTTTGCTTCTTGCATGGAAGGCTATGAACATCAGTGCCAGCCAGTCCTAGCAGGTGAAGACTACACAGGGCTCTGCCACATCACAGCCCAGCAATGAAACCTGATACATACCTTGACCCCACAAGGTGCCAGGCATTTGCCTTCTTATCTGGTTGGGCACATTCCATGGCTAAGAGGCCACCTGGGTAACCTCTGTTAGAACAGATCTACATTTGCATTTCTGCCTATCTGGCACATTTTGCACTTTTGAGAGTCTGGCCTGACTAAAAGAAGGCCTGTGTGATGGTGTGTTACTCTGGACTGAGAGAATCCCAGGACGAACACTGGATCTGGTGGAAGAGGACTTGGGTTTGAATTATACCCCACCTTTCTTAAGTGAATGACCTTGACAAGGTCAAATCATTTTTCTAGGTCTCAGTCTCCTTTACTTTAAAATGAGAATGGTGAAAATTCCTACTTTTAGTTTAGTTTTGAATATTAACTCTTATAAAGAGCCTGACCTACCATGGCAGTTTCTCTATACCAATCACTACATTTGTGAAGTTCCATCTGTGTGTGTGTGTGTGTGTGTGTGTGTGTGTGTGTGTACCTGTGTGTGCATGTGGGTAGAGGCTATAGGACAACTTCAGATGCTGTTCCTTTAGATGCTGTACTCCATTTCTGAGACATTGTCTCTTACTGATCTGGAACCTGCCTAATTAAGTTAGCTCATCTACCCAGCGAGCCCAAGGGAACTGTCTCTGCCTTCTCAGTGCTGGGATTACAAGCATGCATCACCATGCCCAGCATTTTCACATAGCTCCTGGGGATTGAACTCAGGTTTTCATGCTTACAAGATGTTACAGTTTGAATGTAAGATGTCTGGCACAGGCTCGTGTGTTTGAATACTTGGTCCCCAGTGGTGGTGCTGTTTGCAAAGGTGGAAGTTTGCTTGGAAAAGTTAGTCAGTGGGGGCCAGCCTTGGAGTCTTATAGCCCGGCCCCATGTGCTCTCTGTTTTCTGGGCTGCAATGTAACACCAGCTTGTTGCTTCTGCCATGCCTTCTCTACCATGATCGACACTGCCCTCTGGAACTGTAAGTCAGAGTGAACAGTAGACAGAAGGAAACTAAATTGCTTCTGGTCAGGCATCTATTCATAGGCACAAAGAAGTAACTGATGCATAGGGTAAGCACTTTACCATCCGAGCCATCTCCTCAGCCCTCATTACAATTCTTTCTTTTCTTTTTTTTTAACATTTTTTATTGGCAATTATCATACCTGTATGTAATGTATTTTGATCACAATATCATCATTACCCTTTTCTGCTCCCTTCACCCCATCACTCTTTGACTGGGTACATTCTTCTTTCTGTGATGGATGGAATGTTGATGGGCTCAATATTGTACAGGTCTTGTGGAGGTAAGGACAGCTGCTGTGACGTCATCAAGACAATGGCCATGTCATGTCTGGAAGACCCCTCACCTCATCTGGCTCTTACATTCTTTCTACCTCTTCTTCCATGATGTTCCCTGAGCCTTGGAGAGGGGTTATACAGGTATCTTATTTAGTAGTGAGCACTCCACAGTCACTTATCCTGGCATTTTGATGAGATTTTAGTCTTCCTAGTAGTCACTACCAGCTGCAAAAGAAGCTCTACTTTAAGGTGAAAGAAGCACTAATGCACGGGCATAGACATAACTAGAGGGAAGCTCAATAGGCACAACATATCCTTTTAGCCAAACAATAGTGGCAGCTTCTGTCTTCCAAGACATAGGTTTTTGCCTAGGGTTTCAGTACCAGGCATGAATTCCCTTCAGTGAAGCAGGCCTCAAATTCAATCAGAGCAGTTGATTGCCTCCACAACCATCTTGCCACTATTGCTTAAGTGGGCATATCCTGCCTGGCTGTTTGGTTGTATAGCTTGCAAGATCCACCACTGGTTAAGACTGTTTATGACTTTTCTTCCCCAGCAGCCTGTATAACACTTTCCAGCACTATGACAGCTCACCAGGAAGGAGACTTCCAGTTTAGTTCCACCTTGATTTCTCAGTGTCCTGCAACTGAAGCAAGTGGTATGTTTAGTAAGAGAGTCTTGCCATTTAGTTCTGGTGGGCACACAAGAGTAGTCACAATAGCCTATATTGTTTTGGTGGCCTCAGAGGTTTCCCTGACCAAGAACTCACAGAGAAGTATCCCACCACTGCAAATGAAATTTCCCCATCATAGACTATCCTTATTACAATCTAAAATGTCATTATTGTTTCTGGAATATCGAGGATTCTGACTTTTTCATAGAGCACAGGCATGATGAGTGGACAGAGGGTTACTACAGTTACATGTGAATGGTGGTATTATATTTATCATTTTGAGCAAACAAACTAAAGTGACTTGCTCAAGACTACTCATTTGAGACCCAGAATAGGATGTCACAACATGATCAAGCCCTACCTGTTTAAAAACCTCATCCAGGTCTCACTGGAACCCCCTGGAAAACATCTGGGCCAGCTGTTCAACTTGAGGCCCTGAGTTCTTCATATGGGTCTTCAATCACTGTGTTCTCCTGTGCTCTGTTGATGCCAGCTGTATATTTGCATAGTGTATCTACAAGAACAATCTCAGGCCCAGACCCTATATTTTATCAGAAGTTGGCTAATTGCATGGGACACTGCCAGTTGGTTGCCATGGAGCAGATGGGCCAGATAGGAAATTTCAGGGTGTTGTAAAAAAAAGCTTTAAAACAGACTGCAAAGTGTTTCTGTGGAGATCTTTTTGGTGGGGGAGGGTCTGGTTCTACAGAGTCACTGGAGAAGTTTGAGGTTTTGATTATATTAATTCAATCTGAAACACCCTTGATCCTTGCTGACTGGCTGCCAGTTCTGAAGCCTCGGTCATAATTTGGGTTTAGTTGAGAGGGTGGACTTCAGCTCTGGTTAAGTCAGGATTCTTCTCTGAGGTGCCAAAAGCAGAGTGACCCCACAAGAGGTGATGGACCTGTAGGTCAAGGAGGAACTTTACTTTCCTCAGAAAATGCGGGGGGGGGGGCAGATTTGCAGGGAATAAGCAAGATACTGTAGCTTTGGTCGATGCACCCTTGCCATCCTTTTTTTGCTTGACCTTGCACTTGTTTGCAGGAGCAGGTGGATGCTGGCCGCTGAGATGTGGACAAGCAAAGGAAGAAGGGCTCCATGGCAAAGGGTACTAGGAAGAACAGATCTCTGCCCAGCTGAACCTGCACGCTTGGGACTTCAGCTTAATCTTCCTGTGGTGCATTAGTTGCTTTTCTCATTGCTGTGACTCAATACCTGACAAGAAGGAACTTAAGGGCAGAAGTGTTTATTCTGGCTCATAGTTTGAGGAAAGGCAGTCTACTGCAGCAGGCTGGGCATGGTGATAGGAGGCAGTGTGGCTGGTCATACTGTGCTTGTGGTCAGGAAGTAGAGAGTGATGAAAGCCAGTCACTTGGCTTTCTCTTTTTTATTCAATCTGGGACACAAGCCCATGGAATGCTGACCACTCACAGTTAAGGTGGCTCTCCTGCCACAGTTAACCTGATCTAGCAACTTCTTTACAGTCATGCCCAGAGATTTGCCTCCTAGGTGATTCTAGGTCCTATAAAATTAATAAGATTAACCATTACATTTTCCCAGCTCTATATTTGGATATACAGGTAAAATGCCCATTCCACATGGGAGAGAAGGTTGGAGAAAGAGGCAGGTGATGATTCTATGTGTCAGGCTCAGAGCTTGGATGATGGAAGGCTTTGTAGGTCTCTAACTCAGGCTTAGGTACTAGTTAGGTTTTTAGTTTTTGGTTCCCAAACTGAATTTCTGCTACTTCTCCAGTTCTGTGGCCTGTTTCTGAAAGGTATCAAGAGCAAAGAATTCTCTACTTAAGACAATATAACCCATGTTAATCCATTTGTGCTGCTCTGACAGAACATCCCAAACTAGGTCATTTTCAAAGAACAGAAACTTATCAAGTTCTCAAGGTTGACAAGTGTAAGATCAGTGCACAACATATTGGCCTCTGCTGAGGGGTGCTCTACCTCAAGGTGGCCCCTTGATTCTGTGTTCTCTGGAGGAGATGGATGCTGTGTCCTCCCATGGGAGAAAGCAGAAGGTAAGCGGGCAGATTTCAACTGAGCCCATTTTCAAGGAACCCAATCCCACTTACCTCTTAAAGACATTTTCTATTAATACTATCATGTTGGCAATACCTGCATTTTAGAAAACAAGTCTTCAAATCATAGCATACCTGATTCTTCCATCTCGGCTGACAAGCTGCTACTTCTGGTCAGATTTCTTTGTGGTATGCCTCTTTTTCCAGGCTTATGGAGAGAGTCATATTCTTTTCCTTGGAGTCAGGATGCATGCTTTAACATTTTCATTTGCATTTCTCTTTAATTCACTTAGTGCATTTAATTTAATTTTGATATATTTACTCATTGTTTCCTTGATTTACACCTCCTCTTGTCTCCCAACGTACCCCTTTCTTCTTCTATATCAATTTTGATAGATTTATTCATTGTTTCCTTGATTTACACCTCCTCTTATCTCTCTTTTAGTGTTTCCACTTTCTTCTTCTATATTGATTTTGGTTCTTATCTCTGATATCTTGCCCTTTTAACCCTACCATGAGGTTAGGAGACTGCTTTGAACTCATAGCTACCTGGTTTCCAGAAGCACTAGTCAGAGAGGTTTGACCTTCCTGGACTGTGAATTCACTGCAAAGATTTGTCCAGCTCACTGCTTTTGCTCATGAGGCCTCCTGTCATTTGTTTTTTTTTTTTTTAATTTTTATTTATTTGCAAGTAGACAGAGGGAGAGATAGAGAGAAGAGAGACAGACAAAGAGAGAATGGGTATGCCAGGGCCTGTAGCCACTGCAAATGAATTCCAGATGCATGTGCCCCTTGTGCATCTGGCTTATGTGGGTCCTGGGGAATCGAACCTTGGTCCTTTGGTTTTGCAGGCAAATGCCTTAATGGATAAGCCATCTCTCCCACCCCCATCTGGTTTTTAATCTGGCTGTTGCTTAGGTAGCTTCAGGATCTTTTGGATGCTTTTGTGTTTTGAATGAAATGTCTCTCTAAAAGTTCATGTGTTTTGAATACTTGGATCCTAGTGGGTGGCAATTTGGGGAATTTGTGGGATCTTTACAAGAGGAGGTGTATCACTTAGGGCAGGCCTTGCCATTTTATAATCCAGCCCCGTTTGCCAGTGTGAGCCACCTCACTTTGGCTGCTTCCTCCAAGTTTACGTGACATCTAGCGCTCTGGTCTGCCATGCTTTCACCATCATGCTGAAACTTCACCTTGAATCTGTGAGCCAAAATAAAAGCTTCTCTTCTATCAGTTGCTTTCCATAGGGTGTCTTGTCCAGAATCTAGCAGGAACTGCAACAGCTGCTCTGTCTCTCTAGGATGGCTGATGCCTATCCCCAGCCCAGCGTTCTCAACCCTAGATACTTGTTTTTTGCTGAACAGACCCCACTCCCTTCTTCAGAAGAAAGAATTCATGTGGGATAGTGTGACAGTAAACCTCAATGGGAAATAGAATCACCTAGAAGACAAACCTCTGGTCATGTCTATAAAGATGTTTCTAGAGAGTTAACTGAGATCAGCAGACCCACATTATCTGTGGACAGCATCATTCTAGGGGTTGGGATCATGGAGTGAATAAAATGAGAATGTAAACTGAATACTAGCATTTAATCCCTCCCTACTTCCTAGTGGTGGATACAATGTGACTAGCTGCTTCATGCTCCTGTTACCACATTTTCCTAGTCACCATGGACTGTACCCTAGAACTGTGAGCCAGAATAAACCCTTCCTTCCTTCCTTAAGTTTCTTTTGTCAGGTGGAACAGTGTGAATGTAACTAATACAGGTAACAAGTGAGCAACTTTCAGGTTTTTCCTTCTTGGTATTTCTTTATTCCTCTGATGGCAATAAAAAACTTTAGTAGCTAGAACAACTAAACATATCACAGAGCCTTAAGTTGCTAACTCAATCCATCTCAAGAACACAAACAAGCTGGGTAAGGTGGCACACATCTTTCATCACAGTATTCAGGAGGCAGAGAGAGGAGGATCAGGAATTCCAGGCCTACATTTCATAGGGAGACTGTCCAAACCAAACAGAACAAAAGCAAAGGTTTTAAAAAATGAGTCCCGGGGGCATCAGGGACCTCCCCAGCCAACAACTCACTGGAGGTATCTCATCCCTGGCACTGAAAATTTTCTAACAGAAATCTATGGCTCCTGAGTGTTCCATTGTCCAAAACTGGAGGATTCCATATGATTTATTTGTATCCTCTTAGATTTTGATTAGCACTTTCTCCACCTTTTCTTTACTCAATCTCTTCCCCTGATCTCACTTTGGGCCTTTTCACCCCCAAAACATTATAGGTCATTGCTGAGGCCCTTGGTTTACCACCAGGAATAGGTGGTAAGACTCTATTGCTGAAGACTCCACATACTTGGGCTGCAAGGCCACTGAGAAATCCTGCTGGAACTGAGCTGATAACCTTCTCCATGTAGACCAGCTGACAGAAAGCTGGAAGAAGCCATTCTACATGTAGTTCAATGGGAGAAAGAGATACCACCAGTGAAGATACTCAACAGTGGACACTGAAAGCCTTATAATTGGCCAGCCAGGCCAAATGAGCCAATGGGTGCAATAGTGGCATGTCTGTCATGGTGGAAACCAACTGCCCTCCAATTGGACTGGAGGCCCTCTCCATGCGGGGGGGGACATATCCCTAAAACTTAAAACAGGAGTAGTCATAAGCCCTAGGGGTATAACATCTGCTGATGTCTGGAAAAATGCTTATCAAACCGCCCAGTAAGCACTTCTCTTAATATTTATATCCTTATATTAACGCTACTTCCACTTTGGGTAGAGAATCTTCTCTTTTTATCTGGCAGTGACCTTGGGATGACCTGATAGTATCATAGTGCTGGAAAGAAGTGACTGGAGTACTGAGTAACATCTTGATCGCATCTTCAAATGCTCAGGGTCTAATGTGGAAGAGGTGGCAGAAAAAATGTAAGAGCCAAAGGAAGGGTAGTACTCCTTACAACGTGCTCCCTCCAGACATAAAATGGCCCGGATGTCCATGACCTCATAGTGCCTGACACTACCTAAACAAGACCATCATAAGAATAGGAAAAGATCATGACATCAAAATAAAAGATACACTGATTGAGATGGGGAGGGGATATGATGGAGAATGGAATTTTAAAGGGGAAAGTGGGGGGTGGAAGGGCATTTCCATGGGGTATTTTTTATAATCATGGAAAATGTTAATAAAATTGAGAAAAAAATAATTAAAGTGAAATAAAATAAAAATATGAGTTCTCTGACTACTCCTAGGATGTTCCAACAAACATATGCCATTATTCAGACTTTAAGGATGAACTCTTGTTTTTTTTTTTTTTTTTTTTTTTGTCAATATAAGTTGTGACCTTAATGCAGAGATGTATGAGAGTAGGGGCAAGAACTCTCCCTGGAAAGGTAAAAATTGAAACCTAGTGCCTTTGATGGCTTTTTACATGGCAGGCATTGAGCTAAGTGCTTTATGACCATTCTTTTGAGTCCATAGGAAGCCAAGGAGTGGTATCTTGATGCTTATTTTTACATACATGAAAGTAGGCTCAGGAAATGCTAAGTAGTTTACCTAAGCGTCGGCACACAGGGATTCAAACATTGGAGTGATTCAGGTTCTTCTTTTAAAAAAATGATTTACATGAATATTGATGTATGGTATTCATGGGTGTACATATGTGTTCACATGTGCGTGGTCATCGTGCAAGCCTGCAGGTTGATATCAGGTGTTTTCTTCGATCACTTTCCACATTATTGACGCAGGGTCTCTCACTAGTTCAGCTAGTCTAGCTGGCCAACTTGCTGTGAGGATTCCTCCCAAGGGCTCCATCTATATTCATATAGGCATTGCAGCCTGCCATTTATGTGGGTGCTGGGGATCTGAACTCAGTTCCTCACACTTGCAAAGCAAGTCCACTACCTACTGAGCCATCTTCCTGCTCATGATTCAGGTTCTTTGCTTTTCTTGGCTCCTGTGTTTTTCTACTTCCTAGTTAAAGCCATAGAGTTAAAGCTTTAATATGCTTCATGAATCAGATCTTAGAGCAGGACAATCCAATGTAAAAGGAGCTCAAAGGTTAGGAAACAACATGGTGGCCTTCACATCATATGTTTGGGCACATTAGGCTAGACCTACAAGAGCTTACTGTCTTCCTCGAGAAACCATCATTAGAATTTTTGTGGGTGTTACTATATGAACAGTCATTTTGGTGAGAAATCAGAAACATGAGCATCAACTGGGAGCTGGAAAGAGATGTGAAATCCCAGGCCCAGCTCAGACTTGCTGAATTAGACTTTTTGCAAGAACAAGATCCCTCAAATGCCTCCTGTGCACATGAACATATGACAGGTACTCACAGAATGGGGATATTGTTATGTGGACTAAGGAGTTGTTTCCAGGAGAAGAAATAACTGAAAGCAGAGATAACTCATTCCCAATACAGTTCCTTCTTTCCATAGAAATGCACTTTGTATTATTTGTAAAATATGTAGGGGCTGGGGAGCTAGACTGACTGGTAAGGTGCTTGCTGTGTAAGCATGAGGGCCTGACTTTGGCTCCTTAGTGTTCATGTGAAATGTCACATGTCATTCATGCCTGTAACCCCAGTCCTGTGGAAGTGGAGACAGCTGGGTCCTAAGGACTTGTTGGATAGTTGTCTCACTGAATTGGTGGGTTCTGGGTTGAGTTCTAGCTCATAAAAATAAGGTTTAGAAGAAATATAGGAAGATACCTGAAACTAACTTCTTGCCTCCACACACTCATGCACACACATGAGCATCAACACATGCACCAACACTCATACACTCATGCATATGCATGCACATGCATCTACCCTTGCAATAGTAAAATATATTTATTTATTTAAGATATAACTTGCAACAATAAATAAAATATGTTTAGTTACTTATGATATAATTGATAACAATGATATACTCATGATAACATTTTGTTTAAAATAATTTTTATCACATATTTCTCATTTAATGTTTGCAGCCAATCAAGGAGGTAAGCACTATTTTTATCCTCACTTTATAGAAAAGGACTTATGACACAGACATTAAGCCAAGTGTCCCGGGTCAACTGCAAGTGAAAACTCTTATTTTGCACAGTAAAGTTTACTTGAAACTAAGAATCTGGCACACTCCAGGTACTGTAACTATTTAACACCACCTGCTTTCAACCTAAGACATACAATTTTCCACGTCATTCTACAAAATGAGGGCTTTAACATAGCTCAAAAAAAGCATTTGGACACCTGTATACACTTATTAAAAAGAAAAGCAAAAATAAGAACCACTTATTAAATGCTTCTACTTGGGAGTCAATGGCCCTTTACTTCTTTCTCCCCACCACACACTTCAATTTCTGCATGTTTGACTTATTAGATAGAAAAAAATTCATATAAGAGTGTGAAAAAATACTTATTAAGTGGGAGGAAATGTGTCTTAATTCTCTTTGCACCTGTAATATTTGGTATGGAGTTGTGTGTGTAGCAGCAATACAATGAATATAAGTCTATTGAAAATGGAACACTTTGGAAACTTCCAACTCATTCCAAGAATGTTCATTATTTTTTCTTTACAAGAATGCCTTTCTATTTTCATTTTCCTTCAGAGCCTTTTTAAAAAAAGTTATTTTATATTTTTATTTATCTGAGAGTGGCAGACAGGGAGAGAAAGAGGGAGAGAGGGAGAGAGAGAAAGGGAGGGAGAGAATGGGTGAGTCAGGGCCTCCAGCCACTGCAAACGAACTCCAGCCGCGTGTACCCCCTTGTGCATCTGGCTAACGTGAGTCCTGGGAAATAGAGCCTCAAACTGGGGTTCTTAGGCTTCACAGGCAAGCGCTTAACCACTAAGCAATCTCTCTACCCCTCCTTCAGAGCCTTTAAAAATCATACTTCAAAATCTCCACTGGTACCATTTCCTTAGTGGGACCATGATAACATTTAATCACATCACTTAGATCCTTTCTGTTTTGTACTCATGTATTACTACAAGTATTCCAATTCAGAATTCTGTGGTCAGAGTAAATGGTGCCTCATTATGCTGGACAATCCTCAGCAGGATGGAGAGTGGATTTGCCGTGTGAACTACTTCAGGAGAATTATGTTCCAGAAGCATCCATGACCAAATTTCCTAGGAAAGTAAGGCATAGATTATACAAATCATATAAATTTATGTTGGTATTATGATCCAATGGATTATAAACTAATCCATTAACATTGTCATTTGGCTCAGTCCCTCTGAATTTGCCTTGCAGAAATAGTATAGCAATGTCTACCTTTCTGACTGGGCATGAGAATGAAATGAAGGGTACATATATGCAGTGTAACAGGGAGTTGGGTATAACCGATATCATAACTCAGCAATAATTTACCTTCTCATTGTGGGCATAAAGCTGCGAACCAAAAGCTCCTGGCATGAGAAAAGGTTTTATTTTGGCTTACAGTCTAGAAAGGAATCCTTATAATGGCGAGGGAAAGCATAGCATGAACAGAGAAGAGGCTTGACATCACCTCTGCCACAGCAGGTAACAATAGCAGCAAGAGTGAGCCAAGTTCAGACAAGAGGGAGCTGGCTATCCCCTCTCACAGCCTGTTCTTAGCAACACATCTCCTCCAGCAAGGCTCCACCACCCAAATTGCCTTCAGTTTGGGACCAAGCATTTGAAACATGATTTTGTAAGGAAAATTTGGTTCAAGCCATTACATTCTGCACCCTGGTGCACCAAACTTATGACCATCTATGAAGTAAAATTCAAATCACCACAGTAGTGGGCATTTACAAAGATGACCAGCTGAAATTAGTAAAGACACAATTTTATCTCAACGTACCAAAAAATACAAAACCCAATTAGGTAGAGAACTCTTTCCAACAAAGTGAATAGGACTCTTCCAGACTTCTGTGCTATTGAGGATGCTTTCATCTTTCCAAAAGAGGAAGGTCTCTTGTCTCATTGTCTTGGATAATTTTTAAAGCTCTTGGATGTTCTGGGCTTTGGGATGGAGGTGACCTTCTTGGGATGACATCTGACGTGCTATTTTTTGTTTTGCTCTGTTCTGTTTTTTGAGGTTGGGTCTCCCTTTAGCTCAGGCTGAGCTGGAATTCACTATGTAGTCTCAAGGTAGTCTTGAACTCATGGTGATCCTTCTACCTCTGCCTCCCAAATGCTGGGATTAAAGACATGTACCACTATGCCCAGCTGGTGTGCTATTTTGTTGTCAATGCAAGAAGAATAGAATTTCACATAGGTACCTCCAAGATGAAACCTGTTTTCTGGATATTTAGGTTTTATTCAATTAGTTTCTGTGCTTTGGTCACTAAATTGTATCCCAGGGAGGTTAGGAACTTCTCCAAAGTCAAAAAGTAAATGAGAGGTAGAGGATAGAGTTAAGCCCAGGTTTATTCTAGGTATGGGCTAGACTGATTTATTTGACAATGGAGCCAGCATTTGGGTTATTGGAGTACCTCTCCTTTTCTTTTCTTTTCTTTGTTTCTACTGCAAAAGAAGAGCAGAAATAACCCCTCTCATTCTCCTGCATTGAGAGTGGGAAAGAACACTATTGCTGAAGCCCACATCACAGGTTCCCTTGGTCCTCTGCAGAAGGCTTCCTCCAGATAGTCATTGAATTCCTATTTTCCAGCCAAGGAGAGGCCATATGCTAGGCCTGGGGATGGCAGAAACGATTACCCACAGGCAGTGTGGTCCTCCATCCATTCTAGCAAGAAAGGATAAAGGCTGGAGAAGATTAGCCAAACTCACTAGAGCCTTAATCCTTCTGTTTGCCTTAGTGTTAAGCATAGGGGACAGGAAGAACACTTTGGCCTTTTCATCTTGGCTGCCAGTGAATACTTAAAACTCTCAGAGTGAAGTTTAAAGGAGCCTTCTGGAGATTCTCATCATCTGTGTCTAGTTCTGCCTCGTAAAGCCAGTGGCATAGTGGACAAGTTGCTCCTGTCAAACTGACATTGGAAGCTGGCTGTGAGCCATAGGGGAAAGGATGTTCATTCTCAAGTTGATCCCTCACTAGGATCCATATATTCCCTAACCCAGGAAATCTGTGGATTTCAGTAATACTAGTAAGTTCTTGTCAAAGTATGACTTAGCCAAGACTTTCTCAATGGGAAGGAGGTGGCGGCTTCTCTAGAAAACACTGAGGCAATCTGTGGTGCTCCAGGTCTAGTCCTGGCAAGGAAAGCTACATGCTCAAATCTGATCTAGATTGCACAGGTTCCTGACCTCAGTGATTTTTGGTGCTTTGTCTTCATGCAAAGCTGTGTTGCAAATTTGCTAGCCTTTTAGCTCCTGTATATTGCCAATGACCTGTGCATAAAGAATGAGGCCAATCACTTGGTGTTTAAAGCACAGGGCCCCTGAGCTCTAAATGATCATTCCCTGGCCACACTAAAATCCAGATCCAAGACTCTGAACCATCCTACTGACCACATCCATATTATTATCTGAAAGAGGAGGAGTGGCAGACCAGGAACCACACTCCAGAGCAGCAACAGCAGTAGTGGGTTGAACTGGGGATTAAATATGTAGGCTTTAAGGATTTGGTAATGATGGTGAGGCCATGTTTATTATGATTTAGTTATTCACAATTCCCATTTTTAGCCTTCATCTGTTTTAGACTGAATAATTACTATTAAAATGCATTATATCAGAGAGAGGTGATTGCACAGTTGGTCAAACACTTGTCTTGCAAGCATGATGGTCTGAGTTTGAGCTCCAGCATGTATGTAAAAGCTTCCAGGCATGGTGGCATGTGCTTATCGTCCCAGCACTTGGAAGACAGAGACAAGAGAATGCTGCGGGCTCTCTGGAAAGCCAGTCCAGTCTAATTGGCAAGCTCTTGGGCAGTGAGAGATTGTCCCAAGAAAAGATGGATGGTATTTGAGGAACAACACCTGAGATTGTTCAATAGCTTCCACATGCATATTAACACATTTTCACTTACATACACATGTGAGCCTACACTCATATGAAAACCTCCCAGCCCACCTGCATTAAAAATGCATTGTATCAACAGGTATGCTCCTCTTCCTCCACTGCTCCATCATTTAAGTTGACTTTATCTACTTACACATGGCTCCCAAATTTTTTATTATAAAGATCTATTTTTATTTATTTATTTATAAGAGACAGAGACAGGGAGAGAGAGAGGGACAGAGAATGGGTTCGCTAAGCCATCTCTCCAGCCTGGCTCCCAAATTTTATTTATAGGTTTAGGCCAGCTGCCAAGTTGTCATGCCCAGGCTATTGTTTGAGGTAATGGTTTCCAAATGTTCACTAGCTTTTGCTTTATCTCATCCCATCTCTCTCAGGTTCCAAGTCATCTCTCTCAGGTTCCAAGAGTTGGCCCCTAATTTAAATTTCCAAAGAACTTGAATATCATGCCTATTGTAACTAAAATTTTCACAGATCTAAATTTTAAAAGGCACCTCTTTTTGAAATCTTTCACTTTCCATTTTGAAGACGAGTGATAAGTCTTACATGGTAAGCATTTAATCAAATTTGATTTATTTATTCATTTAAAGTTCCATTTTATTAAAGCCTCTTTGGTATGTGGAACCATCTAAGATACACTTATAATAAGGCAAAAAGATTATTCTTCCAGGTATAATGCATGGAATGTAAACTGAGACTTTTGGAAGTTCAGACCATAACCCCAGACAAGCTGTGTTGGGCAATGCTCACCTGATTTATAGGTATTGTAACTTCAGGCAAGTTATTTAATCTCTCCAAATTTCAGTTTTATTGTTTACAAAAGGAAGACAATAATAACTTCAACCTTGTGTGATTATTTGTAGATTAAATGAGATGATATCCAAAGCACTTGCCCATAGAAAGAGTATAACCCATTTAAGCTACTAGTATTGTGCTAGTAGGTCCTTTAGCAGAACGATTTAGGCACTGAGTATGCCAGTATTTTTCAAGTGTAGACAAAGGACCAGAAACAAGTTGTGTATATTAAAAACATGTAGATGTCTGGGCCCTGCCCCATACTTCCTGGGTCATGCTTTCTCACAGAAATGTAAGCATCTCATGTTGTCTATGTTTTCTAGGCTGTTCCAGTGCTGCTGACAATGAATTTCTCCAGGTCTTCACTGTAAGTATGGCAGCTAATCTGCAGATGGGGGAGCACAGAGTCCATTACTTAACAATGCTGTTTTTCTTTTTATGTTTTAGAGAGAGTATGAGAGTGAGGGAGAGGGTTTTTTGAGAGAGAGAAAAAGGGAGAAAATTGTCACACTAGGGCCTGAGCCACTGAATCAAGCTCCAGATGCTTGCACCACCTAGTGCACATGTGTGAACTTGCACTTGCACTTGCCTCAACTTTGTGCATCTGGCTTATGTGGGATCTGGAGATTGAACATGGTTCCTTAGGCTGTGCAGGCAAGTGCCTTAAGTGCTAAGCCATCTCTCCAGCCTCGGCCCCTCAATGCCCTTCTTGACCTGTTGGCCTTGATTTTAGAAAAGTCTTAAGAACTTTTTCAAGGTGAAGTGTGTGTGTTCAATGTTGTAATGCAATATCTGCCCTGTCTCATGTTCTTCTAGGAATCCTTTACCATGCAAGATTTAGACAAAAACTACAGAGTATGGGAAGAAAGAACACAAAAATAAGGAGGTCAGAGTATGCTCTGGCAAAGTATTTAGGGGATTGATCAGAAGGTACTGGATTGATGGGGGAGGAAGAGAAAGAGGACAAGGAAGAAGATTAGGAAGAGAAATAGAAAGAGGAGGAGGAATAACAGAAGAAGCAAAAGGAGAAAGAGGAGAATAAGGAATAATGGTAGTAGCATTTAGGAAGGAGTTATGTTCGTGTCAACCACTGGGTAGCTGTGGTTTCTCTGCTCTTCTCTCCTGGGTGCAGCTGCTGGGGAAGGGGTGGAGAGTATGAAGTATCCTTGAACTGTATGAATAGATATTTGTTAACCATAGGCCAGCTTCAATTTAGTTTCAAGCTATTAGAATCTAGTTTTATTGGCACCTCAGAAAGGCAGCAATTGTTCTGTTTCCTTGGCCCAACTATTCCATGAGGCAAGCTAGAACTTGTCCTATTTGTTCAACTCTTACGTAAGTCCCCAGGGCGATGACAGGTAGTATCATATTGAAAGGATTGCTATCTCCTCAGATGGAGAAGTTCACTTGGGTGGCGGTTAGTTAGTTTCTTGCCCTTGCAGGACTCCAGAAGTTCTTATGCTTGGCATCTTGATATCTGGACACTTCTAGGGAGGCTTTATTTGTGATGGGAATGCACCTTGGTTTGCAGTTTGACATCATAGGTCTCTGATCAGACTTTCACAGAGAGTGGCTCAAACGTCTCACCACCAGAGAGTAAGAAGCAGGGCTTTAGGTTTCTTTAGACTCATGCTTGGTTGCTTACTGCTAAGGGAAGCCTGGGAAGGTGACTTTACTTCTCTGAACCCTCATACTTCTTTGTTCTCTCAGTGTTGTCATGATGAATACATGTATGAGAAACCTGCATACAATGTGGTATATAGCAAGGGCTCAGAAAATTATAGCTGTGGTCCAAGAACTGTACTCTGGTTCTAAAAGGTAGAACATAGGAAAGACACTCCAGATTTCACTTCAAGGATTAAATCCTAGGCTTCACATAGCCTCAGCAAACAAGATGTCCTAGCATAGTTTAGCATCACTTAAGTAATTCCTCTGGACCTTGAAGACTAGTTGGACTTCTTTAAATAGATTAATTAGAGGAAGTAAACTCTAAGAGTTTATGTAAACAACATGGCCACTTCTATAAATTAACGGATAACCATGAGTGACAATTTAAGAACCTAAAGCGGAACCCTTGTTTGAATCCTCAGGATCCACATAAGCCAGATGCACAAGGTGGCACATGCATCTGGAGTTCATTTGCAGTGGCTGGAGGTCCTGGTGCACCCATTCTTTCTTTCTCTCTCTACACACACACAGACACACACACACATATTGCATATAATATAATATATATATATATAAATATATGTAATATATGATTATATATATAATATATGTGTGTGTGTGTCAAATAAACCAATAAAAATCCTTAAAAAAACATAGAAGGTAACCACAAATATAAACTTTGGGGCACATCCACTATATGGCAGATGCCAAGGGAAAGAAGATCAATATTTGCCAAGAAAGTTTACAAAACAATAGTATCTCCAGGTTAACACTGCTGTAGGTAAGGTGCACTCATTTGGTCATATTAACATTCCACTGACTAATACCGGATCCAAGAAACTAATGAGTCATCATATCTTTTTCTGATGTTGCTCTACATGTGCATGTTCATTTGGACAAAGTAGATTTTCTCTTTCCACCACTATGGCCCTTTCTACTCTCCACCCCACAGCAGCCAAGGCAATCTTACTACATTCAAGTAATTTAAATTTAATGAATAAGTAAGATGAGACCATTTAAATATAGCTATTGATAATATTGAAATAAAGTAGATACTACTAGTGGAAAGTTAAAAAACCCCACAACTCATCATGTACAAAATTATTTATTAGTTTACAAAAGATATATTTGTTCCTTACACAGAAAAGTAAAACAATGGAAAGTTCTGTACAGACATCTTAACCATGAGCATGTAAAGTAAGAGTGACTTTTAGGACCAGGTTTGAGGACATACGGGTGCCTGTGTTAGTGTCAGCAAGTTGAAAAAGTGACATGTAAACTGCATGGGATATTTTGTCAGTGGGTTGCATATTGCAAAGTGTCATCTAGATGTGGTAGAAAAATAGATATACCTATTCCATGTTCCAAATGATGTGACTCTACTAACTGTAGCAGATGTCACAGCTTGTTTCCTTCTTACAGAAGTTGCTGGTGCAGGCCTCTGAGGGGACAAAGTCTGTACAGTCTGTGCCTGTGTGGGAGAAGTACTCTGCTGCCCTGAGCACATTCAAGTGCTCTGCCTCACAGGATGCACAGTAGCAGACAGAGGGTGTGGCCGGGCCGAAGTACCTGTGCTGGGTGTGTGAGGGCAAGTGGTGGTGGGAATAGTCCTGCGCTGGCCAGTCATGGCTCAGGGTGTCCAGAGGAGGAGAGGTGTAACTCTCTGCATTGTACGAAGGCAGCTGGGCTGGTGAGCAGCTGTAGTCGAAGGAGCCAGAGAGACTGGAGGAATCTGAAGGAGATCCTGGAGTCTAGAGAAATGAAAACCAGGGAACAAAAGAAAGCTTGATAACTTAAGATAGGATCAAAAGAACTGAACAGTGTGGATTTACTAATACACAGAGAGAAAATTAGGGGTAAATAAAAAAAAAAACAAAACGGAACACCCATCTCAAGTCCACAGAGGTAATCTCTTTTGCTGACTACGATTTCTATGACACCACATGCTCCCTATCCCTATTTCCTTTCCAACAATCAATTGCTTTGCTTCACTGACTTCCTTTGTTTTGTTCTTAAGCCACAAAATCCTATGGTGCTTCAGGTCGACTGACACATCAAATCCCCGTGTGGGCCACAGCATAGGCTGCAGGTGGCACCTTGAATATATCTCTACACCATTGATGGTGGAGAATCAGGTAAACGTGCTAAGGGAAAAAGCAGGTCTTCAAAGACCCAGTCTCTGGGCCATACCACAGTGAGAAACCCCACCCTCCCCCCACCACAGTCCTGTCCCCTGAGGAGAAAGGTACTGACTGCCTTCTCTAAAGACAATCTGCAGTTGCTAACTTGGAGGCTGGGCGAGAGCTGGGTGTATGTCCCCCATGAAAACATACAAATTGTGAGGAGCTAATTTCCTGTCCCTTTGGAAATTCATTCTGCTTCTTACAGACACTTAACTAATAGAAATTAGCACTCATATTTCTTTAAAAAATGCAAACCTTAAATTTTTAAACATGTCTTTAAAAATATCAAAATTAGTACCTACTAATAGAAACCATATTCATTTTTAAGCATAACACATTTTTGAACATCTATCTAGAACAGACAACTCAAATTTTTTCTTTCAAAAATTAGGACTTTTATCAATTCTTTTTTTGAGAAAAGGTCTCATTTAGCCCAGGCTAGCCTTGAACTTGCTATGTAGCTAAGACTGGCCTTGTCTCCTGATGTTCTTGCCTCTTCCTCTCAAGTACTGAGGTTACAAGTATGCACCGTAGGACTTCAGCTTTGCTAACCATCTCAGACTCAAAATGTCCTTGTGTTTTCAGCAGACCAAACCAGCCAGTTAGTGGAGCCAATTAAGTAACAAGAGCAGCCCTTATAAGAATGTTTGGCATTGTGCAGATACAGCCTTAATCTCATTTTCAAGAGCTCAAAATCATCAAAATTATTAATTTCCAAATTAGCTGAGATTTTAACTTCACAATGAAAAACACGAGCCTTTCAATAGCGACATGTCGACTTAATTTAATGTGTATTTAAAGGTTTATGCCCTGCAAGGTGCCCACACACTGAGCTTTGAATGCTTCCCTGATTGTTTCCTTGTTGATAGCTTTTGTATGCTTTCTCACGAGATGATGCAAACCCTCCTATAAAGCATCCCTACCCCATAGTAGGCAAAAATCCAGTTACATGAAGGATGCAGATGAATTACCAGGCTCTGATTGAAGCAGAAAGGAGCTGCTTGGAAGTTGTCTGGGAAAAAGTGGGGAACACTTTGTGTGGAGTTGAGCAAAGGTTCTGGAAGTGTCTCTGTCTGAAGGTAGGAATCAAAGATCTGATCCAGGAAGCTTGGATTTTCTTCACAAGAAATACATGTGGAAAATTCTCGGGGTTGAAAATAATTGGATGTGGAAGACACTGGTTCAGGTTCAAAATATAGTTCTAGAAGAGAAAAGAAAAAGACTTTCTTTTGGCTTAAAAATTGCATAATGGATTTGAATAGTTGGATAGTTTGTTCTATATTCTAAACACAGAGGGAAAAGGTGCTTGAAAAATTACAGAAAAGTAAACATGGTGGGAATTTGGACATTTGGTTGGCTTTGTTAGTTCAAGTGCCAGTGAACTGACTTTGATTCATATGGTGGTTGGCTGTCAATATGGTTAGGGCAAAAGCTAAACCATGGTAGCCCAACCTGTATTTGTCAATTAATGATGCCAAGGTCCAGTTCTTGGAATGTAGCAGCACAGACATCCAGCCTCTATCAGCAGTTAAAGTAAACATCTCAGAAGTAACTGATCTGTATGAGGCTTTGAGAAAGTTTCTAATGCTATGCTCTTCAATTAGAGCTATTATTTGTCTAAACTTTTCACTTAGTAACTTAGGGTCATATTTTGAGAAGAGATATAAGTGATAATGCAAGTACTAGAAATGGAAACTCAGAATGTGGAGTAAATATTAATATGACTTATGAAAAATTATAAAATGCAAGCATGTTTTCTTAGTGGTCATGTTAAAATGATAATTCAATAAAACTTGAGGGCTGAAGAGATGGCTTAGTGGTTAAGGCCTTTGCCTGCAAAGCCAAAGGATCCCAGTTCAATTCTCCAAGACCCACTTAAGCCAGATGCACAAGGGGTCACATGGAGTTTGTTTGCAGTGGCTGGGGGCCCAGGTGTGCCCATTCTCATTCTCTTTCTCTCATTCTCTGCCTCTTTCTCTCTTAAATAAATAAATAAAAAATATTTTAAAAGATAATTTATTTATAAAAAATAAAACAGTACAGGACAAAGAAACATACTTTAAAACAATCACTTCTTTTCCACATTAGGATGAAGAGCCCCAGTGTGTGTTAATTACTCTGAAAGACATACAGAAGAGAGGTTTAGGGAGCACCTACATAAGACGACACAGGACACTGGGAAATTTTGGATTTCAAGTTCCTTTCAGGCTGTGTTAAAGAGACACATCTAGTGGGAGCTGTCTTAAGCACAAGCTTCCTTAGATCTGACCTCCTTAAACTCTGAGCTGGTGAGTGGCATAAGATGGAGATATGTAATAGAAGTATTCCTATTGGGTTGGGAAAACTTACACTTACTTGCACTGCTTTTTGGAAAGAGAGAAAGAAAGGTGGTGGAGAGGGAAGCCCCTGTTGGCTAGAAGCTACACAGACATGAGCAAAGGCATTCTTCCAGTGCCTCAGGATGTTCTGTGTTCCATCTAACGAATCACAAGAGTACGAAAAAATCCTGATTTTATAATGAAGCTTAGTTTCTTGAAGATGAGAAACTGAAATAAATTGTAGGGCACAGTCTTCACAAAGACAGGAGGGTATAGACAGTTCAGAAATGCAGATAAAATCTGCCCTTGTTTCTGTGCTGAACTTACATCTGGAGTCACTATGCCTTTTTCACCTTCTGATTGGTTGGATTCCAATTAAATGGTGGTGCCTCTCTTAACCCCCGAGTCAGGCACTGAAAGGCTTCCGAGATGGACTTTTCAAGGTTTTTTGAGGGCATTGTAATGCTCGCTGTACTGACCTGCAGGGGATGGTGCGATGGGGTCTGAATGGTGGATACTGCTGCCTCCGGACAGCTGTCAAAGCAAGAATTTGACCATGAAGCAAAGAGAAGCATTGGAGTTCTGTAGTTCTGTACAGGGAAAGCAGGACAAGATATTTTGATGGGAACTACGTTTTCTTCTGCTCCAAGGTAAGGCACAGTCTTCCTTTTAACAACAGTTGCTTTCCTTAAACACAACTAATGTAATTTATTTAAGATTTGACTTTTGTGTCTGTTTGCCTAGAACTTTTTTCTCATTTTGATTACTTGCTAAGTTTTTAAGTTATTAATTTTGATAAAAACTAATGTAAATAATTCTTGTTATAGACATGTAACAGGTAAAATAAACTCAGTAAACATCCTTTCTATTAAGCTATTTAATTTGCAATTAATAAAGACTAACATTTATTTAACCCATCTTTGAATTAGTCAATAATTTTTCTCAAAGTTTTGGGTTTCTTGGCCCTAGAAATTTATTTCCCTCAAATAAATAAATAATAATGAAACATCATTCCTAAGTTTTAAACACTTGAGTAGCTAGAAAATTCATATGTTCTTATGCTTTATGAGTTTTCAAAAAGAAAAGATTTTCTTAAAGTTGTAGTCAGTGAGTCAGAGCCTATAAACATATAAGCTTATGGCTAGGAAGTATTTAAATTCTTTATAGTTAAAAAAATCTATTTCTTATGAAAGCTGATTTTTTATTACTGTATAAATACTAAAAGTTTCTGAGAATAATCCCTTCAATCCTTTAGATTTAGCAGCTTGTATTTTCCAGTTGAATGGATAATTATATAAACTGAGTAATTAGGATTCTGTTTTCTTTTATTAGAGTTCAGGTGGTGGCTTTAAAGTTTAAAGGGCCAGCTTTGCTCTGGGATTCTGGCTGGGAAGCCGAGCTCACCACACCTCTGTTGGGCTGTAGGGCATACTCACTCCTGCTCCTTGAGCCACTGGGAGCCTTGCACGAACAGCCACTGCTGAAACAGGAGGTGGTGTTAATTTTGAAAATGATCCATGCTGTAATGTCATGAACCAGGAAGCTGGAAGCCTTTACCAACTCCTTATGCAAATATGCGGCTGCAGCTTGAGCTTCAGGACTTGGAAGGAGTGGGGTTTTAAAATCTGCTTCATTGTAGAGCTCACTTTAACCCCCTATTTCTCCCTGGGGACTGGCTTGTTTGCCTGCTTCCCTGTTATCCCGTTGTTCTCTCCCGATGCTATGTTTACAATATCCTGCTTGATATTATCTTTCTAGTCTTAGGTTTACTTTCTACTTTGCTTCAAGAATACAGAGAGTAGCACCTTGCTCTTAGATTTCAAACAGTGCACAAATCCACAATCAACAACTAATAAAAATTACATCAGGGCTATTAAAAAAACAAGTAATAGTCAATAGAGACTACTCTGACTTTAACATAATATAAATTTCTTCATGCTTTGCAATATTTAATACAATTATCTCCTGTGTTTTAATTTCCCCTGTGTTGTCTTTTATCAACTAAACAAATTGGAAATAATCTATTAAACTAGAAAGGTTTACACCAAAGAGCAGGTATAAGTTCTCCTCCAGGATCTTGTCTGTCTGTCATCATTGCCAACCGCCACATACTCCTGCAGTAGTCATATCCCTGATCCTTCCAATGACTCCCAGAAAGGAAATTTACATCTGTCTCTCCTACTAAAGTTCAATGTGTGTTACTCTATGCTTGAAAGGGTAGGGATGAGATAATATTCAAGGAAGTAGAGTGTATTCCAGCAAAACAGAATGTGTTCTTGCAAGGCAATGGCTTAGAAGTCCTGCTTTATTTTCAGGGCTAACCCAGGAAAAAGTCAAGTCAAACTGCTTCAGGGAACAGAACCTGGTCCAATACTAAGTTGAAATGCTTTCCTTTCATTGTCTCCTGTACTCACCTAAAAGTCAACATTGGTCACACCAACTGTAAGGACCCAACAGTAATAGCATTACTTGACCTACATGGGATATCTCTAAATGCAGCTGGAACAGGGTACCAAGTACCAAAGCTCCTTAATTACAGACTATGCTTTGTTACAAACACTATGATCTTTTGTCTTTAAATGCTAGTTCCAGTTTCTTTAGACATGGTTTTATTATATAACATGGATAATTGAGATCATTAGATTCCTTCTTAGTATGGTTGTATCTGAAGGCCAATAAATTTAGAGAGCCAATTTGCAGGAAGGGTTTTATACTGAAAAAACAAAAAGATCATACTCTTTCTACCATTAGCTCTACCATTACTAGCTGTAAATTGTGGTTATCATAGAATAGACTTCTGGTCTATCTTCCTCTGATTTTCATGACTAAATAAACTAATGCAAAGCTTCTGTGAAAGAAAGAACCAAAGTCAGGTATAATAATCCTACTGATTAATATATTTGAGTCTAGTACACTGGAGGCTGAGGAAGGAGAATGTGCATGAGTTTGAGGCCAGCCTGGGCTACTGAGTGAGCTCCAGGTCTTTCTGAGCTATAGTGAGACCCTACCCCCCTACAAATAAAAGGGTGTTTTACTGTTACTTAAAATTCGACAAATGGAGACAACAAACTTCTCCAGCTGTATGTCCCAAATCATAGCAAACATACTTGAACTCTAAATTTTGAGCCAAAGGTATAATAAAAATTAGTGTATAGCTGGTTTGTAATCCTTGGTTGGAATTTTATTTTAGTTGTCTTTCTCAAAAAATAACTACTGGGCATTCAGAGTGTGGAAAATACTCTTCCAAGTGCCTTATATACAAGAAGACATATAACCTGAATAAAATCCTATAATGCTTGATTAAAAGATGTGGAAAACAGGCATACATGATTAATTTGTTGAAAGCTTTGTGTTTTGGTGTTGTTGAGAACTAATCCCAGTTCCTCTGGTCCAGAAATTTGTTTCATCACCCTATCTAAAGCTGCATCCTTCTATTTCATGAGCTCTATCCTCAAAGGCCAATTTGATGAAGTCAGACATGGTACAAAAGCACTACCAGGCACTAAAGTTGTTGTGGAACAGATGCCCACAGGCTTAGGAAGGGATGGATACTAACATAGGCCATCACAGGGCCAGCTGACTGACCACACCCTCGTACCTACTCTTACTAGAAGCAATTGTGCCATGTATTGAGGGCTATTTGCAATGATCTTCTTTCTTGGTGGATGACCACACCAAATTTATTTGGTTCTACTGTTGCCCCAAGCACTCCTGGCAGCACTTAACTGCTTCAGGAAGCTAGATACAAAGTGTCAGGTGCATTATGATTGCCCACATCAATTTTGTAATGATCTGGAACTATGGGAGGCTTTAGTACATCTTATGGAAATAGCTCTATGTGTATTCCAGAGACATGACCCTTTACTGCTGAGGAATTTCAGTGGCTATACTGATAGACTTTGGAGGCTGGGTCCTAGAGAAACAAGGGACAAGGGAAAGAGCTCCCCTAAATCAGGTAGACTTCAACAAAAGATTTTCTATGAGTATGTTGGAGTGGTATCTGTGCCATTTTCACATCATAGTAACAACCTACTTACCTGCTGGCTGGCTGTCTCCCCACAGAAGACTCACAAGCTTTCTACACTCAACTACGACCAGTGAGGAACGGGCTCCCCCAGATCCTGAGCGCAACATGTTTTTGTGGCTGTGATGACCTGGGGTGAAGCTTGGAACAGAAGTTGTAAGAACACCTTAGGAAGGCGTGGCCTGTGTGTGTGACCTGCCCATCCTCAGAGTGCTGAATGAAGCCTACCATAGACTGGGGGGTGAGCGAGGGATTCATGCTTCCCGTTGCCCCTGAGGCAGCCTGGTGGGCCCTTCTTTGCTGCAGCAGCTCTTTCACTGTGATCTTCACCCGGACACCTTGATACACCTTGGGTTTTTCTGGGAGAAAGGCAAGTCAATCAGTGGTCAAGCCAAAGGTTGGATGTCAGGTCATGGAGAGGGCTCTGTTTATAAAGCTGTGCCACCCAAGACCAACTTTCTAGGGTTGGAGAGTACAAAGAGAATGCTACAAGATGCCTTTCTAAAGCACCCACGTGTCTCAAACTTGAAAGGATGGAAAGAAGTCGAATTTTTAGGGAACAAAACCTGTGTAAATCTGTGTAGCCATTCACTCCCCGACCTCCGTCCCTGTCTAATCCCTAGTACTGTATACAGGTTGCACACAGGTTTGTTTTGCTCAGGATGTGGAGGCAAGTCAGAAAAGTCCACCACTTTGGCTAAGATAGGGCGATCTGGGGTTCTGGGTTCAGTCTGCAGTCCCTGGGAGTGCATTATGGGCCTGGGACACTCTCAACTGGATAGCAGCAGACTTCACCCACCCTGCCAAGATGGGAAGGCTACACCTCTATGTGCCCTAGGTCTGGAAGCCAGCTCTGGGGCAATGGGTCAGTCTGACCCTAGTGAGGGACCTGACCCTACAAAAAGTGCCAAGTCTAGGGAACCCCCTTCAGTGCCTCTCTTCCTTCTACAGTCTCCCCCTCGCCCTTTCCCTCCATTTTTCTGGTTCTCCGTCTTTCCTCCTTCCTCCTTCAGCCCGGCTCTCTCGTTCTTCATCTCTCTCCTCAACCCCTCCCTTTCAAGTGCAGACTTTTCTAGGTGCATTGGGGCTCTGGGGCGAGTCCTCGCAGCAACAGCTGGGGGAAAAACCGTTCCGAGGCTCCCGAGGACCGCGCAATCGCCGGGAGGCCGCCCTCCGGAAGGGGCCGCCCCTGAGCTGGCGGGGCCGGGCCGGATGGCCCCGGAGGCCCGCGAAGGCCCGGCTTGCTCCGCGGGGGTCCGCGGAGAGGATCCCGTGCGAGCTAGGAACGGGGCTGGCCACGAGCCTGAGGCTCGTCACAGCGCAGTGAGTAGCTCGTGCTGGCTGCCAGGCCGGGCGGGGCTCGGTCCCACGAGCTTTCCAAGTGGGGTTGGCCGCAGGAGTCCCGGCAGTCTCCTGCCCTGACCTCGACCCTGGAGCGCCGAGTGCGCGGGGGAGTCGCGCGGGGAGGGGCCAGGCGCTGTGGCCGGGGCCCGGGCGTCAGACCACAGGGTCAGGGTGCCAGCGCCTCACCTGGACGTTGCGGGGACCGCAGTTTGGACATCGGAGAGCCCCCTACACCAGGCCAGATCCCCAGAGCCAGGGGTCTTTCTAACCAACAGGGCTGCGCATTGCTTCGCCCAGACCCTGGCAATCTGGCGTCCTGCCGCAGCGCCCGGGCGCCGCGACCTCTCCACTTCAGTTTCCATCCCTCCCATCCCCACCTCCCCGCTCGGGTCCGGCCTCCTGGGGCCGCGGACGCGCCTTGGGGTCCTCACGGAGACCTTCCCGCCGAGCTCCCCGAGCCCAGACGCCCGGCTCGCGCCCGGGTCTCGCAGTGAGCCTCTAGCTCCCCCGCGCCGCCGCTGCTGGGCGCGCAAGCTCGGCGCCGCCTGCCCCCAGGGCTTGCTGGAAAAGGCAGAGGGCGAAACCTGGGCCTGGGTACGCAGACGTCCCTAGCGACCCACTGGGCATTTGCCTGGGGGAGCAGGCCCCCAGAGGGAGCAGCCACAGCGGGCCAGCTCCCTCTCCCGGGTCCAAACCCAGCCCTGATTGTACAGCCCTGACTTTGCGCCTCTCTGTTGTATGCAGGTAAAGCTGTGAAAACACAACCGGATTGAAACGCCCCTGGCCCACATGACCCGACCCCTGGAGAAGCAGCTAAATTACCAGACATCGTGGTCAGCAGGAGTTGGATCCGAGGAGGCTGGACGCTGCAGCTGCAGGGACTCAGCACCTAGAAGGTCTCCTGTGCAGGGAGAAAGGCAGAGATGCGACATTTTTAAAGTTTCACAAAGCATCAGGCTGCACCCAGGTCCCTGGAGCAGGAGACACACAGAATTAATGTTTTATACCTTCGGGTATAGGTTTGAGTTTTTCCCCCCTCATGCCAAGTATTTAAAACCTCTAGAAACCCATGATTTGACAATCAATGATTGCGCGATACTTTCAATTTGAATATTCAAAGGCTTAACAAAATGGACTATCTTCTGCAGAAATCCTGCACATGGGCATCCCAGAGAGAGTCCAGAGAAACAGGGAGTGAGACCTCTTTGGGCTCTGAACCTTCCTTTTCTCCCATTTTGAGCATTTTATCCACCTTCCCACAGACAGAGCAGGTGTCCTCAAAGATGCCCTGTATTTCTTCCTCCAAGGTAGCCCAGAAATTTCCAGTGACTCAGGCTGCTCTCCATACCCTCCCTGAGCCACACTGTCCAGCCAGACTATTCTCATATGCCAATTCTCATTTTTAAGGGTAAATCTCAGGTTTTGGGGAGTGAATATGGCAGCAGGTGGGTGTGGCATGGCACAGGGTCACTTGCGGCCTAGGTTGCAGGCCAAAGGCCAGCAGAGGCCTGCGCTCTGCACTTCGCATCCCTCTGACCCTGCCCTGGCCGCCTGTGGGCTTCCATCCCCTTTATATCCTCCCTTCTCCTGAGTCCCAAACACGGAGGGCTTCAGCCTCCAGTGCCTGCTCCTTAAGCCCCTTATTCCTCCGCAGGGTTAGATGCCTGTGGGCTTTGTCCATCAGAGTTTTTCTAGGCTGGCATTCCATCACTGTACTGTGACTTTTCCTGTTCTCCTGTCTTTCTCCCATGTGGAACCACTCCTGCATTCATGCTTCACACGTTTTAGCTGAAAGGGTGTGGATTTGTTTTGAAGGCTTCTCACTTTTAGGGGAGAGTTGGGTTGAATTTGGGGCGTCAGACCACAGGGTCAGGGTGCCAGGGTCCCTGGTCCAGGTCACAACCGCTCACAAGTGCCTTGGGCTTGTGCTGATACATCTCCAAGCACTGGCCGGCCCCTCTCTGGCCTGTGATTTGGGAGTGGTAGAGACAGGCCTGGGTGCATGCCAGACAAAGTCGTCTTTATCTTCTAAGAGAAGGGGGCAACACTTGAAGACAGACAGGGAGTTGTTTTTTTTTTTTTTTTTTTTTTTTTTTTCAAATAACCAGGATGGTCCCAGAAATACCAACCAGAGAATCTGATAAGTCTGTTTAATCCCTGCATTCTCTGGGCAAGGCAGGGCAGTGTGTGTATGTGGAGGGTGGGGGGAGAGGCGGGACTAAAAAACCTTTAGCCTCAAAGGCCTTTGGAAAAAAAAATACTCAAAGCCCTTAAATGTGTCAGATGCAGGATCCAACAACTCAAATAAATAGTTGCTCCGAGAATATCTAGGCCAAAATAGGAATTTCTAGGCTGGTGTAGCCACATCTTGGGGAGAGGATCAGGGCTGGGGACACTTGAAGTGGCACCTGGCAGAGGAGGGCAGTGTACTTGTTCTCAGTCCAGCTGGAACTCATCATCTATTGGAGCCAATTTCTCCCAAGCCTGGGCTAGGACCAGAATTGAGTAGAATGACAATGGGATTTTAGAGAGGTCCCTCTCTCTGGCACTACTCCCCTGCCCTTTGTTAAGCTTGGGCGCTGCTTGGAATTAGTAGTCTGTGTCCTTGTAGCTTCTTGCATTGCTTCTGTTTTACCCTTTTCCCTTTTAGCTTGTTTTAAGAAAGCTTTCTTTGTCCTTTTGGCTTTTTAATTAATTTTTCCCATACACATGCTGTTCTCATCACTTTCCTTCATTTCCTATTGGCATTATTATTTTCTCCTTTTTTCCCTATGTGTCTCTATTTTCCTATTTCTGGAGTGCTGTCTAATTCTTTCAGGCCAAATCATGTTCAATTCTCTGCTCACCTGGCCATGCCCTGATGCTACTGTGTTTACTTGGTAATATTATGGCTGGAGCTTGGTGCTGAAGCCTGGGTACTCTGGGGAAGGCAAGCCAATATGAAAGATGGAAGGTTCTTGGAAGGCCTTGTGTCTCAGGGAAAGCAAAATAATAATAATAAATAATAATAATAATAATAATAATAATAAATAATAATAAAAAAAAATTAAAAAAACCTGTTCTCCCCCCCCCACCTCAAACCTCTGTGTGAACCATGCCAAAAGTCCTGGGGCATCTGGTTTGGTGTTGTTGTTGGGATGGGTGGTCAAATGTCACTGTTGTCCCATAACTTCCCCAGACCTGAGCCCCATTTTGAGAAATAAGCCTTTCCTTACTCTATATTGGTGGTTAGCCCAACACGAATGAGTTTTGGTTCTTGTTACTTATAACTATAAAACCCCATCAAAGGCATTTAAGAGCAGAAAGTCATGCTTGCGTAGCAAGGGATGGTCTTTTCTCAGTGAATCCTGTAGTCTTCCTTGCAGATTTGCATGTGTGGTGATGCCTAGAGCAGCCAGCCATTTCTATCTGGTACCACAGATGCCCATAAAGCCTCACAGGAGACTTTATTTTGTTTTCTTTATCTTTTACAGTGTCAGAATGGAATTTAGGGTCTCATGCATGCTGAGTAAGCACTGTACAACTGCAGTACATTCCTAACCCCACGGGAGACTTTATATTTCTCATCTGTTGTTTATTGGATGCTAGGTAATGTGCTGCATAATGTCCCCATTTCACAGAAGAGGAAAGAGGGATGGGCAGCTTGCCAGGATTAGCAAGCACATTGCTAAGCCCAACTCTAAAACCCCCACTCTTGTCTATCATTGGTGTCATTTTGATCTTTTAGAGCAGAAGCTCTTAAATTTTTAAGTCTTCAGTCCACAATAAGAAATTCTATCTACATGTTCACATATATTTGCAGCAATATTTGCCCTTATAGAACAAACTATTCATGAAACAATGTATTCCTGTATGTATAAAGCACTCCAAAGCCTCATAGCCTAACCCATTTTGATTCATTTATGAGAAATAGGTGGTGATTGGGAATCATTAATGGTAGTCCAATAATGGGTTGTCACTAGCATTAGAAAAATGCCACTGTTGGGCTATAGAGATGGCTTAGCAGTTAAGGCACTTGCCTGTGAAGACTAAGGACCCAGGTTTGATTCCCCAGTACCCGGGTAAGCCAGATGTACAAGGCAACATGTGTCTGGAGTTTGTTTGCAGTGGCTGGAGGCACTAGTGTGCATGTTCACCATTTGCCTTGTTCTTTCTGTCTCAAAAATAAATAAATATTTTTTAACAATTTATTTTAAAAATTACCAGGTTATACAAATGCATCTCTCACTGTTGTACTATGCAATCTGTTTTATAATCTAGGTGTCTAAGGTTCCCAAAGTGCAGTATACTGATGTGACAATATTCTAAAAATATAGAATTGTGAAAAAGAAGCCAGCTGGAAGTTAGGACAAGCTGTTCATTATGCCAACTACAGTTTGTGGTTCTCAGACTGGTATCTTCTTGACAGGGGCATTGTAATCTACCTCTAGAATGTCCACCTTTAATCCCAATGATCCCTTTGGGGTTTCAGTGAAAAATCAAAAGGCAGAGAGAGAGAGAGAGAGAGGGTAAGAGAAAGAGAGGCATATACACATATTCATGTGTAGGTCAGAAAACAATGTTGGATGCCATTCCTCAGGAACATCATTCATTTATTTAAGACAGGGTCTGTCATTAGCCTGGTGCTTGTCAATTAGGATAGATTGACTGGCATTGAGCCCCAGGGATCTCTACCTTCATGGTAATGGGATGACACATGCATGCCACCATTTCTGGCAGTTCATTCATTCATTTATCAATCATGTGCTAATTTTCTGGACTGAAGAAGCTGCATGCCTGCTTTTGACCCAGGTCTTTTCATTTTGTAAACACTCTCTCAGTTTCTCCAGTTCTTCATAAATCTTTCCAGGTCTCTGATTAAACTTGCTACCAAGCTCAGTAATCCTTAAGTTTGTTCCTGATGTTGTAAAGTCAGTCAGCAACATCTGGAGTGAGTAGAATAGAATAGATGTTTTAAAACATGTTAAGTGGAATATTATAACAGAAAATTATCAGTCTTTTTAATGAAAATTATCCTACAGAACATTATGGTTTTTGTCCCTAAAGTAGGTCTGATTAAACTTAGACACATGTATATTAAAAGGCTTTCAGGATAAGGAAAAGGTGTTGCTTATTCCTTCACATTTCATTACAACCCTACATTCTCTTTAGTAATGCAAAGTTCTTTTGTTACTTTGACTTTAGGACATTGTTACCAAACCTTGTGGGGACTATCAAGTTCCAAAAAGTTGAATATGGGGAACAAAATAAATACAGGCCACTATGATAAACGTTTTGGTCCATTTCAAAATGATAATCAAACTATTATATGGAAATTATTTAATAGTTTGTGCCTACTCAGTTTCTCATCATAGTACATATTCAGAATTTTAACTTTCTTTAAGAAGTTTTCTTGAGGAACATGCATTTGATCATTTAAATAAGGAAATTCCATCATGAACTGCTTTTAGTGGGGTAGTTCAGTCTTAACAAAGGTTTACCGAGCACCTATAAGATGCTGGCCCCTGAGCCAAGTGCTAGGGACAAAGAAGTAAACCTTTCTGGACCCCTTCCCTTGAGTCTCTTTAGCTAGAGACTTGCTCTTTATCTAGAGTGTATTATTTTGCATTTGACTTCTCTATGGCCAGTGGTTAGTGACTGTGGCATGGAAGATGAGCAACGTAATAATTTGAATGAAATGCTTTTATTATTATTTATTTGCAAGCACAGAAGAGAAAGAGAAGAGAAGAGAAGAGAGGAGGAGAGAGAGAGAGAGAGAGAGAGAGAGAGGGAGAGGGAGAGGGAGAGGGAGAGGGAGAGAGAGGGAGAGGGAGAGGGAGAGAGAGAGAGGGAGAGGGAGAGAAAGAGGAAGGAAGGGAGAGAGAGAGAGAGAGAGAGAGAGAGAGGGAATGGGCATACTAATCAAGGCCTTCTGCCACTACAAATAAACTACAGATGCAAGCACAACATTGTGTATCTGCCTTTACATGGATACTAGGGAATTGAATCCAGGTCATTAGGCCTTTCAGGCAAATGCCTTGACTGCTAAGCCATTGCTCCAACTCATAAATAAAATACTTTTAACAGAACCTAATAGCTATTGGTATGTGGTACATAGAATCCCTATAATATCACTATGATTTAAATCTTGGTTGTCTGTTACTACTTTAGTACTTTAAATATAAGTATGGATCACAAAGATACTGTTCTTTGTGTAGATAACAGATCTATATGCATTATATATATATATGTGTAATGATGTTGAGGTCAGTAATTCTTTTTCCTTTGAGAATTTCTTTTTAAAATATTTTATTTTTAGGGCTGGAGAGATGGCTTAGTGGTTAAGTGCTTGCCTGTGAAGCCTAAAGACCCCAGTTCGAGGCTTGATTCCCCAGGTCCCACATTAGCCAGATGCACAATGGGTCGCGCACATCTGTTTGCAGCAGCTGGAGGCCCTGGCATGCCCATTCTCTCTCTATCTGCCCCTTTCTCTCTCTCTCTCTCTGTCACTCTAAAACAAATACATAAATAAAAATGAACAAAAAATTAAAAAATATTTTATTTTTATTTATTTATTTGAGAAAGAGAGACCTCTTGCCATTGCAAACAAACTCCAGATGCATGTGCCACCATGTGAATCTGGCTTTTGTGGGTACTGGGCAATAGAATCTGGATCCTTAGGCTTTACAGGCAAGCACCTTAACCACCAAGCCATCTCTCTAGCCCTGAGAATTTTTTTCTAGACCATTTTAGTCTTCTTTCTCTACCACAATAGTACCAGGCTATTGTATTATTAGCCGAGCTGTGGCAAGTCATCATGACCATTTAAAAAGTGTACATTAAATAAACACAGTAAAGATGTGGTTTTATTCTCTCGTTCTTTGAGGTTTGAATAACATTGTAAGAGAAACACAAACACTTTCAATGACATGTGGTGTCTTTTCCAGTGATTCATGGAATGATTGTCAATATAACATTTTCTACATGGACAAATTTCAAATTTCACTTTTGGCTTCTTTTTTGTGTTTTCTTAAGTAGCTTGAACTTGGCACCACTATCTTTGTCTGTTTTAAATATTTAAAATGTCCTGAATCCTAGCAGGACCTGAAAGAGATGGAATTCTGAGTCTGAGCTCATTAATTTTCTCTGGCTCTTCAGAGAGAGAGAGAGAGAGAGAGAGAGAGAGAGAGAGAGAGAGAGAGAGAGAGGGAGGGAGAGAGAGAGAGGGAGAGAGAGGGAGGGAGAGAGCGAGCGAGAGGGAGCGCACGAGCAAGTAAGAGAGAGCTGTGAGTCACAAAATAGCAGGTTTAAGGAAGGAAGGGGAGAGAATAATGCATTGTTATATGTCATTCTTGTTTACCCAACGGTGTGGGTGCTCTTCACAAGCAGAAGAAAATTTGGAGTACTGGAATAGTAAATAGGATAGGGAAATGTAATTATTTTCTCCATTATAATTTTGTTGTTGACAAAACACTTGGGGCTGAAGGAATATCTCAGTGGTTAAAGGTGCTTGCTTGCCAAGCCTAACAGCCTGGGTTCAATTCCCCAGGGCCCATGTAAAGCCAGATGCACAAAGTGGTGTATGTTTTGCAGTGGCAGAAGGTCCTTGTGTGCCCATTCTCTCTCTCTCTGCCTCTTTCTCTCAAATAAATAAACATATTAAAAATGAAACATTCTAAGAACAACAAAACAGGACCAAATTAACATATATGAAATACAGAAATACATTGTCAAGCAGACTCTTAAAAATCATCAGAAGGAAAGATCAATCTGTAAAACGCTGCTTCACAAGTATGTGTACTTGAGTTCCATGCTGGGCATGGTGGGGCATACTTATAATCCCAGTGCAGGGATGAGGTTGAAAACAGGAGGCTCCCCAGGGCTTGCTGGCTAGCTAGCCTAGTCTAATTAGTGAGCTCCAGGTCAATGAGAGACCTTGTTTTAGAAAAAGGTGGACAATGTTCCTGAGGAATTGGCTTCCATAAACACATGCATATACACACGCATTGTACATCTGCACACCTGGGCCCACATACATGAACATGCATACACACAGAAAATCTTTTGCCATTTGGAATATATTAGCTTTATTTCTAGTCATAATCTGCTTTATATTTGGTAGCTGAAGTGGATAGTAAGTGAAGTGTGGGCCTGTGTTTGTCTCCTTTTATTAATAGGTTAAGAAAGGGGTTAGATACTTTAAGAAGACAGTACATGATATACCTGCATGAAAATGGTCTGTGTAATAAAATGTAAGTGAAGAATGTGGACATCTTTGCACTCTCTGGGCTTTCCTTTGTTCTGTGGTCTGGCTGCTGGGCTCTACTCATTTGTCTACTAATGTATCTTTAGGTTATGAGTTGAATGAACATAATGTATGAAATGGTCAATACACAGAAAGTTAGACAAGCATATTTAATACTTAGCATTAAAGCCAAGAAAAATGAAAAGTTATGTGGGCTTATATTTCTGTATTATTTATACAAACGATATTGTCTTGTTGCTACTTAGTAATGGATGGTGAGTAGTGGGTGAGTATAGTTATTAAAAATTTAAACAACCAATCAAGAAACATAACTGAGGCTCTCATAAGGACTCTAAATCTACAGAGGTTCAGATCTCTTCTTTATTATGTGAGGGCTGCTTCCCAGGTGTGAGAAACAACTGGATAACAGATGAGTCTTTTACAGCTATTGGAAACCAGGATTGAGGTCTTAACAGACTTAAGAAAGAACATCTCTTCACCCCCACAATGGACCACCTTTCAATGGAAGCACACATTAAGAAGAATGTCTCAGGTCAGGCTGACTTCATTTCCTTTGAGTACAAACCCAGTAGTGGGATTTCTAGGTCATGTAGCAGCTCTTTTTCTATGTTTTTGAAGAATTTGTACTCTTCAAGAGCATCTCCACATGTTTCTGTGATCTATTCACAATGACTAAGATGCAGAATCGATCTAAGTATGAGTAGAGGAGTGAATAAAGAAAATAATGTGTGTGTGTGTGTGTGTGCGTGCACACACACACACACACATACACACACTCACACATGTAATACTATTCAGCTATAAAAAATTCCTGTCATTTGTAACAGTGTAGGCAGACCCCAGGACATATGTTAAGTGAAATAAATTAGGTACATAAAGACAAGTGCTGCAGGATTTCACTCATGTATGGAACATATAAAGCATCATTCTCATGGAAAGAGAGTAGAAAAATGGTTACTGGGGACCGGTGAAGGGAGGGTGGCTTTAGAATTTGGTCAGTGGATATAAAGTTATAGTCAGGGTTAGTAAGTTCTGGTGTGCCCTTGTTCAGAGGGACGGCCATCATTAATAATAGCATTTTGTTTCTAAAAAAGCTAGACAAGATGATCCTTTTAATTATAATACTTTTTTGCATATGGATGTGTGTAGAGTATGTGTGTTGTGTATGTATGTGCATGTATGTGTAGGTGTGTTCTCCCATGTGCAGGCATGCAGAGGCCAGAGGAGAGTGAAAGTGTTCTTCTTACTCATCTAGCAGTTTCTTTCCTTCAGACAAGGTCTCTGTCTTAACACAGAGCTGCTGTCCTTCCATGAACACCAGCTATTCCCTGGTCTGACATCTGCACCCCTTGTAAACTGGAGTTATAGATGTGCGTGGCCACACCCAACTTTTCACATGGATTCTGGGGAGTCTAACTTGGAAGTTCCCAACTTGAGAGGCCCTCATGCTTAAGCAGCAAGTGCTTTTAACTTCTGAGCTATCTCCCCAGCTCCTTAATTATAAAGAGAGTATTTTTATTATTTTACTACCAGAAAGGATAAATGGTGGAGATCAGGGACATGCTAATTATCATGATTTGATCATTCTGTAATATTTGTATATATTGAAACATCATCCTGTATTCCCATAGATGGGTACAATTATCATATGCAGTGAAATGTGAGAGAAGGAAAACAGATATCAAGCTGCCAAAAAGGAGCTACAGAGAGAGAGAGAGAGAGAGAGAGAGAGAGTGAGAGAGAGAGATATGAAGCCAGCAGGGGAGTCAGAGAATGTCACCCAATAGCCACTAATGCCCATTCTTCACTCTCTAGCCCAGCATTTGTTGGCACTCCATACATTAAGAGCAGTTTGCTGAACCAGGAAATGCCCCCAGAGTACTAAAGAAGGTGAAACATACTATATTCTGTTCCAAGTGTGAATTAACCCTCATACTTGAATTTCTGGGCCTCTTCCTAGCTGAATTAGAATATGAAATAAGAGCAGAGGCCATGATAAAGACTGTTTTGGTGGACTTCCCAAAGGGAAGCTTTGGGCATCCAGGTAGAAAATGAGAATTTCAGCTTCCAGAAGTCAAGAGGGTCCACAGGGGTCTGAGAAGTGTGAGAAGGAAGTAAAGAAAGGATAGTGACAAAAGAAAAGAGGAAGAACAGAGGCCTTGATTAGTTCATCTTCAGTCAATGTCTGTGCAGGACATTTATAATGGCCTACAGATAGCCACATTGCTTTGTGGGGATTAGTCTGGGCTTGGCAAAGAAGGCCACACCAATTACTTTTATATAAGACAGATTCATGTTTCAGATGTGATTTTCTTCATCTGTACATAGCAGGAGCTGTGTATCTCTGATCAATAAGCCTGTGAGGCCTTCCTTCACAGAACTGGAGATGTGTGTGGAGCTGTTGCCTTGTACTTGCCATGGTGTCCTCTCCCAAGCCTCATTGTGCCTTGGTGTTCTGTGGTCTGTTGCTTGTGAACAGTTAAGCCTTTCCTTCTGTGTTTTCTTTACAAGGCACAAGGTTGTTACTTGATCACATCATGCACACTGTACTCAGTAGGGTTATTCCATTAAGCAGTCACAGTTTAGTTTAATTGACGCTGTCATGGGTCAGAGAAAACTTTTGGTCTATTTTGGGTGGCTACAATAAGTTTTGGACATCCTGGATAAAATTTCGTGTTTATAAAACCAGTCTCCTGTCCTCATCCTATTTTATTGACAACAAAACATTTATATCTGGCGCTATATATTTTTTTAAGTAGGCCTTTATAAGTCCCTATAAAGAAGGAAATGTATATAACACTTTTCTCTTTAAAGTCACATGGCATAAAATGAGATTTGTTTTATGTGCTCCAAACTATATTACATCCTTTCCTCTATTCTTTTGCTTAATACACATAGTTTACAAGTAATGAAAATTAGACAGGAAACGCATATGTTTTATGATGTGCATAAACTTTTTAATGTAATATAAGAAAACTCATCAGTGCCAAAAACATGCTTCAAATATAACAGAAGATTCAGAGTATAGAGGTTTATCAAAGTTCCAAAAAACACCTCATTGTAAGGCAGTCTGGCTAGAATGCAATCCAAGATAGAGTGGGTAAGCGTGGAAAGAAATCCCATTGTCCATTAGCAAAGGGAAGCGCTGTGGCTTACAGTGAGCACTCAGGTCTGGATGAGCCAGCACACCCCCAAGAATCTGTGGGCTACAGAACTTAACGAAGAGTGCAGGAGTCCTCTGGTCCACCCTTCAGTAAGCTCTGCGGCATTCATATGACCCCCAGGTCATGCTCCCATCTTCTTTCATCCAAGGTGAAGGGTCATGAAGGGAAGAAGTGTCTGAGCCCTCCTCTAGGGAGAGGGGCACCACCTTGGGAGGCAGGTCACTGGACACTGTCATGAAAGGAGTGAAGGGGTAGGGAGGCGGGGTGGGGTACCCTGGTGTGTGGTGTAGATCCTCCAGCGCATGCAGGGAGTAGGATTGAGCTCCAGCAAGCGAGGACCCCCAGCCACTGCTCCTGTGTGGAGTGCTGCTTCCTGACTCCAGCTGGGAGAGGCAACTCGTGCTAGGTGGCAAGGTCTGGAGGGCATCAGTAGACACAGGGTCTGGCTGGCTGAGAACATCAGGTACAGTCTGCTCCCAGGAGTCTCTCTGAGGAGAATGGCAAGGTCACAGGGGTAATTCATTAGCAGATGCTCTGTGGATGGATACAGGAAAGCCAGTGGACCATAGCCTCCAGATCAGCCCTTGGTTCCTTTCTGCTGCTGCAGAAGCCCGCCCACTGTGCCACTTTACCCTCTGGTATTTTGTCCTGGTCAGGAAACTTTGGTTTCCTTTCTGTTGCGGGACGAGTGCCTCAAGCATCTCTGGTACTAGAATAACCTTCACAAGTAGGGAAGGTCAGCATCTTGTCCCTTTGTGGGAGGAGCAGACCTCCAATCACATAAGTATTCCTTCCCTAAGGGCCAGAGGAGACCTGCGCTAATGGGTTGGAAGCATTTGGCAAAATCAGCATACAATGGTAACAAAATTCGTGTCATAAAACCCTGCAGTTTTCCTGGTTCAAATGCCTAAGATACCCACTTGCTGTTATGGTTACTATAATCTCTGAGCAGCACTCTCTCAGAAGTGTCCTGGCAGAGTGGGCCTGACTTGGCATCTCCAAGCGTGGGGAGCGCAGCCTCGGGGGTGGGGTTCTCCAGGTGAGCGAGGCTCTCCTGGCTTCCCCCTGGTTTTTCAGCGCGCAGGCTGATCAGATCCGCAGGAGCCTGGGCCTCCCGTTCCTCCCTGCGGTACTCACGAGCACAAAGTGCGCGGGGTCGCTGGCGAAGGGCGGCAGGAGCGGCGGCAGGGCGGAGGCGCTGAACAGCGAGCCTGGCGCGCGGTAGTCTCCGTACGGCTCCGCCAGGAAGGACTCGAGCAGGGCGCTGTGGCTCTGCCCCGCGGAAGACTCGCAGGCGAGCGGCTTCGGCACGCCAGAGGTGTAGACGTCATTTGAGAACGATTTACTGCCGTGGAAGTCTGAGTCGGACAGGAAAGATCTCCTGACGCCATAGTAACTTGACATGACCGGTGAGCCTGAGGCCAAATGGAGAGAAAATCAATCAATCAATCAATAAATAAAGAGGACAAAAATTTCCTCCCAGGAAAGTCAGGGAATCTCTTTTACCCCGCATCACTATGTGTGAAATGGTGCTGCTAACACACGAGTTAACATCACGTAACACAAATAGCTTGACAGGCACAACCATCTTCCTGCACCCCTGCTTTTGCAATGGACAGACCTAAAGTTCACCTTGGAGCTGGAGAGATGGCTCAGGGTTAACAGGGGTTTGCTTGTAAGGTTCGTTCTAGCTTTAGGGATGACCTCATTTAAAGAATACGGTAATTTATCCTTCACTCAGGCAACATACATTTACCATATATCTTCTCAGGTGGCAGATACTGTACTAGGAAGCGATTTGGATTAAAGAGATAAGTCAATGGATTCTCTGGAATTTACATTTTACCCAGCTAAGCATCTCCTCACAGCTTCCGAGTACAGTCCCCAACACAGGACTGCTTCCAAGAGGCTGTTTATCGGGTTCTTATCGGCGATTCTGACCTCTAGATGATTCCACCTCGAGTCAGGGGTAGATGGTCTTTTAATTCTTTAACATGGTGTCTTGAATCTAGCAGCCATCAATAAATGGGCTTTGAGACAACGTGGAGAAGCCACGAGCTTTTCTGGCCCCCACAATCCTCGTGTGATTTGCTGCCCCCTTGTGCCCACACATCTCACCAGGACACCGCAAGCTGAGGAAGAACGTTTCCCTTAGAGGAAAGAACTGCAACACTAATGAAACGGTTTCAGAAGAGAGTATGTGTGTTTTCTGAACACTTCCTGACCCTGCCGTAGCAGGACATGCACGTCCAATTAGAATGTTTGGGGGCACAGATTCCAGTCTGTATAAGTGATGATTTCAATATTCCTCCGGATGAAGGTGTGGCTTAGTTGAGAGACCACGAGAGAGCTGAGCTTGGGAGAAGATGCAGGTTATCTACCTTTAAGGTTATTTACCTTTTCCCAACTGCTGTGGAGGCCTTCTGAGTGCCATTGCTTCCCACTCCCATCCTTGTTGGAGGTGACCCCTCCTCTTTGTTATCATGACTTTGGCCCCTCCCACACGATAGGAATTTAATACTGTGCCTATCAGTGTTTCCCCTTCCACACTATCTTCCCAGTCGGCCTGCAAGCTTCTAGGTGGCAGATCAGGATTTACACATTGTCTGTAAAGCCAGAAGTAGAACATTATTTTCAACCTGACATGTAAATTTATTCAGTCAGAGGAGGCAATCAAATTCCCCACTGAAACCCCGAACATGCTTCTCCAGACTCCGCTTTCATTTCACATTCACTAACTTCCAATCTGCTTGTACATTTGAACTCTGCAGCTTCAATTTTAATTATGAGCAAACTTCCCTGGGAGAGACCTCTGTATAAATAAAAGTCCGCACAGAAATAAATAAGATTCTGCTTCATGTCATGAATTCATATTGAAAGGAGTGGTGAAGACTGAGGGGCAAGGTGGATAGGTAAACAAGGCTTCTTGTAGGCTATTGTATTTATATTTCCAGTTTCAAAGTATAAACAGTAATGAAGAAAAAACTCTCTCCTCCCTTAGGCATATCTAATTCTCCTTATTAAGAGAAAGGGAGGAAATTCTAAGTGGAAGAACAGACGCAACTAGGTTCCAGTGGCAGTAAATATGGTATGGAAACACAGTGTAAAGACGCTGGTACATATAGAAGCCTCACTAGCCCTTGCTCCGTTCTCCATGCAGTTTGGAAAGGGCGAAAGCCCTCCTGAGGAGGAGAGCTGTGTGTACAAGGGTGCCCACCACTATTATCAGGAGCGTTCCTTTCACATCCCCACAGGAGGGTTGAGTGAAGGTATGAGACTAAAATGCGTACCACATACTAAACAAGGTGGGCGACACACCAAGAGCACCCGAGTGGTACGTCCTGCCCTACGGTTCCCAGCCCATTCTGTGCAAAGCAAGTACATCACCTGCCAGACATGGTGTTGGAACTGCAGGTGTTCTGACGATAGACCAAAGGCCTAGTACTGCCTTTTTCTAAAAGCTTCTGTTAGGCAAGGGATCAAAAGGCTGCCTTCAAATCACAATGGATTTTGAGTTGAAGAATGATTGATTAAAGTTTATCTTCACTGAATGTATTTTTGAAAATGGCTACTTTGGGACTAGAGAGATGGCTCAGTTGTTAAGGTGCTTGCCTGCAAAGGATAACAACCTGGGTTCGATTCTCCAGTATTCACATAAAGCCCGGTGCATCTGGAGTTCGTTTGCAGTGGCTGGAGCCCCTGCCATTCCCATTCTATCTTTCTGCTTGCAAATAATAAATAAATAACATATTTTAAAAATGGCTATTTTGAAGAAGAAAAGACATGAAAGTAATGTGAGGCAATTATTTAAAAAAAAATTGGAAGCCCGTGGCTACAGATCTGGCACAGCATGCTCCAGACTCTGGCTTTGGTTTATCTCCCACACTGCAAAACAACAACAACAACAACAAATATCCAACGCTGAGTTCCAGCTTAGGAGGACTCACCTGGCATCTGGACGAATGGGGGCTGGGAGGGACTGACACTGCCCTGGAAGGCAAACAGAATGCAGGTGTTGGCTCTGTTAGTTACACAACTGAATTCAATTAAAAAATTAAGAATATGTTTCCCTACCTTTATTTTCTGATACTCAGAAATACTCCTTGAAGAGTTGGGCTGAAGGATGGGCAGAAGTAATGGAGAGTGGATATTTGAGTACTATGGAATGAGGTTTTACAAGAACCAGAGGGAAATAAAACTTTTAGATTCTGGTAAACATGTCAACAAAGACTGTCTAGATGAGACATAATAATGTTTTATTATGTCAATGCCCTCATAGTCCTATAGACCATCAAGAATTAGAACTTATAGAAGCTTGTTCTAACACCCACTTGATGCTTAAATTCTCCCTATGTACTGTCACCTCGCATATAATATACAATGACAGCATATCTCTCCCTCTCTCCCTCCCTCCCTCTCTCCTTCCCTCCCCCCCCTTCTCTCTCTCTCTTTCTCTCTCTCTCTCCCTCCCTCTCTTTCCCTTGGGATTTATGATGGCTGTAAAGTAGACTGAAAAGAATATCTTTTCTTCATATCTCTTGGCTCATATAGAATAAGTTTAAATCTTGTTTTCTGTAGAGTTTTTCAAATATTTGAAGATAACAGTTTCACAGCTGTCTTCTTACCATATTTTTATCTGCAAAGCAAATATGATAGCCTGCGTGGCCTAAATAATACTTTAGTTCACAGTTCTTGGAGGTCATGGCTTGGTTCTCGATCAGGTCTCTTTCTAGTTGCAGAAGGCTGGCTTCTCATTATGTTTTTATGTGAGCGACACGCAGACATCATTTCTACTGTATCTCTCATGTCCTAATTATGCTTATGTCTCTGTCTCCAAATCCCATTACATCAGAGATAAGGGCTACAACAAATGAATTTTGAGAACACAACCATCCAATCCATAGCCTTAATCTTGAATCCTGTACTCCAAGTAAGATATCACTCAAGTACTTGGAGGCAGCGTTGTGTCTAAGAGTTAGGACTGTAGAACCAGCATGTCTGTGCTTGAACTGTAGCTCTGCCTCACTAGCTATGGCATCTTGGACACTTGACCATGAAATGAGAGCATGGTTGTGGAACACATAGAATAGATTGTGCTGGCACAGAGTAGGCAGTATATACTACTTAGCCACTGTTATATAAGTTCCTTCTTATATGTGCAGAATTTTTCCAAGTCCGCCATAGCTGCCTAAAATCATAGATATTACTGAACTCTATATTATATTTTCCTCATACATACATGGTATAACAAAGTTTAATTTGTAAATTTGGCACAAAAAGACATTGACAATAATAGGTACCATCATCACCATCATCATATATTACAATAAAATTGCTGGCATTGCTACCCTTGCTCTTTGGAACCATGGTTAAGTAAAATAAGAGTGCTGATCTGATAACCAAGTTGATCTGATAGCCAAGAAGTCTTTGGGGATTGAACCCAGGGCCTTGTGCATGCTAGGCAAGCACTCTTCCAACATCCCAGCCCTAATGGGAAGCCTTGTGAGTGACTGATGTTCAGGAAGCATTAGTTGCATGACTTTACTGGAAAAAGTAGGACTCATGTCCTGAGCCAGCAGAGACTTTATCAGTCTACTCAGTATGAAACAAAATTTATGAATTTTTGTTTCAGAAAATTTCCATTGAATGTTTTCAAAGTGCAGTTGGCTGTGGGTAACTGAAACTAGAAAATGAAACCATGACTAAAAGATGAGGGATTATTGTAGCATGAATTATTTTTGAGACAGGGTCTTAGGAGATAGCCCAAGCTGGTCTTGAATTCATAATCCTTCTGCCCCTGCCTCTAGAATGCTGGAATTACATGCATGTACCACTATACTCAACTAAGTTAAATATTAAGTGGCAAAAAAGAAGTCCTGGGCATGTAAGTGGTCAGAAGTGGGTGCAGATGGTCTGTGCCTGGGCACATTTTTCCATGCAACCAGGGCCTGTGCTTTCCAGAGTTTTACTGACTGGCTCTGTGTGATGAAGTCTCTCATAGAACTGTGCTGAACCCTAATACCTTCCGGTGTCAGTCTCAGGCCTCATGTCCAGAAAGAGTAAGGTGTGGTGGGGCAGTAGCTGTCCCGGGTGCGGCTCAGAGAGATTCTACTGTTCTCCCACCCTCTGATTCTGCTTCCTTTAAGCTGATCTGGCTGTGCTGGGGCAGGATGAAGGCATCTAGGTATGTTGAGTCTTAGACTACTACAACTGTAAAACTCATTCCAAGCTGCTCTGGAGCAAAACAAGTGGTGAAAACAGAGAAGGAAGTTAGGAACCATCAGCACACAGTTCTTTGGACATGAGCTCAAAACTTCAGTTGATGCCCTGACCTTTCTGACTTCAGAACCTGTTCCATAACTTCTGAAGCAACATTGTATTCTCACTCAGCAGCCATCATCAGCTTGGCTTGGATTCAGCCCAGGCTGTGTACAAGGTACTGTGTACAGTACAGACGCATACCCGTCCTCCTTCTCTAATTCTGCTGTAAACACTCTCGTTTTCCCATCTACCATCCCCGATCTCTAACATTTTATACAATGTCTCCTCCATTTTCTGCCCAGGTTTAATAATTACTATAGAACTATCAGTAGGGTTCTATAACAAACCTCATCACAATTGCCAGCCTAGTTGATTTTGTTTATTGCTTGACCAAAATGAAGCCTCTTGTGTTCTTTTTCCCTATCTGCTCTCACCCTTTATGGCAATTATACACTACTTCCATCCTTTATGGTTAGTCATAAAACTTTATTATGGAGAGTTACCAAGGACTACAAAGAATATCTTAATTCTCCCACTGAAATACAAGCACCTAGGGACATTAACTCTTACAACTCTTCTAATATGTTATTTTCATATACATTAGCTGGTGTTTAAAATATTTTTATGTATGAGAAAGAAAGAGAGAGAGAGAGAGAGAGAGAGAGAAATAGAATGGACAGTCCATGACCTCTTGCAGCAAATAAACTCCAGATGCATGTACCACTTTGTAGGCCTGGCTTTATATGAGTACTGGAAAATCAAACCTGTACTTGGGCCTGGGCCAGCTATCTCCCTTGTCCAATCAGCCTGTTTTTAAATAACTAAGCCCTCACAACTTATACATAATTATGTTAATTAAAATCTAATAATATTTGCTTGTATGTTTATCATTTTCTTGGCTTAATCTTCTCCAAAATTTCTACATTAATTACATTTTTTTCTGAAATAATTCTTTAGCATATTCCTTAAATGCAGATGGTATTTGTGCCAATCATTTCAGGCTTTATTTATCTGAAAATATGCTTTATTTTGACTTTGTTTTCTCTAGATAATGTTGTTGGGTTTATAATCATAGCTTTATGGTATTTATTCTCTCAGTACTTGGAAGGTATCAGGTCTTTGGCTTCCATGGTTACTGTTAAGAAGTCAGCTATTAATCTTCCAGTTATTATTTGTGGCAATCTTTTCTTTCTGATTATTATTGTTATTTTTTATTAGTTATGTACGCAGTGCATACAGTCATGTTTGTACCATTGTTAGCCTCCTCCTTGTCCTCCCCCTCCACAGGGACCCTCCTCGTTGGGGAATATGGGAAGTGCATTGTGGGGTTAGCCATCAGTTATGGGAAAGAGGCAATGTCTCTGTACATAATGACCCAACATGTGGCTCTAACATTCTTTCCATCCCCTCTTCTGCAAATTTCCCTGAGCCATGTTGGGTTCATTTTAGGTCTGCTTCAGTGATGAGGTCTTGGGAGCCTCTGTGTCTCTGGATATCTGGTTTGGTAGGAGTTGAGTGTTCTCTGTGTCTATCTCCTTCACCCTTGTGCTGGCACCAGGTTCACCAAGGAAGCAGCACTCTTGCTCATTTCCCCAATTACTCTTAGTTTCAGGTGGGGCCCTTCTGAGGTGTGATGGGCTGGTTCTCTCAGAATCTGTGTCTGTCTGAAAAAGAGAAGCATATTCTCCAATGGAGAGTGAAGTTAACTCCAATGGGATAAACTTTGTTTTTTTTTTAGAGAGAATTTAATAGGTGTAGGCCCTCTTGTAGCCCACTGTTGGTGGGAGCTTGATAATGGAGAGTGGGCTCATGTTTGGATATGGTTCTGACTTGTTCCCCAGCTCCAGTGTGGGTTCCATTCCACTGAGCAGATAAGTTCGCCAAATCAAGAACAGGTGGTTTCCCACCATGGCTATGTGTCACTATTGTGTTTGTGTGAGCATTGAGTTAAGTTGTTTGCTGCTGAGTATCTTAGACCATGAGTTGCTTGGACAGATGTTGGTCATTTTCTCCCACTCATGAAGCATCTTCTGTCACTAGAGGAGCTAACTGTCTGAGGACTGGCTCTCTTCCAGAGTCCAGTCAGGTCACTCCATGTTACATACCAACAGAATATGGTGTCTTCAGCAGTAGAGTATTACCAATAACCTTTGTTAGGTCATCAAGTGCTCTGACAGAAATCTGTCTTCTTTTGGAACACCTTGTAGGTCTCTCTGATCAACAGCTCATTGTGGATGTTAGCCACATGCTGGTATTGGGAGTTGCAGGTCAGCACCCAAGAAGAGAAGGAAGAAAAAGATAAGTAACATAAGAGAGAGAGAGAAACAGAAACAGGAGAAGATTAAGGTCAGTCTTCATACTCTTTCCAGGGCCTTGTGATTCAGGTGTTCCCTCTAAGGGCCTGATGAAGGTACCACCATTTAGTCTGTCTTTTAGAATGTAGAATTTTATGGTACCATTACATTTTGGTCCAGTTTTGTGACCCCCACCCACACACTTACCCTCCCCTCCCAACCCACCAACCGCATTGTCTGGTCCTTGAAATGCTTATTAGGTATGTCAGCATCTCGGGTAGATTCAGGTTAGGAGCCATAGATGAGTGAGACTATGCCGCGGTTATCTTTTGTGATTGGGTGAGTTCACTGAGAATGATCTGTTCCAGATTTGATCATTTTTCTTCACATTTCATTTTGTCATTTTTCCTTACTGCTGTGTAGAATTCCATCTCGTAGATATACCACACCTTGGTTATCCATTTGTCTAATGAAGGTCATCTGGGTTGATTCCAGCTCTTAGCTATTATGAATTGAGCAGCTATAAACATGGTTGAGCAAATCTCTCTGAACTGAGGCATGGAACTTTTAGGATAAATGCCCAGTAAGGGAATAACTGGGTCTGTTGGTAACTCTATAGTCAACCTTTTTGGGAGTCGCCATATTGCTTTCCAAGTTGTACCATCTTACATTCCCACCAACAGTGGATGAGGGTTCCTATTTCTCCACATCCTCACCAGCATTTATTTTCATTTGTTTTTTAATGTTTGCTCCCCTTACTGGGGTAAGGTGGAATCTCATCATTGTTTTAATTTGCATTTCCCTGATGATTAGGGATGATGAACATTTTCTTAAGTGTGTGTTTGCCATTTGTATTTCTTTCTTTGAGAATGGCCTGTCCAGTTCTTTGCCACATTTTGTGAGCGGGTCGTTTGACTTTTTATTGTTTAGGTGTTTTGAGTTCTTTGTAGATTCTAGAAATTAGGCCTATGTCAGTTGGATAGCCAGCAAATATTTTTTTCCTTTCTGTAGGCAATCTATTGGCTCTGCTTATTATATGTTTATCTGTGAAGAAACTTTTCAGCTTCATGAGAAACCAATGATTGAGTGCTTATTTAAGATCCTGTGCTACTGGGGTGTTGCTCAGGAAGTCTTTTCCCATTCCTACATCATGGAAGGTTGGTTTATATCTTTCTGATTATTTTTAACATACTTCTTTTGTCATTAAAGCTTTTAAAGATTATCTCACTTTATCTAGATGTAGACTAAATTTCTTTAGACTTATGCTATTTGGTATACAATGTGCTTCATGTATCTGGGTATTCAGGTCTTTCACCTGTTCTGGAAAAATTTAAACCATCATCTCTTCACATATTACCTTATCTCTAGTGTCCCTATTATATCCTTCTGAGACTGCTTAGATATATTTCAGAGCTTTTACTTTTACCCTCTATATTATGTAATCATAGTCTCTCTTTGTTTTTTCCTATATCCATGATTCTGTGCTCTTTATTGTTGCTATAAATTTCTTTAAATCTATGTGTACTTCAATAATTCTTCAATGTAATTTGCTTCTGAACTTCTTCATTGGGTTTCTATATCAATGATTTTGTATTTTTAAATTCTGATCAACTCTATTATTAAAGTCTACTTGAAAATTTTTATTATATTCTTGTTAGCTTCTTATCAGATAAATTAGTATATGCATTGTGTTTGGTAATTTTAATGTCTTAAAGTTTGGGAATTTATTTATTACTCATACTGGCTCAGTCACAATGGGTTGCTTCTTCATGCATGCATGACCTTTGATGGAGGCTCCTATCTTGTTGACTATTGTCTATGAAAAGGCAGGGTCATAAATTACATTTATTTTCCTCATGAAGACTTATGTTTATATGTCTTGGGAGCCAGATTCATCCACATTGCTGAACTTTATCATTCAGTCCTCAGGATTCATTAAGCTCCTGACCTTGGTGATCTCTCAAGAACCATTCTTCACACACAAAACCACTTTGGATACTTGTCTGCAGTGAATGCCCCCTTTGGAAGATCATCTTTTTATCTGCTAACGCCTTAATACCTGTCAAACCTTATCCCCACCTCACATGTTGACCCTGTCTTCCTACTTTCAACATCTGACAGTTCCCTTACCTTTTATCTGGCTCAGTAGCTCACTACAATTTATTTTACAAAGGACCCTATTTTGTTGTGGGAGAGTTCTCCAGACCACCTAGCATCCCAGGATTGAACACCTAAGCAATGAACCTAGATGTAGATACTTTCCTATGTTTAAGCAGCACAAAAGCTGTTATCTCTCCATGATTTCAAACACTTTCCAGCAGAGTTCAATTGTAATCCAAGAAAGTCATAAGCAGTTATGTGTAGTACTTTTACAGATACAAATATTACCACCACTATGTATTGTTTTATTTAACTCTCACAACAATCCCAGAGGAAAAGGAGTGTTATTCTCATTTGACTGACTCTGGGCTGAGACACTGGAGAAACACACTGAGGAAGCTCCCTTCTAGAAAGGTTTGGTGCAGTGGTGGCAAGGAAGCGGAACCAACCAGATCTCTGACTCCAGAGCCTATTTCTTAGCAACCACAGCTTACTGCCAATAAGTTAAATAATTTGGAAACAGCAGTAAAAATATCATAGTTTTAGAAACATTTAGTATAAAAGCCTTAAAGACAATTAGAGAGATCATATAATTATATACATGCTGACAGAAACATCAATTGAAATTGGGTAGATTACTCCTTTGAGATATCTGCATGTAATGTATGCGTCCAGGGTATATATGCACACACACAAGGAGATACACACACACACACACACACACACACACACATATATATATATAATCTTTCAAGTTATATTCTATTTTGTAGAAGGCCACATACATTGAGGTATAATTTACATATAATAAAATTAAGAAATTCTAACCATACAATTTAAAGCATTTTAACAAATTTTGAACTCTTGTGACCAAGTACCAGATTCATGTTACAGACATTTTATTAATTATTTTGCAGTTATAATTGGTGTTGTCCCCTATGTGGGGACCAGAAAACTATTTAGATGAATTAACATAAAATCAGCAATTAACACTTCTTAAGTTCATTTCTTAGTCCAAATGGTTTATGTGGGACTGGGGAGGATTCCACTAGACAGATTTCAGAGCTATTATTTACTTTTCTATCCCTTTCTTAGATTTTATAGGTTGCAAGAGAATGGCCTCATTCAGACATGCTTTCTTTCCCCATGTGGAGGGAAAACTCACTCCTATTAGTCCATGTTCAACATATTGTATCCACAGTTATTCTAATACTACTAATCCTTCAGAAATAACACTGAAATTACTATTTAAGAGTCCCTAGCTTTTGACCATACAAGACAGTATATAATTTTAATTTTGCATACTGCAAACAACAGGATCCTGCAATGCCAGGTAGCCAAATTTAGAGGTTTAGATTTGAATGAAATTTGCCAGTCTGCAACTTCCTGTAGCAAGCAGAGTAGCCTCACAGCTGCCCCAAAAGCCCCCCATGAAAATGAGTTAATTTGAACTAATAGATCACCAAGGTAGTAAATTGATAAGATTAGGAGTTTCCTTTGAATACATTTATTACCATTTTTATGACCCTATAATATTTTTAGGTGCCAACCTTGTTGAAGGAATATACTAAGGTACTGGCACTACTTTTTATATTGCTGAGTCATTTTTTAAAAAAAATTGAATTACCTAGGTGAGAAAGTATTTCTTTAAACTTAAAGATACTGTTATTAATGCTTAAATAGTAATAATCATGGCCATTTGTGAGTAGGTGATATCTCCAAGGAATCATAAAACTTCATACATTTAATTTCTCATTATCATTATATCTATGGTTAGGAGGCAGGTAGATCTGATGATATTACATTGAAATTTATAGCATAGCATTTTAATATCTGAATCAAGATTCACCATAGGTCATATGATTGTCAGCCAATGTCGGAATGAACATAAAGTTATGCTGTTGTTAGCACACGTGGTCATTAAATTGATACCACTGTTAGATTGGGACATTTTCTTCTCAGAAAAAAATGGGCATAAAGAATCAAGTGAATAAGTTAATGTGATAAGTCCATAATAGGAGAGGCTTTTTCTTTGGTGTCAAATCTTACATGGTGCCTGTACTCCCAGTCATATTCCAATAAATCTTACTACTTCTTCAAAGTTTGAAACAGGTTTTGACTTTCACACTGTTGCTCTGAGTTATACATTTAATCAAAACAGAAAAAAAAAAAACTCCATAATAAAAACTCCAGGGGCTGGAGAGATGGCTTAGCGGTTAAGCGCTTGCCTGTGAAGCCTAAGGACCCCGGTTCGAGGCTCGGTTCCCCAGGTCCCACGTTAGCCAGATGCACAAGGGGGTGCACGCGTCTGGAGTTCGTTTGCAGAGGCTGGAAGCCCTGGCCCACCCATTCTCTCTCTCTTCCTCTATCTGTCTTTCTCTCTGTGTCTGTCGCTCTCAAATAAATAAATAAAAAATTAAAAAAAATTATTAAAAAAAAACTCCAGGGATAAGCATGTATTATTTGCCAAGTGCTTTATATAATGTCATCTTGGTAGAAAGTAGATATGTTATCTCAGTTTTACAAAAGAAGATATCAAGAATAGGAGAAGTTATATACCTCCCAAATTAACCAGCCAGTAAATAAGACAATTATTCTTTAGACTCAAGCTTCCCCAGAATCACTTTTCTTTAACCTGTCCAGGACATTGTAAGCAATTTCTCTCTCTTGATTCCTCAACTGAACCATGAGATTTATTGGCCACAGCTGATGTGGAAGGACAGCATTGGAAAAAAATGCAATCTATTACTCAGATTAGAACCTACTTAAGGAGGCCAACATCTGTGGATAATTAAATAGGGACACACTTTTTTTTTTCAGTGCTTGCCTTCACGAAGTAGAGTCATTTCTCCACAGAACACTGAATTTAGGATGACTTTGTGACTTAATAAAATATGGCCAATGTGAAAGTTTAAGAGCCTAGACCTCAAGGAGATTTGAAGCTTTCTTCACTTGCTGCCTTTTGACCTCCTTATAAGGAAGTGGGCCTAACCTCCCGAATGATGAGAGGCTGTGGTGTGGTGCTCCTGCCAACAGCTAGCAGCAACTACCAAAGGCGTCAAGGAAAGTTGTTTTGGGCCATCCAGGCCTCCAACATCAGCTAAATCCAACCATAGGAGGAATCCCTGGGAAATATCAGAGGAACTTCCAACTGGCATGCAAAACTTTGAGTAATGATAATCTCAATTGTTTTAGACTATTAAGATCAGGCAGTTTCTTATGCAGCAATAAGCATCAGATACAGACCTGCCCAGGAAAAAGTAGCTTGTGATAGAGAGCAAGAGCTTCTGAGTTATCCATGCTCTACAAATTGGAAGTCAAAAATTAGGCCAGTGACTATATGGAGGATTTGAATTGAGTACCAAACACAGAACACAGAGAGGAACAAGGAAGCCTCCAAGTGTGAGAACTTTCATGAAGCACATACCGGGGAGGGAGAGCATAGCTTTTCTTCATGGAATAATAAGCAAGTTGGTTTGCTGGCGGGAAAAGTTTTACTTTGTTGATTAAATATCCCATGTGACTACTGTATTCTAGGATAGTAGTAATGCAAAGAAACACAAATACAATTTGTCTGCAGAAATACAAAGAAGAATAAAACATGGATTCTGTAATCAGTATATTATAGATATATAAATATGGAAAATTTTCATAAATGTGGATATAACTAGTATAATAATTAAAATACTATTCAAGATTGATGCAACAAGCATTTCTCAATACCTAGTTCATGTTAGGCTATATGTCAGGCATTGTGTCTTATTTTTAATGACAACTAATTCTTGTGCATTTTATATTTTGTGTAGTGTGCTTAGTGACTTACATGCATTGACCTCATCAGATCCTCACCATGAGTCGCTGGAATGGAGTGTTACAATGTATCATCTCTGTAAATTAGATACCCTAAAGGACCTGTCCAAGGTCACAAACCTAGTATGTGACACAGCATGGGTTTTAATCTAGATCTATAATTTGGTATAGGCCTTGAATTTATGGTGATCCTCCTACCTCTGTCTCCCAAGTACTGGGATTAAAGGCATGCACCACCATGCCCATCTTGAGTCTACTTTTGAAGGATGTTAGGAAAGTAGTAAGCAGCTAGGATAAAGATGTATTGTCATGGGGAAAACCAAAGATTTAGACGTGTGGAATAGCATGTCAAAGGCATAGAGATGGATGTGTGAAGGTAGGCGATCTGATGAGATGCTGGAGGGAAATGCAGGGCTGGACTTAGGAGGGGTTTCTGGAGCGATGCTTAGGAGTTGGACTTTGACCACTAGTGTCCAGTGGTTCTTCAGAAGCTTCTTATCAGTGTAGGTAAGGTGAAAGCAGTGTTATAAAAAACTGACTCTGATGCTAAAAGGTTATGTCTGGAATAGTTGAAGAGGTGAGTGTATGCACTGTTGCAGGTTCATAAAGACACAATGTTGAGAGCCAGGAAGGATTTCAGGAGGCTGGCAGGTAGCATTTCTGTCTACATCTGTTTGGAATCCTTTTATTTTTATTTATTTATATTTGCTTTTAGAAGTAGGGTTTCACTTTAGCCCAGACTGACCTGGAATTTACTATGTAGTCTCAGGGTGGCCTCAAACTCTTGGCAATCTTCCTATCTTTGCCTCCCAAGTGCTGGGATGCAAGGTGTGCACCACTCTTTAGAGGATGGATTTGGAGGGCTGATTTATGGCCATAGGTGCTAAGGGACACTGGCCATCTGTCTGGGCCACCGTACAGTTCCCCAGGATCACTCTCTATTTTCTTCATCATTGAGAGTCCTTTCATTGATGTCTGCATGTTCAAAAGGTGCTGGAATTTCTCCCTCACACTGCCTTGCTTGGAAAGTTTAAAAAAATTGCAAAATTCTTTAATGATTTCATTTAATGGTACATTGTGTAGGAATATTGAAAAAAATATCCTTAATAAACATTTCCTTGCATTTATAAAGCTTTGGCTATGGAGGACTTATCTCACACCGGAAGAGCTGGCACCGTTTTGTGCAGCTTGTCCTCACTATCCCAAGCCTGGGCAGCAACAGGGACTATGTGCTTTTAATAGAAAAGTATTAAGTGATTTACTTAAGGTTTTCAAATGTATAGAGGTAAAGTGAAGACTGAAAGTGATGTTCAAGGTTTCTCTGAGGGAAGAGAAATTACTATGAAAACATGAACTTTTTTTTTATAATAGTGGTTATATTTATATAACATACACCAAGAATTATTATCTTGTCAATGTACCAACTTGGTATGTCTTAGTCTGTCTCTAATATAACATTAGAGCCAATATCTATGAGAATGCATAAGCAACTGAATATGGTTGGCCTTGGGATGTATAACAAGTGAGTAGTGGAGACTTCCACAGACTTTTATGTTAAACTTTGTTCTTTTGCTTTATAGGCTTTGATTCTGTTTGAATTTTCACAACATATTTCTTTTTTAAATTTTTTGTTTATTTTTATTTATTTGAGGGCAACAGACAGAGAAAGAAGGAGAGGAGAGAAGAGGAGAGAGAGAGAGAGAGAGAGAGAGAGAGAGAGAGAGAGAGAGAGGGAGAGAGAGGGAGAGAGAGAGAGAATGGGTACACCAGGGCCTCCAGCCACTGCAAATGAACTCCAGATGCATGTGCCACCTTGTGCAGGTGGCTTACATGGGTCCTGGGGAATCGACCTTCGAACTGGGGTCCTTAGGCTTCACAGGCAAGCACTTAACCACTAAGCCATCTCTCCAGCCCACACATTCCTTTTCTTTTTATGAAGTCAACTAGTTAATAAAAATTAAAAATGGATGCTCAGACTTATATCTTTATTGTTAATCTCAACTTTTAAAAAACTTATGATTCCAAGTATCTTAAACTTTTGGGATATGAGCTATTTTATGTCTTTTGGAAAGCTCATATTCCAACTTCCTGACAGTTTCTTGAATTTTTTATTTTAACAACTCTCCTGCTTGGCACAAAATTATGTCCAGGCTGTCTCAGTGAGAAAGTGATTGCAGTTGCCTGAGTTACAAAATGAAACATATTTTTGTACCCCTGGCTCTTGGTGTGCCTTCGGAATGCTATTTGTATTTATGTAGCTCAGTTAGAACAACAAGAGCCACCAGGATGCACTTTGGTCAGAACAGAATCTGCAGAGCTTCAGTCCTGCCAGATGGTCTTGCCATGGTTGTTTTGTTGCAAAACTGATTATTTTTGCAAGCTGCAAGGAAGAATTCACCACCAGGACTGATTTTAAATTTCATGACATTTAAAACAAAAACCTTCAGAACCAATAGAACAGCTGAAAAAATAAGTTCCTTGTGAAAGGTTCACTTTTATTATTATTTAAAAATATTCTGCAATTGTGCAGGAGCAGGTGGCTGGGTGTGGATCACAGAAAGCCCTGGAAATGTGGTTCAGTTCTCTAAATAGGGCAGGACAGTGGGCTAATTAAAGTCAGACAATGGGCCATTTGGAAAGCCTTAGAAAATAAAGCATTCTTTCAAATGAAGATCATGTATATAGTGTGTATCCTTGAATTCAAACAAATGGCATTTTTACTTTATAAGACATTGCCTGCTCAGAAAAATGTTTTCCTTTTTTGATTATTTCAGGGCACATGAAGGGGGTTAGTCAACAATGTTAACAAGCAGTATGCAAAGTAAGGCACCTCAAGAATGAGCAAAAGTTGTAGAGGAGACACTATTGTGTTAGACACAGAATCCCCTTTTTTAGTCACTTGAAATAATTATAGGTAGTTAGAAATGGGTTCTTCTGGCAATTCAGAAAAAACTAGTATGATCAAATGACATTTATTTATTTTTAAAATGTGGTATTTCTAAACACTTTAGTAACCAAACATCTAAGGAAACATACTTCTTAAAATATAAGAAAATATATAGCAAATGATAAACATAAAAAAATAGTGGATCAGGAAAGTATACACTCACCATTCAATGACCATTTGTTTTGTCCAAGCCAACAGGATATTAATACCCACAAAATGCATTGTGGGATGGGGTCATTTTATGAGTTGAAAAGATAAATTCTGGTTATGGTTGATTTTAGGAAATCAGAGACAGACACGAACGTTTTCTGAAATAGCCATGACACTGATACTTGTTTTATATGCTATGTTTGTAGAGCCTGGGGTGCTTTGGTCTGAAGCTTGTGCTCTTTTCACCACTGAGCCACATGCCATCTCTGTGTTGTGTGCTCAGATGATGAGACTAGGCAATCATCAATGTGATTTCTTCCTTGAATTTATATATGGGCAACCCCATAATCCTAAGGCATAAGTAATGAATTTGTAAATTTACACTCAGTTACTGCTTCTTTTGGTCTTGCATTGTTGGTTAACACAACCATTAGAATAACAAAGAGAATTAATGCAGTGTATAGATTGCTGGAGTTTTAGCAGGTTTGGAGGAATAAACCTTGATTAAAACTAGATCTCTAGATTAGGGAAAGATTTTATCTATCTTTCAGCATGGAGTACCAGGGAATGAGAGCAGTGGTGGTTTACATCTCCCTGTCTTCCCTCATATTTCCATCAGAAGGTAAGGTAAAAGTAGGTTGCCTTTCTCTTTCCTCAGTGGCTATTATATTTCTTAAGTATATAAGTAAAGCACTTTCATGTAAATAAACATGAGGGATTCTGGACAGTGTAATAGGAGAATATCAATGGAATGGATCACCAGGGAGAAAGAGCAGTTTCAAGAAACTTTCCTTAAGTGGGCAAAGTGCTATTCAGCCTCTAATCCCTGGAGTGAGCCACAGGATGCTAGTTCTCAGGTCAGAGTGGTAGTCACAAGATATCAGGACCTGAGCATAAGCTAGAAGAGAAGATCAGAGAGAAGTGGGTATGTGAGGCAAGCCCTAGAGATTTCTAGAAGAGAAAAAAAGGCTTCTCAAGGTCTGTGGATGGGTGGTATGATTTAATTATGGGTTGAGCATAGATGCTATACAGAGGGTGGGGCAATGGAGAGACCAGAAACAGGCAGTCTAGGAGGGATGGGAATGATTAAACAGTCTGTATTACAGCAGCACTTTCTGAGACTGAACTAGAAAAAGTTCTAGAAGGAAGTGAGAAACTGTGGTAGCAGATCTAGTTTCTTCTAGGGTGTCTTAGGAAAGGAAGATCTGGTTCTAGTTTGGACTGGGTGTGGCTTCCTCTGGACATGCTGAAATGACAGGTAGGGAGATACACATGTCACATTATGTCTGAAGTCTGAAGGCTGGTAGGAGGGTTGAACAGGAGGACCTGAAGCAACATGTCTACTCCAAAGCCCATCCTCCCTTGCTGTGAAAACATAAATTTAGGCAGACAATATAAGAGGTGAAAGACTTTGTAGCCCCATAAATCTGGACCACATCTAATCTACCTGATTCTCCTTTTGCTCATTTAGTTTTCTCTTGAGGCTTTTGGGATCTCATTGATACATGAAATATATTTTACAGTAGAGAAAACTCTTTGTAAGGTGCTTTGTGTATCAGGTGTAGTGTGATGTATGCAAGTGTACATGTGCTGATGTGGTGCTCTGTGCACTCACAGGGGAACAATGTGAGGTATGCCCTTCCATTGCTCATCTGCATATTTGTCTTTGTGGTTGAGTCTCTTGCTGGTCCTCAAGCTTACTGTTTGCCATCCCCAGTGATTCTGCATTCTGTGTTCCTCACAGGACTAGGGTGAAAGATGTGCATGGTCACACCCAGCTGTTTATATGGGTTTATAAGATTCAATCTCAAGCAGTTGCAGGCCCCTCTTCAGCCCTCATGTTTGCTCAGGAAGTGCAGTTAACTATGGATCCATCTCTCCAGATTTATTGTTATTATCATTATCATTATCATTATCATTGATTTTTGAGACAGGCCTCATGCAGCTTAGGCTGGCCTCCAACTCATTATGTAGCAGGGGTTTGCTATGGACACCTGATCCTAGCTGATTCTCTACTTTGTGAGTCCTGGGATTACAAGTATGTACCACCATATATTCTCAGCTATTTATTATTATTGTTACTATTTTTATCTTTTATTTATCCTGAAGAGACTGAACTGGTGGAAGTAGACTCAGGCCTGAAAGTTACCTCTACTATATCACTCATGCCAGTCTTTGACCAGATATTAGTATCAGGGCATTTGTGGCTCATGAAATTGTTCTTGTGCTTCATGTGAATTGTCTGCTCTCTGTTTTCATTGTCAACTCAATTTGAAAAATTCTCAGTTGAGTTACAGGAAAAAGGACCTACCTTTATCAGAAAACAGAAGCGATTTGGTTTAGCCTTGGAGATTAGGGGTTATAGTTTGGGGTGTCCATGGAAAGGGCCTATTTTGAGGTCTGAAGAGATCTGTTGAACCAGAAAGAGAAACAGCTGTGCCCAGTGGAGATAAGAGAACCCTCTGAGGATTGGTGAACACTGACTCAGCATACACTGCTCATAAGATCCCTTTACACTGGCAAATGTAGGCCTCAGAAAGTCACATCAGGCCAGTAAATGGGTAGCAAATCCTGATCAAAACGCCAGGACTTTTATTTCCTTCTTTCTGCCATTTGAAGTGAAATTTTTCATGAAATGGTAGCTTATGCTGGATTAAGTAAGAGTTTGTAATCTAAAAGTTGCTACGTCTCAAGACTTAGGACTTTAGAATTGAGAAGTTAGAATGATCCTAATGAAAGGCACTGAGATAGAACTTCTACTCTAGCCATTTTCAGGTTGCTGCTCTTAGTATCTGAGGTACACCTTGATGGCTGAAGGTGCGGCATATACACGTCATAGAATAATATTCAGCCATAAGGAAATTCTAACGTTTTTGGCAACACTGGTAGAATTGGCGTACATTATATTAAGTGAAGTAAGTCTGTCACAGAACAACAGCAACCACAGGTTCTTGGCCATGCCTGGAAAGCAAACAATTCCATCTCATAGAAGTTCAGGGTAGAAGAGTGGCTACATGATGTGGACTGCTGCTATGCTTTGTTCACCAGCTACAATGCTTTCACTCCCAAACTAATTAAGACAAATTATTGACCAAGAACTCCAGCAGACAGCATGGCACGACAATATGTGGGGAGAGGAAAGATGGAGACACATGGCTAAAATGTGCAGGATTGCTGCTGGACAGGAGGAGTCACTCACAAAGTCCTATAGCACAGTAGAATGACTGCCACCAGTAACAACGGATTATATATTCCATGGTAGCTAAAAAAGACTATCTTGAATGTTTCTGACAAAAAAGAAATGATAAAAGCCTGGGGGAGTAGGTATGCCAATCACTCTGATTTGATTATTATATGTTTGTATATGTATACTAAAGTATCACACTCAAATTCATAAGTATGTCTAATTATGTGCCAATTCAAATACAAAGATGACAAAATTTCAGGTTGCTAATCCTTGACTCTACCCTTTTGTTGTTTCATTCACTTTTAGCAAATAACCTTTTCTTACCTATAAACTTGTCCTCTAATATAATGGTTTGTTATATTTCTGCGATATCAGAATTTGTAGTAACAAGGATGAGAATGTCTGACTCTCAAGACGGTTCTCTCTAATCGAGTGCATGTCCATCTTTGGCACACCTTTCCTATGGTACTGATCAAGTGCTGCCATGTGTCAGGTACAAGAAAATCATGAAAGTTGCCATGTGCTGAGCATTAAGAACAAAGGCCAGTGTGCTAGGTGCTTTGCAGACATCACTTCACATCACTCACATGACCTTCTATGGGGGTTATTGCTGTTCTCATTTATATGGGAGTAAAACTGAGACTAAGAGAATTTAGGACCTTTTCTCACATTGGAGTCAGAGCATCTGAATCTGAAAGACAAACTCTTAGCTACTCTGCCACACTGCCACCCTTCCTTACGAGAAAAGCACAAATAGTAAGCCAATAGCCAACTGGGGGAGTTTTAAGAAAACAAACGTGCATGCATATGTGTATATATACATGTGTGTGGACATATGTGCGTGTGCATGCAAAGTCCAGAGGCTGACATTGGGAGTTATTGTCAGTCACTCTCCACTTTATTATTTGAGACAAGATCTTTCACTGAGCCTAGAGCTGACCACTTGGGATTTCCTGTCTCTACCTTTGCAGGGCTGGGTTTGCAGATTCACACCACCAGGGATGGGATTTTTATGTGGGCTCTAGGGATCCAAACTCAGGTTCTCATGCTTGTGTGGCAGGCACCTTACCTGCTGAGCCATCTCCCTATGCCCTAGAACTGAGTTTTGAAGGTCAGGCCTCCTGCTTCCTCTTTAATTCATCTTCAGAGTGTAGCCCAAGGTGCATCATCCTTCATGAGTCATCTTCCACTCACCATGCCATGCACTGCTCATGCCTGAACCCCAGTAGTGGTCACTGACCAGTTTAGGTAGTGTTCACTGATGGCCACAAAGCTATCATGGTATTTTAATGACTTACTTCACATAGTAGTCCTTCTCTCATACTGAACTGTACATTTTCACAGGTCAAAGGCTGTCTTATATCCCTTTGAATTCTCATCTGCATAGTTCCTTGCATATAGTAAGTATTTAATAACAACTGCATTGATTGAACACCTATCTGTGCCAAGCCCTTTGCAAATATTGTATTAGCTGTGACCTTTATGATAACCTCACAGAGTTTTAAAGCAAGGCTACATAATGTTACCATCAGTACACAGTTGACAGATGGCAGAGCTGGGATGGGAATTTAGATCACCTGGATCCGAAGCCTAAACTCTTCTCATGCTTTTTCCTGTCTTTAAAGGTGAACTTCAGTAAACCTAAATGCTGGAGGGTTTCAGGTAAATGAGATCACTTTAGCTCAAGGTTGCTCCAAATTAGGTACAAACTAGATTTTATAGATTCAGATATATTTTAAATTCCTAACAGTGAGATAGTCATATTTGAAATATGAATGACCAGTACAAAAAAATGGAGGAGTAGGATAAACTTTTTAAGAGCTGAGTCTTAAAAGTGAAATAAAGCCAGGCGTGGTAGTGCACACCTTTTATTCCAACACTCAGGAGGCAGAGGTAGGAGGATCACTGTGAGTTCAAGGCCACCCTGAGACTACATAGTAAATTACAGGTCAGCCAGGGCTAGAGTGAGACCCTACTTCAAAAGTAAAATGGAGGTCTGAAGAGATGGCTTAGCAGTTAAGATGTTTGCCTATAAAGCCTAAGGACCCAGGTTCAAGTCCCCAGGACCCATATAAGCCAGATGCACAAGGTGGGCTATGTATCTGGAGCTCATTTGTAGTGGCTAGAGAGCTTGGCAAGCCCATTCTCTCCCCCCTTTTTCCAATAAATTAAAAAATAGTTTTAAAAAAGTGAAGTACAAAGTTATAGTTCAAAGGGCATGAAGTCGACAGGCAGAGCTGGTCTAGAATTTTAGTGCACAGTTAATAAAACTGCAGTGTTAGGGATCTTATTAAATAAATACACTTTTTTTTCTGATATTATGACAGAAAAGTACCTATGTGAGATGACACATGCATGTGATTTGTATGTGCATATATATTGTGTGTTAAGTTGCATTGTTATAGTAAACATTTTATGAGCTACATGTAACCCATATATCTACATGTAAACCTCAAAATATACACGATAAATTATTTAAAAGTGACTAATGAGATGATAGGAAGATAGCTCAACTCTACTTTCTCCCCTTATGCATGTGTATGGGCACATGTATGTGTGGGAGTGTGTATGTTCATGTATATTCATATACGTGGAGGCCTTAGGTAGATGCTGGATATTTTCTTTAGTCTCTCTCCATCTTATTTTTAAGACATGGTTCACAATGATCCTAGATATTACCAATCAGGATCAACAAGCCAGCAAGCCATAGGGATCCTCTGGATCCTGCCTCCTACTGCTGGGATTATAGGCACGTAGGACTCCTGAGCCATTTCTCTAGTCCCTTCCACTCATATTGAAAAGGAAATCAGTTTCCCAAAACCACTTATAACCAGCCATAATGAGATTCACAGACTAAGTAGCAATTTTTCTTTGGGGAAGTAGGGATATCTCAATTGTGTTTTCAAGGGTGTCCAAAAAGTTGAGATGACATAATGTACAGTTTCCAGTTATGGATTTTTTCCTTAATACTTCACAAGAAATCCAGATGCAAATCACAGATCTGGACATCACAGTGGTAAATGAAGTATGCATGTGATTGGTAGAACAGATCAGCAGCTGGGTAGGGAACTAAACAAATCTCCAGCTAGCAGTCCCATGGAAAGACAGTTACTAGGAACTAGTTAGCCAGTGGACATCTGTTCTGCAGTTAGTTTTTCCACCTCTTGCCAAAGATCAAACATTTCCAATGACTCCATGCCATAAAGGCACTCATTTGCCTTCTGTTCCTCCAAAAATTTCCTTCAGATATGGGCTGCTGCCATGCATCATTCCGCTACTTAGAGTATTTTCACTCCAAAAATAAGACAAATTATTAACCAAGAATTCTGGCTGACAATATGGCCTTATCTCATATGTCCTTGACATAAAGAGGTGAACAGCTAGTTCGAACATAAGGATTTAGGAATGTGTAGAAAGAGAAATTAACTGTAAGTAATTGTGATGTGAGAAATAAACATTTGAGGTTGGTATTAAGGAGTTAGGTCATGTGGAAACAAATTTTATTTTATGCATATAGCATATATAAATGAAGATACTGTGAGTCAAATATAATTGCTACCTGAGAAATTTCTCATCAATATTTCTCTCTGTTTAGGCTTTCAAAGAGCAGCCTAACATCCTTACTTATTTTTCCTCATGTTTATGTAAAATATTAACTTGGACTTTCATACCTGTTTTGCTATTGTTACTGACTGCAGCATTTTGATGAATGGGCTGAGCAGGAGAGCTATTAGCATATCCATCAATCAATGAGGCAGATCACTCATGAGACCTGGTCCAGGACCCTTCTTCATCTTCCACATTCTACATGATACTCCTTCTTTCTCACACACGATTTAAATTCCAAAGAGAGTTCGATTTCCTATTCAGCAAGTTTAAAAATTTCCCTCTCATGCCAGCTGTGGTTTATTCAGTTATTTTAGTTGAATCTTTATGATTACTAAAGAAAAACTTGTTCAGAAAGCTAAAGAGGCTGTGAATCACTCACTGAATTTCTAAGCAGAATTGTGGCAATTTTGTTTAATGCTTTTTTTCTCTATAAATAACAGCTTATTGAATTTTGTGATGTCATTTAAAATGTTCAAATATTAGCTTTTATGGAAGTCAATTGACATAATCTAATTGCAAAAAATTCAGCAGTCAGAAATCTAATTATATATTTTTGGTGCTAGATGTTTGCGAGTGGCCCCTATTTATTAATCCTGGTGAAAACTAATAAAGTAGTAAAGAATAGCAGAAAAAAGGGAAAGAAAAATAGAAAAAATGATTTAAAAATACAAAATACATAGGAGTTGTTACTATGTATAGAGGCAGTTTTAATTTCTAGTATTTGGTGAAAATCTATTTGGTGTAAGATTTTCTTTCTTTCCTCCTTTCTCTCTTTCTCTCTTTCTTCCTTCCCTTCCCTTTCCTTCCTTCCTTCCTTCCTTCCTTCCTTCCTTCCTTCCTTCCTTCCTTCCTTCCTTCCTTCCTTCCTTCCTTTCTTTCTTTCTTTCTTTCTTTCTTTCTTTCTTTCTTTCTTTTTAAGTCTACTGAAAAGATGTGAAAAGCATTTCATGGTATCCAAGGCAGATGTTCTTGAGAGAAATAGTATTGCCAGAGTGTGGTCACAAGGAACAGAGCAGTGATGTGAGCATTATATACTTGTTCAGGGGGACACACAACTTCCTTAGGATTTTTTGTTTTGTTTTGTTTTGTTTTCAAGGTAGGGTCTCACTCTATTTCAGGCTGACCTGGAATTCAGCATGAAGTCTCAGGGTGGCCTCAACCTCATGGTGATCCTCCTACCTCTGCCTCCTGAGTGCTGGGATTAAAGGCATGTACCACCATGCCTAGCTTCCCTAGGATTTCTATACTGAACAGTTACAAACAGGAAAGTTTGAAATCATCCAAATGCACTCTTTCATAGTTCAGAAGGCCAGAGGACCCGAATCAGGGCAGCATGGCTGTGCTCACAATCAGCCCTACAGGGGACTGTGTTTTTCTTCTCTCACCTTTGGACAGATGCTGGGATTCATTAACTTACAGCCACATCTCTACAACCTCTGCTGAAATGGTTACTTTGCCTCTTCTCTTAGGTCTCCTTTTCTTTATATGAAGTTTTGCTTCAAAATGGCCCCTCACAAAGATGATTATAGAGTGCCTACTCAGATTTTAGGTAAGGCCCCCTGTAGACATTCTTTATTTTTTTATTTTTTATTTTTATTTTTTAATTAATTAATTTATTTATTTGAGAGCAACAGACACAGAGAGAAAGACAGATAGAGGGAGAGAGAGAGAATGGGCACGCCAGGGCTTCCAGCCTCTGCAAACAAACTCCAGACGCATGTGCCCCCTTGTGCATCTGGCTAACGTGGGTCCTGGGGAACCGAGCATCGAACCGGGGTCCTTAGGCTTCACAGGCAAGCACTTAACCGCTAAGCCATCTCTCCAGCCCCCTGTAGACATTCTTATACATATATTTTACAATATAATGCAGCATTTACAAGTTCAAAAATGTTGACACAGTACCTTTGGTGGTTCCTTTTTTGAGGGCAGGGGCCAAAGACAATGTGCTTATGTTCAAAATGTGTAATAGGGCTTTTGATTGTTAGCCAGGCTGGTGGCCTAAAATTATGAATATTCTTCATTGGCAGTATACACTTACCTGAATTAATCTGAGATTGAAGACTCTTTTTTGTTCCTACTGCATGAGTGTGAAGAAGAGGAGGCAGTCTTGGCACCATTAACAAAATTAGAACCCCATAGTGAATGTCTGCTGATAACATGATTTCTGCAGATTGAATTGCATGTGTGGCAGAGATAGAAATAGGCTGTAAGAGTAGATGATGGGACTGGGGAGATAATTGGTGACAAACTTGCTTTAAAAAATATGAGGATATGAGTTTGATCCCCAGAACATATGTAAAAATTCCAGGCATAGTTGCAAACACCTGTAATGCCAGAACTGGGGATGTAGAGACAGGATGATCTCTGGGGCTCACTGACCAGCCAGATTACCCCAGTTGGTGATTCCAGGCCAGTGAGAGACCCTGTCAAAAAGAAGTGGATGATATTCTTGAGGATAACATTGAAGTTGTCCTCTGGACTAAACACACACACATGCACAAATAAAAAGAATGGATGATTGATTACAATATTCTATTGACTTCTAAGTATTCTTAAATAGAGGATGAAGTATGAGCAAATTGATTGTAAAATCAATTTATTGAGATACCTGAAGTCCTATTAATTCCATGTAGGATGCTACACATTAAATCACCCAAATTAAAAAAAAATAATTAAAGCGAGGATGAGGGCAAACTATTAGAACTGTGATGCTAGGTAATACAATAGGAATGTAGTTAAAGGTGAGTTTGTACCACATGTGCATTTGATATTAGAGAGTCACTACCATGGTGCGAGCTGAGTTGTACCATAATTCTTTCTATCTGATACTCATATTTATAGTTTATGTCTCAATTTTATTATTTCCATGTATCAGATGTTATTATGGTCTAATCCCCATTAATCTTTTAATTTCTTATTTTGTGTGTGATGTGCATGCCTGCCTCTGTGTGTGTGTGTGTGTGTATGCACGAGTGTGTGTAAGCATGTGGAAACCAGAGGACAATTGTGGGTGTCATTCCTCAGGAACACTATCCACCCCTTTTTGAGATGGGGTCTTACATTGGCTCGAAGCTTGCTACTTAGGCTATTCTACCTGGCCATTGTCTCACTGGGATTATAGGTGTGTGCTGACATGCTAGGCATTTTACCTGAATCAAACTCAGCTCCACACTCTTGGGAGGTGAGAACTTTAACATTTGGCAATCTCTAAGCCCCTAATTTTTCTTTTCAAATATGGAATTAGAAATCAAAAGATCTGTTCCTTTTTAAATGTTCATTTTGGAAGCAACATAGTCTCCTGTAAAATGGGAAAAAGTAAATATAAGTATCATAAACTACTGGGCTAATGAAATGAAATGATATACAGGAAAATTTCCCTAACCTGGTCCTGACATAAATATTATTGTGGTTTTAATAGGATATGGCTATACAGCCTGGTCTTTTTTCTTTAATATTCAGTCTAGTGCTTAGCCATAGGGTTGTGTAGTTTTAAAATGAGCCTAACTTACTTAATATTTGATGGTACAGACTGTATATGTCTTCCACATATGTTGTTCCTGCTTTCTTAGTAATTCAGTGTCATTAGGTCAACAGCAGCAGCTTAGCTAGGTTTTGTCTGAGTAGAAGAAAAGGTCTGGTGTTGCTGTCTGGAGTTTAGGCATTTGTTCTTTGCTCTATGGACAAAGTTTGCAAATACTTATATGCAAAAGATTATTCATAGAGCCTATAAAAAGTGGCAAATTTACTATTCTCTGACACAGACCAATAAGTCTGTTAGTAAACACAAGAAAAACCCACGAATCTGTATTTTAAAATGAAGTAAAATAATATGGCTTATTATTTAAAATTATTTTTAAAAGTGAAAGAAATCACTAGGAAAACCTAAAGTCTGTAGTGGCAATCACATGTCTTAAGCAAGAAGTCAAATTAGGTAAAATTTTCTAGAAAAAAAAAATATATTCCCACCATTTGGATATAGTCTACATTCTTATCTTTTTATATAACATGTGCTGTCATAGAACTCTGGTATGTGGCCTTATCAATTTGCATTGTATTGATGATATCAACATGTGCATTCTATCCTTATTCACATATGTAATGTCAACTCATTGTCGTGTTCTTATGGGTGATTCTCATATTCCCAATTGAGTGTTTCATGGAAAGTTTTTTTTTGCATATGCACATGCACATGTGTGTGTGTTGTATGTATAGTATATGCCCATGAGTATCATGATGCATGTGCCCTGTGCACATGTGTGTGGTGGGCAGAGGGGAACATTGGGTGTCCTGTATTGCTCTTCTACGTTGTTTCCTTGAGGAGTCTTGCACTGAATCCAGAACTGCTGTTTTCAATTTTTAATTTTGGTTGGCTTGACTGGTCAGAGAGCCCAGTGATTCTCCCATTAGGGTTATTGGCACGTGTGACCATATCTGGCTTTTTATGTGGATACTAGGTATTGAACTCAGGCCCTCTCAAGCCCTCATGCTTTCATGACAAACACATGCAGCTGCTGGGCCATCTCCTCAGACACTGCCTGGGACTTTTATTAAGCCTCAAAATTCAGTTGTTCTCTTATTTGGAGTTGTAGCTGTGGCCAAGCATTTGACATGACTTGTACCTGAAGTTGCTCATGTTGAGTAGACTCAGAACACCCCTCATCTGACTCACTCTCGGGAGAAGAGTCTCATAATGATATTAGTAACACACACTCTAGATGCTTCTGAGAAACACTGAATGAGGAGCAGATAAGGAACCAATTATTCAAATTTCTCTCTATTAGAAAAGCTCTGCTTGGACAGTATAAAATGTAAAGTAAAAGGTTTTCTTGGATCTAGAAGCTGAATAGGGAGCTGGGTCAGTTGAAATATGTTCCCGGGGTTTGCTATCAGAGCAGAATTAAACATGGATTAACAAACTCAGCACATATGCGGGTGGAAGCAGTGCCCTTGTGTACCAGCCCTGAACCTGAAACTCAGTGTGGCTGCCCCACTACTCCTGCTCATCTGCAGGTGTTCAGCGCTTATGTGCTATGTTTCATGGGACAGGTGATGCTTTTTTTCTCCCTCTAGCCCAGGCTGACCTGAAATTCACTATGTAGTTTCCGACTGGCCTCTAACTCACAGTGATCCTCCTACCTCTGTCTCCCAAGTGCTAAAATTAAAGGCATGTGCTACCACACCTGGCAACAGATGATTATTTGTTGATCATTGCCATTCTCAAATCATTTTTGGAGATCTGGACACATCTATGTAACATTTTAGGCCCAAAATTGAGCTATTTATAAAGACATAGATGGCAAACTCAAGGCATCTGCTATCAGGATGTAAAATCTGATTTTATATGCTACAAAGAAGATTTATTCTGAGTAATGTCTATCAGATTTAGAATATTACATAGATGAAGGTCAGAATTATCTCCACAGTCTTTGTTAATCAAGGACTGGCAAATAAGAGAGTTAGGACATATCATCTTTTCATTGTCACTAGATGAAGTAGGGCACGATTAAGGTCAAAGAGCTTGGTGCTGGCAGGGGGGTGGCTCAGTGACATAGCATGTGCTATACAAGCATGAGGACCTGAGTTAAGATCTCCAGCAACCATATAAATGCCAGGCGGGCATGGTGGCCTGCCTGTAATATCAGCACTTGGGATATGGAGACAGGGATTACTGGAACAACGGGCTAGCTAGACTAATTGAATGAGTGAGCCCTGCGTTCAAGCAAGAGACCTTGCCTCAGTAAACAAAGTGGATAGCCATTGAGGAAAACACCTGACATCAACCTCTGGCTTCTACATACACTTGTGCATGTCCCTCCCCTACATGTACTCACACACATGTGAACACATACACCCTACATACAAATGCAAAAAAAATTCCCAGATCTCAGATCACTGTTGGTAGATAGCAATGTGTAATGTGTACGTAGGTGTGTGCAGATTGTTATGATATTAAAGATAATCAGATTTTTATCTTGTAAGGAGCCTTGGAGGTCATTTTTGTTGATACATTTCATGTTTAATCCAGAGAAGTCAAGTTATATTTCTCAGGGTTCATCAGTCCTGGCAAGCCATGGCTTCCTGTCACCAGATTCTTTCCTTCCCATCACACTCCTTAGTCAGAAGGAAGACTAGCATTTAAGGAGTGCAGTTTATATTACATGAAGGAATACAAATTCTCTTTCTTGGGGCATATGATCAATAGCAAATAAATAGGGACATAAACACTCTTGATACAAAAATGATACAAAACCACTTTAAGATAAGAAGAAGATGACAATTGGGAGAGTAAAAGTTAAAATACAAACACAGGCACCACTAAATGAGCAACAGGAGAATATGAAATGGGTGTGTTTGGCAGGTATAGATTGCCCATGTGGGGAGAAATGAAAAAAAAAAAGTATTTCTATAGTGTGTTCAGATGAAGGAAGGCTTTCTCTTGAGAAAATCAGACCCAGAGGTGAGAATGGTATGTGACTATAGGAAGAGGGGAGATGGCTAATTTTAACAGAGACCTTGAGCCTGTAGGACTTCAGAACACATTAAGTAGAGACTTACATTGAGTCTGGAGTTATTTGTCTGCCTGGATCGCTTTTCCGCCAGGAGATCTTTAACTGTATGCTTCACTCTCACGCCTTGGTATACACGTTTGCTGTAATCCCCTGGGACTTAAGAAAATGGGAGAGTCACAATTGGATGTTGGTGGAGTCATTCGGTCCACTTGCTAAGTGATGTATGCAATGGCTAAAATGATGGTGATATTTTTCATTATAATAAGAGAAATCTTGAGCTCAAAGTGGATTCAAAGGAGTGACATTTACTGATCCTTAATAGAAACTCCACTAAGCTCTGAGTAGGTTGAAGAGACACTTCTATCTTCTTCACAATGACTCTTCAGAGTCACTTCTTGTTTTCTACTCTGATTTGTCAAGAATTACTCCAGTAATATTTGCAATTTATACTTTAATCCTATATTAGGGATTGGATCAATTCGAAATAATGCTTCTTATGACACTAGCAGAAGTTAGATTTGGATGAGCCAGTGCAAACCTAACAGTGTTCCTGTTCAGCATCTTTGTACCGGATGTGAGGGGGCAGCTAAGTGGACTGTTTTAAGACTGTGATCCTAACAGGAAAAGCATCTGTGATCTGTTCACTATAGTAAACTCGTTTTGTTTTTGAAAATATGGTGATTGGACATGAGAGATTATTGCTTTAAAAATTAGGCTATATGATAAAGAAAAAATTTTAAACTTTTTTTGTTCACTTTTTTTACTTATTTGAGAGTGACACAGAGAGAAAGGCAGAGAGAGAGAGAGAGAGAGAGAGAGAGAGAGAGAGAGAGAGAGAGACAGAATGGGCATGCCAGCACTGCAAATGAACTCCAGATGTGTGTGCTCCCTTGTGCATCTGGCTAACGTGGGTCCTGGGGAATCGAGCCTCAAACCAGTGTCCTTAGGCTTCACAGGCAAGCGCTTAGCTGCTAAGCCATTTCTCCAGTCTAAGAAAATATTTTTGATTACGTACTACATGGACTTCCTGATGGTATTTTGATGCCTGGAAATTTTCATGAATTATTTCACATGATGGATTTTACAGATGAACAAACTGAGGTTTGATGCTAAGTTATTCACCAAGGTCTCACAGTTACTAATAAGTAATACAGCTCTAATTCAGACTTGGGTTAGTTTGTAATACTAATTGCCAGACCGATATTTTTAATGTCACTAAGGAGAAATTACAGGCAGATAGACATAGAGAGAACTTCTCCTCAAGATTCTAAAGCTTACCACTGTGGCTTCTAGTGGGCTTTGTTAGTGAAGATCACTAGGCTATGACTAGAGAATCTTTGGCACGGGCTATTCTTAGAGCAGCCGAGTATCAAATTAGTTATTGAACTAGACATATTTTAAGATATTTTTAAACTCTGAAATTGTTCTGTAGTGGGCTGAATGGTGTTGATCCATATTAATTGAAGTGTTGCTGGCATATCAGCAAATTCATCTGGGACAGGATTTAGTATTGATGTATGTGGAACATACTCATAATGGATACATATCTAGGTACATCACCAAAAGTATTCTCTATTCTGGTGGAATTTGTAGACTGTCTAGGATATATATGATACATAAACCAATCTGAATTACAAAAAAGAGTGAAATGGAGGAAGGGAGGAAGGAAGGAAAGAATCAAGGAAGGAGGAAAGGAAAGAAGAAGGCAGGCAGGTCAGCTATAGCCAGAGGTCAGGTCCTGGGATGGGTGGAAGAGACTGCTTGTGGTTTAAGGGTCATGACAAGCAGTCACACATTAGTCACTGGTGTGAGAAAGTCCTCATCATTCAGCTCCACTTTTTTCATCTTTGAGATGGATATAATTTGTTTTTAGCTGTCTCTAGATATTTATAAGGAAACAATAGCATACATGTATGTAAGTGCTTTGAAACCATTAGGTTTCACCAAACACCAGTGCATAATTAGAGAGGGAAAACAGAAGTAGGTTTCAAACCAAAGTGTCAATAATTCAAATAAGATGACATGCAATTTTGGTATAATTTTAATAGGATTTGGTCTATATATTTTTAATTAAGGAGGCTTGCAGTACTTTTAAGTCAATTACTAATATAAAGCATAATGCCTGAGGTTTGTTCCAAAGTACTCTATGTATTGCTTCTAGAACCGAGTTCTAGAATGCTTCTAGAATTCATTTATGCATGTATAAGGCATAAATTTCATTTATTTATCAGTTATTAATTGACAGTTTTCTATTTGTCAATAGAATACTAATGAGCATGCTACCTAGTGGAGAAAGAGACATTTCAAAGATAATTGTATGGCAAGTATACTATGTGCAACAATGGAAATATGCCTAGACTACTCAGGGCAACAGACGCTGCACACTTACTTCCCCATGGGGGAAGGGAGGTGGGAGTCAGGGAAGCCAGAGCCAAGGTTCAAAAGAGGAGGTGGGAGGACGGTGAGGGCAAAATGACCAAGAACATTCTAGGTGTAGAAGACAGCCTGGCAAAGATCTGGAGGCAAGAATAGAAGGAGGTATGGAGAAAGTGATAAGAAAGGAGTCTGGGGAGGCTAGAGAGCAGCGTTCTACCATGATGCTTCTGGTACACAGAAGCAGCTTGGACTTCATCCTGTTGTCAGTGAGCCATGGGAGTCTCTGAAGCCAGGGAGTGGTGTGTGTAGATTTGCATTTCAGATGGGCTCTGCAGGCAGCTGTGTGAAGGGGATTTGAGAATCACAAAGCCTCAGGGAGATAAGCTTAGAGAGTTCTAGAATAATTCAGGCAAGAGGTCATTGGGCCTGAATGGTAGCAGGCAGGATAGGCAGGATCAGACACTGAGAATTGTTTAGATGTAGGAGGTAAAGGAGAGGGAGGACTCAAGGGAAATTCCAAAGTTTCCAGCTTTGTTCTAGGGTATATGTTTTGGAGCCATGATGCTGTTGATGACAATCAAGAGAAGAGAAGTGGAAGTATTTCCTGAGGGAGGGTTCAAACAGAATTACATGATGACAGACATAAGTAACTATAGCCTGCATTTGGCACCCTGGGATACACAGATTAGGATACTCCCAAGGGCTAAGATGGCCAAGTTCTTGGTAATGCCTGCAACTCTAACTCTCTCTCTCTCTCTCTCTCTCTCTCTCTCTCTCTCTATATATATATATATATATATATATATCACTGATTTCATATCTATATGTGTGTATATGTGTATCTTTAAAATTTTTATTTGCATATATTCTTTATACAGTGATAGATTTAGTAAAGACATTTTCATATAAATATATCATGCACTTTGACCATGTCAATTCCCTATTCTCTCCCTTTTCCCCTGTCCTGCTATTCCTGTCCCTTCCCAAGTCTTGTTTATACTTTCATTCATATGTATTATATATGTATATAAATCATTTTATGTTTCTAAAGTCTAGGTTCCAAGAATGAGAGAAAACACATGATGTTTGTCTTTATAAGTTTGAATTATTTTACTTAATATGGTAAACTCCAGATGCAAGAATTTTTATGCAAATAACATAGTTTCATTCTTTATGGCTAAATAAAAATCCATTGTATAAGTACTGATTTACGACCCAGGTTGGGAAGTCCTGGACTGGATAATTAGGGATGGAGACTTGGGCTGCATTCCTACCTATAGGGATTTGGTGAAGGAGGGAGGGCGGAAGAGGAGTGGACCTTATTAAGAAGGCAGGGAAGGGGAATTCCAGTAAGAAGCAAAGGACCAGGGCCTCTAGAACACAAGGGAATATATTTCAAGAACAAAGAAAAAGTGCTTAGATGCAGTGGAATGGTCCAGGAGGATGACAGAAAATTATTCTTTACTTTCAGTTCAATGGTTGGAGTTGGCTTTAGCAAGAGAGATTTCAGAAATGTGGCATAGAGTGGCCACAAATCAAATAACAATGTCAAGGGAGGGGTGGGGAGAGGGAGGGAGTCTGTTTCTTAAAGATTGAATAAGAAAGAAAAGCAGAGCTGGAGGGATGGCTTAGCAGTTAAGGCATTTGGCTGTAAAGCCAGAGGACCCTGGTTCAATTCCCCAGGACCCATGTTAGTCAGATGGACAAGGGGGCACACACATCTGGAGTTCATTTGCAGTGGCTAGAGGCCCTGGCATACCCATCCTCTCTCCCTCCCTCTTTCTCTGTCAAATAAATAAATAAATGAATAGATAAATACATACATAAATAAAGGAGGCCATTGGATGATGACTGTAATCATCAAGGAGAAATTCACTTACATGGTCTTCATGTGTGTCTATGGATGGGACAGAACTGAATATACTTGAATAGGACAGAAGGAAGTAGTAAGGATTTTTAAGAGTTAGATGGAATAGAGAAGAAATAAATTGGAATCAAAGGCACATATTACTTGTCAACCTATGAAAATGGAATAAAAAAGGATAGGTGAGGTGGTCCAGCTAATGATCAAGACAGCTCTAATATGCATCAGATAGCTTGGAGAAGAAGGGTACCTTGGATAGGAAAGGTTGGATTAAAACAAGTGTCAAAGCCTGACAAATCAAGGACATATATGTATGTATGTATGTATGTATGTATGTATATATATATATATATATATATATATATATATATATATATATATATGTGTGTGTGTGTGTGTGTGTGTGTGTGTGTGTGTGTGTGTGTGTGTGTGTGTATGTATATGCGTATGTATATCTGTACTATGTATTCAGTGATTCTCAAAGTATTATCCCTGGACTTTTAACATCAGCACTGGTGAAAAACTTGTTAGGAGTACAGTTTCTCAGGACTCTACTCCATACCATTGAATCAGAAACATTAAGGATGGGGCCTGACCTTCTAGGTAGTTCTGATATCCTCTGGAATTTGAGAATCTTGAATATACACACCAGTAAGGCATCTATAATCCTGTATGTACACATAGGGGGACTCTCACCTTGACATTCTTGTTAAGCAACAAGGATACAACTGAATGATTGATGGTAGGTATAGATTCAGCCTGGGAAGAAGGAGGGGAAGTGAAGAGGTCCATGCTGGGTCCTTTGTGTTTGCACAATTCTTGACTTTCCTTTTCTCTGAAGGGCATTGTAGTTGATTATTTCAATCTGAATTAGCAATTTATGCTTTATATGTATACCAAGAAGCCTTGGGGAAATACATCTCTTTTAAATAAGTTTAATAAATAACTATCAGGTAATTAATAGAGGAATAAATTTCATAAGATAGAAAGAGCCAGATGAAGACTTTTGAAGTTTTGACATAAAACAGTCTTATGTATCTGTTGGCACTGACAGTGCAAATCATGGAGCTATATGTCACAGGGAATGCAAAATAAACTTAGAACATATAGCAGATGTCCTTAAAGAGATTCTATTTTAGTGAGAGAAATGAGACATTTACATGTGAAAGAGTAGGAAGGGCCTAAAGATTTGTGGGAGGGCATGAGGCCTAGGCCAGACTTAGAACGATGCAAATTGGTTGGAAGGAGAGAGATAGGCCTTGTGGCTAGCAGGCATGCATGAGCAGAAGTGAAGAAGCAGGATGGAGCTGTGCTGAGGAAGGTATAATGAAGGGTGTAATTGCATCTGTGATATTTAAATGTATCTATATATAGATGACTTTCAAACAGAGATCCCCAGCTCTCACCTGGACTTCAGACTTGGATGGTCACCTTTGCTTGCATGACTATCAGGCATCACAAGTGCCACATGTTTAAACAGGAGCATCATTCTTCCCTTTCAATTAATGTGAAACTTTCCCTTAGTTAATGGCAACAACATCCTTATGGTTGCTCATCAAAGATATATTGTCATTCTTCTTCTTTTTTTTTTTTTTGATTGTGCATGTGTGAGTGGTTTGCATACATGTGTGTATACAGGTTCTTATGCATGTGGGTGAATACATATGTGTGTATGTCGGTGTGCATGTGGAGGCTAGATGTTGACATTGGGTGTCTTCCCCTGTAGCTTATCCAATTTATTATTTTTTAGATAGAGTCTCTTACATTGGACTTGGATCTCATGAATTCAGCTAGAATAGCTCACTAGCAAGCCCTGGAGATACCTCTGCCTCCCCAACACTAGGATTAGAGGTGCATGCTGCCACACTGAGAATTTTATGTGGGTGCTAGGGATCCAACTCAATTCCTCATATTTGCACCAAAAGCACTTTACCCACTCATCTGTCCCTTCCCTCTATATGGTAATCCTTGACTACTCTCTTTCACACTCCACCACCATCCTTTAGGAATACATGATGATGCACATACAAAACAGCTGTAGAATCTTCTGACTTTTCCTCACCTTCATGGTAAATATCCAAGTTAAATGTACTGTTCTTCCGTGTTGATTATGGCAGCAGCTTTCTAACTGGCTTCCTGATTCTAGCATGCACACCTGCCCTAGTCTAGTCTCACAACCGCCAGAGTAGTCCTTTAGAAAGAAAGGCCAGCATGTCACTGCTTTATTCAAAACTCCATAGTGCTTCTTCATTTCACTCAGAGTACAAGCCCAAGTCTTGACAGTGGCCCACCATGACCCCATTCTCTGGTTCCTCTGTTCTTACTTCCTAATTTGTTGCTCCCTGCATTCCAGGGCATTTCTGAAATGTACCAAGATCACTTTCATTGATGTCTCTGCTATCTGGAAATTTCTTTTCCCCACCCCTTCCTTCCCATGCTAACTATCCTTATCTCCTTCAAGTCTTGCATATTTTAAGTTGTATCTTCCTCATCAAACCTCAGGTTCCTTTTCCTTATGTTATGTCAGTGTAGCACTTACTTCATAAAGTCCTGCATAATTTCATCATTTAGTGGTACTTAGAGGTCAGTTGTTTGCTCCTTGAAAAAGCTTGTGACTAGAAACTTCAGAAGCCCTAGAGGGGGAAGCTATTACTGTTGTTTGGTTTAATAGACAGGTTGTACCCATCCAGTTGCCTCACCTAAGTATATCAACTAAATATATTAATGCCTATAGATTAATGCTGCCCTCATCTTTGTTCAGAGAAACTTCTCTTTTACAGATAGCAATGACTATTTAAAAGAATCAAAACTCATCAAAGTGCTATGAATATGTGGCTGTCGAGAGCTCAGAACTAAATGAGGTATCTTGATCATGTCCTCCAGGCTCAGAGAACATCTGGAAAAATGTAGAAAGAATGTAAAAGCCACAGGATGGGGGAGAATGTATTGAAATGCAGTCTTCCACACAGATATAAAGTAGCCATTACATTTGAAGCCGATGTCGTTACCTGCCCAAGACCTAAACAATATTGGGTCCATAAACATATTGTCATGGATGATGGAGGAGGGCAAAAGATACCAAAGTAGAAGAGATGCCAGGTGGGAAGAAGAAAGGGTTCAGTGGAAAGGGAGTGGTGAAGATGAGGGAGGGGGGCAAAAGAAGGCAATAGGAGGAGATTATGATCAAAATACATTATGTAGATGTATGAAAATTGTCAATAAAAATAGAAATATAGTGGACTAACACTTAAAAATGGATGTTAACAAAGCAATGGAACTTAGTACAAAGTCTTCAAAATCCAACTTGGAATAGTCTTAATGACCTTGAAGATTCTGGAAATTTCATAATTATTCCATGCTCCTTGTTTTGGCTATTTAAAGTTCAAAAATATTGCCAGTATTCCTAGTCCAAGACATTTTTCTGCCCTCTGAATTGTGTCTATTTAAAGAATCCACACCTGCGTAAACCAGGCAAGCTTAAGAGACTTTATTCAAATACTCTAGGTACAAACTTGCATTCAGATCACTTGTTGAGAAAACAAAGACAAGTGTTTCCGGAGAGAAAGCACAAGCAAATTTATCAATAGGAATCAATTTGTCCTTTAGAATTTGGAAAAAAAAAAGTTTACACTGCAAGATTGTGATTATGTGTAGGCAGCCAATTGTTTTAGTCACATTGTCCCCTTATTTCCCTTGTTTGTGGAGAATTTGATCCTACTAACAGCACTAATAAAAATCTACTATCATTTGTTTTTGAAGGTCAAACATTTTCTTCAAAAATCAGACTCATATAGTCTATAATTGATTACATACTTACGGGCAGGTGACCCCTAACCTAACTTTGAGTTTTCTTTTTCTTCTTTAACCTCCTCCCTCCCTTCCTCTGTTGCTCCTTTCTGTCCTTCCTTCCTTTTCTTGCTTTCTTTCTCTCTTTTTGAAGCAGCATGTCAGGTAGACAAGTTTCACACTTGCTATGCAGCCAAGAAAGACCTTGAACTTTTGCTGCTACCTCCCATGTGCTGGTATTACAGGTGTATACCATCATACCCAGGTTTCTAAACTATTTTTAGCTATTAAATGATAAGTGATATTTGAAACATAGTCGTATTAACTGTTCTAAATTCAATTTTGTGAGGTACATTTTCTTACATTCTTTAGAATACCTAAGTAGGTGCTTGTGACATAATGTAATAAAGAGACCATGTGAAAGGAACAAAGAGAAAACCTGTACCATTAGGAAAGAAGAAACTATATCTTGAGTTCTGTCACTGGATAAGCACAATGAAATCAGTGTATATTGTCTCTAAATTAATGTCCCTCTGGACACTAGCAGGTCACTCAATAAAAATGCTGAAGGAGTGGTTGTTGATGGATAACATACACATTGAACCCATTTTCTATCTGTTAGGGAAAGTGTCAAAAATGAGGTCCCACACAATGTAGAAGAAATATAGTGTGTTGGGTCTTTGAAATATTTCTTTTGTTATCATTTATTAATACTTAAGATGATAACATTTAAATATTGTTTTGTTTCTGAACATGAAATTTTCTCCATATTAATATTAAAACACATGTCTTCAGGATGAACAACCTGGGAAAAGTCTATATATATAGTTTGAATTTATGAGATAACAGCCCAGTCTCTTCATTACCATGTGTTAATAGGTAATAATAACTTTGACCATTAGCCCTGAGGAGATTACAATCAGATCCTCAAATAAAAGATACTATAGCTCTATACAATTGTGAATTCCTATTCCATACTTGTTTTATAATCAAAGGCTTAACAAAAGTGATTACTTTGCAATATTTCACTATATTTTAAAAATACATTGATATTCAGGTCATAATTTTATTAAAATATTATTTGGTTGAGTTTATTTTTCAGCAAAACAAAATCTATGAATAATCAAGTGTGACTAGAATTATAAAAATGTGACCCATAATTGGTATCTGGCCTATGTTTTTATATTTTTATGTATTCCAATTAAAGTTAGTGTCAGTTCTTTATATCTGATTTATGTTACGACTTTGTGATGTCAAAAATACAAATTAGAGGGCTGGAGAGATGGCGTAGCAGTTAAGCGCTTGCCTGTGAAGCCTAAGGACCCCGGTTCGAGGCTCGGTTCCCCAGGTCCCACGTTAGCCAGATGCACAAGGGGGTGCACGCGTCTGGAGTTCGTTTGCAGAGGCTGGAAGCCCTGGCGCACCCATTCTCTCTCTCTCTCCCTCTACCTGTCTTTCTCTCTGTGTCTGTCGCTCTCAAATAAAAAAAAATTAAAAAAAAATACAAATTAGAAATACTGAAGTTTTTTCAACATCATAACAATTGCCACTGACTTACCACTTTCCATTTTGGATGGTTGTGGTGGGTTTTCTTCTTAACAGCAGTGCAAGGCCTCTGGCAGATTGCTTCCTTGGTGAGAGGCCTCAGTCTCTTGCAGAGTTCAGCCTGGTCCTGGAGGGAAAGCCTTCTGCACATGGAGTGATGCTTCTGAAATGACTTGCTGTAGATTTGATTAAATGCAAATACTTTGGTGTATGTCTCTGTCCAATTTGCATCCCCAATGTAGATTATATATGTAGGTACTTTTTCCTTTTCTAAGAGGATTTTTATTCAATAACAATGAGTTTCCATTAGGAACCAACTCTCTTAAACTGTTTGTTATGGAAACAAGGCATCCATTATTTGTTTCATGAATAGCAGTCATAGTTTTTCATCCCTCCAATTCAGGGTTAAATCTTAAAACATGGTATGTATAGTGTATGAAAAGTTCATATTTGCCAGTACGTACTATGTTTATAATACATGGATTATACATACAAGATTCTTTTTCATTATAAGTTAAATACAACCAGATCACATTTTTAATTCTAAAATAAGTGTGTAAAGTACAGCAGGAGTTCCTACAATAATTATCTGTGAAGCTGGTTAAAAATCTCTTTGCTACACTCCAGTGGAGGGGTTGGGTCAGGATCTTTGAAAGTAGGACATGGATCACTTGTTACCTTCTAAAACAATGTTTCAATGTTTGAAAAGGAATCTTTTTTGGGGGTGCGTAGTCAGTGTCATGAATTCCACTAGAGAAAATTTTAAAGAAAACAAGCTGTATGTTTTGACATCTCTCTCACTTATTTTTACCTTCAGTTATTGCTTAACCTGCATTTGGTTTTATCTCCTGATTCTAAACAGGGCTAGGACCAGGCATCTTCCGGGTAGCTTTTCTAGTCATTCTGGGTTGGCACAAAAATTAGTCTTTTAAGGATTCTCATGGACATCATCCACTGGTTATCAAGTACCCATGGTCAGATAAATGGAATCTAGAATAAAATTGTATTCCAGAGAGACCTAAGGGGTTCTGAAAAGTCTAAACAATGTTTCGTCATAAAAGTAATATATGATTTTCCCTCTCTCTACCCTTTCCAGACGTCATAGGCACACAAAAGAGTTATCTAGAGCCTTCATGACACAATACTACAAGTTTGGGGATATGGATATAAGTCTCCAGGTGTTTGTGATAAAGCCAGACAATAAAGCAGTTTTCAAAAATGCAAAACAATTCCACTTTTCACACTGAAAAAAATTTTCAGGGGAGGATTTGGGCAATACAGATTTTTTTTAAAGAATGTTTATGCTAATGTGAAATGATTTACTTTTTCATTTAAAAAATATTAAGGCAACACACTGACCTTTTATGAGAGAAAGAGAGAGAGGGAGAAAGAGAGAGAGGAAGAGAATTGGTGCACCAGGGCCTCTAGGCACTGTAATTGAACTCGACACATGTGTCACCTTGTGCACATGTGTACCTTGCATGCATGTGTCACCTTGTGTGTCTGGCTTATGTGGGACCTGGAGAGCTGAACATGGGTTCTACGCTTCACTAGTAAGTGCTTTAACTGCTAAGTCATTTCTCCAACCTGAAATGCTTTATTTCAAATGAATAAAGTTTCAATATTCCTAGTTTCAATTTTAATAAAATAAACATATGGCTATAACATGTTTTTATAAGAAGCCTTTAGGGACCCTAATAATTTCTAGTTAAGGATCCTGAGGAACAACAAGATCTGGAAGAACATCACAGTATAAGGAATTTCTGGTGGGTTCTGATACACACATTTATGCACTTCATGTCTGTGATTCTCTTTTATAAATGTACCTCATATGTTTTCTAAATTTCTAGGAGAAAACAAAAAAGGTAAAATATCTTAATTTCTTGGTTGGTGTACTTGCTTTCTTTGGAAGGAGCATACTCACACAGATACTTGTGACTTGTGTCCTTTCCCTAGCAGAGTTTTCCAAGCAATTGTGGCAATTCATCCTTACATACTGTAACTCCATAAAATTCTTTTTTTTTTTTTTTTTACATTTCTTGGTTTTCATTTTTTTTTAATTTTTATTAACATTTTCCATGATTATAAAATATATCCCATGGTAATTCCCTCCCTCCCCACCCCCACACTTTCCCATTTGAAATTCCATTCTCCATCATATTACCTCCCCGTTACAATCATTGTAATTACATATATACAATATCAACCTATTAAGTATCCTCCTCCCTTCCTTTCTCCACCCTTTATGTCTCCTTTTCAACTTACTGGCCTCTGCTACTAAGTATTTTCATTCTCACACAGAAGCCCAGTCATCTGTAGCTAGGATCCACATATGAGAGAGAACATGTGGCGCTTGGCTTTCTGGGCCTGGGTTACCTGACTTAGTATAATACTTTCCAGGTCCATCCATTTTTCTGCAAATTTCATAACTTCATTTTTCTTTACCGCTGAGTAGAACTCCATTGTATAAATGTAACACATCTTCATTATCCACTCATCTGTTGAGGGACATCTAGGCTGGTTCCATTTCCCAGCTATTATAAATTGAGCAGCAATAAACATGGTTGAGCATGTACTTCTAAGGAAATGAGATGAGTCCTTTGGATATATGCCTAGGAGTGCTATAGCTGGGTCATATGGTAGATCAATCTCTAGCTGCTTTAGGAACCTCCACACTGTTTTCCACAATGGCTGGACCAGATTACATTCCCACCAGCAGTGCAGAAGGGTTCCTTTTTTTCCACATCCCCGCCAACATTTATGATCATTTGTTTTCATGATGGTGGCCAATCTGACAGGAGTGAGATGGAATCTCAATGTAGTTTTAATCTGCATTTCCCTGATGACTAGTGACGTAGAACATTTTTTTAGATGCTTATATGCCATTCGTATTTCTTCCTTTGAGAACTCTCTATTTAGCTCCATAGCCCATTTTTTGATTGGCTTGTTTGATTCCTTATTATTTAACTTTTTGAGTTCTTTGTATATCCTAGATATTAATCCTCTATCAGATATATAGCTGGCGAAGATTTTTTCCCATTCTGTAGGTTGCCTCTTTGCTTTTTTCACTGTGTCCTTTGCGGTGCAAAATCTTTGTAATTTCATTAGGTCCCAGTGGTTAATCTGTGGTTTTATTGCCTGAGCAATTGGGGTTGTATTCAGAAAGTCTTTGCCAAGACCAATATGTTGAAGGGTTTCCCCTACTTTTTCCTCTAGTAGTTTCAAAGTTTCTGGTCTGATGTTAAGGTCTTTAATCCATTTGGACTTAATTCTTGTGCATGGCGAGAGAGAAGAATCTATTTTCATCCTTCTGCAGATATTTATCCAGTTTTCAAAACACCATTTGCTGAAGAGGCTGTCTCTTCTCCAATGAGTATTTTTGGCATTTTTATCGAATATCAGGTGGCTATAGCTACTTGGGCTTACATCTGGGTCCTCTATTCTGTTCCACTGATCTACATGTCTGTTTTTGTGCCAGTACCATGCTGTTTTTGTTACTATGGCTCTGTAGTATAGGTTAAAATCAGGTATGGTGGTACCACCAGCCTCTTTTTTGTTGCTCAGTATTATTTTAGATATTCGAGGTTTTTTGTGATTCCAAATGAATTTTTGGATTGTTTTTTCTATTTCCATGAAGAAAGCCTTTGGAATTTTGATAGGGATTGCATTAAATGTGTAGATTGCTTTAGGTAAGATTGCCATTTTCACGATATTGATTCTTCCAAGCCAGGAACAAGGGATGTTTCTCCACTTTCTAGTGTCTTCTGCAATTTCTCGCTTGAGTGTTTTAAAGTTCTCATTGTATAGATTCTTTACTTCCTTGGTTAGGTTTATTCCAAGGTACTTTATTTTTTTTGATGCAATTGTGAATGGGAGTGATTCTCTGATTTCATCCTCTGTGTGTTTGTTGTTAGCATATATGAAGGCTACTGATTTCTGTGTATTTATTTTGTATCCTGCTACATTGCTGTAGGTTTTGATCAGCTCTAACAGCTTGCTAGTAGAGTCTTTAGGGTCCTTTATGTATAGAATCATGTCATCTGCAAATAATGATAACTTGATTTCTTCCTTTCCAATTTGTATACCTTTTATGTGTGTCTCTCGCCTTATTGCTATGGCCAAGACTTCCAAAACTATATTAAATAGAAGTGGGGACAGTGGACACCCTTGTCTTGTTGTTGATTTTAGTGGAAAAGCTTCCAGTTTTTCCCCATTTAGTAATATGTTGGCTGTAGGCTTGTCATAAATAGCCTTTATTATATTGAGATATGTTCCTTCTATTCCCAGTCTCTGTAGTACTTTTATCATGAAGGGATGTTGGATTTTGTCAAATGCTTTCTCTGTATCTAATGAGATGATCATGTGATTTTTGTCCTTCAACCCGTTTATGTAATGTATTACATTTATAGATTTCTGTATGTTGAACCATCCCTGCATCTCTGGGATAAAGCCTACTTGGTCAGGGTGAGTGATCTTTTTGATATACTCTTGTATTTTGTTTGCCAATATTTTGTTGAGAATTTTTGCATCTATGTTCATGAGGGAGATTGGTCTGTAATTTTCTTTTTTTGTTCTATCTTTGCCTGGTTTTGGTATCAGGGTGATGCTGGCCTCATAGAAGGAGTTTGGTAGAATTCCTTCTTTTTCTATTTCCTGGAAAAGCTTAAGAAGCAATGGTGTTAACTCTTCCTTAAAAGTCTGGTAAGGGGCTGGAGAGATGGCTTAGCGGTTAAGCACTTGCCTATGAAGCCTAAGGACCCTGGTTCGAGGCTCGGTTCCCCAGGTCCCACGTTAGCCAGATGCACAAGGGGGCGCACGCGTCTGGAGTTCATTTGCAGAGGCTGGAAGCCCTGGCGCGCCCATTCTCTCTCTCCCCCTCTATCTGTCTTTCTCTCTGTGTCTGTCGCTCTCAAATAAATAAATAATTTAAAAATTAAAAAAAAAAAAAGAAGTCTGGTAAAATTCAGCAGTGAATCCATCCGGGCCTGGGCTTTTTTTAGTTGGGAGATTATTGATAACTGTTCGGATCTCCATGTTTGTTATAGGTCTATTTAAGTGATTAATCTCATTTTGGTTTAATTTAGGTAGGTCATATAGATCAAGGAAATCATCCATTTCTTTCAGAGTTTCATACTTTGTGGAGTATATGCTTTTATAGTATGTCCCTATGATTTTTTGAATTTCTCTGGAATCTGTTGTGATGTTACCTTGTTCATCTCTGATTTTATTAATTTGTGTCTCTTCTCTCTTTCTTTTGGTCAGATTTGCTAAGGGTTTATCAATCTTGTTTATCCTTTCAAAGAACCAACTCTTTGTTTCATTAATTCTTTGGATTGTTCTTTTTGTTTCTATTTCATTAATTTCTGCCCTAATCTTTATTATTTCTTCCCGTCTACTGATTTTTGGTTTGCCTTGTTCTTCTTTTTCCAAGGCTTTAAGGCGAAGCATTAGGTCGTTTACTTGCGACCTTTCTAATTTCTTAATATAGGCACTTAAGGCTATAAATTTACCTCTTAGAACTGCCTTCATTGTGTCCCAGAGATTTTGGTATGTTGTGTTCTCATTATCATTTGACTCTATATATTTTTTGATTTCCTTTTTGATTTCTTCATTGACCCACTCATCATTTAGTAGTGTATTGTTTAGTTTCCATGATTTTGTGTATGCTCTATAGCCTTTCTTGCCACTGATTTGTAGTTTAATTCCATTGTGGTCAGATAGAATGCAAGGAATTATTTCAATTTTCCTGAATTTGTTAAGATTTGCTTTGTGTCCTACTATATGGTCTATTTTAGAGAATGTTCCATGTGCTGCTGAAAAGAATGTATATTCTGCAGCCTTTGGATGAAATGTCCTGTATATATCTGTTAGGTCCATTCCTTCTATGACCTCATTTAGTCCAGATGCCTCTCTGTTTATTCTTTCCCTGGATGACCTGTCAATTGATGAGAGTGGAGTGTTAAAGTCACCCACCACCACTGTGTTTGGTGTTATCTGTGACCTTAGTTCTAATAGTGTTTGTTTGACGAATTTGGGAGCACCATGTTAGGTGCATATATGTTTAGGATTGTAATGTCCTCCTGTTGGAGTGTGCCCTTAATCAATATAAAGTGACCTTCCTTATCTTTCTTTAGTAACATTGGACTAAATTCTACCCTCTCTGATATTAGGATGGCAACCCCTGCATGTTTTCTAGGCCCATTTGCTTGAAACACCGTCTTCCAACCTTTCACCCTAAGATAATGTCTATCCTTTGTAGAAAGGTGAGTTTATTGGAGACAACAAATTGTAGGATCCTGCTTTTTAACCCAGTCTGCAAATCTATGTCTTTTCTTTGGGGCATTGAGACCGTTGATATTAAGAGATATTATTGAAAGGTGTGTATTTATGTTTAACATTTTTGTGTGTGTGTGTGTTTCTGGTTCTACCTGTGCTCTCTTCTGTTAACTGGTATTTGAGTATAGCTTGTTTTTTCTAGGTTCCTTATATGTGTGCTTTTCCTTTTGTTCAGCATGGAGGATTCTATCAAGTATTTTCTGTAGAGCTGGTTTTGTCTTCAAATACTCCTTTAACCTGCTTTTGTCATGGAATGTCTTTATTTCTCCATCTATTTGAATGGATAACTTTGCAGGATAAAGTAACCTTGGTTGACAGTTGTTATCTTTCAGAACTTGGATTATATCACTCCAAGCCCTTCTGGCTTTAAAAGTTTGTGTTGAATAATCTGCTGTAATCCTGATGGGCTTGCTTTTGTAGGTAACTTGATTTTTCTCTCTAACTGCTTTCAATATTTTTTCTTTGGTGTGTGTGTTTGGAAGTTTGATTATAATATGGCGAGGAGAGGTTCTTTCTGGGTTTTGTCTGGCTGGGGTTCTAAAGGCTTCCTGTATCTGTATTGGCACCTCTTTCCCAATTTGGGGGAAATTTTCCTCTATGATTTTGTTGAAGATGCCTACTATGCCTCTGGAGTGGAGTTCTTCTCCTTCTACTATGCCCTGAATTCTTATATTGGATCTTTTCATAGTGTCCCGAATATCTTGAAATTCCCACTCATACTTTTCTATAAGTTTGTCTTTCTCTTTGTTGGACTGCATTAGGTCTGCCACCTGGTCTTCTAGCTTAGATATTCTGTCCTCTCCCTCATCCATCCTACTGGTGAGATTTTCTACAGAGTTTTTTATTTCATTAACTGTGTTCTTCATTGCTAGTAATTCTGACTGGTTTTTCTTTATTATTTCTATTTCCCTATTTATGTCTTGTATTCCCTTCTTTATTTCATGAAATTGGTGTCCTGCATCTTCTTTGATTCCTTTGATTTCCTCTTTAAGGTCCTCTTTGACTGCTTTGATTTGTTCTCTGACTTCTTTGAACATATTTACAATCATTCTTTTGAACTCTTTCTCAGGCATTTCCTCTAACTCTTTCTCACTGGAGGACATTTCTGATGCATTAATACTTTTAGGTGGATTTATATCGTCTTGCTTTTTAGTGTTTCTTGTGTTATAATATATATATTTTTGCATCTTGGATTAAGTTAATGCTTAGATTTTCTAGCTAGCTGTGTATTCTTAGCTGTATCAATTGATTTGATGTAATATATTTTCAGGGTAGGACCTTAAGGTATTAGGTGTGGCTCTTAAGACTCTCAGAGTATCTACAAAGATGTTCTTAGGGGTTGAGTTTCCCTGCTATAGGAGTATTCAAGCAGGCTGAGTGGAATAAAATACAGGTAGATTCTAAAATTTAACTAAACACTGTACACATTCAATCAAAAACAGCCCCGAGTATGTATGCAAGAGTAGTTATTATAATGACCAGATCCTCTATCAACAAAGAGGTTTAGATTTCTGGTCTGTTGAGGGATCCAAGTCAGCTTGTGACCAAGTGAGACCCTTCCCTGGTGTAATCCCAGTTACCTTGGGTGATTTTGGTCTCAGTCAAGTTGCTGCCTGGGTCGTCGGGCTGCTGTTCTGATTTCTGGAGCTGGGCACTTGCTTTTCCTACGGGGCAAACTGAGCCACTGCTGCTGCCTCTGCTGCTGCCGTAGCTGCCACCACCGGAGCCACCACCGCTGCTGAAGCTGCCGCTGCCGTGTCCACCGCCGCTGCTCCCCCCGAAGCCGCTGCTGCGGGATCTGCCGCTGCCTCCACTCCTGGGTCTGCTGCTGCTGGGGCCGCTGGTACCGGTGCCGGAGCCGCTGAAGTTGCTGCCGAACTCTGCTCCTGCTTGGGTCCCGCTGTCAGCCCAAGTCGGCGTGGCCGGGTCCCGGGCCGTTGCTGTGTTCGCTGGAGCTGGGTTCAGGCGGTGGGGGAGGGGAGGGAGCCGCGGCTGCTCTGGTTGTCTCGCTGCTCCATGTGATCTTCTACCTCGCGGTTTGCTCCTCCGCTGCCCGCTGCCGCTCTCCCCTCACGTGTCCCGAGTTACAGAGAGCGCGTTGTGAGGGGAAAATCCTGCTCCTGGCTTTTCCTACGGCTTGAGCCGAGTCTGGCGGTTTTCTGCTGCGCCGCGGCCGTGGCGGTTGGCCGAGCTGCCCGAGCCACTTTTCCCGCCTGTGCGGGCTCTGGATGCTCTATAACTCTTCTACTTCTCCGCTGCCGCTTCAATTTCCTATACACCTCAGTTTTTAGTAAAAGTGTGTATTTTGCTGAGTTTTTTGGGTCTTTTTCCCCCCTAGGCTGCTTTGGCGTGGTACCTACACTGTCATCTTAACTGGAAGTCTCCATAAAATTCTTAAGCGAACTAACCACTGTTTCCATTGTGACTTCCTGAACTTGTTGAATTCCTTCTAATATTTTATTAAAAGTGACTGGAACAATTTAAATATTTTAAGTAGAACAGCACCGTATTAAAACCCATATCTGATTTTGTATTGCTGGTAGAATAGATACTAACCTTCTTAGTTTAGCACTGAGAGCTCTATGTGATCTGACTTCATTCTACCCCAACCCTGTCTGTTACTGCTTTTTCCAAAGCAGCATGCATCTTGTGTGGATCTTCGTATATTATGCCCAGAATCACTTTGGAATTGACATTTTTTAAAAAAGGTTTATTTATTTGAGAGTGACAGACAGAGAAAGAGGGAGAGAGAGAATGGGTGCATCAGGGCTTCCAGACACTATGAATGAATTCCAGATGCATGTGCTATCTTGTGCATCTGGCTTACATGGGTCTTGGGGAATCAAGCCTCAAACCATGATCCTTAAGCTTCACAGGCAAGTTCTTAACTGCTAAACTATCTCTCCAGGCCCTGGAATTGACTTTAAAGGTTCTATCTATGCTAGACTCTATTAGAATTTCAGGCAATCAAAGGCTATGCATTCTAGACAAGATTATCCTCCATGCATTCTCTAGTCTTGAAAGCCGATAGCCCTTAGTAGATACAACAAATTGTTCAGTGTTTTTCGTTTATTATCCATATGCTCATCCACCCTTCATCTGTCATCCATCCATACCTATTTTCTATTATCTATCTATATATCTATCATCTGGCATCTATCAATCTGTCTTTCATTTATCTATCGAGGATATCATGCATCTTCAGCTATGTAGTCAAATATGACCTTGAACTTCTGATCCTCCTGAATCCACCTCCAAAACACTGGGATTATAGGTTTGGGCCCTCCTGCCTGGTATCTGATGTGGTAAGTCTCTTGGATGCTAGACAAACGCCCTATCAACTGAACTCCAGCTCTAGCCCTGCTCAATGTATTTGAAAAGCTGTGGGCTTTTATATCTTCTATTTTGCTTCTAGCACTGTCTACAGTTGAAGCACCCTTTTCTGATTTTTTTTTTATTAAAATTGTATGACCATGGGCTGGAAAGATTGGTCAGTGGTTAAAGGCACTTACTTGCAAAGCCTAATGACCCAGTTTTGATCCCCTAGTATCTATGTAAAGCAGATGCACCAGGTGGTGCATGTGTGGAGTTCCTCTGCAGCAGCAAGAGACCCTGCAGCACTCATACTTTCTCTCTTTCTCTGTCTCTCTCTCTCTCTCAAATAAAATAAAATTTAAAACTTCTATAGATCTTTCAAGATCCAGCCCCCAAACCCACCTTTTTTTTGATAATTTGCATGTATAATCACAAAGATTGACTTAATGGTCCATTTCCTGATGCTCCTTGCTTCTCTGTAATGACACTGATTTCATTTTTAATGATTTCTCATGCTTTCTGTTTTTTTTAAAATGCATTTAAAAATAAATAAAATGGGCTGGAGAGATTGCTTAGTGGTTAAGGCATTTGCCTGCAAATCCAGAGGATCCTGATTTGATTCTCCAGGACCTACGTAAGCCAGATGCAAAAGGGGGGGGGCGCATGCATCTGGAGTTTGTTTGCAGTGGCCATAGGCCCTGGCATGCCCATTCTCTCTTTCTCTCTCTCTCAAATAAATAAATTAAAATCTATTTAAAATGAAAAATAAATTTAAAAATTCATTTGCTTTATGGTCCCCTCCTTATTTATACTGTTAATAACCATTGTCTCCCAGCAGCTCCCATATCATTTTCCAACATTCTGAGCCCTAGCCAGAGGGAACTGGTTTCCTCTCAGTTCCAGAACCTGTGACTGCATTCTGCAGTCTGCAGTCTGTGATGTCTTTGGTAGTAGGATCTTACCTTTTAGCGCTTTCAGATAATCAAGTGTTATGGCAAAGGCCTGTTTTGTTTTGGGGACCTCATGGATCTCTCTGACAAACAGCTCCCTGTGGGGGCTAATTCAATTCTGGTCCTCGGATTACCCACTACCTGATCCCATGATTTTAATGTTGCTTTTTCCTCTTTCAACAGGGCACTTCTGTCTAAACCCCTTTTGTTGGTGGTTATATCTTGTAAAATGGTTACCAGGAGGGTTTCTAAGGAACCTATTCAGGTTATCTTCAGTTATATGGAATTCCCTTCACCACTCTCTCCACCCTACTCCCCCATCCCTTTCCATGCCCTCTATCCTGTCCCTCACCTAGCCTATGGAATATTTCCTTCTCTCTCCCTATTTCTTCCTTCTCCTGGTCTCATTCTAGTTTCATATCCATATGCCTGATGCTTGCTGCAACTTACATTTATCTCCAGATGGAACCTCATATGAGGGAGTATATAGTGCATTTGTCTTTCTGTGTCTGGGTGCCCTTGCTTAGAATAATTTTTTTTCTAATTTAATCTATTTTTTTTCAAATTTCATTATTTCATTTTTCCTTACTGATAAGTAGAATTTCATTGAGTAAATGTATCTCATCTTCATTATCCATTCAGCAGTTGATGGGCATCTGTGCTAGTTCCAAATCTTAGCTATTGTGAGTAAAGCAGCCACAAACATGGCTGAGCAAATATATCTACAGTAAAGAATGAAGTTTTTATGGTATATGCTCAGAAGTGGTATATCTGGATCAAATGCTAGATCTATTTTCATCTTTTTGAGGCGTCTTCATACTGATTTCCAAGCGGTTGTATAAAGTCTGCACTCCCACCAACAGTGGATGAGAGTTTCTCTTTCCCTGTAGCTTCACCAGCATTTGTTGCCATTCAATTTTTTGATGAATGCCCTCCTGACTGGAGAGAGATGAAATCGTAGAGTTGTTTTGATTTATATTTCTCTGATGACTAAAGATGTTGAATATCTCCTTAGGTATGTAATGGCCATTTGTATTTCTTCCTTTGAAAATTCTCAGTTCAAATCTCTACCTCTTTTTTTGATTGGGTTACTTGGTTTGTTATTGCTAAGTTTATTGAGTTCTTTATAGGTTCTAGATATCAGGCCTCTGTCAGAAGTATAGTTGAAGTTTTTCTACCATTCTGTGGGTTGTCTATTGATTCTGTTGAATTCTATTTTTCTTGTCTATACAATAACTTTTTAGTTTTATGAGGTCCCAATGGTTGAGTATTTGTCTACTTTCCTGTGATACTGGAATCTTATTTAAGAAGTCTTTCTCTATACCTGTATCATGGAGAGTTCTCCCTAATTTTTCTTCTAGTTGTTTTAGAGTTTTAGTCTTTATATTGAGGTCTTAATCCATTTAGAGCTGACTTTTGTGCAGGATGAGAGAAGTGGGTCTGCATACAGTTTTTCGCATGTAGTTGTCCAATTTTTTTCCAGAACCATTTGTTGAAGATGCTATCTTCTCATGAATAAGCAGGGATCCTTGAAAGCTATGAAATCATCCAGCTGAGCAATAAATATACACTTGTTAAATAGTGACATATAGCCTTTTTGGGTAACCAACTATTCCCTGATTGAATATGAGGCCCACTTAGTGGGGTGGAACCCATATCTGGTACTGGAAACCAAGTCAGTATCTCACTGACAGGAAACCCATAGACTCCAGAGAGATGCCCTTATGGCTCTCTGAACAAGAAGAGTGTGCGTACACACCAAAACATTCAATAGCTGTGTATAATCCCTTTAATCTAAGCTGCTCTCGTTCTTGGTTGGAGAATCTGTTTTCTTTTTCAGATGGCTGAGAAAATTGAGGAGATTCAAGACCCATCAGCATGTCAAGAAAAAATGGCCATTGTCTACCATAAGACATGCCACCTCTACCACATCTTCAGGGGCCCAAAATTGCAGAGAAAATGTCAACAAAACTATTTCTCCCACTGCTAGCCTGACAACAAACTCCAAGGAAAGGCAACAGATACAATGGGTGATCAAAATACATTGAATCAGAAACCCAGAGGCTATGGGAACTCAAAACTAAACCAGACTGCTAACATACTCACTAAGGCTGAGGGACCATTGTGGAAGAGGGAACAGGAAGACTGCAAGAGCCACAGGGTGGATAGAAGTATCCAGATACACAGTCATGCCCCCAACCCCACCCTGCCAAAGATGGACTGAGACCTTATTTAACCAACAGTGAACACCAGTAACCCTATTGAGGAGAGGCCTTAGGGAAAGTGAGAGTGGGACTAGGGGAGAGGGAATACAAGACCACAACTTCTGAAAATTAATGAAAATAAATTTTTAAACATTCATTTACTTGTTTGACTGACTTATTAATTGTCCATATGCTTTCCTTCCTTGTCCTTGGTTTGCTTGTGATCCCTCACCTTAGCTGGTATTCTTTTTCTCTCTCTTCTTCCCCATGGTCACACAGCACTTAACAGTGTTAATTGTGCGAGGCCTGCAATAAGGTTCCAGAGCACAAGCCCCATTGAGCCATTCATGGAGTCCATCAGAGATCGTGGTTCCTGGGTGCAAGTAGCAATATAGAAAAACAAAAGCACATCAAAGGATAGGATATTATTTTTCATGGAAAAGAACTATTACCATGAGTATTTCCCTTCTCTTGCCACAAACCTAATATAATGATGTAGAGCTGGTAACTATCTCTTTGTAGATTGGTCCCGTTTCTAAAAAAAAAAAAAAAAAATCAAAGGCAGAATGATTTTCCAGAGAAAGTAGAATTCAGAAACATGCAGCATGGGCTGGAGAGATGGCTTAGTGGTTAAGCGCTTGCCTGAGAAGCCTAAGGATCCTGGTTCAAGGCTCAATTCCCCAGGACCCATGTTAGCCAGATGCACAAGGGGGCACTCACATCTGGAGCTCGTTTACAGAGGCTGGAAGCTCCGGCGCACCCATTCTCTCTCTCTCTCTCTGTGTCTCTCTCTCTGTTGCTCTCAAATAAATAAACAAAAAATTTTTTTAAAAAAGAAACATGCAGCATGCTGAAGAAGCTATTTACATATTAGGTGTCAGCAGAAGGACTGAAATACATTGAAGTTAGAAATTGATTTGCAATATTTGCTTGCTCTTTAAAATATCTCTAGTGCCTAGCTTCTTAAACTATAAGGGGGTGGGGGTCACATAACTGAATGTGGGGATTGCAAAAAATTCTCTAATAGTAAGAGATTACTGAAGAGCAATAACTAAAAATGAAACAGGCAATGACTGGTGTTTTGGGCTGTGTTTACCTGTGCTGCATGACATGACCTCAGTGCAGTGCTGGTTCTGAATGCAAAACAAGTGAACCTTGTATTGAGTGTGCTGTCATACCACATAATACCAATGCATACTGCCTGAAGCACCTCAGCTCAAATTCTAGACTATTGTATGTCATGAATTGCAGTGTTTTTACCGTACACACAAAATTTCCTGCTCTTGTAGAAACATAATGGTTTGATTATGGGAAACAAGACTTTTAATATTTTACTAGTATTTAGCATGTAGCTATAAAATTAGTAGATTTTTTGATTGTATTGTGTTAGAATGTTTGCTTTTAAAAATTAATGCTTGATTTGCTGACTTGAGTTTCATAAAAATTGTTCAATGAATTTAGCCTTGGGTTTAAAGTAGAATTTCCCAACAATTTATGATGATATTAAAAGTGCTTGTGCCATTCCCTTTTCTCATTATTCAGATTTTATTTCTTGCCTAATTTTGTTTCTTCAAAGTCAATGTGTCTTTTAAAAAATACTATATCATACAGTCTGTCATGTTTCCCCCTCCCCCACCTCCACTATAAAACAGTATGAGAAGTACTGGGGAGGAGGCAGTTTTAGTGTGTACTATAGGCTTGTATCCGCCCATCATCCTGCATACACATAGCAAAATGGCAACACCTACAGTTGGCCAGAATGATGTTCCAAGTCTCAGCCCTAGGCTAAGGTTATGCCAATTAATACCATGGTGATAACAGAATAGAACCTCACTCATTGGTTTCCCTTTAGTTTTTTCCCTTTTTTGATTTTAGTTTTTCGAAGTAGGATCTTGATCTATCCCTAACTGACCTGTAATTCACTCGGTAGTCTTAGGGTATTCTTGGACTCACAGAAATCCTACTACTTCTGCATCCCAAGGGCTGAGATTAAAGGCATGCACTGCTATGCCTGGCTTGGTTATTTAAAAATTATTTATTTATTTATTTATTTTATTCTTAGAGAGACGAAGAGAATGGGCATGTCAGGGCCTGTAGCCACTGCAAATGAATCTACATCCATGCACCACCATGTGCATTTGACTTACATATAGGTTCTGGGGAAATCAAGCCTGGGTCCTTAGTTTTTGCAGGCAAGTGCCTTAACTGGTAGGCCATCTCTCCAGCCCTCCATTTACTTCCATGGCATAACACCCTTTAAACTGTCTCACTTGGCAAGGTCCAAAGCAAAGAAATATAGAGAGCGCATTTTACCTGGCCAGGAATAATTGTAAGTGAAAGCAGAAATAATTTTCCTGGGTGACAAAAACGAATTTGTTTTGTTACATTTTTTCATTAAGTCCCTAGCACCTGAAGAGTAGCAAGTTTTCATGTCGGGTTTCTACATGCATGCAGTTTTTCACACATCTACTTCAAAAGGAATCTCTTTCATTCAAATATAGCACAACAAGGAAAAAAATACTTTTGGAGGCGTAGGGTGAGGACAAGTGAGTATATATGCTCAGGCCTTATGTATGGCCAAGATGGTACACTTCCATATATAGAAGCAGTGAATGCTGTTAAAGTGCTATTCACACACAAAAAGACAGTCTAACATTAACACACAACTCAACTGCACTGCTAAATATGGTTGCCTTTATTTTCTTTTTTTCTTGCCCTGCCATCTCTAAACAAAATAAAATTACAGGGCTTAAATTGACAACACATTAAAATCAGCAATAAGTTATGAAAATCATAAAGCTTCTTTTAAGTAATTAAGAGTAGTTAAATTAGTTAAAGAAGAAAAAAGTCCAAACAGCTGGGGGTGAGGTCTCCAGGAAGGACTCCCAGGAGAGGACCAGGGGTAAGGTCTCCAGGAAGGCTTCCCAGGAGAGGACTAGGGGTAAGGTCTCCAGGAAGGCTTCCCAGGAGAGGACTAGGGGTAAGGTCTCCAGGAAGGCTTCCCAGGAGAGGACTAGGGGTAAGGTCTCCAGGAAGGCTTCCCAGGAGAGGACTAGGGGTAAGGTCTCCAGGAAGGCTTCCCAGGAGAGGACTAGGGGTAAGGTCTCCAGGAAGGCTTCCCAGGAGAGGACCAGAAGGAAACTTAAGACTTTGAAAGACACAGGGCACACATGGCATCAAAAGGCAGGCTAGAAATTTCACTTAGAGGAAAATAACATTTCTAAAAATATAAGAGCAACAATTGCACCTGCACAGCATGTTTATGAGAAAGAGACTGCATATAGAAAATGGCAGCTGGGCTGGAGAGATGGCTTAGCGGTTAAGCGCTTGCCTGTGAAGCCTAAGGACCCCGGTTCGAGGCTCGGTTCCCCAGGTCCCACGTTAGCCAGATGCACAAGGGGGCGCACACATCTGGAGTTCGTTTGCAGAGGCTGGAAGCCCTGGCGCGCCCATTCTCTCTCTCTCTCCCTCTATCTGTCTTTCTCTCTGTGTCTGTTGCTCTCAAATAAATAAATAAAAAATTAAAAAAAAAAAAGAAAATGGCAGCAAATCATTATGTTAAAATGGAGACAAGTGCTGAACTTAACTATGAGAGTGTGTCTACTATGTATGTCAGTTGGTTAAAAGCTGGTAAAATGTACTAAAAGAAACCAAAAACAACAAAGACCTTTGTTTTCTAACTGGCCCAGACATCATTCATTTTGTGCACTATAAGGAGTGAGGTGTGAAGGCTTTATCATTATCAAATGCTGCATCAAAATAGATGATTTTTTCCCATGTGTTTTTTCCACTATAAAAGACATCTATGTTTACTTATGGGCAAGCTTTAAAAAGACGTCATTTTGGTTTTCAACGCATATAAACAGTTATCAAAATCTCAAATGCTGCCGTAGCTCAGACCTTGGCCCGCTAAACTGTGTGTACAACTTTTCAGATCCATGCAGACATAGAAGCATGTGGAACTTTTTCTTTCTGGCTCCCAAATCCATACACCTAGGCCTGTGTGATGAAGGTTGCCGTGCATGGCCTGGCCCCATGTTGCCCCACTTTCTGTCTTCTCTCTGCTTCCTGCCCTGCTGCCATGTTTTCCCTGCCAAGATGGGCTGTACCCTTTCTTAAGCTGTAAGCCAAAATAAAGCCTTACTCTCTTAAACAGCTTCATGTCAGATATTTGGTCTCAACAATGAGAAAAGTAGCTAACACTCAAGGGTAGTTTTGGGGGAAATGACTCAGTGGTTAAAGGTGCTTGTTTATAAAGCTGTCCAGGTTAAATTCTCCAGTACCCATGTAAAGCCAGATACCCAAAAGTAGTTTTTTTTTTTTTTTTCTTTCTTCAAGGTAGGGTCTCACTCTAGCCCAGGCTGACCTGAAACTCACTATGTATTCTCAGGATGACCTTGGACTCTCAGGGATCCTTCTCTCTCTGCTTCCCAAATTCTGGGCTTGAAGGAGTGCAGCACCACAGCTGGCCAGGGTAGTTTTTGGTAAACACAGATCCACAGAGCACAGGCATTGTAAGTATGTGTCTTCATTACCTCATTTGGGAAACATCCCTCAGATACATAGCCTTTCTGTAGTACCTATCTTATTCTTTCCAGGATTGGGCCCCTGCTCTGGGGGCTAGGTAGCTCCTGATTATGTGGCAGGAGCTTTCTTGACAAGTTCACTGTGAGACATACAATGGATATGAAGATGTGACGGAACGGGTAAGGCACTGGGGAGCAAACACACCCAGGTGGGAGCCAAAGTGCAGTCTCTCCTTCACCCTGCCTTTTTCTTAAGGTCTTCACAATTTCACTTTTCTCAGGCTCTATGATGAAGGGTGCTAGGGGATGGTTAGGGCTGTTCAGTGAGTTGGGCTATTGGAATCTTCCATTCCCAGAGGCACAGTGGTTCAGGCTTGAGAAAATATTGAATGGATTATATTGCTGAGCTGGAGGGATATAGCAGTAGGAAGGGAAATCTGTCAGAGTGACAACTCCAGAGGGGTTCTGCCTGGGATTTGGAGTGGAGTGACTTGGCTGTTTAATCATCTGGATTCCACTATCTGCAGCCAGTTTCATGACCACAAGCTTTCCTTTGAATGTGAAAACAGCTGTTTTGCAAATACCATTTTATTTGGGCATGTATGTGGAAGCTGTCACTATAGAATAGTTTAAACATGAGGAAATACAGTCCTGGGTCTGCTAGGTCAGAATAAATTACCACTGCTAAAGAAATGATGAAATTGATCATGACCTCTGCTTGTTATTATTAGAGATGCAGATTTTAGGGGTGCTGCTTTCATAGCAGGGCATACTTCAGGGAGGATAGATCCACAACCATCGGGACTGTATCTGTAATGATGGCTTTTGAAATGGCTCCACCATTCTGTGACAACCATTTTCCTCTGCAGAAAGCCTCAGGTATCTGTGAGGTAGAAGAGAGGATGTGTTTATGTGTTGAACAGTGCACAGGACCCATGAAGAGTCTTGATCCTGAACTTCATACTAACAAATCAGCCAATTCTCCAAGTCCACTCCCAGAAGCCAGGAGAGAAAGCGGTTTAGTGATCCACGAGGGGGAAACCAAGTAAGTTGGAACATAGTTCAGGAGGTGAGAGTCCGCCCATCCAACCCTTGCTTCAATTACCTTTTCCTTGGTGAGAGGCTATCTCAGAGGCCCTGAACAACCAACCGTATGGTGAGGGGAAGCAACAGTGGTGAGGGCGAGGGATATAACAACTAAGCCCTTTTCCTAACACAGAGGTGTTCATTGGTTGCAAAAAAAATGCTAGGATTTTAGAATCATCAAGTTCCCATTTATTTCAATATCCTGATGATGGCAGCTGGAGAACTTAATTCAAGAAATAGATTTGGTGAAATATATTCAAGTTGAGATTTCATTTGATAATCCTTAGGTGCCATATAGTGAGCTGGATGTGGAGCAGGAGGCTCTGGGAAGGAGTGATAAGATCACCTCTCCATGTCATTGAGACATTGTAAATAGCAGACTGCTGGATTCAGCTTGCAAAGTGACAGTTTGGTGATGTCATTATTATGCAACCTTGTAAAATGCTCTGATGTAATATGAAATAATAGTCAGGCTTACATGTCACACTAAATGTCATGGTTTGCTAGGGCAGTTTTAAAAAGCATGCATATTACTTTCTACTGGAATTTCAAAAGACATCACTAAGTGAAAGACATAGATAATCCCAGTGAAGGACTCTTGTGTTCTACCCAGGACTCAGCCTCAACATGGCCTGAGCTCACTTCCAGGAAGGACCAATGGGGCATAAATCACCTTCAGAAATAGTCTTGATCTAGGTACATCCAGATATGTGTTGATGCAATGGTCTTTCTCAGGATTAGGACACAATAGTGCATCTCACTTTTGGTGGTTCTATGCAGGTGTCCCCCATAAACTTAGGTGTTCTGAATGCTAGGTTTCTAGCTGATGGAGATTTGGAAATTAATGCCTCTTGGAGGCAGTGTATTGTTGGGGCAGGCTTATGGGTCTTATATTCAGTGTCGCCTTGTCAGTGTTTGGCACACTCTCCTATTGCTGTTGTCTACTTGATGTTGGTGAGGGGGTGATGTTCACCTTCTGCTCATGTCATCATTTTTCCTGCCATCGTGAAGCTTCTCCTTGAGACTGTAAACCAAAATAATCCTTTTTTCCCTACAAGCTGCTCTTGATTAGGTGATTTCTGCCAGCAATGCGAACCTGGCTGCAACATCACTGAAGCTCAGTTATCGTTGATCATTCAACACACTGTGGCTTTGTGTATGAACAACAAGAGTCATGCTACATGGCTTAGTCACAGAACCTCTACTTTGAAGATTTTTAAATTTTCTTTACAAATTTTTTTTTTTTTTTTTTGTGTGTGTGTGTGTGTGTGTGTGAGAGAGAGAGAGAGAGAGAGAGAGAGAGAGAGAGAGAGAGAGACAGAGACTCTCTTGTCCCTGCAAACAAACTCCAGACATATTTGCCACTTTGTGCATCTGGATTTACATGGGTACTGAAGAATTGAACCCAGCAAAAAGATACCTTTAGCCACTGAACCTTCTCCCCAGTCCTTATTTTATTTTTTAAAACAGTTTTAAAGGACTTAGCATTGCCTTTTGCTTTTAGTTACATTATGTGACATTTAAGAGGCAATAGTCTTGCACATTTCCAACCTTATGTACTTGTAGGCATTTCCTTTCCTTTCTATGAGAAGTAGATTTTGCTTTATAAGAAAACATGGAATTTTATTTATCTCTTCAAAATCAAATAGTTATTTTACAAATATAAAATTTATGTCTGTTTATGGCCATGTCTATGCTTTTTGTGGATATGATCATTTTGGGTGTTCAATGCTTATCATGGTGTACTCTTTTAGAAGCCATTTTGACTGATATTTAGCCAACCCAAATGGTACTAACAAGGCACTTAACTACTAGGGTGACTACTCACATTTTCTTGGATTGTCCCATTTTCATTTGTTGTGATATCTCCTCTAGCTAGTGTCCCTCAAAAGAGTATCAGTTTAGAAAACAAAATCACATGGTGACTCAACTGAGGTGATATAATGACAGGTATGTGTGACTAAGATGCAATGATGTAGGCAGGGATGGCTTTACCCTAACTGCTACTTAGATAGTTGGCACTGCCCCTCTGGGGATGCTGCAGGGCCTAAATGTTGATTTCCCTATATCTTTTCTCTAGAGAGGAGCACAAGGTAGTTTTCACTTAGTTCTTCAGGTAGATTACCACTCTGAGGGTTGACTATGAAGTGCTACCCCTGGCCCCCAAGCTCATGTGCTTGGTACTATTGGTACTACTGAAGTGTTTTAAATGGCTTGGGAATTTGGGCCTTGCTGGAGGAACTCAGTCACTGTGGGAACATTCATGGAAGGATCTTGTCTTTGATCCCTGCCTGTCTCCCTTCCTCACCACCAGGATATAAACTGTTCTGCTCTTCCATACCCTCCCTGCCATGACAGTTTGACATCTTTGAAAATGTGAGCTAAAACAAACTATTCCTCCCATTTATAATTTTTCTACCTGGTATTTGATCATGATGATGTAAAAACAATGAATACACATACTTTGTGGAAGTAAACTATAAAATCTATTCTCTTGCTGAGTTGTTTTTTTTTTTTTTTTTTTTTTTTTTTTTTTTTTTTTGGTAGTGCCTTTATGTAGCCCAGACTGACTATGAATTCACTATGTAGTCTCAGCCTGGCCTCGAACTCACAGTGATCTCCTGCCTCAGGTTCCTGAATGTTGGTATTAAAGATGTGTGCCACTATGCCCTGATGATTTTTTTTCTCAATTTTTATTAACATTTTCCATGATTATAAAAAATATCCCATGGTAATACCCTCCCTCCCATGATTTCCCCTCCCCATCTCAATCAGTCTCTCTTTTATTTTGATGTCATGATCTTTTCCTCTTCTTATGATGGTCTTGTCAGGCACTATGAGGTCATGGACATCCAGGCCATTTTATGTCTGGAGGGAGCACGTTGTAAGGAGTCCTACCCTTCCTTTGGCTCCTACATTCTTTCTGCCACCTCTTCTGCATTAGACCTTGAGCATTGGAAGGTGTGACCAAGATGTTACTCAGTACTCCAGTCACTTCTTTCCAGCACTATGACACCTTCTGGTCATCCCAAGGTCACGCCATCTGAAAAGAGAAGATTCTCTACCCAAAGTGAGAGTAGCATTAATATAAGGGTATGAATATTAAGAGAAGTGCTTACTGGGCAGTTTGACAAGCATAGTATATACATTTATCCAGACATCAGCAGATGTTACACCCCTAGGGCTCATGACTATCCCTGTTTTAAGTTTTAAGTATCAGGGATGTATTCCCTCCCTTGGAGCAGGCCTCCAGTCCAATTGGAGGGCAGTTGGTTTCCACCATGACAGACCTGCCACTATTGCACCCATTGGCTCATTTGGCCTGGCTGGCCAATTATAAGGCTTGCAGTGTCCACTGTTGAGTATCTTCACTGGGGGTATCTCTTCCTCCCATTGAACTACATGTAGAATGGCTTCTTCCAGCTTTCTGTCAGCTGGTCTACATGGAGGAGGTTATCAGCTCAGTTCCAGCAGGATTTCTCAGTGACCTTGCAGCTCAAGTATGTGGAGTCCTCATCAATAGGGTCTTACCATCTATTCCTCATGGGAAACCAATGGCCTCGGCAATGGCCTATAATGTTTTGGAGGCATCAGGAGCCTCCCTGGCCAAGAACTCACTGGAGATGAAAAGGCCCAAAGTGATGTCAGGGGAAGAGATTGAGTAAAACAAAGGTGGAGGGAGGGCTAATCAAAATCTAAGAGGATACAAATAAATTATATGGAATCCTCCAGTTTTGGACAATGGAACACTTAGGATCCATAGATCATTGTTAGAAAATTTTTGGTGCCAGGGATGGGATACCTCCAGTGAGTTGATGATTCATTTTTTAATGGAAGAAGAGACAGAAATCTATGAAGGATCAGAATGTACTATGAAAACGAGATGCTCTCATTAGTCTTTGGCCAAATGTGAGGCTACATCCATCAAAATCTCTCTAAACTAGCAATGCCTATCCTGTTTAACCTGTCCTGATCTCACTCCAGAGGCTTCTGAGAGTTTAACACTAAAGTAGACTTAAGACACACCCATCAAATCTCAAGGAATTTTGCAGAAGAGAGGGTGGAAAGATTGCAAGAGCCACAGGGTGGGAGGGAATATCCAGAGGCTTCCCCCCCACCACAGTGACTGATTGCTGCTCTCACCATTCATAACCCACAACCCCATGGTGAATACCAGCAATCCCACTAAAAAGGGCCCTCAGTGGAGTTGGGGTAGGGAGGAGGAAAATCAGAGTAACAAATCCATATGAAGTTTCTACTTAATTTTAAAAATGTACCATTTGGAGATCATTTTTCCCACTCTCTGGGTATTTATATTCCCATGCAGGTCCTTGACCATTTTACATTTCATGTTTCTTTTTGATAAACACCAAACTCCCTCCTAATGACTCAGAAAGTGACACTTTCCTCTTCTTCCTTACCTCCCTCCTTTCCTTCCTTCTTTTCTCCTTCTTGCTCCTTCTTTTAATCACTGTTGTAGTGGAAAAAAAGAGCTCTATGTAAATAAAAATAATTCATTCAGAAAAGAACATAGGTACTCCAAAGTTGGTATAAATACTTAAAGAACTAGGCATTTTATTTGTTTTGCAATGTATATATGAATGAATACATAATTAAATGTTTCTTTCCTATCCATTCTCATATTTTATTGGAGGTTATCCTTTCCTCATGTAATACCTACATATCTTCTAACTTCATCGTTTCTTCTTCTCTGAACTATACATACTCATTTACTCTCTTTGACATCCCATTAGAACATGGGTTCTGAGAAGGCTGAGAACATGAATCACCTGTGGAATGTAACCCAGAACATTGAATGTGATGTGTTTAAATATTTACTGAATCCAGAAAAGTTCTCTAAAAGATAATAGAGAAAAAATAATGGGAGGGTTCCAAATTGACTGCCCAGAAAGGAGCCTGCTACTTTTCTAAACTGTAACTTGAGAGAGAAAAAAACTTTAAGGTACTTCTTTAGTACATCTCAACTTTTCAAACAAATATATCAAGGAACATAAAAGAGTAGGTGATTCATTGATATATACGAGGATAACACATTTGTTCATTGATATCTTGGAAGGCTAGTTAGTTGTGAATAACAAATAAACAAACACCTAGAGGTGACTGTTAGCTTGACTAGGTTTAGGGAGTTCTTCAGTGGTCTAAAGCTTTACATTAGAGTTAGGCAACAGTCTGGGTAACTGAGACAGATATTCAGCATGGAATGGAGAATGTTTTGACATGGTTTTGATCAGGAAGTCCATAAAGCCATTGGTATCGTTAGGTTTTGAGTTCAGCTTATTACAATAGATAAAGAAGCCATGCTCTGTGCAACAACAGAGTGACCTTGAAAAGCAAATACAAAGGTGAAACGAAACAGATAATAGAGAACATGGACAGGAAGCCTGGCACATCATGGACTTGAGGGAGACAGGAAGGCCAAAGAGTGAACTGCAACACCATTCCTGATAGACCTACATGTCAGAAATCTTGAAGGTCAAGTTGGAGAAATGTCTTTTCTTGTCTTGGTCTGCATGCTGGGTTTTTCAGGGGCTGAGAAGCCTGTATCACAAATGTTCCAATGCTTAGTCTAGGGCCATATAAAAACATCTGGAACTTAATTCATGGGAAACATCAGAAATGTGGTTCCTATGGGGTCAGTGTTCTTTCACACCCAGTGTGAGACCATCATGGACTGATTTGGAGCCATGTTTGTATAGATGGACTGAAATTCAACCTGACATTGATATTGGTTGGCATGAGATTGAGCTTTTTCTTTGAATCTGATCTTGTCTACATCTTTCCTGTCTGATATGCAGAGTGCTCAGAATTTCTCTGTCTCTCCAGTTTTCCAGAGATACTGTGGGGGCAGCCCAGTCAGCTTGCTGGTTTCCTGGGGTTGAGCTCCAGTATAAACCTATCTTAAGTCACTCTGAATTTGTCTTACCAGTTAATAGTCTCATCTGCATCCAAGATCAAACCATCAACATTGCTCAGAGTCCTAGGAGGTGTACTTAATCCAGTTCCCCCAGACCTCATCTCTTAGATGTCCTTCTCCATTAATACTTCCCAGTCGCATGCCTCATCCAGATCACAGTTCTTTGGAGGCTTTGGGACCCACTTATCTGACCCGTTAACCTCTCCAAGAAGGTGCTTGGTCCTCTGGCCTCAAGTAAAGTGTCTTACTCCTGCTTACTCTGGTCACCTCTGGCTGCTCCTTAAAATGTAGGAAGTAAGGTGGCAAGATGTAACCCATCAGTAGCTTTTACAACTGTAAGACAGAGGAACACAGCCTGGCTATAGTGTCATTCCCTTTTTGGATGGACCTGAGTTTCTGTGGACGCTCACCAGAAAACTTTCTTCCCTCCCTTCCTTCCTTCCTTCCTCCCTCCCTCCCTCCCTCCCTCCCCTCCCTCCCTCCCCTCCCTCCCTCCCTCCCTCCCTCCCTCCCTCCCTCCCTCCCTCCCTCCCTCCCTCCCTCCCTCCCTCCCTCCCTCCCTCCTTCCTTCCTTCCTTCCTTCCTTCCTTCTTTCTTTAACTCACTCTGTAGCCCCAGGATGACCTTCTACTCATGGTGATCTTCCTATCTCAGCCTTTGGTACTGTGATTAAAGGCACGGGCCACCACTCTTGGCAGAAAACTGTTCTGTGATTGAACTTATTGAACTTTCTCTTTCTTCTTTCTTTCCCTGCTCCTCCTTTGCACTGACCTATATATTGAAGTTTCCCGGATGTTGATCAAGGTCCACAGATATTCAGGATTGTCCTAATTCCTGGGACAAGATTTTAGGGAACAACATATAGGAGAGTAAGTGACTCCTTGTGGAGTTTAGATCTCTTGCATGCTGGCTCTTGCTTTGCACTTAATTGGTTCACACTAGTCAAAACTTACAGTTCTTGAACAGGCTGAAAGTTTAAAAAGACATATTTAATGATGTGTAGCTGTCAGCTACAGGAGAGTGCAGAAAGAAGGGAAAGGTTGCTTTTGGTTTCTTTTTCTTGCCTGGGGAAGATCATTATTTCCTTGCCTCTTAGTCAATACATTCCTTTTGGGAATATTTTCAGTTTCAGCCACTAGGTGGAGGCTCAACCCTATGCATAGCTCACTAAAGAACCTGTTCTGACTTCTGGGTTAAAAGCAAGGTCTTTTTGAGAATTGACATGGAGGGAGTGTATTTGTTTTCTTCCAGGAAGTCAACTTAAAAGGTTCTTCCATGAGTGGCTTCAGGAAAGGAGGCCATTTTTCCAGTCTCTACCCAGTTCTACTCTTCACTGGCCCTCCTCTCCTCGTGTGAAAAATGGGGAGAAGAGTGGTGTATTGCCTTGGGACTGTTGCATTGTGGTAATGTGGCTATTATTGATCAGCACACTTCAGATTACATGCTAGATCACACCCAGAAAACTCCTTAGTAGGCTCAGTTTACCATCTTGGTGCCCTATGGATAGAGCACAAGTGCATGTTTTTTTTTTTTTTTCTCTTAGTCTTTTCTCTAAGGCACCTAGCTATGCCTCCTGCCCACAGGACAGGGTCACCTTTATGTCTGACCAGAATTCTGGCACAGGAATGTTAGCTTGCTCTTCTCTACCTATCCTGCTTCTAGGTGACTATATCCTTGGGGGAAGATGCTCTGCATGATAACACTCAAGGTTATCTGTTCTAGCCCCTCCCTGAACCCTCGTAGTCCAGAGTCCTTTTGTTGGCATATCCTCCCTTTGTAACCATTGTGTATGTAACTGGCATTTTAAAAATACTTTTTTGTTTATTTTTATTCATTTATTTGAGAGCGACGGACAGAAAGAGAAAGAGGCAGATAGAGAGAGAAAGAGAGAATGGGCACACCAGGGCCTCCAGCCACTGCAAACAAACTCCAGAACATGCATCCTTTTGTGCATCTTGCTAACGTGGGTTCTGGGGAACCGAGCCTCAAACTGGGGTCCTCACGCTTCACAGGCAAGCGCTTAATTGCTAAGCCATCTCTCCAGCATTTAAAATACTTTTTTTTTCCATAGCTGGACACTCTATTAGATCAAAATCTTTTTAAAAAGAATATTTATTTATATATTTGCAAGAGAGAGAAAGAGAAGAGAGACGAGAGACAGACAGAATGGGCACTCCAGGCCTTCTAGCTGCTGGAAATGCACTCCATATGCATGTATCACCTTGTGTATCTGGCTTTACATGGGTACTGGGGAATTGAACTCTGGGTTGTTGGGCTTTTCAGGCAAACGCCTTAACTGCTAAACCATCTCTCCAGCCCTAGACCAAACATCTTTGAACACGGTCTGGTTTGATAGACTTGTTCAGTGGCTTTTCTGGCCAGCCATTAAGCTGGTATATTTTTTGTGCATTGCTAATGGGCAGTGCTTCTTCACTTCCAGCAGTCTAGGAGGAGAGCCCAGTTTTTCGGTATGTCCACATAGCGGATGGTAGGGAATACAGAGTTATCAGTTCTCCAAGTAGCTGCTGTAGATGCAGAACTACAATAGGAAAGATGCCTATCACACACAAAATGTACTTGCACAGTAGCTGGCCAGGTGCAAGTGGAGTCTTTGGTACAAATATTTTGTCCTCCTTTTATTTATTTGTTTTTGAAACCATTGTATTTTTTTTTTTTTCCTGTTGAAGCTTGCTGAAGGATGTTGCTGGGTGGTTCCTTTCCTAATACCTCCAATGGGCAGTAGGACTAGCAGTTGAAAACAACAAATATGAGCTGTCTCTCATTATAGAGAGAGTCATCAAGTCCGTCCCCCGCCCCCCCGCGCTTATTAAGAAGCACTGGACAATCCTACTGAGTGGGAGTCAGGGAGCTTTGTTAGGCAGTTAAGGTGACTGGGCTCCTGAAAGTAAAGGCAGGAATATCTGTCCTCATAATCTGCCCTTGCTAAAGATCAAAGGTTCTGACTTATTATATCTTGTCTAAAACAGTTCCCTAGACCTGTTTTTCACAGTCTTACTTCTTATGTCTGGCCTAAAAGAGTTCCCTAGACCTGTTTTACCACAAACAACCTGAGGCCCTCCTGGGTGGGAGGTCCCCTTTCCTAGAATTTAAATCTAATCCTGGCATTGTGGTTAGTCAAGTTCAGCCTCCAGAACTTTGCATCATGGCTGGCCTCTTCATGAGCCAGCCCGTAGCCCAGACCAATCAACTGTCACCATGGCTCACCTGAGCCAGAAAGTAAAGCCCACTACAGTAAAGTTATAAATATGTTTATGAGGAGAGGACAAACTCTCTTGGTGGCTTGTTCATCACTCCTGTACCTCCAGGATCTGGTAAGTCTCCCCTATTCTTGAGCCCCCGTCTCCCCTCTCTACCCTCTCTTGCCCTCCATATGGCAGGAGCTCTCTGTTTTTTTTTCTTTTCTCTCTAAATCTTTTTTCACACTTCTTCTAGGTCCACATGGGCTCTCAGACCATGTGGATGTATTTATTTTCCTTTCCTTGGTGGTGTACTTTCCTAAATAAATATAATAATTATACTTCTCAGTTTGTTTTTTCCTATTCTTTGGTTAAATACAAACCCAAACCTAGGATACAGGGCTCAAGGGTTTCCTGAACTCCCCACAGATCCGGTATCACTACCATCCCCAAACACTCGCAATTCACTCCCTCAAGTTTATCTAAGAAAACTTAGGGTGACAGTTCTGTGAGTTTTATTATATGTGTATGTGTCTATCAAAGACTCATTAGGTTGAAACAAAAGACCCAATGTGATTAAAAAAAATAAAGGTGCTGTCTTTGGAGGTGATTTAGTCATGAGGACTTTACCCTTAGTGATGAGATTAGTGAGCTATAAGGAAGTAATGAGTGACTATTTCATCCCTCCATCTTCTGTCATCTAACAGTGTTCACTCCTCCTTCCACATGAACAAGATGCAGTAAGAAGTTCCTTATTGGACACCAAATACTGGTACTTGAACTTGGACATCCCAGTCTCTGGAATTATATCAAGTCAATTTCTGATTTTTTAAAATTTATTTTTATTCTATATGGACATATTTAGTATATAAACAGCACATGCTGGTACCATCCTTTCCCTTCTCCCTGCTCGGTTCCCCAGGTCCCACGTCAGCCAGATGCACAAGGGGGCGCACGTGTCTGGAGTTCGTTTGCAGAGGCTGGAAGCCCTGGCACGCCCATTCTCTCTCTCTCCCTCTATCTGTCTTTCTCTCTGTGTCTGTTGCTCTCAAATAAATAAATAAATAAATAATTAAAAAAAAACAGAAATACAAAGCATAGGTTGAACTGAGCTTGGGTTAAGGCAGGGATTAAATTAAAAACAAACTAAAACTGCTCCATGTTCATACATCATTGAGCTGAGAGGGAGCAACATAATGGTTATAAACCTTGTAAACGCACCTTGTTCTACAAGGTACACTAGTATCTGAAAAGAAAAAGATAGTATAGGTTGTAGATAAATTGGGATTTTCTAAGTAAGATGTTATAAAAGCTTTGGGATGCAAAGACAGTTCCCCCCCGCCCCCCAATGTTAATGTCTTTATCCAAAGCTGTTATTTAAAAACATTGTTTGATATTGGGTTCCTGGAAGAGTTCTGTCCCTTTTGAACAGTGAATATTTATTATCACTGGCCTAAACTTCCTTTACTTGCCTTTTAAAAGCAGATTCAGCGGGGGCTATGGACTCATGATTGCATTCCTAGGACTGTGGGTGGAGGACACTAAGCTAGGAGGATTTGAGGACCCTGTCTCAAAAACAAATCAAGCAACAGATGCCAGTAAGCTAGAAAGGAGATATAAAGGGAATAGAAAGGGAGGAAGGGGTACTTAATAGGATGGTATTATATACATGTAAGTAGAAGAACAGATTAATGGGGGTGAAAAGGCCTAAGTGAGGTCAGGGGAAGAGATTGAGTATAGGAAATGTGAAGAGAGGTCTGATCAAAATCTAAGAAAATATAAATAAGTCATATGGAAACTTACTTTTGTGGACAATTGAGCACTCAGGAGTCATAAATTGTTACTAGAAAATTTTTAGTGCCAGGGATGGGATACCTTTCAGTGAGTGGTTGGCCAGGGAGGTTCCTGATGCCCCCAAAACATTACAGGCCATTGCCAATGCCCTTGGTTTCCTACCAGGAATAGATGGAAAGACACTATTGCTGAAGACACCACATACTTGGGCTGCAAGGTCACTGAGAAATCCTGCTGGAGCTGAGCTGAAAACCTCCTTATGTAGACCAGCTGACAGAAAGCTGGAAAAAAGCAACTCTGCACGCAGTTCAATGGGAGAGAGAGAAATCACCAGTCAAGATACTCAACAGTGAAAACTACAAACCTTATATTTGGCCAGTCAGGCCAAATGAGCCAACTGGTGCAATAGTTGCATGTCTGTTATGGGAGAAACCAACTTCCCTGTAATTTGACTGGAGTCCTTCTCCATGGGAGGGAATACATCCCTGATACCGAAAGCCTACAACAGGGGTAGTCATGAACCCTATGGGAGTAACATCTGCTGCTGTCTGGCTACATGTATATACTATGCTTATCAAACTACCCAGTAGTCCCTTCTCTTAATGTTAATACCCATATATTAATGCTACTGTCACTTTTGGTTAGAAAACCTTCTCTGTTCAGGTGGCAGTGACCTTGGGATGACTCAGAAGGCACCATGGTGTTGAGAAGAAGTGACAGAGGAGTGGCCAGCACTGCAACATCTCTATCACACCTTCCAAGGCTCAGGGTCCATTGTGGAAGAGGTGGCAAAAAGAATGTAAGGGCTAAGGAAGAGTAGGACTCCTTACAATGTGCTCCTCCAGATGCAAAATGACCTGGATATCCACGACTTCACAGTGCCTGACACTACCTACAGAAAACTATCATAATAGGAGAAAAAGATGATGACATCCAAATAAAAGACAGACTAACCGGGGTTGGGATATGATGGAGAATGGAGTTTCAAAGGGAAAGGTGGAGAGAGGGATGGAATTACCATAGGATATTGTTTACAATCATGGAAGTTATCATTAAAATATCAAAAAAACAAACACATACCAAACTAACAAAATATAAAACAAATTAACATAGATTGATAGTCCCCAATACTTCTAAAAATCTTCTTTCAAATTATTCTAGAACCTACATCTGTCTTACAGCTTAGCTCCTAGGAGTGTCACTTTATTCTTTAAAGAGTAATGGAGCCCCGTGGTGCTTAGTTTTCACCTCAACCAGGTTGGGTGTGTCTACCTGACATGGATTTGCATTAGGCATGTTCTCTTGCTCACTGATTCCTTTCTTTCCCTGGTCACTGACCACTATCAGTGACCTTAGTTCTGCCTGGCTAGTATTCTTTTGTCTATTTCCTCAGACTATGACATCAGCTTAATCTAACTAAATTCTCTTTGTGCATGATTGTCACTGTGCCTACTAGAACTATTGAAAATGTTCATATTGAATCATTGTCTTTTTAATTTAAATTTTATTTATTTGAAAGAAAGAGAGAGAGAGAGAGAGAGAGAGAGAGAGAAGGGAAGAGAAGAGAATGGGCATGCCAGGGCTTCCAGCCACTGCAAACGAACACCAGACATATGCAACACCCAGTGCATCTGGCTTACATGGATACTGGGGAGTTGAACCTGGGTCTTAGGCTCCGCAGGCAAATGCCTTAACCACTAAGCAACACATACAACCCCTCATTGTTTGTTTTCAAACAATTTTGCTTTCAAAGAACATGGCATCAAAGGTGAATAAACATAGCAATGTTTACAAAGGAGACAGGATGCTGGTTGGAAAGCATTTATGGCAGAGCTATAGCTTGAGGTGTTCCATGGTGTGTTTTCTAGGGTCAATGTATCTTTCTGTGATGTGTCATGGAAACTCTGGCCTACCTTCTCTTCCACAGCCCAGACAGAGGCAGACACAGGCTCTAGAGTTGTTGGCCTACCTGGGAAAGGAGAGACTTTTATGCATGTATGTTTTCCAGCTAGAGTTTTACAAAGATCAGTCAAGCTCAGAGATTGGGAAAAGGGAAGTGAAGGTGGAGAGACAAATTATCCTGGAGTGTTTGAAGTGGGGAAATGACAACCAGTAATGGTGATGGTTGAAGATGGACCAGGAGATTGGTCCTCCAAACTCACCACTCCATCCATTATCCACACATGGCCTGCAGCTTATAGTCCTGGGTTTCAAAGAAATCCCTAAGGAGTTTGGTAAAGAAAGGCTACCAAAGAAAAACTGTGTTCCTCCCCAGGGAAGAACTTTTAATAATAATAGATTCCTTTTTGAACCAGGCAATCCATGGGCATGATCTCAATTATTACACATTTAGGTGTGATTAGAGCTGTATTGCTACCTTGTGGGTGAAAATGACACATTCCACTCAAATATTTCTATTCCTGCCAATTCTATGGGGCTAATCTTCCAATTGGAATATTATTGTTTTTTTACAGATTCAAATAAATTACAAGGTACAAACGGATATTTTACCTGGATGACATGTGATAGTGGTGTGTTTGGGCACTCAGTTCACTCAGGAGGCATCATTTGTAATCCCCTTTGTCTGCAGGGTTTGCTTCTGACCTGGACTTGTCTGTGACTGGTAATGCCAACTTTGCAGGTGGCTATAATTGAAGGCTTAGCTGGAAAATAACAGTCCAACTCCTGGCTGAAAATTATGTATTCTAGTCCCAAATCCATGCTTGATTGCTGTTGTAGAATTTATTATACATAGATATATTATCAAGCAGCTACTGGGATTACTGGAATTAATTTTAGGATATAAATTATATCTGTGTGCTTCTGTGTGTATGATCACAGAAATATCAAAGATGTGATTATAGGACTTGAGGGCTTCCTGATCTAGTTCAAGTGTAAACTATAATGTTAATGGTTCTATATTTAGCATTGTCTCATGGCCTAGCTATCTCACAAACATTTTTTGGTCCCTGAATACGTGCTTAGTATGTACATCTATAACAGTGCATTAAAATTTAGGCTCCAACTCAGACAACAGATGTTGTTTACTAAAAATGGGATGTGAGAAAAGAAATACAGGTATTTTACAAAGTAGTGGCTAAGAAGAATCTCATGATTCTAAAATCACCTAGTGAAATAAAGGGGCCCAGAGTTCTGAGACATTTCACTGGAGACATTTTAGTTTTAACTGTGTGGAGTGTGTGTGTGTGTGTGTGTGTGTGTGTGTGTGTGTGTGTGTGTATAACTGTGTTGTTGGGGCTTCTGGTGATCCTTCATAATGTGTGCTGTATGTTTCTTGCAGGTAGGGAAGAAGAAAGCAGAGAGTTTGTATGTTTCTGTGGGGGCATCCCCAGGCTGTGACAAAATCAGAGCTTCCAAGACACAGGGCTGAGAAGAGATGAAGGGAATGCCAGCCTCTGGGAACCTGGGATCAGAGGGGAATCTTCAAGTGGTTCCTAAAAGACTCCAGTGAGGCACTCTTTAGCTTCAAACCAGTTTGGCAGCCAGCCCGATGTGTCTGTAGTAGTTATGCCTATTAATATGAACTTCAACTCCTCCTTTCTGTCCTCTTGCTTCACCCTACATGATCCCAAAGGGGTGGTAGGTAGACAATATGGCAGCAGTGTGAAAGAAAAATAACTCATTTTCCCTGTTGTCACTGTAGACTTCACTAAGAAGGGAAGAGTGAGTGATGACACAGCTTTAGTCATCAGAATGTCTGATTCATTTATGATATATATATTATATATGTGTGTGTGTATAACAATGCATTTTTATGTATTGTTATTTACTAGTGTTCACATTTAATTCAGATTTCCTTTGTATTTACTTAATGTTCCTTTTCTAGTCCAGGATCCCAGTCATGATAGCACTTTACCTTTGGTGGACATGTCTCATACTCTTTTTGGCTCTGGCTCTTCATTCTTTCCTTGTTTTTGATAACCTTGACAAACTTGTGAAGTGCTGGGAAAAATGTTTTGTGGAATATATCCCAATTTGTATTTATCTTATATATATTGTTATCATGATGAAACTAAAGTATATTTTTGGTAGGGAAGGACCACCACAGAGTGCTAATTCCGGGTCAGTCTGGCCTATACTGAGACCCTACTTCAAAATACCACCCCCCAAAAAAACAGAGGGGGTTAAGATCCATCTCCCTGAGGGTATATCTATAATTTATTTAGAATTATGCACTGGAAATTTGTTTCCTCTGAGGTATTTATTTACTTAGTAATTCATTTAATATGTGTGGATCAAGGGTATTTACTGAATAGTTTGTGTTGTAATCCAAAACTATCTTATTGTGTTACCCAAACTGTTACAGCCTTGGCCATGGAGGCTCTTTCAGCTCATTTCCATGTCTCTGATTTGTATGTGTATGAGTTATGCACATGTGTTTGTGTTCTTTCTATCTTTTGAGTATGTCCCCATTTTCTGTCATTATAGAATATTCCAGGCTCATCTTTTAATTTCTTGCCTCAGTCCTATAATCATCCATTTCTTCAAAAGGCATTTTATTGGAAGGTTTTACTTATTAAAGCTGAATGTGCTTGTTGTTACTGGGGTCTCTCTTTCTAGGTGCTCTCAGCTGACAGAAAAAGTGAATCTATTATGATCCTGATTATACATGTGTGTAGCTATAACCATTTGCATCCATACTAAGCTAACCATGAATTGAGACTTATCTCTCTGACTAACCCATGGCCGCATAGAATGGAATATTGTAATCTTGTCTTTTTTCCCCTACATTTGCTTCTCTGTAAACTCCCAAAATAACTTTTTCAAAAAACTTTATTTATTTGCAAGCACACAGTCAGAGATAGAGAGAAGAAAGATATACACAGAGAGAATGGGCACTCTAGGGCCTGTAGCCACTGCAAACAAACTCCAGATGCATATGGCCCTCATGCATCTGGCTTACATGAGACCTGGGGAGTTGAACATGGGTACTTTGGCTTCGCAGGCAAGTGTCTTAACCATTAAACCATCTCTCTAGCCCCCAAAATGGACTTTTTATATTTGCATACATTATGTTATTCACTGTGCTTTAAGGCGTTATGGAATTTTGTAAATATATAACGTCATGCATCTAAAACTTTAGTACCTGAATATTTTTATTGGTCTGAAATATTCCCTTGTGTCTCACCTAGTCAATCTTCCAAGCATTCCACTAAATCTTTGGCAACTACTGATATTTTTATGATTGCTATACCTTTGCCTTTGCCAGAATGTCATGTAATTGGAATAACAGAGTAGTAGCCTTTTCAGGCTGGCTTCTTTTATTTAGCAATGTGCATTTAAGATTCACCCATGTTTTTGTGTTTCTTGATAGCTCAGTTCATTTTGTTATTGAATAACATTCTATTATATGGGTGCTTCACAGTTTAGTTATTCAGCTATTAAAATACATCTTTGTTACTTCCAGTTTTTGGCAATTATAAATAAGGCAGTTATAAACATTTGTGTGGAGGTTTTTTGTACAGACATATTTTGAACTCAGTTGCATAAATACTTATGATAGTGTGAGATTCTATTTGGCTTTATAAGAAACTGCCAAATTGTTTTCCATTGTTATTTGCCCATTGTAGCAGTTTCCTTTTCATTGCTGGGATAAAACACCTGGCCAGAAGCACCATATAGAAGGTAAGGGTGCATTCTGGCTTGTTTTTAGGGGAAACTTCATCATAGTGGGAAAAGCATAGCAGGAACAGATAGCTAGGGGCTGCATCTCCCCATCAACAGGCAGGAAGGAGAGAGGGTTAGCTGGCTAGCACTGAGAAGACGGGCTGGATTATAAAATCCTAAAGCCTGCCTCCAGGGGCATACCTCCTCCAGCAAAGGCTCCAGTAGCTGGGGGTTAAGTATGAGGCTTAATCACAAACATGAGGATATGAGGATATTTGGGACAATTTACATTCAAACCACCACTCCTACCAACAAGGAAATGAGAATTCTTACTGATTCACGTCCTTGCTGACAAATTGTATTGCCATAATTTTTGCATTTTAGCCATCCTAATAGGTATGTACTGGTATTTGTAATTCTGCAAATGACAAATAGTGTTGAACAACTTTTCATATGTTTATGTGGTATCCCTTCTGTGGGGATGCTCTGTTTACATTTTCTATCCACTTTTAAATTAGGGGTTACTTTATTATTGTTGAATTTATTTTTATTTATTTATTTTTATTAGTTTTCTATTCAGCAAATACAGGCAGTTTGGTACCATTATTAGGCTCATCCGTGACCTACCCCCTCCCCATTGGTCCCTCCTTGTTGAGGTATATGGGTCATGCGTTGTGGAGTTAGCCCACAGTTATTGGTACTATAAATGTCTCTGTATATCATGACCCAACATGTGGCTCTGACATTCTTTCTGCCCCCTCTTCCGCAAAATTTCCCTGAGCCATGTTGGGTTCATTTTTGGTCTGCTTCAGTGATGAGGTGTTGGGGGCCTCTGAAGCTCTGGCTCTCTAATTTGGTAGGCATTTATTTTTCTCTGTGTTGGTCTCCTTCCCCCTTGTGCTGGTATCCGGTTCATCAGGAAAACAGCACCCTTGCTTGTTTCACCAATTTTCCTTAGTTTCGCCAGGGCCCTTTTGAGGTATGATATGGTGGCTCTCTCCTTAGGCTTTGCATCTATATGAAAAAGAGAAGCAGATTCTCCAATGGAGAGTAAGTTAACTCCAGGACAAATGAAATAACCCTTACTTTTTTTTTTTAATAGAGAGTTTAATAGGTGTAGACTCTCTTGTAGCCCATGATTGATGGTAGCTTGATATTGGAGAGAGGGCTTATGATTGGATATGATTCTGACTTGTTTCCCAGCTCCAGCTATGGGTCCCATACCACTGAGGGGATCAGTTGGCCAAATCAAGAATAGCTGGTTCCCCAACATGGCTGTGTGCCACTATTGCACTTATGTGGGCATCACAACCCGTTATTTGTTGCTAAGTAGGTTACCATGAGTTGCTTGGACAGATATTGGTCATTTCCCCCTGTCGCCCATGTAGTACCTTCTGGCACTAGATAAGCTGACTGTCTGGGGACTGACCCTCTCCTGGCTTCCAGCCATGCCATTCCATTTTACGTGTCAGCTGCATATGGTGTCTTTAGCAATAGGGTCTTACCACTGACCTTTGGTGGGTCATCAAGTACTCTGACAGAAATCTGCCATTCTTTTAGTAAACCTTGTAGGTTTCTCTGATCAAAAGCTCATTGTGGATTACAGCCCCATGCTGGTACTGGGAGTTCCAGGTCAGTGACCATTAAGAAAATGCGGAAAAATATAACTAATATACAAGAGTTATAGAGGAGAGGGAGGGAGGGAAGATGTAGAAGGTTTAGGTTAGACTTGATCCTACCCTCTTCAGTGTCTTGTGGTTCAGGTGTTTCCTGTAAGGGCCTGGTGAAGGTTCAACCATTTGGCCTGCCGTTTAGGAAGTAGAATTTTATGGTACCATTGCCATTTGGGTCTAGATTAGTGTTTCCCACCCCTTCGATGCCCTCCCCTCCATTCCCATCCATCCTAGTATCTAGTTCATGAGATGCTTCCTGGATATGTAAGGTATCATGTGTAGATTCAGTTTAGGTGCTACAGGTAATTGAGACTATGCGGTGATTTTTTTTTTCTGTGATTGGGTAAGTTCCCTGAGAATGATCTGTTCCAGGTTCACCCATTTTTCCTCAAATTTCTTTGTGTCATTTTTTCTTACTGCTGTATAGAATTCCATTGTGTATATATACCACTTCTTAGTTATCCATTCTTCTAGTGATGGACATCTGGATTGATTCCAGCTCTTAGCTATTATGAATTGAGCCGCTACAAACATGGTTGAACAAAACTCTCTTGCCTGTGGTTTGAAGGTTGTAGGGTAGATGCCCAGTAAGGGAATAACTGGGTCTGTTGGTATCTTTATAGTCAGCTTTTTCAGGAGTTTCCATCTTGCTTTCCAAAGTGGTTGTACCATCCTATATTTCCACCACCAGTGGATGAGAGGTCCTACTTCTACATATCCTCGCCAGCATTTATTTTCGTTTGATTTTTTGATGTTTGCAGTCCTTATTGGGCTAAGGAGGAATCTCATAGTTGTTTTAATTTGCATTTCTCTGATGATTAGGGATGATGAACATTTTCTTTTTTTTCAATTTTAATTTTAATTTTATTATTTTTTCTTTTCACAATTTTTATTAACATTTTCCATGATTATGAAAAATATCCCATGGTAATACTCTCCCTCCCCCCCCCCCACATTCCCCTTTGAAATTCCATTCTACATCATATTACCTCCCCATCACAATCATTGTACTTACATATATACAATACCAACCTATTAAGTACCCTCCTCCCTTCCTTTCTCTTCCCTTTATGTCTCCTTTTTAACTTACTGGCCTCTGCTACTAAGTATTTTTATTCTCATGCAGAAGCCCAGTCATCTATAGCTAGGATCCACATATGAGGGAGAACATGTGGCACTTGGCTTTCTGGGACTGGGTTACCTCACTTAGTATAATCCTTTCCAGATCCATCCATTTTTATGCAAATTTCATAACTTCACTTTTCTTTACTGCTGAGTAGAATTCCATTGTATAAATGTGCCACATCTTCATTATCCACTCATCAGTTGAGGGATATCTAGGCTGGTTCCATTTCCCAGCTATTATAAATTGACCAGCAATAAACATGGTTGAGCACGTACTTCTAAGGAAATGAGATGAGTCCTTAGGATATATGCCTAGGAGTGCTATAGCTGGGTCATATGGTAGATCAATCTTTAGCTGTTATAGGAACCTCCACAATGATTTCCACAATGGCTGGACCAGATTGCATTCCCACCAGCAGTGTATGAGGGTTCCTCTTCCTCAACATCCCCGCCAACATTTATGATCATTTGTTTTCATGATGGTGGCCAATCTGACAGGAGTGAGATGGAATCTCAATGTGGTTTTAATCTGCATTTCCCTGATAACTAGTGATGTAGAACATTTTTTTAGATGCTTATATGCCATTCGTATTTCTTCCTTTGGGAACTCTCTATTTAGCTCCATAGCCCATTTTTTGATTGGCTTGTTTGATTCCTTATTATTTAACTTTTTGAGTTCTTTGTATATCCTAGATATTAATCCTCTATCAGATGTATAGCTGGCGAAGATTTTTTCCCATTCTGTAGGATGCCTCTTTGCCTTTTTCACTGTGTCATTTGCAGTGCAAAATCTTTGTAATTTCATGAGGTCCCAGTGATTAATCTGTGGTTTTATTGCCTGAGCAATTGGGGTTGTGTTCAGAAAGTCTTTGCCAAGACCAATATGTTGAAGGGTTTCCCCTACTTTTTCTTCTAGCAGTTTCAGACTTTCAGGTCTGTTGTTAAGGTCTTTAATCCATTTGGACTTAATTCTTGTGCATGGAGAGAGAGAAGAATCTATTTTCATCCTTCTACACATATATAGCCATTTTCCTAACACCTCTTGCTGAAGAGGCTGTCTTTTCTCCAATGAGTATTTTTGGCATTTTTATCGAATATCAGGTGGCTATAGCTACCTGGACTTACATCTGGGTCCTCTATTCTGTTCCACTGATCTACATGTCTGTTTTTGTGCCAGTACCACGCTGTCTTTGTTACTATTGGTCTGTAGTATAGGTTAAAATCAGGTATGGTGATACCACCAGCCTTATTTTTGTTGCTCAGTATTATTTTAGATATTCCAGGTTTTTTGTGATTCCAAATGAGTTTTTTGATTGTTTTTTCTATTTCCATGAAGAATGCCTTTGGAATTTTGATACGGATTGCAATAATATGTAGACTGCTTTTGGTAAGATTGCCATTTTCACAATACTGAGTCTTCCAATGCAGGAACAAGGGATGTTTCTCCACTTTCTAGTGTCTTCTGCAATTTCTCGCTTGAATGTTTTAAAGTTCTCATTGTAGAAATTCTTTACTTCCTTGGTTAGGTTTATTCCAAGGTACTTTATTTATTTATTTATTTTTTGATGTAATTGTGGATGGGAGTGATTCTCTGATTTCATCCTCTGTGTGTTTGTTGTTAGCATATATGAAGGCAAGGCTACTGATTTCTGTGTATTTATTTTGTATCCTGCTACATGGCTGTAGGTTTTTATCAGCTCGAACAGTTTGCTAGTAGAGTCTTTAGGGTCCTTTATGTATGTCCCAGAGATTTTGGTATGTTGTGTTCTCATTATCATTTGACTCTATAAATTTTTTTTTAATTTATTTATTTGAGATCGACAGACACAGAGAGAAAGACAGATAGAGGGAGAGAGAGAGAATGGGCGTGCCAGGGCTTCCGGCCTCTGCAAACAAACTCCAGATGTGTGCGCCCCCTTGTGCATCTGGCTAACGTGGGACCTGGGGAACTGAGCCTCAAACCGGGGTCCTTAGGCTTTACAGGCAAGCGCTTAACTGCTAAGCCATCTCTCCAGCCCTGACTCTATAAATTTTTTGATTTCCTTCTTGATTTCTTCATTGTCCCATTCATCATTTAGTAGTGTATTGTTTAGTGTCCATGATTTTGTGTATGCTCTATAGCCTTTCTTGCTACTGATTTGTAGTTTAATTCCATTGTGGTCAGATAGAATGCAAGGAATTATTTCAATTTTCCTGAATTTGTTAAGATTTGCTTTGTGTCCTAATATATGGTCTATTTTAGAGACTGTTCCATGTGCTCCTGAAAAGAATGTATATTCTGCAGCCTTTTGATGAAATGTCCTGTATATATCTGTTAGGTCCATTCTTTCTGTGACCTCATTTAGTCCAGATGCCTCTCTGTTTATTTTTCCCAGGATGACCTGTCAATTGATGAGAGTGGGGTGTTAAAGTCACCCACCACCACTGCGTTTGGTGTTATCTGTGACCTTAGTTCTAATAGTGTTTGTTTGACGAATTTGGGAGCCCCCATGTTAGGGACATAAGTGTTTAGGATTGTAATGTCCTCCTGTTGGAGTGTGCCCTTAGTCAATATAAACTGACCTTCCTTATGTTTCTTGACTAATGTTGGACTGGAGTCTACCTTGTCAGATGTTAGGATAACAACCCCTGCTTGTTTTCTGGGCCCATTTGCTTGAAACACCATTTTCCAACCTTTCACCATAAGATAATGTCTATACTTGGTGGAAAGGTGAGTTTCTTGGAGACAACAAATTGTAGGATCCTGCTTTTTAACCCAGTCTGTAAACATATGTCTTTTAGTTGGGGCATTGAGGCCATTGATATTAAGAGATATTATTGAAAGGTACGTATTTATGTCTGCCTTTTTTTTTTTTTTTTTGTGGTTCTGGTTCTACCTTTGCTCTCTTGTGTTAACTAGTATTTGAGGATTGCTTGTTTTTTTTCCAGGGTCCTTATATGTGTGCTTTTCCTTTTCTTCAGCATGGAGGATTCTATCAAGTATTTTCTGTAGAGCTGGTTTTGTCTTCAAATACTCCTTTAACCTGCTTTTGTCATGGAATATCCTTATTTTCCGTCTATTTGAAAGTATAGCTTTGCAGAATAAAGTAATCTTGGTTGACAGTTGTTATCTTTCAGAACTTGGAATACATCACTCTAAGCCCTTCTGGCTTTTAAAGTTTGTGTTGAATAATCTGCTGTAATCCTGATGGGCTTGCCTTTGTATGTAACTTGATTTTTCTCTCTAACTGCTTTCAATATTTTTTCTTTGGTTTGTGTGTTTGGTAGTTTGATTATAATATGGCGAGGAGGGGTTCTTTCCAGGTTTTGTCTGGCTGGTGTTCTAAAGGCTTCCTGTATCTGCAAGGCACCTCTTTCTCAATTTGGGGGAAGTTTACTTCTATGATTTAATTGAAGATGCCTACTATGCCTCTGGAGTGGAATTCTCCTTCTACTATGCCCTGAATTCTTATATTTGATCTTTTCATAGTGTCCCAAAAATCTTGAAATTCCCACTCATACTTTTCTATAAGTTTACCTTTCTCTTTGTTGGACTGTATTAGATCTTCCACCTGGTCTTCTAGCTTAGATATTCTGTCCTCTCCTTCATTCATTCTACTGGTGAGATTTTCTACAGAGTTTTTTTATTTCATTAACTATGTTCTTCATTGCTAGTAATTCTGACTGGTTTTTCTTTATTATTTCTATTTCCTTATTTATGTTTTATTGCCTTCTTTATTTCATTAAATTGGTTTCCTGTGTCTTCTTTGATTTCATCTTTGATTCTTTTGATTTCCTCTTTGATTTCTTCTTTGATTCCTTTGATTTCTTCTTTGACTTCTTTGAACATATTTACAGTCATTCTTTTGAAATCTTTCTCAGGAATTTCCTCTAACAGGTTTTCACTGGAGGACATTTCTGATTCATTAATACTTTTAGGTGGATTTATATTGTTTTGCTTTTCAGTGTTTCTTGTGTTATAATGTATATATTTTTTTTGCAAGTTAATGCTTGGATTTTCTAGCTAGCTGGGTATTCTTAGCTGTAGCAATTGATTTGATGTTATATATTTTCAGGGTAGGAGCTTAAGGTGTTAGGTGTGGCTCTTAAGACTCTCAGAGTATCTACAAAGATGTTCCTAGGGGTTGAGTTTCCCTGCTATGGGAGTATTCAAGGAGGCTGAGTGGAATAAAATACAGGTAGATTCTAAAATTTAACTAAGCACTGTACACATTCAATCAAAAACAGCACTGAGTTTTTATGCAAGAGTAGTTATTATAACAACCAGATCCTCTATCAACAATGAGGTTAAGATTTCTGGTCTGTTGAGGGATCCAAGTCAGCTTGTGACCAAGTGAGACCCTTCCCTGGTACAATCCCAGTTACCTCTTAGGATGGTTTTGGTCTCAGTCAAGTTGCTTGCTGGGTCATTCGGCTGCTGTTCTGATTTCTGGAGCTGGGCACTGGTTTTTCCTGTGGGGCAAACCGAGCCTGTCAACTGTGGCCCTGCAGATTGGCACCCCCACTGCTGGAACTGCTACTGCTGCTGCTGAAGCTGCTGCTGCTGGATCCACCACCATCGCTGCTGCTCCTCCTGCTGCTGCTGTAGCTGCCACTCCTGGAACCACCGCTGCTGCCTCTGAAGCTGCTGAAACTGCCGCCGCTGCTGCTGCTGGATCTGCTGCCACTGGGGCTGCTGTTGCTTTTGCTGAGAGCCACTGATTTTGCTGCCAGACTCTGCTCCTGCTTGGGTCCCACTGTCATGACTGGTCCCGGGACCGGTGCTCTGTTTGCTGGGTAGAGGTGGTGGGGGAGAGGAAGGAGCCGCAGCTGCTCTAGTTCTCTCACTGTTCCATGTTTTCTTCTACCTTGTGATCTGCTCCTCCATTGTTCACTGTCACCCTCCATTCACGTTTCTTGAGTTGCGGAGAGCTCTGGTGTGAGTGGAAGCTCCCCACACCTGGCTTTTCCTGCAGCTCGATCTGAGCCTGGTGGCTATCTGGTGCGTTGCTGCCGCAGTCGGCAGACCTGCCAGAGCCATTTTTGCCAGCCTGTGTGGGCTCTGGATGCTCTGAATCTCTTCTACTTCTCCACTGCTGTTTCAATTTCCCATACACCTCACTTTTTAGCAAAAGTGTGTATTTTGCTGAGAGTTTTTTGGCCTCCCCCCCCCCAACTGCTTTGGTGTACTGCCTATGCCGCCATCTTAACTGGAATCATGAACGTTTTCTTAAGTGTGTGTTTGCCATTTGTGTTTCTTCCTCTGTGAACTGCCTGTTCAGCTCTTTGCCCCATTTTGTGAGCGGGGTGTTTGACTTCTTACTGTTTAGATTTTTGAATTCTTTGTAGATTCTAGACATTAGGCCTCTATCAGTTGAATAACCTGCAAATATATTCTCTCATTCTGTGGGTAATCTATTGGTTTTGCTTATTGTGTGCTTGTCTGTGAAGAAACTCTTCAGCTTCATGTGATCCCATTGGTTGAGTGAGTGTTTAAGATCATGAGCTACTGGGGTTTTGTTCAGGAAGTCTTTTTCCATTCCTATATCATGGAAAGTACTTCCTATTTTTTTTTTTTCAGTAGTAATCGAGTTTCTGGTCTTATATTGAGGTCTTTGATCCATTTGGATTTGAGTGCAGTGCATGGTGAAATGTGTGGATAAAGTTTCAGTTTCCTGCATATGGTTATCCAGTTTGTCCAACACCATTTGTTGAAGATGCTGTCTTTTTTCCAGCCTATATTGTTCAGGCCTTTGTTGAATATCAAGTAGCTATAGTTGCTTGACCGAAAGTCCAGGTCCTCAAGTCTATTCCATTGTCTATATTCCTGTCTTTATGCCAGTACCATGTTGTTTTTATTATTATGGCTTTGTAATATAGCTTTAGATCAGGTATGGTGATGCCACCAGAGGTATTTCTTTTGCTGAGGATATGTTTGGATATGCGAGGCCTTCTGCCTTTCCATATGAAATTTGAGATCATTTTTTTCTATCTCTGTGAAGAACACTGTAGGGATTTTAATTGGAATTGCATTAAATCTATATATTGCCTTTGGTAGGATTGTCATCTTCACAATGTTAATTCTGCCTATCCAGGAGCATAGGAGGTCTTTCCATTTTCTCAAGTCCTCCTCAATTTCTTTTTTGAGTGTTTTTATGTTTTTGTTGTATAGATCTTTTACTTCCTTGGTTAACGTTATTCGAAGGTATTTTATTTTTTTTTTGTTGGTATTGAAAATGGGACTACGTCCCTTATTTCTTTCTCTGTATCTTTGTCATTTGCATATAGAAATGCTACTGATTTTTGTGCATTGATTTTGTATTCTGCTACTTTGCTATAGGAGTTAATCACCTTCAGGAATTTTGGGATGGAGTCTCTTGGGTCTCTTACATATACAATCATGCCATCAGTGAACAGAGCTAACTTCTTCCTTTCCAAATTGTATCCCTTTTATTTCCTTCTCTGTCTTATTGCTTGAGCTAGGACTTCCAGTACTATATTGAAAAGCAGAGGTGAGAGAGGACAACCCTGTCTTGTTCTTGATCTTAATGGGAATTCCTCCAGTCTCTCTCCATTAAGTATTATTTGGGCCTTCAGAGCTTTTTTTGTATATTGCCTTTATTATGTTAAGATATGGACCAATCATGCCAATTCTCTCCAATGTTTTGATCATGAAGTGATGTTATATCTTGTCAAAGGCCTTTTCTGCATCTATCGAAATGATCATGTGGTTTTAATGTTTAATCTTGTTTATGTGGTGTATTACATTGACAGATTTCCATATGTTGAGCCACCCTTGTGTTCCTGGGATAAATTCCACTTGGTCAAGGTGGATAATGCTTTTGATGCATTGTTGGATTTGGTTTGCGAGAATTTTGTTCAGGATCTTTGCATCTATGTTCATTAGGGAATATTGTTGAATTTTAAAAGTACCTTGAATACGTATTCAAAGATTTTCACCCAGAATGTGGACATCTTTTCATTCTCTAACAACATTTTTTAAAGATAAGATTTGATTTTACTAAAGTCTGACTTTTAAATTTTTTATGGTTTTTACTTATTTTTTTAATAGATATGGACATATTTTATATGTAAACAGTACATGTTGGTACCATCATTCCCTTCCTCCCTGTCCTTTTCTGAGGAAACCATTTTAATGGGGATACAGATCATCCCCATGGGGATTGTGGGTCATGCATGATGGCGGGGAGGTAATGTCTCTGTGCAAAATGTCCCAACTTGTGGCTCTAACAATCTTTCCACAACCTCTTCCACAAATATCCCTGAGTCATGCTGGGTTCATTTTACGTCTGCTTTAGTGATGGGCACATAGGAGCCTCTGGATCTCTGACTCGGTAAGTGTTGAGTGTCGTCTGTGTCACCTTTGTGCTGATATCAGATTTATTAAGAAAGCAGCACTCTTGTTCATTTCCCCAATTCCTCTGTGGTTTCAGCTGTGCCTGGGGTGGAGTGCATTTGGTTGTTTATCTCCTCAGGTCTAGCTCCTCTCTGAAAAAGAGAAGCAGATTTTCAAATAGAGAATGAAGTCAGCACTGGTTAAATGGGATAACCATTATTAATTTAGAGATAATTAAAAGGGTTTAGATCCTCTTATAGTCTAAGGTTAGTGGGAGCTTGACAATGGAAAGCAGAATCATTATCTGGATATGATTCTGACTTGTTTCCCTGTTCCATAAATGGTTTCCTTTCCACTAAGTGGATCTGATAGTCAATCCAAAAGCAGTTGGTTACCCACCATGGCTGTGTGCCACTATTGCACTTATGTGAGCATCACATCAGATTGTTTGCTTCTGAGTCACTTAGACTTTGAGTTGCTCAGATGTTGGCCATTTTCTCCTGGTAGCTCACCTACTGCTTTCAAGCACTAGATGGGCTAATTGTCTGGGGACTGGCTCTCCTCTGGATTCTATCCAGGTCTCTCCATGGTCTGTACAGTGTTTGGTGTCTTCAGCAATAGGGGTTTACCATTTACATCTGGTGGGTAAGTAAGTGATCTGACAGATGTTTATCTTGTTTGTTTTGGGAGTTCTAGTAGGTCTCTCTGATCAACAGCTCATTGTAGATGTAGACCACATCCTGGTACAGGGAATAATAGGCCAGTACCAATGGAAAAGAAAAAGGAAAAAGCCAGTAAAGAAAGAGGAACAGGAGAAATTTGAGGTTATGTTTAATCTTACTCTCTCCAGGGCCTTTCAATTCAGGTGCACCCCCTAAGGTCCTCTTAAGGGTTCCACCTTTTAGTCTGACTTCCAGGATATAGGATTCTATGCTGCCAGTTCAGTTTGGGCCCAGTTTTTGTCCCCACCTCTTCTCCTTACTCCAAGCCCTACCATCCCTACCATCCAAACCTCAAGATTCTAGAAAGTTACATCAGCAACTTGGGCTGATCCAGGTTAGGAACTGCAGATAAGTGAGATCATGTGATGTTGTCTTTCTGTGATTGTGTGAGTTCACTTAGAATGATCTGTTCCAAGTTTGACCATTTCTTTTATAAGTTTGAAAGTGTAAGTTTTTCTTACTGCTGAGTACAATTCTATTATGCAGATATACCACATGTTGTTTATGCATCCATCCAATAGTGGGCACCAGGGTTAATTCCAGTTTTTAGCTATTATAAATAAAGCAGCTATAAACATGGTTTAGCACACATCTCTGAACTAATCTGTGAAACTTTGAGGGTAAATTCCTATTAAGGGAATAACAGGTGCTGTTGGTAACTCTATAGTCATTCATTGCAGGAGTCTCCGTATTGATTTCCACAGTGGTTGATTTCCACCAACAGTGAATGAACGTTCCTACCTCTCCATAGCCTCACCAACATTTATTTTCATTTTAGATTTTTTGATGTTTGCTATCCTTACTGGGGTAAGGTGGATTCTCATAGTTGTTTTGATTTCCCTAGTGGTTAGGGATGGTGAACATTTTCTTAGGTAGATGTTAGCCATTTGTAATTCTTCCTCTGAGAACTCCCTATTTAGTTCTCTGCCCCACTTTTAGAGTGGGTTTTTTGATTTTTAAAATTTTAATATTTTGAGTTCTTTGTAGATTCTAGATATTAAGTTTCTGTCAGCTAATAGCTGGCAAAAATTTTGTCCCATTCAGTGAGTAATCTATTGGCTCTGCTTATGGGATGTTTGTGCAAAAGCTTTTTAGCTTCATTAGATCCCATTGGCTGAGTGCTTGTTTAATTTCCTTGTCTTTTCTCAGTACTACATCGTGGAGTGTGCCTCCTATCTTTTCTCCAGTACTTGATGAGTTTCAGGTCTTATATTGAGGTCTTACTCCATTTGGACTTGATTTTTGTATATGGTGAAATGACTGAATCTAATTTCATTTTTCTACATATGGTCATCCAATTTGTCCAATACTGTTTGCTGAAGATGCTGTATTTTCTCTAGTCTACATTATTGACCACTTTGTCAAAGATCAAGCAGTTGTAGTTGCTTGCCCTAAGTTCTGGGTCTTCAATTCTGTTCCATTGGTCAATGTTTCTGTTTTTTTTTTCTAGTACCATGCTGTTTTTGTCACTATGACTTTGGAATATAGCTTTAGATTAGGTATGGCTATACCACCAGAGGTGTTTGTTTTGCTGAGGATATGCTTGGACATCTGAGACCTTCTGCCATTTCATATGAATTTTGAGATCATTTTTTCAATCTCAGTGAAAAATGATGCTGGTATTTGTATTGGTATTGTATTAAATCTGTATATTGCTTTTGGTAGAATTGCCATTTTCACAATGTTAATTCTACCTATCCAGGAGCATGGGAGATCTTTCCATCTTCTCAAGTCCTCCTCTCTTTCTTCCCTGAGTGTTTTTATGTTTCATTATATAGGTCTTTCACACCCTTGGTTAGTGTTATGCCATTGTATTTGATTTATTTTGTTGCTATTAAAAATGGGACAGCCTCACTGATTTCTTTCTCTGTATATTTATCCTTTGCATATAGAAAAGCTACTGATTTTTGCTCATTGATTTTGTGTCCTGCCACTTTCTTGAAGGAATTCATCACCTTTAGAAGTTTTGAGATGGAGACTTTCAAGTCACTTATATATAGGATCATGTCATCTGTAAATAGAGCTGACTTGACATCTTCCCTCCCAATTTGAGTCCCTTTTATTTCTTTCTCCTGTCTTATTGCTTGTGCTAGCGCTCCTAGTACTACGTTGAAGAGCAGTGGTGAGAGTGGGCATCCCTATCTTGTTCCTGATCTCAGTGGGAATTCCTTGAGCTTTCTTCCATTAAGTATTATTTGGGCATTAGGAACTTTATATATAGCCTTCATTTTGTTGCAATATAAACCCTCCATGTCTATTATTTCCAGTGTTTTATTCATGAAATGGTGGTGTGTTTTGTCAAAGGTCTTCTCTGCCTCAATTGAGATGATCATGTGGTTCGTATGTTTCAGTTTATTTTATTTGTTTGGTTTTTCAAGGTAGGTTCTCGCTCTGGCCCAGGCTGACCTGGAATTCAATATGTAGTTTCAGAGTGGCCTCAAACTCACAGTGATTCTCCTACCTCTGCCTCCTGATTGCTGGAATTAAAATCGTGTGCCAACACACCTGGGTATTTTTTGTTTTTGAGGTAGTATCTCACTCTGGCCCAGGCTGACCTGGAATTCACTATGTAGTCTCATGGTGGCCTCGAACTCACGACAATCCTCCTACCTTTGCTTCTTGAGTGCTGGGATTAAAGGCATGCACCACCATGCCCAGCAGTTTCAGTTCATTTTTGTGGTGTATTACTTTGACAAATTTCCATATGTTAAACCATCCCTGCATCTGGGTGATGAAGCCTACTTGATCAAGGTGGATAATTCTTTTAATGTGTTGTTGAATTCTGTTTGCAAGGATTTTGTGCAGGATCTTTGCATCTAAGTTCATTAGGGATATGGGCCTATAATTTTCTTTCCTTGTTGCATCTCTGTCTGATTTTGGTATTAGAGTGATACTAGCTTCATGAAAGAAATTGGAGAGGATTCCCTGGTCTCCAATTATGTGAAAGAGTTTGAGAAAAATTGGTTTCTGTTCTTCCATGAAGGTTTGATAGAATTCAGCTGAGAAGACATCTGGTCTTGGACTTTTCTTTTGGGGAGGTTTTTGATTGGATGTGATGAGTTCTTTTAGGAGATTATTCTGCTCTGAGTTTAGTTTTTGTAGGTGGTATGTGGGTAGGAATTCATCCATTTTCCCTAAATTATTCAGTTTTGTGGCATAGAGGTTTTGGAAGTATGCCCTGAAGAGTCTTCCAATTTCATTGATATCTGTTGTGATCTCTCCTTTTTCATTTCTGATTTTGTTAATTTGAGACTTTTTATTTATTTGTTTAATTTAATTTTCTTGATCAGTTTGGCCAGGGGTTTGTCTCTCTTGTCTATTTTTTCAAATAACCTGCTCTTTGTTTCATTACTTTTTAAAGTTGTTGTCTTAGTTTCCAATTCATTAGTTTCTGCTGTAGTATTGATTATTTCTTTCCATTCAGAGCTCTTTGTGTTGGATCTTTCTTGTTTTTCCAGTGCCTTTAGGTGGACAGTCAGGTTAGTGATTTGGGATATCTCTGTCTTTGTAATGAAGGCATTTAGGGCTGATTTTCCCCTTATGACTGCCTTCATTGAGTCCCATAAGTTTTGGTAGGTTGTGTTTTTATTTTCATTAATTCTAGGAATTTTACAACTTCTTCTTTGATTTCTTCCATGATTCAATTATTGCTTAAAAGTGTGTTGTTTAGTCTCCAGGAGTTGGTGGAGTTCTTGATGACTTTATTGTTGTTAATTTCTAGCTTTAATGCATTGTGATCTGACATGATGCATGAAGTTACTTCAATTTTCCTGACTTTATGAAGGCACACTTTATGGCCTAATACATGGTCAATTTTAGAGAACATCTCATGGGTTACTGAGAAGAATGTGTGCTCTGTTGAGTTGGGGTGGAACGTTCTGAAGAGGTCCATTAAATCTAGTTTATCTATGATGATATGGAGCTCTATTATCTCCCTGTTAATTTTCAGCTTGGGTGAACTGTCTGTTGACGGGATTGGAGTATTGAAGTCTCTGACTATGATGCTGTTTATTTCTGCTTTTCTTATTGAGAAGATTTTGTTTTATAAACTGTGGTGCACCTGTGTTTGGCACATATATATTTATGATTGTGGTATGCTCATGTTGGATCATTCCTTTGATGAGTAAGAGGTGGCCTTCTTTTACATTTTAGATCACTTTTTGTTTGAAGTCTATTTTTATCAGATGTTAATATAGCAATACCTACTTGTTTTTTTTTTTAATTTCCATTTGCTTGGATTATCATTTTTCAGCATTTCACCCTGAGGACGTGTCTATCTTTAGTGGTGAGGTAGATTTCTTGAAGCCAGAAGATAGAAGAGTCCAGTTTTTTGATCCATTCTAATAATTGTGATATAATAATAATAATAATAATAATAATAATAATAATAGGAGAGTTAAGTCCATTACTATTTAAGGTTATTACTATGGGGTTTGAATTAATTCTTGCCATGATGAGGTGTTTTATGGGGTTGGGTGCTTACTTGTGTTATGTACTGTTTTGCACCTGGTTCATTTTGGTTATTGTGATCTTGTTCTGTTGGCTCCTGAGATTGGTAGTTTGACTGTTCTGTGTAGAATATTCCCTCAAGTCTTCTCTATACATTTGGCTTTGTGTTAATATAATCATAGAGCTGACTTTTTTTCATGGAAAGTTTTTCTCTCACTGTCTATTATGAGGGATACTTTTGCTGGGTAAAGTAGCTTGGGTTGGAAGCCATAATTCTGCAGACTTTGAAGTGTCCAAGTCCTTTTGGATTTCATGGTTTCCATTGATAAATCTGATGTAATTCTGATGGGATTCCATTGTATGTTGTGAATTACTTCGCTCTTGCTGCATTTAACATTTTCTCTTTGTTTTTGTTGTTAAGAATTTTAACTATAATGTGTTTTGGAGAGTTTCTTCTTTGTTTCTGTCTGTTTGGTGTTCTGTGGAATTCTTATGGATAGGCCTCTCTTTTGCAAGATTCAGATAATTTTCCTCAATACTTTTGTTGAGTATGTTCTTTATGACTCTGACCTGGAATTTTCTCTCCTTCTTGCATACTCATGATCTGGATGTTTGGTCATTTTACGGTGTTCCACAGTTCTCTCATATTCTGTTCACTTGATTTTTTAAAATTTTATTTTGTTTATTTATGAGAGAGAGAGAGAGAGAGAGAGAGAGAGAGAGAATGGGTGCGCCAGGGCCTCCAGCAGTGCAAATGAACTCCAGATGCATTTATCTCCTTGTGCATCTGGCTTACATGTGTCCTGGAGAATCGAACTAGGATCTTTTGGGTTTGCAGGCAAATGCCTTAACTGCTAAGCCATCTCTGAAGCCCTCACTTGATTTTTTTTTTAATATTTATTTATTTATTTATTTGAGAGCGACAGACACAGATAGAGGGAGAGAGAGAGAATGAGCGCGCCAGAGCTTTCAGCCTCTGCAAACGAACTCCAGACGCGTGCGCCCCCTTGTGCATCTGGCTAACGTGGGACCTGGGGAACCGAGCCTCAAACCGGGGTCCTTAGGCTTCACAGGCAAGCGCTTAACCGCTAAGCCATCTCTCCAGACCTGATTTTTGTTTTTTGAAGTTAGCAAAGTATTTGGCTTCCCAATCAATTTCTTCTGTCTTATCTTCCAGGTCAGAGGTTCTATCTTCCACATGGGTAACTCTGTCATTGGTTCTACAGAGGTTTTTATAATTTCTATTTGATTTTTGTGTTCTGTTGTCCATCTCTTTTTTGATGTATCATTTTAATTCGAGATCTGATTTTCTTGATGCTTCCTGTAGTTTATTCTTGCACTTGATGAAGTCTTCATTAAGTTTAATCAACCGGTTATTAAGGTCTTCCATTTCTTGACTTACCTTTAATTTATTCATATCCCTTTGAGGTTTCTAACATTTTCTTCAATCATGTTAAGCCTACTGTCAAAAGCTGAATGATCAAGTAGACAATTCTGTTCAATTTCATTGATAGGATTGTTGGTTCTTTGATAGCTTGCTTCAAGTTCAATGATTTTTTTTTTTTTTTTAATCAGGGTCTCAGTGGTGGTTGTATTTTTATTTTGAGAATGAATTTCTGTTGATTTCTCTATGATTTCATTGGAAGCTTCCATTGTAGTGCTGGGCATCCATGGTGGAGATCTCTTAGTTTTCTGACTTTTGTTGACTTTTTTGTGTTGTTGTCTACTTATTTTAGGAAGACTCTTTATTTCATTGATGAGGAAGCAAGCTTTTGTCCTTTGGTCCATTCTCCCTGACTCAGATGAACAGGGATGTTGGTACCTAATGGCTGGTCAGGATGCCAGAGCAAAAGGCCTGATTCCACCACTCATATAGGGACCAGACCTTCCCAAGCAAGGCACAATGGGGTTTAACAGTACCAGGGGTTTGGGAGGAACAAGGTAACAGGGACCTGGCCTACTTAGTGCAGAGCCCTCCAGGACACAGACCAGCACAGGCAATCCAGACTTGGGAGGTGGGAGGAGCCCAGATATAGGTGGTCTGGCCTACTCACTCCAGACTGCAGCATCTGCCCATACACTGTCCTCCCAAGGAACTCAGGTTTGGGAGTGGGGAGGAGCCCAGAAATGGGTCTCTCTTACTCACTCCAGACTGCTGTGCCAGCTCACATACTATCTGAGCAAGGAATTCAGACCTGGTAGGTGGGGGGAGCTGGGAAATGGGGCTGGCCTACTCATTGCAGGTCACCACACCTGCCCACACACTGTCAGCACAAGGAACTTCTGATTGTACTTTTGATTGATCTTGAAAAATTCATTATGAAATCCAAAATTGCCTTTATTTTTAGCCTATGTTTTCTCCTATAAGTTCTATAGATTTTATTTTATATTTATTTATGGTCTCTTTTGAGTTATTTTTGTAAAAGGCTCGAACATCTGTCTCTCCATCTGTCATCTACCATCTCTACCTAACTAACTAATTGGGCAATATAGTACATTTTTCTTTCTTCTGTTTCCAAGAGCAGTTGACTATATTTGTGTGATTCTAATTCTGAACTCTTTGTTATGATATAGTCTGCTTCATGTTTCTGTTTTTTAACAGTGCCATGCTGAGTTGGATATTGTAGTTTTCTATGTTGTTATTGTTTTGGTTTTAATGAGGTAGGGTCTTGCTCTAACCCAGACCTGGAATTCACTATGTAGTCTCAGGCTGGCCTCAAACTCACAGTTATCCTCTTACCTCTGGCTCCCTTCCTATTGCTGGGATTAAAGGCATGAGCCACACCCAATTTCCTGTTGTTTTTAGGTAAATTACACAGATCTGTTTCCCTTGCTAGTGACTATGTGTGTATAAGATACATTTGGATTGAGGTTGAAATGTTTGCTAATATCTTGGGCTGAATTCTTATGATTGGAGATAAGACTGTATCATGTTATTAAGTGACTCACAGTATCTTTCACTTTAAATGGATATGAAATTCAGAAGACAAGTGGACTTTGAATCTGGTGCTGGGCAAAGCTTCATTCAGTGAATCGTTTCAAAGGACATTGAGAGTCAGAAATAAGGTTGATTATTATTAATGAAACCTCACCCAGTTGGCTTCTGAAAGACATGTATAACATAAAAACGAATTGGAACTCATATAACATTTAAACAATTATTTCTAGAATTGGGTTAACAAGAGTAAAATAATCTCCCCTCAAACATGAACATAATATACAGCAAGCAAGTCCTTGTCATGCATTGTAAAATATCACAGTTGAATTATAGGGATCTATTTTCTAGTACCAAATATAGAAAGGAATTATTTTGTATTTCCTTTCTTTGATAATACAGTGAAACAACCTAGATAAAATTTAAGTAGTTCCAAGTAACATTTATTTTCTTAACTAGTATAAATTTTAGCTTGGTTTAATAACATTACAGCATATTAATTACCAGACATTTCTTAGTGTTTGTAGTCTTTCCAAACTGTGGCTCTAACACCACATCAATTACACTTTGCATTGTAGAGCACAGTAATAATTTAAGGAATTTTCTTTCTTATCTAACTTCATGTCTGGGACAAAATTATGATGTATACTCATCTAGACACTTCCCCTGCACTTAGATGATGATCACTGGTGTTTTTGAAATGTACATGTGTAAACTACAGGGCTGCCTATAGCTTGTTCAGTGGGACAGATCTCAGTCACTAAGAATTTACCAGTAACATTGAAATACCTCAGATACAAATCATTACCTGCCCAGTGATATGATTTTTTTTTTTATGTTTCCACATAGAAAACAACAATGTAGTTTGAATTTGCCTTGTATGGAAATTAAATGTACTGAGTTAGGGGATCTGATTAATTAGCATAGACAAAGGCTGGCTAACTTTTTTCTGTAAATATTTTAAGCATTGAGCCATACACCCTTTGTCTCAACCACTCAACTCTGCCACTATATCGTGAGAGCAACCAGAGATAATATGTAAAGGAATGAGTTGAGTTCTGACAAAACTGAAGCTGCAAAAAATATCAGAATTTAGTCTGTAGGCTACTTTGTTGATGGCAGGTTTAGAAAATAAAATGTCTAATTCAAAAATTTTCTCAGTTTGGAAGTCAAGCTGGGGTAGAGCTGGAAGCCTCCTTCCTATGATCTAGCTGTCATGATGCTGGAAAGAGCTATGCAGCCTGTTGGGAAGGAAAGAAAAGTCATCAATGGTCTTACTCAGCAGTGGACCCTGCAAGTTTTACAGCTGGCCAGCCAGGCCAAATGTGCCAAGTGGTACAATGGTGGGATGTCTGGTATGGGAAAAGAAACTACTCTCTGATTGATTTTGAGGCCCATTACTGCTTGGTACTGAAAACCTAATTTAAAAAAATCCTGTGGCATGAACTCTCCTGGGGAAATTACTGATTATATTTATGTTCACATATTAATGCTACTCTCACTTTTGGTTAGAGAAGCTTATTTTTTCAGATGATGGTGACTCCTGGAGAGACCCAAAGCTCCAAAGCTCCAATGCAGCATAGGTGGTGGACAGAATGCAAAAGCCAAAGAAAGAGGAGGAGTGCTTTGCAATACTGTCTTCTAGATACAAAGTGGCTATGGCACTTATGACCTCACAGTGCCTGATATTACCTACACAAGACTTGCATGAAACAAGGGGAACAATAATGACATAAAGTATAGGAAAGGGGGCTGGAGAGATGGCTTAGCAGTTAAGGTACTTATTTATGAAGCCTAAGGACCCTGGTTCTATTCCCCAGTACCCACATAAGCCAGATGCACAAGGTGACACATGCATCTGGAGATTGTTTGCAGAGGGTAAAGGCCCTGACATACCCATTCTTTCTTTCCCCCCTCTCTAAAATAAATAAATTAGTAAAAAATTAAAAAGTATATAGGAAAAACTAGCTGGACAGAAGAGATGCCATTCAGAGGGGATTATGAAGGGAGGGAAGAGAGGTTATCAAAAATTTTAAAAATAAATAAAAAAGTAAAAAGAAAAATGTCTCTGTAGACAATTTGCCAGTAGGTGAATTATGGTTTGAACGTCAAGTGTATCCCATATACTTATGTGTTTGAACACTCGGTCCTCATCTACTGGTGCTATTTGGAAATGTTGTGGAATCTTCTAGGAGGTTGAACCTTGCTAGAGAAAGTAAGTCATTGTAGGTGGGCTTTGACACTTTGTAGCCCAGCCCCACTTCCGGTTCATTCTCTGCTTCCTGTGGCTCATTTAATGTGACCAAGTTGGTTTCCCTTTCCTGTTACCATGCCTTTTTGCCATGACGGACTGTCCTTGGAACTGAAAGCTGGGATAAACTAATACGGTTACGTTACCTGTTGCTGGGACCAAATACTGGACCAGAAGCAGCTTCAGGAAGGAAGAGGTTTGGTTTCAGTTTAGTTTCTAGAGGAAGTCCAGCATCGGGGGAGAAGCCGGACACATTCAGTACAAAAAGGAAGCACAGGGATGAATGCTGAACTCTTTGCTCGCTCTCTCCTCTTCCTTCAGTGCAGGAACCCAGCCCAAGGGGTGGTGCTACCCATAGTTAGGATGGGCCTTCGCACCGTAACAAATGCAGTTTAGGAAATTCCTCACAGGATTCTAAATCCCATTAAGTTGACAACCAGAGATTAATTATCACAGTAACTAATACAGTAACTTACAAAATACAACCATGGAGGGGTTGGGAGATGGTTAAGTGGATACAGCTTTTGTGGCACAAATGTGGCTACCTGATTTTGAATCCCCAGAGCGCATGTAAAACCTGACATAATAGCACAGGCATCTATAATTCTAGTTCACATCTATGGCAAGGTGGGCGGTGGAAACAACAGAATCCCCCTGAAGCTTGTGGGCCAGCTAGCCTGCTGAATGCAGGGTGAACAAGGGGTGTTCTTGCCTCAAACAAGTTGGAAGATAGGACTGACAACCTGAGCTTGTCACCTGACCTTCATACACATGCTATGAAATTTGTGCCTACAAACTCATAAACACAAACATGTGAGCACACATTGCCCTCCCCATAAGAAAAGTAAACAACATAAAATACTCCCATGGACATATGTGGATTTTTTTTTCCTGTTATTGTATCTACTATGAGTATTTTAGTAAAGTTTCCCAAATACTGAAATTTGATCTAAATTTTTTTAAGAATAAAAATGTACTGGTATAAAATGTTATCTTGTCAGTTCATAAAAGAAATAAAATGAAATACAAGTATCTTACAGAGTGCATGGGAGTCCCCAGAGTCAATTCATCTTGGCCCACACTTAGCAGTACCTCATGATCTTAGAGGAATCCCTAGAAATTGGATTACTCTAGGGCTTTAAAAACAGATGTAAATACATATAAAGAGCTTCAAAAGGTGACTGGCATTAAGTTTATACAATTTTTGCATAGGAATGACCCGAGCCTGGCAGTCACAATGTCTTTCATCTCATTTTAAAGTAACTTAATTTCCTAGGCTAGGCTGGATCAGAAATAGCAAATTTAGGGCTGGAGAGATGGCTTAATAGTTAAGGCATTTGCCTGCAAAGCCAAAGGATCCTGGTTTGATTCTCCATGACCCATGTAAGTCAGATGCACAAGGGGGCACATGCATCTGGAGTTTGTTTGTAGTGGCTGGAGACCCTGGCTTACCCATTCTCTCTCTCTTTCTTTCCCTGTCTCTTTCTCTCTCCCTTTCTCTCTTTCAAACAAATAAGTAAATAAAATATATTCAAAAACAGAAGTAGCAAATTTTAAAAAGGCAAAGAGGACAGGCATAGTGACAGATACTTTTAATCCCAGTACTTAAAAAGCAGAAGTAGTGGGCTGGAGAGATGGTTTAGCGGTTGAGCACTTGCCTGTGAAGCCTAAGGGCCCCAGTTCAAGGCTCGGTTCTCCAGGTCCCACGTTAGCCAGATGCACAAGGGGGCGCACACGTCTGGAGTTCGTTTGCAGAGGCTGGAAGCCCTGGCGCGCCCATTCTCTCTCTCTCTCCCTCTACCTGTCTTTCTCTCTGTGTCTGTCGCTCTCAAATAAATAAATAAAAAACGAACAAAAAAATATTTTAAAAAAAAAGCAGAAGTAGTAGGATCACTTAGTCACTTAGTGAGTTAGTTCAAGGTCAGTCTGTGACTAACATAGTGAATTCCAGGTCAGCTCGGGTTACAGCAAGACCTTGCCTTGAAAAACTAAAATAAATAAATAAATAAATAAATATTTAAAAAAAATAAAGGGGGCACTTGGGAGAAAGCTCAATTGCTAGAGTGTTTGCCTTGCAAACGTGAGGACCTGAGTTTGACTCCTAGAACATGTTAAAAAAAAAAAAAAAAGCCTAGAGTGATGGCCAGTGCTTGTCATCCCATTACTTAAGTGGCAGAGATAGGAAGGTTCCTGGAGCTCACTGACCAGCTAGTCTTGCCTACTTGGAGAGTATCAGGCCAGTGGGTGTTTCAATAACAGATGTACAGCAACCTAAGAAATGACACCTGAAGTTGTAGACTGGTGTCCACATGCACACACATACACATGAGCACAATCACTTGTACACATGTATATACACACAGAGAAAAAAATATTATAAAGGGCTGGGAGAGGAGAAGAGCTGCTGCAATAGCCCAAGAATGAAGGAAGGCATGGGCCTAGATCCTGCACAGCCACGGAAACCTCCAGACCTGCGGGCATGTGCAGCTGAGTGTTTCAGTTCTTATGTAGAGACTACTATTGCTTTTGGAGAAGATAATTATGTAATAGGGATCAGATTAATGAGAAGCCTGGTGGAATGAAGGGATGTTGGCATAGATGTGTTTCTGCATAGTTGTTCTGTAAGCTCAATGAGACTGCCTGAAGTAAATGGCTGAGGTGGATATGACAAAGAATGGTTTTCTAGAGGAACATCAGCAGTTATAGAGAACAACTACTGCATATGCTTCCCAGAGACAAAAGTGGACAAGTGTCATTGGGAACTCTGAGGCAAAATGAGATTAGGAGCCTCACTGATCTTGACCCCAAGTCACACAAAAAACTTTAATCATATTCTGTCTACTGCCTTAACAAAGGAAGAAATACATCCAAATGTGCAATAGCTTTCCAAAAGTGATTTCAATCCAAGTGGTTAAAATTATAAAAAGAAAAGTCTTGGCACTTAAAGGCGTAAAATTATTTGAAACACTCCATTTCACAATGATGTTGAATAAATAAAGTGTTACTCTCCTTAAGTAAGGCCAGGTGTAGAAACAAATTACTTTTTTTTTCTTTGCTGAACTTTTTAAAAGAGATTTGTACTTGCACAAGATTGTTTCCATATAATACAAAGTATAGTGGGGATTTGACTATTACTTGGTACTTGTGGTCAGTATTAAAATCTCAAGAATAATTTATTTTTCACATGAATTAATTTCATGCAAATTTTAATCTTTAGTGTTTAATACCAATGAAATTAATTGAATAACTGCCAAACATCTTTTATTTTTTCCTATGTAGACAACATTTTACTGCTTGGAGATATTTGGAATTCTAAAGTTATTCCAGGTTTCCAGTCTTGTTGCCAAAAAGAATTGGCTGCGTGAATTTTCCTTTTAAAAATTAATCTACCTGTTACTCAGTTTTAACTCTTTTGCCTTGTTTCATGTTCCTCCATTTATTTGTTGATAGACATATATGTTGTTTTCTTCTTAAAGTAGTACTGAAATCAAATTTGAAATCATTGTCTCCTTGAATCTATGGACATATATCTAGAGGTGGCATTTCTAGGTATGTCTGTCTTCACTTTGGCTATGAGTGCAAGATTGTTGTACTCCAAGATTGCCCACTTTGGCTTTATCCAGGTACAATTCAACTAGTCTTCAATTCAACTAGCTTAGTAATTCGCATGTATCCACATCTTCAATAAACTTGATATTGTCAGGCTTGTAACTTTGAAAAACAATGCCAATATGACAAGTATTAAAGAAGATAGGATTGCGCTGGAGAGATGGCTTAGTGGTTAAGGCACTTGCCTTCAAAGCCAAAGGACCCAGGATCTACTCCCCAGGACCCACATAAGCCAGATGCACAAGGGGGTGCACACATCTGCACCCCCTTGGAGTTCATTTGCAGTGGCTGGAGGCCCTGGTGTGCCCATTCTCTCTCTTTCTCTCTACTTGCCTATTTCTGTATCTCTCTGTCTCTCATATAAATAAATAAAAATAAATTAAAAAATTTAAATAGATGGGATTGCTTTAATTTGAATCTGACATATTTCTAGTAATATTGAACATGCTGCCATATACTTTTGCTTTCTTCAAGTCTTTTCTCAAATTACAGAATGATGGCAAGCTGAAGTGGCAAACATGTCATGGCCAAGAGCCAAATTAAAAGAAAAAGTGAAGGGAGTAATTGTAAGTTGAAAAGCAGCCTACTATGAAGAGATAGAAAGTAACGGATAGTAGATCCTTTGAGGGCCAAGAAGATGTGAAGGCTGGTTTTCAATACTGGAATCTTCTCCCAGCAGTATGCTGGGATGAGGGTGCAGTGGGCCTGAGACTCCACAGAGAGGCTAGATGTTCACTTAAAGCACAAGGAGCAGTGGAAGCTGTGGGGAGTTTGCTATGTCCACATTGGGAGAACTAGGATTCTAGGGAGTATTGTGTTCATAGAAGTATGGGGAAAGCTGAGTGTGAGGCCTCATGGGATTGGCTATGACAGCTCCCACTAGAGGTAGAACTCTCTTTTGGTGGAAGAGCCCACCCGTGAGGTACAATGGACCCAATGGAGAGGACTTAGGCTCCCTGCTTTTAATGAAACATTGCCTTTATTGCTGAGTTAACACTTTTTCCCTGGACATCAGTCTTCTGAGAGGTCTTGCTATCTATATCTCTAGAACTTAGAGTCCATGTTTCCAGAGCAGGGTTTGTGAAAGAAGTGTAGAATTCACTAAGGAACTTCTCTAAAATATAATCTTTATATGCCTCTGAGTTATTATTTTTTTGGTTTAATGAAACCTCAGTGGAAAACATACCTGCTATTTAGATATGAATTCCCAGTGGGATTATATTCTACACAAATATCAATTTTGAATGATTTATAGCTTGTACACATTTGCATCATGCACAAATTCATAAATTGTGTTTATTTTATGCATATTTACATACAATTAAACTGACCTATTTTGGGCATATTTGTTACTAGTACAATTCTTGGTGCTCATAAAAACATCAAATTTATGCTTTACTGAAATTCATGCTTATGGAGGAGAAATATTTCTTCTTTTGTATAGCTTCCAATATGTAATAGAAAGCAGCTATAAGCTGGGCGTGATGGCACACACCTTTAATCCCAGCACTTGGGAGGCAGAGGAGGTAGGAGGATTACCATGAGTTCAAGGCCACCCTGAGACTACATAGTGAATTACAGGTCAGCCTGGACTAGAGTGAGACTACTTTGAAAAAAAAAGGAGCTATAGTTTAAAAAATACCCAAAGCAGAATCAAACTGCCCAGTAAGCACTTCTGTTAATGTTCACACCCTTATATTAATGCTACTCTCACTTTTGGTTGAGAATCTTCTCTTTTCAGATGGCAGAGACCTTGGGATGACTCAGAAGGTATCTTGGTGATGGAAAGAAATGACCATAGTGTTCAGTACTGTAATATCTGTATCACACCTTCCAAGGCTCAGGGTCTAATGCGGAAGAGGTGGAGGAAAGAATGTAAGAGCCAAAGGAAGGGCAGGACTCATACAACATGCTCCCTCCAGACACAAAATGACCTGGATATCCATGGTCTCACAGTGCCTGATACTACTTGCTTAAGACCATCATAAGAGGAGGAAAAGATCAAGACATCAAAAGTAAATGAGAGACTGATTGAGATGGGGAGGGGGTATGATGGAGAGTGGAGTTTCAAAGGGGTAAGTGGGGGGGGAGGGAGGGTATCACCATGGGATGTTTTTTATAATCATGGAAGTTTTTAATAAAAAAATTAAAAAATTTAAAAAATACCCAAAGCAGAAACTCCCAAATACTATTAACACTTTGAGGAAATTAGTAAAGCCTTCTCAAATTTACCAAATAATTGGTAATGAATTCAAGTAAAGGAATTAAGGCTGGAACTTAGGAGGTCCTGTGTCTCACATAACACGATGTCATAGGAGCTCTACCTTCCTGAGTAGGATTAGTGTCATTGTAAAAACAAAACTGCTGGTGGCAGCCTGATGCCTCTACCACCCTTCTACTATGTGAGGACCCAGAAAGAAATGGCATCTTTGAAGCACAGAACAAGCCTTCATCAGGTGCTGAGATGGCTGGCCCCTTCATGCCAGTGTTCAGCCTCCAGATTCTTAGATACAATTATTGTGCTTATGGATTGTCCAATATAAGATATTTTGGTAAAGAGACTAAAACAGAACAAGAGAACCCACCAGACCAGGGAACCTATTTATGATTTTACATTAGAATATACCTTGTCATTGTGGAGTTGAATGCAGCCATGTAAAAGTAAGCATGGTTTACTTTTTAAATTCTCAATACCTCAAACATAAGATTTCAGGATCTTAGTAAAATGTTAAAGAATTTTTAGCTTCTTAAACATGTTCATAGGTAGGGGCTGGAGAAATGGCTCAGCAGTTATGGTGCTTCCCTACAAAGCTTAGTGACCTGATTTTGAGTCCTCAGTACCAACATAAACCCAGATGCACAGAGTAGTGCATGCATTTGGTGTCGTCTGCAGTGGCTGGAGGCCTTGGCAAGCTCATTCTTATTGTCTCTCTCTCTTCTCTATATCTTGCTTGCAAATAAATAAAAAATAATTTTTTCTTGTTTTTTTTTCAAGGTAGGGTTTCAATCTAGTTGAAACTGACCTGGAATTCACTGTGTAATCTCAGGGTGGCCTTAAACTCACAGCAACCCTCCTACCTCTGCCTCCAGAATGCTGGGATTAAAGGCATGCACCACCCTGCCCAGAAACTAAGACATTTTTTAAAAAAATGTCTATAGGTGTAGAAAGCCCTGAGGAGACTCAAAACTAATCAAAGCAGAAAACAAGAGGCTGTTGAGAGCTCACTAAACAAGGTATCTATCATACCCTCTAAGGATGAGAGAACATTGCAAAAGAGGGGGTCCAGCAAAAAGAATAGAAAAGCCACAGGGTGGGAAGAAATACTTTGGGGTTCTGTCCTCTCAACATGAACCTAAGGGTACACTCCTGATCCCATGGTGGTTACAGATACCCCCACAAGACCTGCACTGTTCTGATCCCATTAACAATTTCACATGGAAGGAAGAGGACAAAAGAAATGAAAACAAAACAGAGGAAGGACTACCTTGAAAGAGAAGGTCTTCAATGGAATGGGGGCAGTGGGAAGGGGGACTAAAGAGCATAATGGGATGGTAACATGATCAAATTACAATATGTTTACACATTAAAGTTCCAAATAAAAAGTAATGTTCATAAGTGCTGGAGCCTCACTTCTGCCCACATTCCACTGGTTGAAAACTAATTATTTATATGTTTATTTAAAAAAGTTCACAGGGGCTGGGAGATGGCTCAGTAGGTAACAATACTTAGCAGACAAGCATGAGGGCCCGAGAAGACCCATGTTTGACCCCCCAGCACCCATTTGAAATGCCAGGTGTAGCCATACATGCCTGTAACCCCAGTCTTGCAGGAGGCAGAGGCAGAATAATCACTAGTGCTTGCTTGACAGCCAGCATTTCCCAAATGAGCAGCTGCATGTTCAGAAAGATCCTCCATCTCAAGGAAAGGAAGCAGAGGAGTGATAGATGGGGGGTACTTCACCTTCTCTTTTGGCCTTCACATGCACACAATGTGCTTTTGTTATACATATGCACACTTCCATGGTGGTTAGTGTTTGGAGAGACACAATTGTACTCAGATAATATTTAAATCCTCATTTTCATGTGTGCCACCATGGTAGCATTCTACTATATTTTCTTTAATATTTAAGATTTGCCTAATGATTCTGTTTTATTCTTTAGTATTTCTTGACTAGCTAATTCTTTAGATTAATTGATATCACCCTGATTAATTAGTGGTTGTAGGTTGCTAACAGACTTTATGGGTCATTATTTTAATAGATGATTTTTAATCTGTCATCTGATCTCACATGCAGAAATTTTGTATGCAGTTCCTTCTTTGGTTAAGACAGTCCTTAGTGCTATCATTCTTTATTCAATCCAACATTCAGATGTGTGGGCATTCATCAACCATTTATTTTTGTCTTCTGTGTATAAGCCAGTTTTAGGTGGTGGAGACATAAAGATTCATGATGCTTAGGCCTTGGCATTGAATACCCCATGGTCAGGAGATATGAACATGTTCATAGTCTTATTACAGCTGAGCAGGATAAATGCTCTTATAAATGTGGGAAGAAAGGGCCAGGACTGTGAGGAGGGTGGGAAAATTAATTCTGCTTGGCTGGGAGGTGAAATTTGAATTTGAAAGAGCTGTAAAGGAGGTCTAAGCCCTGGGCTTAACAAATTTGCAGAAATGAACTTATTAAAGTATCTAGGAATTGGTTATAAATTCAGTATGGTAGGACAGTGGGATGTGGGAAGATGTAGCTAGAAATATAATTTAAGGATTTCATTAGCTGCCTATTGTTGTAAACATTACCTCAGAGGCTCATCGCATAAAGCACTTGCTGTGCAAATGTGAGTACTTGAGTTCAGATCTCTACAATACATATAACAGTCTAATTTTGTAGTGGACATCTGTAATCCCAGCATGCATATGGTGTAAAGGGAGGTGGATATAGTAGAATCAACTGGAAGATTGTGGGCTAGCTAGCCTAGTGAATGGAGTGGTGAAGCACAAGACACACTGACTCAAGGAGGTAGAAGGTGAGGCCCAACACCCAAAAGTTGTCCTCTGACCTTCACACACATGCCAGAGCATGTATATACCCACAGTCACACACATGAACACACACACACACACACACACACACATGCTAGAAAATACTTCAAAACTTATTAGCTTAAAAACAACAACAAAAACATTTCACAGTTTCTATGCATAAGTAACTTGAGAGCAGACTTGCTTGGTACTCTGGCTCAGGATCTTGCATGAGGTTGAATGTAGTTGTTAGCCTGGCCTGCAGTTATCTGCAGATGTAAGTGGGGCTTGAGAATCTGCTTCCACAGTGGCTCACTCATGTGCCTGGTCAGTTTCATGTTGGCATGTGGCAGAGACCTACGTTTCTCATCTCATGGAGCATTCTAGAGGGCCACTTGGGTATCCTCATGATGTTACAGATGGCTTCTCTTGGACTGTGTGATGTAAATGAGTATAAAGCAGAAGCCATAATATTTTTGATGGCCTGACTCTTGGAGATGTACACCTCCATCCTATAATATTCTATTGATTATACTGGTCAGCTCTATTTAACATAGACATTTGGAAAAGAGTGGGTTGCTTGACATTTATTACTTAATTTTATATTTTATTTTATATTTTTATTTTTTAAGGCAGGGTCTCATTCTTGCCCAAGCTGACCTGGAACACACTCTGTATCCCCAGGCTGGCCTCAAAGTCATGGTGATCCTCCTACTTCTGCCTCTCAAATGCTGGCATTGGAGGCATGTGACACTATGTCTGGCTGGTTAGTTTTCTGAGTTCTTTGTAGATTCTAGATATTAAACTTCTGTGAGATGTAGCACTGGGGAAGATTTTCTCCCATTCTGTAGGTTGTTTGTTGATTCTTTGTAATAGCTTTTCAGTTTCATGAGATCACAGTACTTGAGTAAAAACATGAATCAATGTGATAGCAACCTTCTCCCTGGATAGCAAACTAAAATATCCAACCCTGAATAATAGGAAAGGGGAACTGTGTGGGCATAAGGGCTCTGGAAAGGGTGGAGCAAGCCTAATCCTAAAACAGTGGGCTCTGGCTTGTAATGTCCAGTGCCAGAACTGGATTACACTCCGCAGCGAGCTTACCTGCCAGAAGTAAATGTTAAGACCCTGCTGCTGAAGACACCCCAGACCCTAGATACAAGACACTGAGAGATCATGCTGGATTTAGAAGAAAGCCAGATCTTTGCTGCTAGACCTCATAATGCTGTACAATGTTATGAGAGCTGCTGGGGCATAATGGCACTAATAGTGTGAACAAGCAAGGAATCATGTAAGCTATGAAATCAACCTTCTGGGCAAGATGTACAAATTTGTTCAGTAATGATGCACAGCCTATGTGGGTAATGAATGACTCTCAGATTAGATAAGAAGACTCTTCACAGAGAAAGATCTCTTATCTGATACTGAGAACCAAGTCAGAATCCTGTGCATATGGTGGCCATAGAGTCCCAAGAGAAGTTCCCACTAGTCTTTGACCAAGAAGGGACTATACCCACTAAAATTTCTTAATTAATTATGCCTATCCCCTTGATTCCATGCTGTTCTCACTCACTATTAGCTTGAAAATCTATATTTCTTCTGTCCTTTTTTTGTACACATGGCAGTGAAAATTGGGAAGACCCAAGATCCATTAATAAGATAAGAAAAAATATCTGAGTGGCTAGCACGAGATGAGTCACCTATAGCATGTGTTCCAGAGCCCAGGAGACATCACAGAGGCAGTGGTGATTGAAACAGGAGTGCTGCTCTCACTGCTAACCTGACAACCTGCTCTAGGGATATGGTGATAGACACTGAGGGCACTCACCAAAGCAGGAATCCAGAGGTTTCAGAGAACTCATCACTAAATTAAACATACTTGCCAAGAACATTGCAGAAGAGGTGGCAGAAATATTGTAAGAGCCATAGAATGAGGAGTAACCTGAGGCATTATTTCCCTCCTCACACAGATTGACTGCTGCATTGATGACCTCATGGTGAATACCAATAACCCCACTGAGGAAGGCCATTAGTGGAATGGGAAAAGGTAATGTAAGAGAATAATTTGAGGGAATGGGAGCAACACACAATTCATTCATATAGTAAAGCACATAGTTAAGAAAAATTAAAAAAAAGAACAAGACAAAATAAGGATCATTAGGGGTTCAGTATAGAAACTGGCTACCACAGTAGCAAGGTGATAAGATATATGCATGCATATAGCTAGAGTGTTTGGATTTTTGAACATACTTTGAGTAAGCCAGTGGAATTTGCTGTTTGAAGTAACATCTGTGAAAGTAATAATGCACATTATAGAATATTTGGACAATGCAAAAGCACAAAGAAATAAGCTATAATGTCAAGAGGATTACTGTGCACATTTGAGCTTATTTTCTTCATCTACAGGATTTTGTACCTTTTTCAATACATTTATTTTTTAAATTTTTTATGAAATTAAGCATCAGAGAAGTTATGAGAGCCAAACTGAGCCAGCAGAGGTCTGTAGAAACTTGTGTCAGAGAGCAATAGGACTGTTTCAGTTCTTTTTGTTGCTGGGGCAAACACCAGACCAGAGGCAGCTTATGGGAAGAAAGGGTTTATTTCAAGCTTATAGACTCCAGGGAAAAAGCCATCATGGTGGAAGAAGCTGACTCACTTCCATAGATATACAACAGACACCACCAACAGCTAGCAAGCAAGATTAGCTACAGCTCAAATTGGCTCTGAACTCACATTAGGGTTGGACTAAAAGATACATCCTCAATGATACCTCCTCCAACAGACTGCTAGATACTTAAGTAGGAAGCTTAATCTTAAAATTCCCGAGGCTGTGGAGGACATACATTCCCATTCAACCACCACAAGGAGTCACAAAGATAATGAGGTGTCAGATAAATAAAACTAATAGAGTTAGATGATAAAGGAGTTGAATGAGAGTTCTTATCTGGGATCCATGAAATGGGATGACCAGGTAGATGTTTAAAGTAAGGGAGGTGCTAAGAGTAACACTAAAATGTCTGGAGCACAAGGAATATTTGTAGTGGATGTTATGGGTATAAGTGGAGTAGTTGCAGGTTAGGGTTGAGAACATGTAGGTGGAGATGCCTGCAGGACAAATGAACACTGCAGGTGTCCAGTAGTTGAAATCAGTGATGTGATGGTTTACATTTATTGTCAACTTGACAGAACCTAAAATCACCTGTGAGAGATTATCTTGATTAGGTTGTTTGAGGTGGAAGATTCATCTTAAACTGTGGGTGGCACCATTCCATGGGCTGGGGTTATGGATTGCATAAAAAGAAAGCCAGGGCTGGAGAGATGGCTTAGCAGTTAAGGTGCATGCTTATGAAGCCTAAGAACCCCAGTTCAATTCTCCAGGTCCCACATAAGCCAGATGCACATGGTGGTGCATGCATCTGAAGTTTGTTTGCAGTGGCTGGAGGCCCTGCCATGTCCATTCTCCCTCTCTTTCTCCCTCACTCTGTCTCTAATTAATAAACAACTAAAAATAAAATCTTAAAAAACAAGAAAGCCAGTTGAGCACCAGCATTCACTGTTCTCTGCTTCCTTGCTATGGACTGAATATGACCAACTCTGCTTCAAGCTCTTACTGCCATGACAGACTGTAACCCGGAACTATAATAGAAATAAACCCTCCTTTAAATGGATTAAAAATATTTTATTTTAATTTATTTATTTGAGAGAAAAAAAAGTGATGGGGGGAGGGAGGAAGGGAGAGAGAGAATGAAAGGGCATGCCAGGGCCTCCAGCCACTGCAGATGACTCCAGACACATGTGCCACTTTGTGCATCTGGCTTAGGGGAATTTAGGCAAGTGTCATCCCTAAGTCCGGATCTAAACTGATTCTTTAGTGGTTTTGTGCTAGCAAAGATAAAGGTAACTATGACAAGGGGAAACAAAGAAATTGAAGATGCAGAAGAAAAATGCAAATGACAAGTGTGGTTTTGGAGTGGGCATAAGGAGTGGGAATTTTTCAAACATTCTTGAGTATCTGCCATTTATAGTCATTCTTTAGTATCCACATGAGTACTTCCAGGATTCCCTTCCTCACCTGCAGGTATCCAAATCTACAGATGTTTCAAAAATGGTGTAATACTTGCACATACGATGTACATCCTCCTTCCTGCCCATTGTCTTTAGATTACTTCTATACACAATGAGTCACTACCCAGAGTGATGCTATCATGTAGTGTTTAGGGAATAATGGACAAGAATAAAATTCTGTTTGGGTACAAACTCAATTCTTTTTTTTCTCCCATGAACCTTTTTGATCTGTGGTTGGCAGAATCCATGGGTATGAAATCCACAGATACAGAGAGCTAACTGTTCTGGAATACCCAGTGTATGCTGTCTTATTTAGTTCCCCCAGCACAGTGGGAATGTGCTGGTAGCTTCATATAATTGCTATGAAAATTAGGTTCATTATGACTTAATGGCTCTTTTATAATTAGCCATCCAGTACCAGAGATAGAATTCAAATCCAGTTCTTTATGAAGGATATAATGAAATATCTGACTCCATTCTACCTTTTTGCATGTCCATTTGTATGTGGTGTGTGTGCATGCATGAGTGAAGGCCAGAAGTTACTGTCTGGGAGTTTTCCTCTACTGATCTTATTTTCTTAGTCATCTCATTTTCTCAAGGTTTCTCACTGAACTCAGAGCTTAATAATTTGGCTAGGCAAGTTAGCCTGCAACTCTTGAGGATTCTCCTGTCTCCAGCTCCCCAGTGCTGGAATTACAGGTGCTTGCCATACACTCAGCTCCTTTGTGGGTGCTGAGCGTCTGACTCAGGTGCTAATGCTTGCGTGGCAGCACTTCACCCACTGGGCCATCTCTTCAGCCTTTACTCTGTCCATTTTTCACTGGACCCAAATGGCAATGGTGCCATAAAATTCTACATCCTAAAAGAGAGACTAAATTGTTGAAGCTTCATCAGGCCCTTAGAGGGAACACCTGAATCACAAGGCTCTGGAGAGGGTATGATGAAAACTGACCTGTTTTTTATGTCTTCTCCTGTTTTTTTCCTCTCCTTTTTCTCTCTATCTCTTTTATATTACTTATCTTTTTCTTCCTTCTCTTCCTGGGTGCTGACCTGTAACTCCCAGTACCAGCATGTGGCTAACATCCACAAGGAGCTGTTGATCAGAGAGACCTACAATGTTTCCCAAAAGAAGAAAGATTTCTGTCAGAACCCACAAAAGGTTAGTGTAAGATTCTATTGCCACAGATACCATATGTTGTTGGTATGTAACATGGAGTAACCTGGCTGGAATCTGAAAGAGAGTCAGTCCCAGACAGTTAGCTTGTCTAGTGCCAAAAGGTGCTACATGAGCAACAGGGGGAAAATAACCAACATCTGTGCAAGTAACTTGTGGTCTAAGCTACTCAGCAGCAAACAACCAGATGTGATGCTCACACAAGTGTAATAGTGGCACACAGCCATGGTGGGAAACCAACTGCTCTTGATTTGGCTAACGGATCTGCTCAGTGGAAGGGAACCCATAGGTGGAGCTTGGAATCAAGTCAGCCATATCCATAAACAAGCCCACTCTCCATTATCAAGTTCCCACCAATTGTGGGCTACAAGAGGGCCTATACCTATTAAATTCTCTCTAAAAAAAAAAAAAAAAAAAAAAAAAAACAACCCAAATGTTATCTCATTTATTTGACGCTAACTTAATTATCAATTGGAGAATTTGCTTCTCTTTTTCAGATGGACACAGATTCTAAGGAGAGAACCAGCCCATCACACCTCAAAAGGACCCTAGCTTAAACTAAGAGTAATTGGGGAAATGAGCAAGAGTGCTGCTTTCTCAGTGAACCCTGCATCAGCACAAGGATAAAGGAGACAGACACAGAGAACACTCAGCTCCTATCAAACCAGATATCCAGAGACACAGAGGCTCCCAAGACCTCATCACTGAAGCAGACCTAAAATGAGCCCAACATGGCTCAGGGATATTTGTGGAAGAGGGGATGGAAAGTATGTGAGAGCCACATGTTGGGTCAGTATGCACAGAGACATTGCCTCTTACCCATAAGTGATGGCTAACCCCACAATGCATGACTCCATTCCCCAACAAGGAGGGTCCTTGCAGAGGGGGGAGGACAGGGAGGAGGCTAATGATGGTACCAACATGACTGTCTACATAACTAATAAAATATTTCATTTTATTATATATATATGCATATATATACATTATATATTATATATAATAACATATTATAATATATAATAATATAATGTATATTATATTATTGTATCATTGTATTATTAATGTATAATTATATATATTATAATATATTGTATATATAATATATATAATGTAAATATATACATTATACATTATATATACATTATATATTATATATATATGGAGAGAGAGAGAGAGAGAGAGAAACAGGCAGGTACACATAATGAGAGAATGGGCATGCCAGGGCCCCCAGCCAGTGCAGATGAACTCCAGACACGTATGCCCCCTTGTTGCCTCTTACCCATAAGTGATGGCTAACCCCACAATGCATGACTCCATTCCCCAACAAGGAGGGTCCTTGCAGAGGGGGGAGGACAGGGAGGAGGCTAATGATGGTACCAACATGACTGTCTACATAACTAATAAAATATTTCATTTTATTATATATATATGCATATATATACATTATATATTATATATAATAACATATTATAATATATAATAATATAATGTATATTATATTATTGTATCATTGTATTATTAATGTATAATTATATATATATTATAATATATTGTATATATAATATATATAATGTAAATATATACATTATACATTATATATACATTATATATTATATATATATGGAGAGAGAGAGAGAGAGAGAGAAACAGGCAGGTACACATAATGAGAGAATGGGCATGCCAGGGCCCCCAGCCAGTGCAGATGAACTCCAGACACGTATGCCCCCTTGTGCATGTGCATCTGGCTAACGTGGGTTCTGTAGAATCAAACATGGCTCCTTTGGCTTTGCAGGCAAACACCTTACCTGCTAAGCCATCCCTTCAGCCTCCAACTTCATTTTTGATGCCTGTTTACTGCTAGTTTTACCATTTTTCCTTGCCTATGGCCCCACATCTGGGAAAACAGATGAGCTGTTCCAGGTGTTCCCTTCTTTGGTGCTTGTAGAAAGTTCTATCCCCCTACCCCAGCCCAGACTGGAAAGCCCTCACTCCAGCAAACCCTAAGTGCAATAACAGATTAGCCTACCTTCTTTCCATGCTGTACTAAACCTGTCTGTTTAATGTGCAAGTCTGTTGCAAGCCTGCCCAAGTCAGCTCAGAAAGCCTTCATTGAAAAGGGACCAGTCTTCATGGATGGAAGTTTCAGTCTCACCATTCAAACCAAGTTTTGAGTGAGTATTCAGGGTTCATCCCACATTGTGTATCCCAGTGATTGAGCAGAAGGTCTGAGAGATGCATACCAGCAAGGAGCTTTTATTTTTTCTTTACTACACACAGGCATAATTTTTTTCCCCCTGAGCCTGACTCATCCTCGTGGGGTTGGAGAGATGGGTATATTAACACACACATTTGTAGAGATGGTGAAGCAGAAGGCAACCAACTAAAACATGGTAAATATTCAAAATGACAAGAACTATAATACAAAACAGAGACCAAATACTCAATGTTGAAACAAAGGTAGGAATCACTGAGTGTCACAGATCTCCAAAGAGAGAGGGCAAAATTGCCTGCTAAGTGGACATAAGTTGTATGGTGCTAGAAAAATGCCCATTTTTGAACATCTTTCTCTTGGGACTTTCTCTGATAAAATCTGAGTTCCAGTCAATAGAAGGTGTGTTGATTATCTAGGGCTGTTGTAACAAAGTATCACAACCTCAGCAGCTTAAAACAAGGGAGAATTGTTCTGTTCTAGTTTTGGAGACCAAAAGTCTGAAATCAGTGCACTTTCCAAAGCTTTAGGAACGGAGTTTTCCTGGCCTTCTTTTAGTTCCTGGTGATTATCAACAATGTTTGTGTTCCTTGGATGGTGGAAGCAAAATTCCATCCCCTGCCTTTACTCCATCCTTTTCCCTATGAGTCTTCTATTTGGCAAATCTTTCTATCATTACAAGGACATCAGCCACAGGATTTAGGGCCATCCTCATCTAGTGTGATAAGGTTCTCAACTTGATTACATCACAGAGACCCTATTTCCAAATAAGCCCACATTTATATATGGTGGGGACTGGGACTTCTATATATCTTTGGTGGGAAGCAATTCAGCCACCAACAAAGAGGAGAGGGGGGCTTGTGTAATGAGGATGAGGGAAGAGATGAATTTGTTTATAATAGAGTAGAATAAACAGATAGGATTAGACACAAGCTCAGTCAAGGATAACTGGCTGGGTGGCAGGAAGCAGGCAAGAGACACTTACAACACTGATGCTTATACATCAAAGATTTTAAACTTGAATGCCACAGGGAGAACTCCGTTCTGTCAGTGAGTGAGTCAGCCTGGCTGGAGCAGATGGCGGATGGTCCGTCCAGCATGTGCTACATGAAATAGGAGCTTCAGCTGGTTAATATCACAAGAAAAGTGAACTCATTGCTGCCAAGTTCCCCCATTAATGATAAAAAACCAGTATATCCGGATTCTGTGGCATCTCTGGGATTTTTAAGTGAGGGCAGCTAATTTCCAAATGGTAATGACCTATAAAGACTAATTTCTATGCTGGCTGGATTTGCATCATGAGGACAGAGATGCTTTGGCTGGAAAGGTACGGTATACAAGACAGGCAAGCAGGGGAAAATATAACAAAAAGTGGCAGGTTCCCTCTGTCACACTGCTGGCCCCTCCGTACAGTGGAAAATTCTGGGCTGCAGAGCTGTGTCCTGGGCAGTGGGGGCCATCGTAGGCCTCTGCTGATCATACCGCTGGGAGCGGTCAACTTCCCTTTGCTTGAGATAGTCATAGCTCCTTCTTTCAAAGAACTTGCTGTCCATCTGTGTGGATGCAGCTCCCGAAGTGGAAGCCTTCTTGTGTAAACTGCCTCTCTAGGATGAGATTTACATTTCCAAAGGGAGCAGTGTCAGGTGTTTCAGGAAACCAAAACTGTCTGGACCACATCCAGTTCTGCTGATTCTGGGCCCCAGGACATTACCGAGGGCCCTTGCCCTTTGGTGTCTGGTTAGATTCAGCTATTTGGAAATGTCACATATAGATAAAAGATCTGAAGAAACTGATCAGGGTTTACTGCCTATAAACTCTTTTTTTCTAGGCTTGTTGGGCTGTGTGTTAGCTGTGGCTTGAGTAGACATCACAGCTCCTTTGGGCTGAGAGAGTCTCTTCTGCCATAAGTATCAGTGGATTTCTATAGGTATTTGTCCTTCTTACCCTGTCAGGTCTAGGGGTGAAATAACTCCTTGATAATTACCAGCTTTTTGTATTCCACATGCATGACCCATCTTAACCCTGCCCTCTGGTAAATGCCACACTTAGTGTTTGACTATGTCATCTGTTTCCTGGTGGTGACCTGGAAACATATAATACTATTTAAGCCTACTATATATGAGTAAGTCTATATTTCAATGTCTGTATATTATGTTCTTCCCCCTTCAGATGTTTTTTGTTAATGTTGATGCTAACATTTTTAGCAGCAATCAACATCTCTGAGGAGCTCTCATACAGAAAGTTTCTCAGCTGATTCATTTGCCATCACCCAGAGTCACAGAGCATGTCTCCTAAGATTCTGCCTTATCTTTTATGTCACTGGTAGTGTCCTTCCCACAAGGACATGGCTCTATAGCTCACTTATTTATAATTTAGACATTTAGAATGCAAAAAATAACCCTATGAAGGTCTCAGGATAAAAGTACAGAAAAGTACAAAGTATAATCATGACAAAATTGGCATAAGTGATGACAATGAAATCTATAACTGTGTCTATAATTTATATCTTATTTACCTTTTATGATGTTCACTAGATGAAAACCAATGCCATCTTATTAATTGGTTCCCTGGGAAATCAGGGATTTTGCTTTAAGTTTGTCCATGGTTCCAAATCAAAGCTCTGGTATCTACAGCCCTCTGAGCCCTCAAACCCCTGCTTCGATGAACTCCTTCCTGGGCACAGAGTTGTTAATTGATGTTCCTATAGCTAGTTCTGAGATGCTTCTTGGCTCACTCTGTAAGCCCCATTTTATCCTCCTTTCTCTGTCTCTTTTGATTATTATTTTTTAAAATATGATCTCTGTCCCTCTGGAGCTTATGACATTATCTTCAAATAACAATTCTTTTCTTTATTTCTTTCAGCTTCTACAAATAGCTTTCCTATAATTTTCAACAGAATCCGCTCAGGATCACATACTCCTAGTGTGATTGTGTACAGATGCTCAGCGGTCTTATCAGGAACTGTTTTGTTCAAACAATGGCATATTAATGAGCAGATCTGCAGCCTAATCTCATCTCCATGCTTTTGACCTCAGTTGTGTTATTTCAGTTGGAATTATTAAGGAAAACTTAATGAATGAGATACATGCTGGCCTGTGACTTAAATATTATGTAACTGCCATAAAGTTAGTAATCTTCACTAGGCCTCAGTTTTACCATCTATGTAACAGATGGGGAAAAAGAAATGTATTTTTAGAGCATATACTCATGTTAATAGTTGTATGTCATAAGCATCTGTGGACCCAATGTACCTATGGCAAGAGGAGGTTAAGCCAGGGGAAATCTGGAAGCTTTCAGGGCCAGCTTGACTGGGCACATGCAGTAGTAAAACAAGACAGAGCCTGTCTCATAAACAAAGTGGGGGCTGGAGAGATGGTTTAGGGGTTAAGGCACTTTCCTGCAAAGCCAAAGGACCCAACTTTGATTCCCTAGGATCCATGTAACTCATATGTACATGGTGCATGCATCTGGAGTTTGTTTCCAGTGACTGGAGGACCTAGTGCACCCATTCTCCCTCTCTCTCTCTCTCTCTCTCTGAGTCATTCAAATAAAGCAAAATATTTTTATAATACCAAGATGGAAGCACACTTATATCACACGCATCCGTCCACCCATACACACAGGCAATATAAAAGAAGGTAGAATGAGAGGAGGAACACCCTGAGGTTGTCCTCTGAACTTCGCACAGACACACACACACAAATAAAAGTTAAAATAATAAAATGGATAAAATATAATGATATAAGAACAGAAAAGAAGCTACTATATAGGATAGGATGAGAAATGCAACAGTTGGTCTTCCAATTTCAGGGAATTTTAAATTTCTTTAGTGATATCCAATTTGTCCTTAATATGATGTTCCAAGCTCATTGTCCTTAGCCAAGGAGAGGGCCAGTTAATTCCAAGTTGTTGTAGTACAAACTGACCAGTATCATGAATAAGACATACTTAATTAATATACATAGTTATTACATGTTAATAAAAATATTAAAATCCTGAAAATAGAGCTTAATGGTAGAATACCTGCTAAAAAACGTATGTCCTGAGCTGGCCATCGTGGTGCACACCTTTAATCCCTGCACTCTGGAGGCAGAGTTAGGAGGATCGCCATGAGTTCAAGGTCTGCCTGAGACTATATAGAATGTATATTCTGGGTTTGATCTTTAGTACCACACACACACAAAAAAGTTATTTCAGTAAACACGCCTCTGGAAAATGATAAATCAGTCTGGAATAAACTGGAAGTATCTGTGCTGCTAGCTAGCTGTCATGGTGCCAAAATGTGCTATGCAAGCTGCTAGGGGAGGAGAATCACAGTCTAACCCAGCAGCAGATCCTATGATCCACACAAATGATCAGCCAGGCAAGAAGTGGTGGACACTGGCGCAATAATGGCATATCTATTATGGGGTGACCAACTACTCTCTGATTAGATTTGAGGCCCACTCCATCGGATGGAATTCATGCCTGGTACTAAAAACTTAATCAAGAGCTTCTAGCTGTGGAGGACATGGACCTTAGAAGGTAAGCTACTACTGTTGTTTGGCTAAATGGTTATGTTGTGACATCAAATTGTTCTCTAAATATTTAAGTTTATGCCCATAGGTTTGTGCTTCTGTCACCTTTAAACAGAGAAGTTTCTTTCTGCACTTGGCAGTGATGACTGAGGACACTCAAAACTTGTCAAAGTGATGACAATCAGTGACTGCAGAGTGCTCAGAACTAAATGAGACATCTGTAATCATCCCCTCCAAGGTCCCAGGAATATTGGAGAAGAGGGTGCAGAAAAAATGCAAGCGCCATAGGATGGGGAGGAATACATGAGAATGCTACTTCAGGATATGGAGTGGCAGTTGCATTCATGACCTCGCAGCAACTGCTGTTTCCTGTACAATACCTGCACAATATTAGGTTCATCAACATTCCATCAGGGGTGGTGGATAATGGCAAAAATAAAACAAAAATAGAAATAAAAGTAGAAGAGGGACTAGGTGCAAAGAATGGGTTCAGTGGAAGTGAAAGTGAGGAGGGAAACAAGAGAAGATAAAGGAAATTATGATAAAAATACATGAATGAAAATTGTCTATAAAAAGTTAAGAGGGGCTAGGAAAATAGGTCAGCAGTTAAAGGCACTTGCTTGCAAAGCCTGACAACCCAGGTTTAATTCCCCAGTGCCCACGTAAATCCAGATGCACAAAGTGGCACATGTGTCTCAAATTCATGTGCAGGAGGCCCTAGTTACCCTATACTCACTTTTTCTGTCTTCCTCTTTCTCATTTTATCCCTGTCTTAAATAAATAAATGAAAATAAAAACAAAAAAAGATCTTTAAAAAAGTCCAAAGATATACCTTGTTGGGCAAAATAAATATGTACAAGTCAATTTGCCAATTAAAAGTAGCCAAATGAAAATAAGAGATGACAAAAACATATCTAAGGAGTTGGAAATGCTAACTACTCTCATGTGTTCATTACTCATGTTTACATGTATGAAATTACCACTGTACAATTAAAATAATAATAAGTAAAACTAGTTCTTTAAAATAACTCAAACAGCAACATATATGGAAGCAAATAAAATAAAATTTGCAATAATGATTTGGTGATACCCTTGAATGCTGTCTTTATGAATCTGGGAAGACTCCGAATTCTATCAAGATACTTCATTATTTTTTATTATTTATTTGCATGCATGCATGTGTGTGTGTGTTTAGGCACAATAGCCAAGGCCTCTTGCTGCTGTAAACAAACACCAGATGCTTGTGCCACTTTTTTATCTGCCTTATGGGAGTGGCCTAAGAATTGAGCCCAGACCATCAGGCTTTGCAAGCAAGTGTCTTTAACCACTGAGCAATATTCCCAACCCCTCATGTACTTTCTATTATTCATCTAACAACTAGTGTATTCAATTTTCTGTGTTCTTTCTTTTTAAAATTGTACCCAGTGCCCAAGTGCTGTGTGTTTCCTTGTTCTAGGTGGATGATGCAGTCTAGAGTGCTGTGTTTATACTTGGTAAAGAGAATCCACTGATGCTCAGAAGAGAAACATACCCACACCACACTCTGAGAGTTGACGGTGGATCTGCTCTTCTCTGTGGGAAGAGTGGGTTATGAAGCCTTCCCGGGAAACCTTGAGGCACTTCAAGGGTGGGAGCAGCTGGAGCTATTTGTCTATCAAAGGAAAATGGAACCAAAACATAGGAGAGATATATTTTTCAAGATGAGGATGATTCTGGCTGAGAATGACTACTCATCTTCAGTTTAAACTTCTGCAAATTCCTGCTGAGGGGGAGACTTGAATAATAAAATAACTGATCTAAACCATCTGTCTTAAAAACACTCAGCTTGCCTGGAGAGACTAATTTATGTTCTACTAGTAAGGTTGAAACTGTACCTGAAGTCAGCTTCGTGGCGAGACACAAATTTATATTTAGGCTTTGGGATCTCTGAAGACGTGATTTTTGGAGAAAGGCCTAAAATAAACACAATATAAAATTAGGAATAGCAATTATTTATTATTTACTATGTGTGAGAAACATCACAATGTGCTTCATAGTGTTCTATTCTATTCATTATCCAAATCTTTAACTCTCAAACTAGAGTTTGAGGCAATAGTGTCAATTTCTACCTCTTTCTTTATGACATGTAATCATATTTTCCTTTTTGTCAAGTCTTTAACCCCTTTAAATAGGAGCGATGCATCTGGCACTGTCTTGTGATTCTGAAGTAGGTGACAGCCATACTTCGCACCTTCACAAGTTAATAATGAAAGTAATCCTAATCATTACTTGGAAGTCTCAAGAACCTGCAATCCATTCTGTAGTGTTTGCTTTCCCATGCATCTCAGTTTTGCTGAGTGAATAATTATATGTTTATAGAGGTGACACACATTTGTCCTGATAAGAGAAGTCTGGTGTTTAGCTGTGAATACACCTATATTCATGGTACATCTGAGCCACAGTCCTCTAGCAAAACCTCATTCTCATTTCACAGTCCACAAAGGAAATTGAATAGGTTCATATAAACCAGTAGAGGGCTGGAGATATAGCTTAACAGTAAAGGCACTTGCCTACAAAGCCGAGGGGCCCAGGTTTGATTTCCTAGCACCCAGATAAGCCAGATGTACAAGGTGACAGGTGTGTCTGGAGTTTATTTGGAGTGGCCAGAAGCCCTGGTGTGGTGGTTTGATTCAGGTGTCCCCCATAAACTTAGGTGTTCTGAATGCTAGGTTCCCAGCTGATGGAGATTTGGGAATTAATGCCTCCTGGAGGGAGTGTATTGTTGGGGGCTGGCTTATGGGTATTAAAGCCAGTTTCCCCTTGCCAGTGTTTGGCATATCCTCCTGTTGCTGTGATCCACCTTCTGTTGGCCAGGGGGTGATGTCTACCCTCTGCTCATGCCATCATTTTCCCCTGCCATCGTGGAGCTTCCCCTCGAGCCTGTAAGCCAAAATAAATCTTTTTTTCCCTGAAGCTGCTCTTGGTTGGGTGATTTCTACCAGCAATGTGAACCGGACTGCAACACCTGGTATGCATACACACTCTCTCTGTCTGCCTCTTCCTCGCTCTCTCAAATAAATAAAGCATTTAAAAAAAAACAAACAGTAAAAGCCTCTGGTGTTTGTGGAATATCATTGTCACTTATTACCTATTTCTGTATTTCCACTGATAACACTGACTCCCTCTTGCAACTTTACTGTCACAGATACTGGCATTGTTTAGATTCAGGCTTCTGGTCATTGCCACCTAGACTTGGAAACTAAGTTCCCTGCATGTTGGAGTTAGGGACATTTCTCCTGAAGCATGGGCTTTCTGATGTACTCTCGGCACTGCAGTTCCACCTCTTCTCTCATGTATATCTGTTTCATTTTTTAAAAGATACTTTTCATACTGTGGAATCCCAGTGGTCTTTATTCATTCTTTATGGCTCCAAGGACCATCTGCCAACACCAATTACTAACTACCTTGAGCTACCTTAAATTCCTGAGCTGAGACTTGCCTGGCATGACAGGATAGGCCATACCGCTCATGGTTTGCTCTGTGATATTCGCTATCCATATCCATACCTGTTGCAGTCTGGGTCGCATTGCTGGTAGAAATCACTCAACAAGAGTAGCTTCTGGGGAAAAGAGATTTATTTTGGCTTACAGGCTCGAGGGGAAGCTCCACGATGGCAGAGGAAAACGATGGCATGAGCAGAGGGTGGACATCACCCCCTGGCCAATGTAAGGTGGACCACAGCAACAGGAGGGTGTGCCAAACACTGGCATGGGGAAACTGGCTATAAAGCCCATAAGCCCACCCCCAACAATACACTCCCTCCAGGAGGCATTAATTCCCAAATCTCCATCAGCTGGGAACCTAGCATTCAGAACACCTAAGTTTATGGGGGACATCTGAATCAAACCACCACATTCTGCCCCTGGCCCCCATAAACTGATATCCATACATGATGTAAAATACAATGCATTCAGTCTGACTTTAAAAGTCTCCATAGTTTTTATCAATTCCAATAATGTTCATACATCCCCATAGTTCAAGACCTTTTAACTGAGCCATAATACCAAAAAATAACCTCAAAAAACCCATAATGGCACAGAATAAATATTCACACTGCAAAAGATGGCATTGAGCATAGAAAAGAAACATTCAACCAATACAAGATTTAAAACAACCAGGGCAAACATCAAACTCTGTAGCTTCAAGTCCAGCAACTCTAGCCAGGGACAAATCTTCAAGTCCGATCAACAAGTTTCTGGCATTCCAATTCCGCCCCTCCAGCTAGGCTACTCACAGTCCTGGAAAACTTCATCGGGGCCTGCAGCTCCTTGGCAGCCATCTCATGGTCCCAGCATCTCCACTGGGTCTCCACTGCAAGCCACGGTTCATCCTCATGGCCCCATGGGGTCTCTATGTAGGCAACCAGCAAACCTGCTTCACACTGCCCATGGCCATTTCCAAAACACAAGGCCGTGTTGCAAACTCAATGACCCACTTTCCAGCATTTCTTATACTCCATGATACCAGGTAGGGTGCCAATTCGTTAATCCAGGGGGGAATAAAGCAGACTTTGAAGAACAGGACACTCCTTGAGCACTCAGGCCCCTTCAAAAGAGTTGACATTCTTCTTGTTGCCCCAGCGCAGGTCAGCTATCCCAGTCTCAAAGGTTGTAATCTCTCAGTTGCAGCTGAACGGGGAACAATTCACCCAAAGATTTTTCTTTCTGTGCCATATCCTTCTGCACACACCAGTTCATTTCTACGCAAAGCAACCCTGCACAACTTCTCAGGACATGGGCACAAGAGCAAGCTTCTCACACAAACTGCTAGCCCAGTCCAAACAAAACTCTTTCTCAACTTTATAAGCCAAACCTCACAGTCCATAGTTCTTACTGCCTTCAGGTCTTTCAGCTCTGACCAGATTAGTCCATCAAGCTGTACTTACAGCCCTGCAAGACATCTCTTAGGCCGAGGTTTCAAATCCTTCCACATTCCTCTTGAAAATCAGCTCCAAAAGGCTGAAGCCACATAGTCAGATGTCTAGCAGCAATCCCACTCCTCGGTACCACTTTACTGTTGCAGTCTGGGTCGCATTGCTGGTAGAAATCACCCAACAAGAGTAGCTTCTGGGAAAAAGAGATTTATTTTGGCTTACAGGCTCGAGGGGAAGCTCCACAATGGCAGAGGAAAACGATGGCATGAGCAGAGGGTGGACATCACCCCCTGGCCAACGTAAGGTGGACCACAGCAACAGGAGGGTGTGCCAAGCACTGGCATGGGGAAACTGGCTATAAAGCTCATAAGCCAGCCCCCAACAATACACTCCCTCCAGGAGGCATTAATTCCCAAATCTCCATCAGCTGGGAACCTAGCATTCAGAACACCTAAGTTTATGGGGGACACCTGAATCAAACCACCACAATACCCATGTCCATGTCCATATCCATATCTATGTCCATATCCATGTCCATATGCTACAGGGTTTAATTATTAAATGCCATCAGAAACAAATTAATAATAGAAATAATACTAACAATTTTTGTATGTCCCAACGCCTTAGCAAAGTGTTCACACTTAGCACATTATGGACCAACACTCTTTATACAGTTGGTGCTGTACTTTCTTATCATGCTCCAATCATTGTTTATGCCTATTTAATATTATTTTATTTTTATCACACCATGCTCTCTTCCAAACCCCATGGGTATCTAAATTTAGCCCATTCTTTAAAAAAAAATATTATTGGCAACTTCCATAACTATAGATATTAAACCATGATAATTTCCTCCCCTCTTCCACTTCATATCTCTCCTCCCCATTATCTCTCCTCCCCCTCTTCATTAGTCTCTCTTTTACTTTGATGTCATAAACTTTTCCTCCTATTACAATTGTCTTGTGTAGGTAGTCCAGGCACTGTGAGGTCATGGATATCCAGGCCATTTTATGAATGGAAGAGGGCATTGTAAGGAGTCCTACCCTTCTTTTGGCTCTTACATTCTTTCTTTTGAGCCATCACACAGGACACCACCATCTGAAAAGAGAAGTATCTCTAAACAAAAGTGAGAGTAGCATTAATATGTGTGTATAAGAGCAGTGCTTACCAGGCACTTTGGTGAGCATAATATATGCATTTAGTGTTACACTGCTAGGGCTTATGACTTCCCCTACCATAGGTTTTCAGTATCAGGCATGTATTCCCTCCCATGGAGCAGGCCTCCGGCCCAATTAGAGGGCAGTTGGTGACACTATTGCACTCATTGGCTCATTTGACCAGGCTGGCCAAACTTAAGGCTTGCTGTGTCCACTGTTGTTTATCTCCAGTTATGACTCGTCTCTCTTCCATGGAACTGCATGCAGCCTAGCTTTTTCCAGCTTTCTGTCAGCTGGTCTACACTGAGGAGGTTTTTTTTTTTTTTTTTTTTAATTTTTTATTTATTTATTTGAGAGCGACAGACACAGAGAGAAAGACAGATAGAGGGAGAGAGAGAGAATGGGCGCGCCAGGGCTTCCAGCCTCTGCAAACGAACTCCAGATGCGTGCGCCCCCTTGTGCATCTGGCTAACGTGGGACCTGGGGAACCGAGCCTTGAACCGGGGTCCTTAGGCTTCACAGGCAAGTGCTTAACCGCTAAGCCATCTCTCCAGCCCTGAGGAGGTTTTAAGGTCAGCTCCAGCAAGATTTTTCAGAGACCTTGCATCCCAAGCATGTGGAGTCTTCAACAATAGAGTCTTACTATCTCTTCCTGGTGGGAAACCAAGAGCCTTGGCAATGGTCTGTAATGTTTTGGGGGCATCAGGGTCCTCACTGACCAACAACTCACTTGAAGGTATCACATCCCTGGCACTGAAATTTTTCTAGTAACAATCTATGGCATGTGGGTGCACCATTGTCCAAAAAAGTAGGTTTCCATATGACTTATTCATACTCTCTTAGATTTTGATTAACCCTCCCCCACCCTTCTTTTACTAAATCTCTTCCCCTGACTTCACTTAGACATTTCCACCCCCAGTAATCTGTTCTTCCAATTACATATATACAATACCATCCCCTTAAGTCCTCCCTTCTCCTCCTTCCCATATAGCTCCTTTCTAGCTTACTGGCCTCTGCTACTGAGTTTTATTCCAAATCACATACAAGTCCAAACATTTGTAGCTAGGATTCACATATGAGAGAGAACATGTGTTGTGTGGTTTTCTGGGCCTAGGTTACCTCACTAAGTATAATCCTTTCCAGGTCCATTTACTTCCCTGCAAATTCCAAAATTTCATTTTTCTTTACTGCTGAATAGAAATCCATTGGATAAATATATCACATCTTTATTATCCACTCATCAGTTGAGGGACAGCTAGGCTGGTTCGGTTTCCTAGCTACTGTGATTAGAGCAGCAATAAACATGGATGTGCAAGTATCTCTAAGGTAGTGCAATGAGTCCTTAGGTTATATACCTAGAGTGTTATAGTTGTATCATTTGGTAAATCAATTCTCAGCTGTCTCAGGAACCTCCACACTGATTTCCACAATGGCTGTACCAGATTATATTCCCACCAATAGTGTAGAAGAGTTCTCTTTTTCTGCATCCTTGCCAGCATTTATTGTCATTTGTTTTCTTGATAACAGTTATTTTGACAGGAGGGAGATGGAATCTCAATGTAGTTTTAAGTTGCATTTCCATGATGGCTAAGGATGTAGAACAATTTTTTAGATGTTTATAGGCCATCTGTGTTTCTTCTTTTGAAAACTCTTTATTTAATTTCATAGCCCATTTTTTCTTTAATTTTTGTACTCAGTGAATACAGTCAAGTTGGTACCATTGTTAGCCTCCTCCCTGTCCCCCCCCCCCCTACAGGGACCCTCCTTGTTGGGGTATATGGGTCATGCATTGTGGTGTTAGCCTTTAGTTTTGGGTAAGAGGAAATATCTCTGTGTGTTATGACCCAGTATGTGGCTCTGACATTCTTTCTGCCCCATAGCCCATTTTTTAATTGGGTTGTTTGATTTCTTATTATTTAGCTTTTTGAGATCTTTGTATATCCTGGGTATTAATCCTCTGTCAGATGTATAGCTGGCAGATTTCCATTCTGTAGGTTGCTTCTTTGCTCTATTCACAATGTCCTTTGCTGTACAAAAGCTTTGTAATTTCATGAGGTCCCAGTGGTTGATTAGTGGTTTTATTTTCTGAGCAACTGGAGTTGTATTCAGAAAGTCACTGCCTATGCCAAGATATTGAACAGTTTCCCCTAGTTTTTTTCTGTAACAGTTTCAGAGTTTCCGGTCTGATATTAAGGTCTTTTGATCCATTTGAACTTAATTCTTATGCATGGACAGAGATAAGGATTAACTTTCATACTTCCTCATATAGATATCCAATTTTCCCAGCACCATTTGTTGAAAAGGCTGGTTTTTCTCCAATGAGTATTTTTCACATTTCTGTCAAAGATTAGGTGGCTGCAGCTGCCTGGACTTACATCTTTGTCTTCTATTCTGTTCCATTGATCTCCATGTCTATTTTTGTGCCAGCACCATGATGCTTTTGTTACTATGGCTGTCTAATATAGGTTAAAATCAGGTATGATGATACCGCCAGTCTTATTTTTGTTGTTCAAAATTGTTTTGGATATTCAAGGTTTTTGTGCTTCCTAATGAACTTTAGCATTGATTTTTCTATTGCTGTGAAGCATGCCATTGGAATTTTGATGGGAATTGCATTAAATGTGTAGGTTACTTTTGGTAAGATTGAAATTTTCACAACATTGATTGTTCCAATCCAAGAACATGGGATATCTTTCCATTTCCTAGTGTCTTCTGGAATTTCTCCTTTGAGTGTTTTAAAGTTTTCATTGCAGAGATTTTTTTTTACTTCTGCAGTTAGGTTTATTCCAAGGCACTTAAAAATTTTTTTTTGTTTATTTTTATTTATTTATTTGAGAGCAACAGACACAGAGAGAGAGAGAGAGGCAGAGAGAGAGAGAGAATGGGTGTTCCAGGGCCTCCTGCCACTGAAAATGAACTCCAGAAGTGTGCGTCCCCTTGTGCATCTGGCTAATGTGGGTCCTGGGGAATTGAGCCTCAAACTGGGGTCCTTAGGCTTCACAGGCAAGCACCTAACCACTAAGCAATCTTTCTAGCTCCAAGGGACTTTTTGAGGCAACTGTGAATAGGAATGCTTCCTGATTTCCTCCTTAGCTTGTTTGTTGTTAGTATATAGGGAGGCTGCTGATTTCTGTGTGTTTATCTTTTATTCTGCTAAGTTGCTAAAAGTGTTTATCAGCTCTAACTGTTTTCTGGTAGAGTCTTTAGGGTCCTTTATTTTTCTTTTATAACTTAATTAATTTATTTTGTTTGATTTGTTTTTTGAGGTAGGGTTTCACTGAAGTCTAGGGTGACCTGGAATTCACTATGTAGTATCAGGGTGGCCTAGAACTCACAGCAATCCTCCTACGTCTGCCTCCCAAGTGCTGGGATAAAAGACGTGCACCACCACCCCTGGCTTCTTCAGGGTCCTTATGTAAAGAATCATATCATTTGCAAAAAATGATAATCTTCTTTTCCTACTCGTATTCTTTTTATGAGTGTCTCTTGTCTTATTGCTATATCTAAGAATTCCAGTACTACATTCAATAAAAGTAGGTACAGTGGACACCCTTATATTGTTTTTGACTATAGTAGAGAAGTTTCATGTTTTTCCCCATTTAATATTATGTTGGCTGTAGGTTTATCATAAATAGCCTTTATTATGTTGAGATATGTTCCTTCTAGTCCCAATTTTGGTAGAACTTTAATCATGAAGGGAAGTTGGATGTTATCAAATGCCTTTTCTGCATCTTTTGATATGATCATGTGATCTTTGCCCTTCAGTCCATTTATATACTGTATTACATTTATCCATTCTTATATGTTGAATCATCCCTGAATCTCTGAGATAAAGCCTACTTGGTTGGGATGAATGATATTTTTGATATATTCTTGTATTCTGTTTGCTAATATTTTGTTGAGAATTTTTGCATCTATGTTCATGAGGGAGATTGGTCTGTAATTTTAATTTTTTTCCTGTCTTTGTCTGGTTTTGGTATCAGGGTGATGCTGGCATAGTAGAAGGTATTTGGTAGATTTCTTTCCTTTTCTATTGTATGGAAAAGTTTGAGAAGCATTGGTGTTAGTTCTTCTATGAAGTTCAAAAAAAATTCACTAGTGAATCCATCTGGGACCAGACTTTTCTTAGTTGGAAGATATTTTTTATAACTGCTTGGGTCTCTGTGTTTTTATGGCCTTAATTAATGGTCATGGTTTAAAATGCACTTTGCTTCTTGTTTCAACTCTTGTAGCAGTTATTTCTCTACCATGCTTTTAGCTCCTCATTGTATGCTGTATTGTTCCACATCTAAAATGATTGGTGGTGTCATGAGTGGTATCGATTGTTATGTCATGCTTTTCATTTTCAGCTATGTTTTTTGAGAGCTGTCACAAGGAAACTACACTCCCTGTATCTTCTTTACATCTCTGCAATTACTGCATGTGTATGGAAGACACTTGATAATTACACATTGAATGAACTGAATTGGTTCCCCCAACTTCTTTATATAGATTTGGATCTCTTCCCAGTTTCATTTCCTGTCTGCTTCTTGATGGTGTCACATTCTGTCTCCACTGTTTCCTTTTTGCATTTCAATTCATTCTGCCTCTCTTCACTTCAATTTCTATCTATGTAAAATAGGAATCATAGTATATTTTAGTGGGCCTAAGTAAGTTAAATTAGATAATGCAAGACAATACCCACTTAGTGTGAGTTAAGTGTCTCAATAGGAATGGGAGCTCTTCTGTATTCTCTGTGCTCTACCACTTAATATTTTTATTATTTCTGACTAACATACACTATTTTTTATAAAGGTCATAAAAGCCTTTTGAAAAGGTTATTACTACTGTGAGTACTGTGAGAAAGGAAAAGTAGAAATGTGCCAAGAACATTCTCTTCATATATAAAATTTCATCTTGTTTTTCTGCTCAGTTTCCCTGTTATCTCCTAACTCAAAGGGTGATCAGTGATCTCTTTTGGTCTTTTTTTTTTTTTTTTTTTTTTTTTTTTTTTAGTGCCTTCAGCATAATGTTTTTCTTTTTTCATCTCCCCCTGCCTCCTGTTTATAAAAAATAAAGCCTATAACCATCCATTTCTCTGGGTCTTCTTTCTCCCATTTTCCTAAGACTTCTTCTTCCTACTCAAGGTTCCAGGTAATCTACTTTTGCTCAGACCATTATTCTCTGTCTCCAGTAACACATCCTCCATGCTACTTAGGTGTATGTGAGAGGTCACTTTGACAAAAACCATCATATTAGCTTTTCTCATTCCCTCCTGTAATTTGAGAGCTGAATTCCCTCATCCAATTTTTTTTTTCTTTCTGCTCTTGCTTTACTTCATGCTTTACTGGTGGCAATTCACACTTTTGACCAATTCCTTCCAGAACACATTTGTCTCTTGTCTTCTTAGACTTTACTTTTTCCTGGTTATTTCCTGGCCACTTCTTAAATTCTTTCTCTCCCCTTTTCTTATGTATTATATTCTGTTGCATTAAATTGTTTAGTTAATTTTATTACTTCAAACTTCAACCTGTATGCCAATATTTATAGTGTTATATTTCACCTCCTGTTGAGGTGAAAGATATACCTCCAGGTTTTTCTCTTGAGTGCCATATGTAAACTTCAAATTGCCTAGTAGACATATTGATTTAGATACCTGTGAGTCTTAAAATGAACATGGCCCTAACTGAGCTTGTTTCCACCCTCATTTGTCTTTTCCATAAATTGTCATCTCCAGTTACAGGCATGCTGTGCTTATTGTTTGTTCTAGGCAGAAGCTTTAGAGTCATCATAAACTCACTTCTCCCTCTCACCACCTTCAAATTCCTCAAAACCCAAATCTCACTGACTGTCCAGCTCCTCAAAACTAGCCCCTCTTTTCTGTCTTTGCAACTACTTCTTATCATTTCTCAATGGTGCTTTTCAAAATTGCCTTTCTCCTCTTCTCTATCCATTCCCTTCCCCATTCCTTTCTTTTGTTGGATTCAGTCTAGTATTTCTCAAATGCTAATTTCATGAGGACTCTATTCTCTCTGCCTCCTTACTGAGAGTGAGAAAGAGCTGAAACTCCTTGACCTCATAAGATAAGGCCTCAGCATCTCCAGCTTTTCTCTGTCACTCTCCTGCCTATGCTGTGTCTTAGTATCTCACTCTCGTTGTAATTGTTCTATTTAGTTGTTTATTTATGACAGAGAGAAAAAGTGAGAAGAGGAAAGAGAGAATGGGATGCACCAGGGCCACCAGCCTCTGCAAATTCTAGATGCATGCATCATCATGTGCATCTGAATTACATGGGTCCTGGGGAATTGAACCTGGATCCTTTGGCTTTGCAGGCAAGTGCCTTAACCACTTCAGCCCCATTGAAGTTTTCTGTACATTCCCTTCTTGCACACTATGTTGCTTCCTCATATGCCCTTAAACACTACACGACATGGGAGGGATATAACCCAGGGTAGCAGGTGTGTGTGGTGATGGTACAAGTAACTTTTGTGTATTTCAGAGAAGAGAAGGTTACTAGAGGCTGTGTGATTTGCATGAGAACTTTAGCAGGATTTACTTATTCTTTCTAGATGTAGGCAGTCATTTTCAGAGGAAAGGAAAGTCTGCATGATATTGAGTTGGGTATATTGTAGAGAAGATGGAACTCTTGAGAAAAGAGGGCCATCGCCTGCACTTTTGGAACTCATGGGAGATGGCATCATGTTATGAAATCATAAAAATGAAATATGCTAGGGTGATGACTACCTAGGGGGTGGCAGATCCTTACAGAATAGCTTAACAGCAGAAAATCCTGTTACACACTGAGATTGCTGAGTCAGGTCTTTGCCTTTAAGTAGAATAATTTCTGCCTTAAAGTAATGGGTGGATCTGGGAATTAGCAGCAAAACAATAACAACAACAAAAAACCTTTTTCTGATAACTTAGGGCCATGATTAATTGGATTAATACCTAATCAATTAATTAATTGATTAATACCTAGCATTATTGAATATATATTTGGCATGTATGGGTCTAAGAGTTTATTCTTTTATTTTTCTGAAACTATGTTACAGGTTCACAGTAAGATTAGCCCCATTTTGCAAAGGGAAAAGATTGAGGCATAGGTGGTTAAAATAGTTGCCTAAAGTCACAGAACTATGCAGCAGAGCCAGGATTAAAGCTCAGCATCTCTGAGCATGTTTTCTTAAGCACCATGGACTGGGGTGCAGGTGGCAATTAAGTCAGAACTAAAAGTCTCGCACAGATGGGATGTCTTTAAAACCAGGAAGATCTGTATATGCTCATCTGCAACTTACTGTACACCTGGTCACAGACATATACACGGATGCACTTAGATGCATACACATTCAGGAACACATAAAGCACATAATTCCCCCTCTCATTGCTGGGACAAATACCTCACAAAAATCAGTTTGAGGGAGGAAAGGTTTATTTCAGGTTACAGCTTATCATTTTGGGGAGGGCATAATGACAGGATCTTGAAGCAGCTGATCACATTCAGTCCAGAATGAGGGAGCAGGAAGCTGCATGCTCAGCCACTCTCCTTTTTACATAGTACAGGACTCTAGTTGATGGATGGTTTCACTAACAGTTAAGGTTGGTTTTCTTATGATAATTTACCTAATTAAAATAATCCCTCATAATTGTGCACTGCACAGAGGCAAGCCTAATGTACGTAATCCCTCATGAGTGGGTCTAGGTACTATCAAGGGGACAATGAACACAACCTATCACACATACCCATGTAGTGCACACATGTTGAAATAGTTAATGAGACAACCATGCATGGATTTTGAAAGAATACTGTCATTACTTCAACATTTCAATATCAATGGAACAAACAAAAATAGAAACATTGTCCTATTACATTTATTTTTATAGTCCTTATTTTTTGGCTAATGTGTTTCTATATTTTTAGCTCAAAGCAAAATATAGGTTAATAATAATAAAAACCCTGAAATGTGGTAATTTCTTCACAGCTGCGTATATTGTACTTTAAAATGTATTTTTGATTTTGTGTGTATGTGCATGGATGTCTTGGTGTACATCTGGAAGTCAGAGAACACTGAGGTGTATCTGCTCTTCTTTCACCTTATTTGAGACATGGCTTCTTGCTGTTGCAGATAAATGCCAGGATAGCTGGTTCTGATATCAGATTCTCCCAGTTCTACATCTCATTTTCATAGGTGTGCTTGGATCACAGATGCACCTGCCACGTTGGGTCTGGGTTTATATGAGTGCAGGTGAATCAGACTCAGATCAGCAGGCTTTGCAAGCCAATGGATTTAATTTGTGAGCCATCTTCCCAGACCCCTAAAAGGTAACTTTAATTGTTGGGATTTTGGTGGATAACTTCATCTTTGGGTCATATCAGAGAAAACACAGAAGTTTTTAAACTTGGATAAGAAAATATTATTATTTTTATATCCTGTCCTTGAAAATGCATTTTATGATGTTTCATTAGCAACAGCTATGGAGATGTTAGGCCATTTGGCTTCCGGTCCTGTTTGTGGGTGGCCATAGTTAGTATACAGATGATGTTTGGAGAGACAATAAACCTATCTCAGCCTCTGTAGGGAATAGTGGTCTTAGTTGGGCCTGTTTGGGATCAGAAAGACACTCCATCAAGCTTAAGTACCTGAGGGGCATCACTGGAATGGTGCTGAAATGCCTCACTGAACTGAGGTTAATAAGTGCAGCTAGTTTTTTCTTCTATTCCCTTTCATGGGCTATGGAGCCTCATGTCTCTGCTCCTCTAGCTGTGTCTGCCTGTCTGTCTATCTGTCTATCTATGTATCTATCATCTATCTATTAATTCTTTTTTTTTTTTTTTTTTTTTTTTTTTTTTTTTTTTGCTAAATGGCTCATTTTGCTTTGCACATGCTTGATCTTGCTCTGGATTTTTATCCCTTCAGGTATGTGATAGTTTGAATAGATGGATAGATGGCCCCCAATATATTCAGTGTTCAGTGTTCTATTAGTTTGTAGTTTGCATCTGAAGCCACCTGGTTGGAGGCTGTGTCACTGGACAGATCTTAAGATGTGGTGGTGGGTTTCAGGTTTCAATCAAAAGATATGCAAAGTGTGCCTAGCTGGAGTCCTGAATTGTGCTATGCTGTGTGGCTTTTGCCTTTTGGCTTGTGCTTCTCTCTCTGTTGGACCTGTGAAGGCAGGCCAGCTTCTTCTGTCATGGAACTTCTCCTGGATATGTAAGCTTCAATAAATCCCTTCCTCCATAACTGTGCCTGGTTTGGAAGTTCATGTCAGCAAATCTGAAGGTGTCTTTATACATGCTTGATCTGGCTCTGGGATTTTATCCTTTCAGGTGCATGTCAGAATTAAAGCAGAATGATGGAAGAAAATTAGATGCTTGGCTTGTGTCCACTTTTTGGTCATTTAGCTGGGTCTTAGGTAAGCAGGACTGTTCCTATGGCTGTCCACTCATAGGTATTCTTCATATAAATTATATGAGAAAGGGACTATGGGAATAGTAGAGTATAGAGGAATCGTTAATGGAGAGAACATCCTGAGTATCTATAATAGGCAGTTTTCTTGCCTATAACTGGAATGCCTCCAAATCCCAAGGGCAGGTTTGGGTGAATGGATATGCACAAATACTGATACCTTGTTATTAAGGCACAGAAAGATAAAAAAAATTGCCTAAAGTCATAGGACTATGTGGCATAGCCAGTATTAGCACCAAACACTCTAGCCTCTGAGCCTGTTTCCTTCAGCATATTGGGCCAGGATTTTAAGCAAGAATGAAACCAGGCAGAAGAGTCTGAATCAAAGTGGGGGCTGAAGAAAGGAGAGTTAGATGTCTCACTATACCAGCTGAATATATGTTCCACATACATAAACTTACTTATATGCATGCATTTATATAATACTTACAGACATACACACTTTATATGTACACACACACACACACACACACACACACACACACACACACACTCACTCACTCAGGGTCCTTGCTGATGTTAAACCCTTTCTTGGGCATTCTGAATATACCCAAGGGTGTGTTTCTTGTCCCCTGTATCCAGCTTACTCCTTTGTTGTCCTTGCATATCAGCTAGTGCCACTCCAGCCCCAGCTGTTTTTGCTTATTCTATATGGGTCTCTGTTTCCAGTTAGGCTGAGATTTATGTTGGTTAATCCTGGTGCCCAGTGCTCTCAGCTCCTCTGCTGTGTGGGGGAGGAAAGTACTTTATCTTCCTCATTGTACTTGAATTAGGGCAGGATGCGTGGTAGTGGATCATAGGACCAACAACGTAGTTTTCTGTTTCTATGGTTTCTTTCTCCCCAGGGGCACACCAACTGCCAACACAGCTGGATTAGGAAGGCTTCTGGAATGGATGAACCTAAGAAACCTTCCATGTGACCTGTGAGGCCTTGTTGGCAATCCTTTCTACCTGATGAATTTCCTTTCTGGTTCCTTCCTTCCTTCGCTGTGGTTTCCATTGAGTCTTTGCTGTTCCCCTATCATGACTGAGGTGCCTGAGACTCTGTACTAGAACTTGTTCAAGACTTTATTCCCATAAAGCTCCTAGATTCCACATAAACTAATGATTGCAGAAACCTAGCATGTATTCATGTGTGTGTGTGTTTGTGTGTTCATGACTCCATAAGATGGACTTATACATGTCACTCGGGATTCCTGACACACATAATTGGCCAGATATTGTCTTGGGGGTGCATGGGGCCTCTGTCTTCTTATAGTTTACACACAGAAATTTTATGCATCACAGTCCTTTCCTTGCAGTTGAGTGTCTTAAGATCCTTTAGGTCTAGTATGCTGACTTTAGGTTTGTGGACATTAGAGACCACCCTCTAGAGGGGCTGTGAAAAATTGCAGAATGAGCTCTAGAAACTGAGCTTTGATCATTATTTTCTTATTCACATAGAACTATGGTCTGTCGAGTGTATAATTTTGTCTAAAGACCTCAGCATGGAGCTTAAGGCACTCTTTAAATCGGCCCAGTCCAACCCTTTCAAATTCTTTCTTACTAAGGCCCTTTATGTACTTGTAGATACAGCTGGGTGAAACTATTTCATTTCTTATAGTTCCATTCATTCACACTTGTCTTTGTCTTCAGTTTTTCCATTCTTTCTGCCTAGAATAGTTTTATTCCCCTCCATCCATTCATGTCTAGCTCTTGTCTATTTTTCAGAGACCATCCGTCTAAATAGTTAGCTCTTTTCTAAGTGTGGTTTCATATTAATAGTCAGAGAGTGAGAGAATGTCAACTATAAATTTCATATGAAGGATTGTACTAACTTTTATATCCTTGACATTGTTTTATTCTTGAAGTAATACCTTGAAAGAGCTTTCCATCATCTAGACTTCACCCAAGTAGTACATAGTTCCTCATTATCTGATAATTTTTATTTGAAAATTTACCTATACACCAAACTTGACTATCATTTATGGACATGTATGGAGTGATAAAAATTTGAATCAGCTCAATGAACATATTCCCAAGTAAGGCTAGGTAAGGTGAGTTCTGCTGCATGTTTTATCACTATTATTGTAAATAAGTGACTTTTTTGCAATCGATTTAGTGTGTTTTTGCATTTTAACTTATTTTTATTTATCTGAGAAAGAGAGAGAGATAAAGAGAGAGAGAGAATAGGCACACCAGGGCCTCTAGCCACTGTAAATGAACCCCAGACACATGTGCTACCATGTACACCTGGCTTATGTGGGTACTGAGGAATTGAACCTGGGTCCTTAGGCTTCACAGGCAAGTGCCTTAACTGCTATGTAATCTCTCTAGACTGTATGTTTTTGCATTTTTCTAGTGATTTTGTTATTTAAAATGTCTCCAGTCATAGTGACAAGGTCCTGTCTAGTGTCTAGAAGATTAATATATAGTTCCTCAATGAGAAAATGCATGCATTAGATATCCTTGTTTGGGTATGTTATAGTGCTGTTGGCCATCAGTTCCATGTAAATGAATTGGTAAGTGTGCACTCAGAAAAAGAAAGGTGGGCTCACTGATGTGGGTATGAGGATACTCTTAAAAATACTAAAGTACCACCCGATGCATGACACAAAACAGTGGAGAAAGTGGAGAGCAACTAAACTTGTGGATTCAGTATAGTGGGCACAATGGTGGTGAGGCTGAAATCCAAAGAAATTTATAGTCACTATATCTAGAGTCAGGAAAAGGCAAAATTCTTCTTGGCCAGGATTGGCTTGGCTAGCACACATGTTCTATGAGGTGATATGTGTGAAAGATGTTCAACCTGCATATGAGACAGAGCCTATAGGTCTGAAGGATGCAGCAGAGTTTGTAAACTGCTTGCAAACTATATCAGAAATGAGTTATGTAGAAGATTGGGTTCCAATGCTGATGAGACTAGCTCTTTTTACAATCTAGTTGGCAAACAAACTTGTATCACAAATGATGGTTCATGAGGAAAATGTGACCTGTGACCTATGACCAGAGGCTCCCAGGAACTTAATTTTATATTTCCCCTGGGAGCAATGCAATATGATAATTCTGAGTACACAGCAACTTTATAAAATACAACTGCTTCTCATAATGAGAATTGTCTGTACTTTGGTTTTAACTCTTCTTTAGAGGATTTTCCATTCTGCTTTTATTAAAGATATGATAATGTGAAAATCTTCCCTACCATTGCACTATGTTATACACTTTTGAGAAATTCTTCCCTCAAAGTGTAAAAGGTGCCTTAGGAGACTACCTCTCTGCCAGAGATAGAGACTACAAAGTTGGATAAGCTGCATTTAGGTAGTGTAGTAGTCTCAATGGACATACCCCAGTTGATTCAGGAGTTTTACTAAAGCTTGTAATTTAGATTTCCAGTTGTCCGGCTGGAGGAGGTATCACTGGAGGCAGATCTGAAGTCCAGCCTAACATAAGCAAAGTGATAACTTTACCTGGTGTACCTGCTTGTATGTTGGTGGTGGCTTTTCTCTTTGCTTGGATCTGTGAAAGGTGGGCCAACTTCTACTATTATGGAACTTCCCCTGAATCTGTAAGCTTCAATAAATCCCTCCTTCCTATAACTTTGTCTAGTTTGGAAGTTCATTCCAGCAACCTGAGGCTTACTGCTACAGGTAGCTTGGATAGTTTATTATTCAGTGGGAGATATAAACAAGTAAACACATGGTTTTCACAGTGAGGCATAGAAAATTGGCTGTGATAAACATAGGTACTAAACATACTTTAATAGTTCACTGCCTAGACACCAAATGAGTGGATCTGCCTTATACATGTCTTCTGAATGTATGCTTAATTATGATTTGATCAGGTCTTTGACTCTAATTAACTAATTCTAAGTCTATATGACCCATTTGTCTATTATCTATGTAGCTCTTTATTTCTAAAGCTCTATATTAATGTGGGATTTTGGTCAATATTGAGACAGTTGGTTTACAATTTTTACTACCACTAAACAACACATAAATTCAAGAGGAAATTAAGTCTCCGAAGAAGAGAACTTCACAAAGATGCTATTTTATAAAGTTGTCAGCCCATGCAATAGAGCAGCATTGATCTGGGCAAGGTAACATAGATCAGGTAGCCTTAGACCTGCCACCACTGCCTCCCAGGTGGCAGTGTTCCCACAAGAGCAAGCATTCAGCTGTAGCATACAAGGCAAGAGAAGTGCCAATGGCACCCATAGGCAGCTCCAGAGCTTTTTACTCTAGTGGGCTTTGTTTTCACCAAACCAACCCTATCTAAGGACTGTAGCTTCGATGGAGACATTCTAGTCAGATAACAAATGAGTCACTTTCTTGCCTTTTTCTCCTTTGGCAAGAAATGAATATAATTAGTGATCTAGTCAGCTATTTCAAATACTTCTGCTAGTCTATTTAGATGAAGACTTTTATTTATTTGCTGGAAAAAACCCTCTGGCTAATGTCCAATGAAGGCTGCATTTCTAAGCCATTACTTTTATCATTTAAAGGAGGAAACTGAATAGAAAGAAGCATCAATTTTAGGGGGAAAAGGAATGAAAATGAAATGGAGGTGGAGTTATCTTTTAGGGTTGTTTACTCACCTTTCTCTCATGGGGAGTTTAGCTTTATCCCCTAGACCTCCTGGTGATGTCTGGACCCTTATGGACTCTTTGATACTCTTTTATTCTCCATATACCCTCAAGCTGCTAAGCATCTGCCCTGTGAAGGGCACTGATCAGGCACCCACACTACTGTATTGTTGTGCTGGGTATTCCAAAGTTAGGACCTGGGACCTTGCCTGTGAGAGATTATTGTCTAGCAGGGAAAAGACTCATGAGCAAATAATCAAATAATTGACTGTAGTTCTTTTGATGAGCATAGGAATCTTCACATTATTAGATGAGAACAACAGGCAGATAGATGAAAGACACCTGTGGCTCTTCCTTCCAACTCTGAGGAAAATTTTGGGATTGCCCAGAGTACTGCCCTCTTTTGGCTGGTCTTTCTATAATCTCTTTATCTTCATGGTTCTGTCTTACTTTGAATCCTGGAAGAGCTCCTCCTATTCTACTTTATTTATCTCCATCCCATTTGGCCTCTCTGAGACATATTCAAAAGCCATATGTCACAGATGATTTTCTTTTTCTTCTGTGCGGCTGACCTTTTCTACTGATGTTTTAGGCCATGACTGGGTCCTCATTTGTTACACATCTGCTTGTTTTCATCTCTTTTCATGGAAGCATTATCAACTCAACTGTAGAGCAATGCAATTTTTTAAATAGATATTTCATGATACCCAATAGCAATTTGAAGCCATAGCAGTTGCTTCACATTCATTTTTGAAATTTAGTTTTGTCAATGTTGCCTCAAAATTCACATGTCTAGTAAGACACGATGAATTTGTTAAAAGCCAATAACAAGGACTTGGGGTACTCTAGCAAAATGTTTTCAATCAGAAAATGTTTGCTTTTGTGTTTCAAGGCTAATTTATGCTCTATTTGAGTTAAGAGTACTTCTTAGGATTTAGAAACTAAACTTAAACATATATCTCTGGTGGTTTACCCACTGTGCCCATTTTGAGAAGACCTTCAAAAAAAATGTGGTGCTTCATCAACCACTGACAGAAGAAATAGAATAAAATATTTTCCCAACCTTTGATACCTGAAGTCAGGCTCTTGAAAAATAGAAGAAAGCTCAGAGTTCAAAATACCAATCCATTTTATCTGACTTTGGCCTCTGGGGAAAGGAGATGGGATTCACATGCTCTTTCAAAAATAACTACTTAATTTGATGCCTTCCATGCTCAACACTTCTCTTTATACCCTCAAGAGTTTCTGTGGCCAATGGCTTTTCCTTAACTCTGAGGTGATTTATCTCTTTTGTGTATGTGCATGCATGTGTATGTGTAAGGTTAGATCAAAGTTCCAGCAACTGGCTACTTTTTCATCATTCTAATGAAAGGTTTTCTGAAGAAAGGGTTTTACATTATTGCTTTCTTTGCTATGTTCATTCTTGGTAATTTTTAAAGTATATAAATTGCATATTTCATATTTTTCTTAGTAAAAGAAAAAAATTCTTTTAATATTTATAGAATATAATATGATTGGTTACCCATTTGTATATTTCTCTGATGTCAAACTTCCTTAGCCAATCAATTATGATGTTCTCTTTTTCTCTTAGGTAAAAACTGATTAAGACTCTTTGAGTGTAATCTTATAAGATGCAGTGCTGTGTGTTCCTGCAGTTCTCACCTGGACAGCAAGAGTGGTCTTTCCGTAGCTATGATGGAACCAACCCAAGCTTTGTGGCTGCTTCTATGGACAAATTCCTTCACTTTCTATAGCAGTCATTTTCAGGGTACAAAGTCAACTTTGCTATATTCCCAAGAATATTAATTCCATGAGATTGCTCATGAGAAAGGATCTGTGGGTATGTAAGTTTAGAATACATGGTGTACACACTCTGTTCCCTTCTTGATGATTTCCACTGTACAACAATACATTCCTACCTCTGAGAAATCGCACCTTTCTATTCTTATTTCATTGTCATATTCCAAGTGAATGTAATCACTGAACTTCTTTTCTTTGTACAACATACTTTGTACAACATACTTTATCATTTGGCAAAACACAGCTGGGGAGATCCTGGGAAAAGAATTAGGGAGCACATTTCAAGGTGGCTGTATGAACTACAGATACACAATGACTTACTCTGCAGTCTAATAGGATCGTTCAGGTCCTGTATGTTTTATTTTTTAAAACATATTTTTTATTTATGAGAGACAGAGAGAGAAAGAGAGAGAGGGAGAATGGGCATGCCATGGCCTTCAGCCACCACAAACAAACTTCAGACACATGCACCTCCTTGTGTGCCTGTATGATCTTGCACATTTGTGTCATTGCATTTGGTTTTCATGGGACCTGAAGATTTGAACATGTGTTCTTAGGCTTTGCAGGCAAGTGCTCCAACTGCTAAACCATCTCTCCAGACCCAGGTCCTATATATTTTTTACAATGACCTACCAGGATCTGGTATGTCTTTGGTGCTCAGTACCTTTTTTTTTTTTTTTCCTTTTTCAAGGTAGGGTCTCACTCTAGCTCAGGCTGACCTGGAAATCACTCTGTAGTCTCAGGGTGGCCTTGAACTCATGGCGATCCTCCAACCTCTGCCTCCCAAGTGCTGGGATTAAAGGCGTACACCACCACGCCCAGCTTAGTATCTATTTTTTGAGTATATGTAATTATGTACACCAGGACATCCTTAAGATTCATCCTAGAACTGGCTCTAATTTCAGTCTAAAAATAGCATTTACCAGTTGACTGAATTCTTTAACCAGCAGTTTCTCCCATCATGGTTATGAGCCAGAAAATCCTGAATTGTCCACCTTTAGAAGTTGTGGGGTACATATTTATCCTGCTTGTAGTTCCTTATAATACTTTGACAAGACTCTACATTTATGGAAATGTCTTTGTTTTGAGTCTTGTTTTCCATAGTAAAAGTTTCCACCTAAATTCCCAAGTTCTTTTCCAGGAAGATATGTGGAAAATATAAAAGAAGATCATTGCGAAGAAAGGTTTGTCAATGAATAAGAAGTATGGCTGAGGCTTGTTCTTGACCCATGCATGTCACATGACGGAGGCCTTTAGATCAAGGGAAATGGTTGTTCATAGGTAGTCATGGCAGGTTAGTGATTGGTTCATTAGCCAGTTCTGTAGGGTATTGGAATTTTGTTCCTAGAATCTTACCTACAAACCTGGTTTTTTAGAATACAGACTGAACTAATTGTTTTCTGTTTAGTTGTCTTTGTTAAATTTATATTCTTTACTTTAGATATACCACATTCATCCTATAGTTCACAGGTCTCCAGTTTTATTTATTTTTTTTTTATTTTATTTTTTTTTAATTTTTTTATTTTTTATTTATTTGAGAGTGACAGACACAGAGAGAAAGACAGATAGAGGGAGAGAGAGAGAATGGGCGCGCCAGGGCTTCCAGCCTCTGCAAATGAACTCCAGACGCGTGCGCCCCCTTGTGCATCTGGCTAACGTGGGACCTGGGGAACCGAGCCTCGAACCGGGGTCCTTAGGCTTCACAGGCAAGCGCTTAACCGCTAAGCCATCTCTCCAGCCCTGGTCTCCAGTTTTAATGTTAGTAGATTATTTCCCTTATTGCTAAGGATTTCAGTAGTTTATATTTACTTATAATTTTTTTTCTGCTTAACTTTCCTCCTCTTTCTCTCCTTCAATCATTTGCTTATTTTGGGTGGGTTTTGAGTGTATTTTGTATATGACCACCCTCCTTTGAAGGACAATGCCTATGATTTTCTTTGTATAGTATAGCTTATCTTTTCCTTCTTTTTAAAATAACAACTGAGACACATTGAAGGATCCCTAATCCTTCCTAAATCATATTTTTATTATCACTTTATTGCACTCGAGAGGCCCTTTCTCAATGAAGTGATCATGCCTAGAGACTATAGGTTTGTACTTTCCTCTTGTTAAATCATCTCAGTTAAAAATTTGAAAGTTTAGTTTAATATTTCAATTATGAAATCTGTGGTGGTTTAATTCAGGTGTCCTCCTTAATCTTAGGGGTTCTGAATGCTAGGTTCCCAGCTGATGGAGATTTGGGAATTAATGCCTCTTGGAGGGAGTGTATTGTTGGGGGTGGGCTTATGGGTATTATAGCCAGTTTCTCCTTGCTTGTGTTTGGCACACTCTCCTATTGCTATTGTTTACCTTATGTTAGCCAGGGGGTGATGCCCACCCTTTGATCATGCCATCATTTTCACTGTCATCATGGAGCTTCCCCCTCGAGCCTGTAAGCCAAAATAAATCATTTTTTTTTTCCCACAAGCTGCGTTTGGTTGGGTGATTTCTACCAGCAATATGATCTTGACTACAACACTAAAGTGGTACCAATGAGTGGGATTGATACTAGACACCTGACTATGTGGCTTTGGCCTTTTGGAGCTGATTTTAAAGAGGAATGTGGAAGGATTTGAAACCTTGGCCTAAGAGATACCTTGAAGTATTGTAAGTACAGCTTAATGGACTATTCTGGTCAGAGTTGAAAGACCTGAATGCTGACCTGAATGAACTGTGAGATTTGGCTTATGAGGGTGAGAAACCGCTTTGCCTGGACTGGGCTAGCAGTTTGTGTAGGAAACTTGCTGTTATGCTTGTGTCTTGAGAAGTTGTGCAGAGTTGCTTTGCACAGAAATGAACTGGAGTGAGCAGAGGGATATGGCACAGAAAGAAAAATCTTTGGGTGAACTGCTGCCTTTTCAGCTGCAATTGAGAGATTACAACCATTGAGATTGGGCCAGCTGAACTGCACTGGGGCAACAGGTAGAATGTAGACTTTTGAAGGGGCTGCATGTTCAAGGAGTGTCCTGTTCTTTGAAGTGTGCTTTATTCTCCCCTGGATTAACAAATTGGCACCCTACCTGGTACTGTGGAGTATAAGAAATGCAGGGGAGAGAGGGTCATTGAGTTTGCAACATGGTCTTGTATTTTGGAAATGGCCATGGGCAGTGTGAAGCAGGTTTTGTTGGTTGCCTGCATGGAGACCCCATGGGGCCATGAGGATGAACCATGGCTTGCAGTGGAGACCCAGTGGAGATGCTGGGACCATGAGATGGCTGCCAAGGAGAGCTGCTGGTCCCAATGAAATTTTCCAGGACTGTGAGTAGCTTAGTTGGAGAGGCAGAATTGGAATGCCAGAGACTTGTTGCTTGTTAGAATTATCAGACTTGGAGATTTGTCACTGGCTAGAGTTATTAGACTTGAAGCTACAGAGTTTGATGTTTGCTCTGGTTGTTTTAAATCTTGTATTGGTTGAATGTTTCTTTGCTATGCTCAATGCCATCTTTTGCAGTGTGAATATTTATTCTGTGCCATTATGGGTTTTTTGAGTTTTTTTTGCCTTATGGCTCAATTAAAAGATCTTGGACTATTTAGGGATGTATGAACATCATTGGAAAATAAAAAACTATGGGACTTTTAAAATTAGATGAATGCATTGCATTTTACATCATGTATGGTTATTAATTTATGGGGGCTAGGGTTGGAATGTGGTGGCTTGATTCAGGTGTTCCCCATAAACTTAGGTGTTCTGAATGCTAGGTTCCCAGCTGATGCAGATTTGGGAATTAATGCCTCCTGGAGGGAGTGTATTGTTGAGGGCAGACTTATGGGTATTATAGCCAGTTTCCCTTTGCCAGTGTTTGGCACACTCTCCTGTTGCTATTGTTCACCTTGTGTTGGACACTGTTTTCCTTGCCATCATGGAGTTTCCCCTTTGATCCTGTAATCCAAAATAAACCTCTTTTTTCCCCCACAATCTGCTCTTGATTGGGTGATTTCTACCACAAGTGTGAACCTGACTGCAACAAAATCTATTCAGCTCAGTTGAATAATAAAAGGGATATAAGATTTGGTTCATAGTAACAAAGATCCAAAGTGACCATGACTTAAATGACACAGGTTAAATTTTTTTAATCAAAAAGAATTCTACTGCTGGGTTGCTTGCAAAAGATGTGTGGGCAGGCACAACAGTGTGGTGTGAGTAGGCCAGACCTCTGTTTCCCAGATCCTCCCAGTTCCCTGGTCTGGGATCCCTGCATGGACTATGTGTGGGTGGAACAGTGAGTGTGGTATGAGTAAGCCAGACCCTTGTAACCTGGCTTTTCCCAGGTTCCCTGGTCTGAGTCTCCTGCCCCATACTGTGTGCAGGTGAGTGTTGTGCAAAGTGAGTAGGCGAGATCCCTATTCCTGGTAAGTCCCTTTGTGCCTTGCTTGGGGAGGCCTGGTCCCATTGTGAGCTGTGGACTCAGGCCTTTTGTTCTGCTATCCTGACTAGCCACTGGGTACCAACATACCTGTTCACCTGAGTCAGAAGGTACACAGGCCAAAGGGTGAAAAAAAATCTTGCTTGCTCCTCAATAAAATAGAGTCTCCCTAAAATGGGTAGACAACAATGTAAAAGAGCCAACTAAAGTCAGAAAACTGAGAGATCTCCACCAAGGATGCATAGTCCTTCAATGGAAGCCTGTAATGAAATCATAGGGAAATCCACAGAAATTCATTCCCAAAGTGAAAACACAACAAGCAATGAGACCCTGAACAAAAACCTCACTGAACTGGAAGCAAACCATCACAGAACCAAAAATCTTATCAATGATATTGAACAGAATTGTCTCTTAGGGCATTCATCTTTTGACTGTAGACTTACCAGGATTGAAGAAAAGAAGTATGAATAATTGAAGGTGAGTCAAGAAATGGAAGAGCTCAACAACCAAACTTTTGGTGAGGGGTTCTAGAGATATTTTTACCATTTCTATTTGATTTTTTGTTTTCTGTTGTATTATTTTTCATTGTGTCCATCTCTTTTTTGAGGTACAATTTCAGTTCAAGTTATGATTTTCTGTATGCTTCCTGGAATTCATTCTTTCATTTGATCAAGTCTTCATTTAGCTTAATCAACTGGTTGTTGAGCTCTTCCATTTCTTGTCTCTTGTTGCTCTTATTGTTAATTTCTGGATTTAAAGTATTGTGATCTGATATGATGCAAGAACTTACTGCAATTTTCCTGACTTTATGGAGGCATACTTTATGGCCTAATACATGGTCAATTTTGGAGAAGGTTCTATGGGCTGTTGAGAAGAATGTTTATTCTGTTGAGTTGGAGTGGAAAGTTCTGTAGATAACCATTAGATCTGATTGAACTATGATGTTGTTAAGCTCTATTATTTCACTATTGATTTTTTGCTTGGATGATCTGTCTGTTGAAGGTAGTGGAGTATTTAAATCTCCAACTGTGATGGTGTTGGAGTTTATTTCTATTTTATTGTCAAGTAGATTTTAGTTAGTAGTTTTATAAACTGTGATGCACTCGTGTCTGGTATATTATATTTATGATTGTGATGTGCTCATGTTGGATCATTTCCAGAAATTAACAACAAGAGACACAGCAAGAACTCTACCATCTCCTGGAGACTAAACAACACACTTAAAAACAATGAATATTTCATGGAATAAATCAAAAAAGAAATTGTAAAATTCCTAGAATTGATTGGTAATAAAAATATAACCTACCAAAAAGTTCTGGAGCACAAGGAATGCAGGCCTAAGGGGAAAATCCATAGCCCTAAATGCCTCATTACAAAGACAGAGAGATTCCAAATTAATAATCTGACTATCCACCTAAAGGCACTGGACAAACAAGAAGAATTCAACACAAAGAGTTCCAGATGGAAAGAAATAAACAAGACTAGAGAAGAAATTAATGAATTGGAAACTAAGAAACCCAAAAGACTGATGAAATGAAGAGCTGGTTCTTTGAGGAAAAAAACAAAACAACAAGAAGATTGACAAACCCCTGGCCAATTTGATCAAGTTAAAAAAACGAGAGAGAAATCTCAAGCTAACAAAATCAGAAATGAAAAAGGAGAGATCACAACAGATATCAATGAAATTGGGAGAATCATCAGGGCATACTTGCAAAACCTCTACTCCATAAAATTCAATAATTTGGAATAAATGGATTAATTCCTAGACACATATCATCTACAAAAACTAATCTCAGAGCAGATTAATCTCCTAACTAAACTGATCACATCCATGGAGACTAAAAATATAATCAAAAAGCTCCTGAAAAGGAAAATTCCAGGACGAGATGGCTTCTCAGCTGAATTCTATCAAACCTTCATGAAAAAACTGAACCCACTTTTTCTCAAACTCTTTCACATAATTGGAGATCAGTGAATCCTTCTTGACTCCTTGAATGCAGCTAGCATCACCCTAATACCCAAACCAGACAGAAATATAATAAGAAAAGCAAACTATAGCCCTATATCCCTAATGTACTTAGATGCAAAGCACTAGAACAAAATCCTTGCAAACCGAATTCAACAACACATCAAAAGCATTATGCAAATTGGTCAAGTAGGCTTCATTCTAGCAATGCAGGAAAGGTTTAACATAAGAAAATTGGTCAATGTAATATACCATATAAATAAACTTAACCATAAGAACCACATGATCATCTCAATTGATGCAGAGAAGGCCTTTGATAAAATACAACACCATTTCATGATCAAAACCTTGGAGAGACTAGGCATGGATTGGTTATATCTCAACAAAACAAAGGCTATATATAAAGTTCCTGAAGGCCAAATAATACTTAATGGGGAAAAACTCAAGGAGTTCCAACTGAGATTGGGAACAAGACAGGTGTGCCCATTCTCACCACTACTCTTCAACATAGTACTAAAAATTCTATCCCAAGCAATAAGACAGGAGAAAGAAAAGGGATTAAAATTGTAAAGGAAGATGTCAAGTTAGCCCTATTTGCAGACAATCTGATCCTATATATAAATGACCCAAAAGTCTCCATTTTAATACTTCTACAGGTGATAAATTTCCTCAGCAAAGTGGCATGATACAAAGTCAATGCACAACAATTAGTAGCTTTTCTATGTGGAAAGGACAACTATACAGAGAAAGAAATAGTGAGGCTGTACCATTTTCAATAGTAACAAAAAAATTAAATGCTTTGGAATAATACTAACCAAGGCTATAAAAGAGCTATCTAATGAAAACAATTAAAAAAATCTCAAGAAAGAAATTGAGGGGGACTTAAGAAGATGGAAAGTCCTCCCATGCTCCTGGGTATGTGGAATTATTATTGTGAAAATGACAATTCCACCAAAAGCAATATACAGACTTAAAAAAAAATATTTATTTATTTGAGAGTGACAGACAGAGAGAGAAAGAGGGAGAGAGAGAGAGAGAGAGAGAGAGAAAGAAAGAGAGAGAGAGGAGAGTGGGTGCACCAGGGTTTCTAGCTACAGCAAACAAACTCCAGACACGTGCGCTCCCTTGTGCTGACGTGGGTCCTGGGGAATGGAGCCTTGAACCAGGGTCCTTAGGCTTCACAGGCAAGTGCTTAACCTCTAAGCCATCTCTCCAGCCCAATATACAGATTTAATGCAATACTAATAAAAATTCCAGCATCGTTCTTCACAGAATTGAAAAAATGATCTCAAAATTCATATGGAATGGCAGAAGGCCTCGGGTATCCAAACATATCCTCAGCAAAAAATGTAAGAAAACATCTTTTTCTGTATCATCATATGTGACCTAAATGTATATTCCAAAGCCATACTGACAAAAACAGTATGGTACTGGAATACAAACAGAAACATAGACCAATGGAACAGAATTGAAGACCCAAAATTTAGTCCAAGTAACTGCAGCTGCTTGATCTTTAACAAAGGTGCCTATATTGTAGACTGATAAAAGAAATAATCTTCAACAAATGGTGTTGAACAAATTGGATAACCATATTTAGAAAAATGAAATTAGATCCACTCATTTGGCCATCCACAAAAATAAAGTCCAAATAGTTTAAAGACTTCAATATAAGACCTGAAATTCTTCAACTAATGGGAGAAAAAAAAAATAGGAAGCAGTTTCCATGATATAGGACTAGGAAAAGACTATGTGAACAAAATCCTCGTAGCCCAGGAAATAAAACAAGCACTCAACAAATGGGATGTCATGAAGCTAAAAAGCTTTTGCACAAACAAATATACCCTAATTGGAGCCAATAAATTACCCACTGAATGGGAGAACATCTTTGCCAGCTATACCACTGATAGAAGACTTAATATCTAGAATCTACAAAATATTCCAAAAACTAAACAATAAAAAATCAAACAATCCATTCAACAAGTGGGGCAGAAAACTGAATAAGGAGTTCTCAGAATTAATTCTCATGGAAATGCAAATTAAACCAACTATGAGATTCCACCTTACCCCAGTAAGGATAGCAAATATTAGAAAACAAATGTTCATGAGGCTATGGAGAAATAGGAACACTCATTCACTGTAGGTGGGAATATAAGCTGGTACAATAACTGTGGAAACCAATATGGAGATTCCTGAAAAGGATTATTATAGAGTTACCAACAGCCCCTGATATTCCCTTACTGGGCATTTGCCCTAAAAGCTCCACATCTCAATTCAGAGATATTTGTCCAACCATGTTTATAGCTGCTTAATTCATAATAGATAAAAGCTGGAATCAACCCAGATGCCCATCAATGGATGAATTTTTAACCAAGATGTGGTATATCTACATGATGGAATTCTACTCAGCAATAAGAAAAAATGACACAATGAAATTTGTAGAAAAATTGTTGAATTTGGACCAGGTCATTCTAAGTGAACTCACACAATCACAGAAAAACAATCATCTCATAGTCTCACTCATGTATGGTTTCTAACCTGGATCAGCCCAAATTGCTGACATACCTGAATGGCATCTCAAGGCTTGGACAATAGGTAAGGTAGCTCCTGGGGGAAGGGCAAGGTTGGGGTGGACACAAACCTGTACCCAAATTTAACTGGTACCCTAGAATCTTATATCCTGGAAGTTAGACTAAAAGTCTGAACCCTCAACAGGATCTTAGAGAGAGGACCTGAATTGAAAGGACCTGGAGAGGGTGAGATGAAGCCTAACCTTAAATTTATCCTGTTTGTCATTCTTCTCTGTCTTTTTTTTTTCTTTTCCCTTGGTGCTAGCCTGTAATTCTCAGTGCCAGGATGTGGTTTATCTCCACAATGAGCTGTTGATCAGAGAGACCTACAAGATTTCCCAAAACAAGCAAGACAGACTTCTGTCAGAGCACTTGATTACCCACCAGATGGTAAAGATAAGAGCCTACTGCTTAAGACATCATGTGCTGTTGGCATGGACCATGGAGAGATCTGGTTGGAATCTGGGGGAGAGCTAGTACCCAATTAGCCTGTCTAGTGCTAGAAGGTGCTACATGATCTATGGGGGAAAAGTGGCCAACATCTGTCCAAGGAACTCAAAGTCTAAGCGACTCAGAAGCAAACAACCTGACATGATACTCATATAAGTGCAATAGTGGCACACAGCCATGTTGGGTAACCAACTGCTTTTGGATTGGCTTACAGATCTGCTCGGTAGAAAGGAAACCATATTTAGAACTGGGAAACAAATCAGAATCATATCCAGATAATGATTCTTCTTTCCATTGTCAAACTCCCACTAACCTAACCAACTAACTAACACAGGGTAGGAGGGAATATAAAAGGGTCTACATCGTTTAAATTCTCTCTAAATTAATGACTATCCCATTTAACCAGTGCTGATTTCACTCTCCATTGGACAATCTGCTTCCCTTTTTCAGAGGGGAGATGGTCCTGAGGAGATAAATGACCCAGTACACTCTACCCTGCTCCCTCCTGAAACCCCAGAGGAATTGGGGAAATGAGAAAGAGTGTTGCTTTCTCAGTGAATCTGATATCAACACATGGGTGAAGGAGATAGACACTGAGGACAATCAGCACCTACCAAACCAGAGATCCTGAGGCTCCTAAGAGCCCATCACTGAAATAGACTTACAATGCACCCAACATGGCTCAGGGAATTTTTTTGGAAGAAGGATATAAAGATTGTTAGAGCCACAAGTTGGGACATTTTGCACAGGAACATTGCCTGTCCCCATAACTGACTGCTGCCCACATAATGCATGACGCATAATCCTCATGGGGTTGACCTGCATCTCCAATGAGGAAGGCCTCTTCAAAAAAAGGGCAGGGAGGAGGGAAATGATGGTACCAACATGTATTGTTTACATACTAAATATTTCCATATCTAATAAAAATAAATTTTAAAAAAGAACTCTACTGACCCAGCTATTTCTCTACTGGGCACCTACCCTAAAAGTTACACTCTTCACTGCAAAGATCTTTGCTCAATCATGTTTATAGCTACTCTCTTTACAATAGGTACAAATTGGGATTAACCCAGATGCCTTTGTTGGTCAAAATGATAAATAAGATGTGGTACATTTACACAATGGAATTCTACTTAGCAGTAAGGAAAAATGAAGTAATGAAAATTGTAGTAAAATTGACAAACTTGGAACAGATTATACTACGTGAACCTACACAAGCACAGAAAGACAAATGCTGCATATTCCCCCTCTTATGTGGGTCCTAGCCTGGAACAGTTTGAGTTTCAGGCACATAACAGGCAACTGGAGAGGTAGATATAGGTATTGAATTGTTTGAAACCTTCCATTGGTGGGTGAGGGGAGATATATATACAAAGCTAAAGTAAAAATGAATTGGTACCACAGAAACCTTCTTTCTGGACAGCAGACTATAAGAGCTAAACTTCAACAGGAGTATGAGGGAACTGTCTGGTAATAAGGGCCCTGGAGAGACTGGGATGAACTCTAATCCTAAAATAGTTATAACTCCCAGCACCAGAAATCAGTTACAACCCACATTGAACTGTTGATTGGAGAGACTGACAAGGTCCCCAAAACAAGACATGTTTCATGCTTCTGTTAAAGCACTTTATTACTTGCCTGAGGTAAATGGTAAAACCCTATTGCTGAAGACACCACATGCTGCAAACACAGAACATCTGGAGATCTGGCTGGAATGTGGATGGAAGCTAGTTCCTAGCCCATATAGTGCTAAAAAGAACTACATGAGCTGCAGTTGGAAAATGGCCAACAATTTTGTGAGCAAGCTGCGGACACTGCATTCTGAAAGCAACTAGCTTGACAAGATGTACACACCTGTGCAATAATAGTACCTAATGTAGTTGGGTAACCAATGGCTCTCTGATTGGCTAAGAGATCTGCTCAGTAGAAAAGAACCCCTTTTGAAGTAAGACCCAAGTCAAAATCCTACAGAGACCAGGATCTTGTACTCCTATGAGAAGCTCCAAGCAGTCTTCAGCTAAAAGAGAGGTCATACTCATTAAAGTATTTCTAAAGTAACTATGTTTATCCCCTTTACCTGTGCTTATCTCACTCTCCACTTCTTTAAAATAAGGCAGCAATTACTGAGGACAACCAAAATCTGTCAATAAGACATGAAAAAATATCTGACTCCCTGCAGAAAATGACCTGCCACTGCACATCAGCTAGAGCCCAGGTGAAACCACAAAGGAATTGGTGAGATGAGAAAGAGTGTTGCTTCCATTGCAAGCCTTACAACAAAGATCGGGGTGATGGCAATAGACACTGAGGCTTCTTAAAACCTATGAAAGTAGCAATCTGGAAGTTTCTGTGAGCTCAATATGAAAGTTGATTTATAAAACACCAAACAAGTCCCAGGGAACTTTGAAGAAGAGGGGGCAGAAAGAATCTAAGAGCCATAGGGTGGGAGGGAATATCTAAAGGCATTTATCCCCACACAGAAATTGACTGCTGCTCTCACAACTCATAACCCACAACTACATGATGAATACCCACAATCCACTGAGGAGGGCCCTCAGTGGAATGGAAGGACAGGAGTAATGGTAGTAACACATTATGTGTCCATACAAAGTTTTTACTTAAATAATAAAACACAAAACTAAAAACAAAACAAACTAAACTAAAAACAAAAACAAAAAATAAAAATCCCATGAAAACAGAAGAGAAACCAGTTGGAAAGAAAGTGTTCATTAGAAAGAAGATGGGGGACCAAAGATAAGTGGTGATTATGGTCAGAATTCATTATATACATGTATCATGTATGAAAATTATCAATAAAAGGTTTTTAAAAATTAAAAAAAGCTGTAGAAGTAGATGTGATGATAAATTTTCATTGTCAACTTAATTGGGTTGTTGTTGGGTATGTCTGTGAGGATGTTCTCAGAAAGGTTTAACTGAGAAGAGGAGAAAAACTTGAATGTGGGTGGCACTCTCACATGGACTGGGGTACTAGGTTAAATAAAAAGAAAAAAATAATATGAAACTAGCATTTTATATCTTCACTTCCTCAATGTGGGTACAATATAACTATCTGCCTTACACACATACCACCATATACAGTACTCTTGCCACAATACTTTCCTTGCCATGATGGAGTACACTCTCAAATTACTGGTCAAAATAAAACCCTTATTTCTTCAGTTGCATATGTCAGGTATTTTGTCATACAAAGAGAAAAGTACCTCATATTGTAGAAAACCATCTGTTATGGTGAGTGCTCAGTTCACAGATTCAGTTTCCTTTTTCTGTTCCACTACACTCACTTCATAGGTAGCCTTCAACCTCAGGACAAACTCATTCTTTCAAAGTGGTCTTAGGAGCTATAGGGTTTCTATCTTTCTATCTGAGTCATTGCTTTTTTGCAAGAAACCATACTTGGAAACTTTTACTCTTACCTCTTTGGCAACTCTTATCTACTGTCTGACAGAGAAGGGATGAAGGAACAATAGTTGGAAACAACTGTCAAGAATATGCTTTGGAGATATTTTTTTCTTCAGATTTTGTTGTTTATGAAGATGCTAATGACTAAATAAATCCAATGTAATAGCACTGTAAATGTTTCTCATGAAATGTATCTCACATAGGAAACACCCATGGCTCATTTGTATTTGGATCACTGACATGAAACTGTGTGGTCTCAGGGACCAGAAGGTGGCCAATTATCAGTTTTAATGAATTTAAAACCACTGTGAGCACTATTTTCCTTTAAGATTTGAGGGCACATTTTTAGGTTGTTGTTGATATAACTTTTGGCATGCTTTTAAAAGGGAACACACTATGCCAAAACATTAAGTGTTTTAAAAATGCTTTATAACAATTATTGAAAATAAGATTCCCAAGTTAAGGCATTTTGAACTTTTTAAAATGAGCATAAATCAGACCAATTCAGAAGTTTCTCTGAGCTTATTATAAAAACCAAATCAGAGTCATCATTATAGAAAATAGTTTTGCTATTTCTTGCTGTTCTTTGCTAGAAAATGGGAGGTTGGTTCAGGGTGATATGATTGAGAAGAAAATCTGTTCACTCCAAAGCTAGTTGATGAAGGAAAAATATAGAGAAGAAATTTGCTGAGATGCTTTAGATGAGCTTTGTTGGCAAAGCTTTCTTTTTCTATTTAAGTGTGAGTGACTCCAAGCTCAAAACCATTATTAAACTCTGAGGTTTACAGAATATATGACTATTATCTCCAATGACTTAATGAGGATGACTGGATTCTTACTAACTTTTGGGGAATAAATCTACTATGTAATTACTCATTTTAAAAATGTACTCATTTGCAAGCCATCAAAACTTGGCTTAAGTCCTTCATGTATCTGAGAGTTATACTACTGGTTCACATTTTCAGGGTTATTTGAAGTAAAAAATTAATCCTTAACAAAATACTACACAATTTTTGCCCTTTCCTATGGTTTGAATTCTGGTTTGTCACCTAAGGTTTATGTGCTGGAAACTTGATCCTTGGGGTATTGGTGATAAGGTGGTAAGTATAACCTTTAAGAGATGGAGCCTAATGGAAGGTAATTGTGTTATGGGGATCTACCCTTATGAATGGTTTAATGCTATCTAAAGTCTGTGTTATGTCTTACAGAGGTGGGTAAGTTCCTATGAGGGGTTGTTGTGAAAGAGTGAGCTTAGACCCTTGTCACCAAGTTCCTTCCTTGCTTGCACACATATTGCTTCATCCTGTGCTGTAGTTGGTTCCATTTCTGCTTCTATGCCATGCTGTGATAGTGCCAGAGGGCCCTGGTCAGAATGCTGGTATCCCATCCCTGGCACTGAAAATTTTCTAGTAACAATCTTCTGAGTGTTCCATTGTCCAAAAAAGTAGTAGGTTTCCATGTTACTTATTTATATTCCCTTCGATTTTGATTAGTCCTCCCTCTACTTTTCCTCTACTCAGTCTCTTCCCCTGACCTCACATAAGCCTTTTCACCTCCATTAATCTCCTTTCTAGCTTATTGGCCTCTGCTACTGAGTTTTATTTTACTATGTATTCATGAATCACTTTCAGAAATCATTCATGTTTATTTATTTATTTATTTTGACTCTTTAAATAAGAGAAACCTCAAGATGAAGATGAGGCATACATTCTGGTTTCTTTTTTTATCTTCCTAGGCTTCATGAACAGGATAGTGATAGAAAAACCTGATTTAAGTAGCATTTTGAAACATTTGGAGAACCAAGATCCTTAAGCTATATATAAATACTTCAGAATGTGGGATATCAGGAAGAGAGTTGTAATATAGAATGTGGGACAGCAATATCTTGGAAGCTATGATAAAATGATGATGATACACATATAGTGATATTGAAATATCCTAGTTTTCAGTGACTGCTACCCAATATAGTCCAGACCATTCCACATTTCATTATTAGACCTCATTTTTATTGGACTTATATTTGTATCTGTGTCCACGCTCTACTATTGCCTCTGACTTGTTCATATTATTGGTTCAGGAAAAGTCACTAAAAAAAACCAAACACTTTAAATTGAGAAACAGATAAATGCTAGTCTCTCGCTTTCCTGTTGGAGAACTCCTTAAGTTTGCATAGCTATCTCATGTGTCCTTTTATACACGAGCATGAATTGCAGAAGAGTGCAGATGAGTTAAGCAATAAACAAGCTTTTAAGCCTCTCCTTTTCTCAGTAATAGTCTCCTAGTTCTTCACATGAAAATGCTCAATGCAATGACAAGCAGGACAAAGAAGCAGCAAGGATTTTCTTGGCAGAAGTAAAAGTGCAAAGAACTAAAACAAACTTGCGTAGCAGGATTACACTGTTCCTGAGCCTTGGAGAAAATAACTGGGGTGGAGAGGTCTTTGACCCGAGAGATCCTATGCCTAGTCTCTTCCAATAGTGTTTAGTAATTGGAGATAGTATAGTATACTATGAATTTCAAATGTTGAATTTCTTTCTCATCACAAGTTTGCATTGCATTATACTTTCACCAACTTCTGTAACCCATGATATGACTACAGGGATCATACACGAACATTTTCTGTTTATGCAATGTATTGTTATTGATATTGTTATTGATAGCCACTGTGTTTTGAAAATAGCTCAGCAGTGTGTCAGTCCTTGCCTATTGTTTTTGCCCAGTAGTAAGAGCAAAAGTGCTCAGTGACTCTGAAGAGGGCTAGAAGTAGCTGCTACGCACATTTCTACAATCTACTACAGGGGATGGAAGGGAGATAAAAGCCTCTTCCTAGTTGGGGCCAGTAATAGGTCTAGGGAATCTACTCAACCACAGGCCTCTTCTTAGGGGTCAGTAAAGACATTGCTACCATAATGGCTGTTTTGCTTTCTTTAATGGCACCCGGGTTTCCTGGCCACCCCAGACCAGGCAAGAAACTGGGTATGCTCATCTAACAAGGATGATCCCATATGCATTACATGAGACAAAATGGCATTATCTGTCAGTATCCAGGCTCATGATTGAATATCAATGTGATTTTGGATTTCTCAGCTTCCAGAACTGTGAGGAACCAATTTGTAGTTCTTTATAAATTACTTAGTGTGAGGTTTTGTATTGTAACATCTCTCCAAAGACATCCAGGAACCCAAGATAACAAAGACTTCCTGAATTCCCAGGAAACCATAAAAAACTAGGCAGGGCAAGGATTCTTTTTTAGAGGCATGCAAACATGTGTATGCAAAAAGACCTATACGTTAATACTTATAATTCCAATCTGTTAACACCTGAAACACCTGACAGTTATCACAACATACTACTCAACAATTGAAAGACATGATGAATTCTCTCATCAGTGCAAGTGAATCTCAAAACTATGCTATGTGAAAGAAACCACACATGAAAGCATGAATGCATCTCTATGAAAGTCCCTGGAACCAAACATGTCTAACTTAACTAACTAGATGTCAGATCAGTGGCTGCCTGGCATGAGAGGTAAGGGACATCTACTTCAAAGGGGCACAGAGGAACTTTCTAAGTTGATGAACCATTCTATAGGAATGTAGGTTACAAGTGTGTTTAAGTTTATTAAAACTTATCAAAATAATAAAACACTTAATTCTATAGATTTTGCTGTTGTATATCCCCTCTCATTCTTCACCCACCCATTTGTCATGTCACTCTGCTGGAGGGTTCCAGTGCCATTCTAAACAATATACATGGTTCATAACAGAATTCTTTTGTATTCCAACTTTTTTGTATAGAATTCAGAAATGGACTTTTTCAAACTTTAAAACTGTAGCTCATCTGAATATTGGAGCATTTTCTACTGTGTTTATGAGTTTGACTGTTTGAAAAATCCTGGAATCTGAATGCATCAATGATGAATTAAATAGAAGAATAGAGCTAAAAGACTCCAGCAACTTTTTATTCCAATGAGTATAGATGGAAATAAATGGATATTTATTTCTGATGTTGCTAAGTCACCCTGAAGGATAACAGTTAGTGCAGGAAGCATCTAATTCTAAAGTGTGGGACCCTGTTTGCATCATGCATGCTGTGTACATGCAAAAGCAATAGTCATGCAAGTATGAGAGCACCCAAAGGCCAAAATGTAACACATGTTCTTTTTAGCATCCAGGACCATCTATGAAGGCCAGCAGTCTTACACAGCTGGTTTATGTGTGTGTGAATCAAAGAAAGCACATTATAAGCCTATGTCAGCAAAGTGCATTCATGTATTTGTTATGACTCAATGTTACTGTTTAAGGCATCTTGTACATTTCCTGATGACTGTAACTTCCTTAACAACAATTTCTCATCCTCTTCCTTCTCTCTCTCTAATTTTCCTTCTTCTTCCCTCTCCTTTTCTTCTTTCCCCTTCTTTCTCTACATTTTTAGCAGAATGCTGTTGGTGCACATAGCATGTGGGTGCTCAATATGTATTTAATAAAGGAGTACCTACTCATTTTGTGGTTTCCTTTCCTCCAAGGGAATAACATTGGTTTAGTGCTCTTTAAGCAATAGTGCTTAGACAATAGACTGAAAATAAATACTAAATTTCTAGGATCTAGCCTCTTCTACATCTCTTACCCCCCCACCCCCAAAAAAGTTTTCAGCATTAACACAAACACTTTGCACAGGGCTTTCCAAAATGTCTCTTAACTGGCCTGCACTTGGCATGCTCAATGCATTCGTTTTCTCCCCAGTACTTGCCTAAAATGATTTCCCGGGTGATGTAGTGACTTATTCCCTACTGCTCTTCTTCCCCCCTTATCCTTTGTGAAAAAGAAACTTTACTTTCAAGTTATTTTTTTCTAACAGATTTTAATTAGTGGTGATAAATATAAACATTTTTCTCTCCAGCACAAAGTCTTGGTTGGAGTAAAATCACAGCTAGTAACAAGAACACTGCATTATAGCCCACAGTTAGGGTTTCAGGGAACAAGTGTGGCTGTGAGCTTACAATAAGTCTCCATTTATTCTTTTTTCCTAGTTCAGTAGAACTTCAAAAGCAATTTATTTTATTGGCAGGTGGCATGGTGATTGGTGGATTATGTAAGGTTTCTTTGTTAGCTTTTAAAGACTTTAGTGAATGTCTTTATTGTAGCCCAGTGGTTAGAATTGCACTGTGTCCAAGACTCAGCACTAGATGTATTATCTACCATACATTTTTCCACCCAAATTACACTTTAGTAGTTTTTATTTTAAGCCTGTGACTATAATATGTATATGATAGATTATTTTTATAATGAGGTGATGTATGTTCAGGAGAAAGTAAACTTGCTCTCCTTCAGAGTTTCATAGAATATCATGTCATTCTATATAGCCTGAAATTGGGACCTGGTAAACTTTCAGAAGTGAAATAACTTAGCACTGATAGAGCATCTATGCAGTTACAGAATCAGGTCCTCCCATCACTCACAGTACCTTTTTCCCAACCCTAACTTTGCTTTCTTCACAGAAAGCTATTCCATTTGTTTTGTAGGGTCCTTAGAGGAGAGGTGAATTTCCATGGTTAATCATTGTGGGATCTTTGACTTTTTATGATGATGGTAAATTCTTCTTTATTTGAATTTCTTAATAGGTGCCACTGGCATGAACACAATATAGACACTCAATATGTACTTGATGAATAAATGTTTGTGTTGTGTAGACTGCCTTCCCTAGGAAGTGTACTAGCTTAGTGCTCTTTAAACAGTGGTGCCTATTCATAGACTTAATAAATGTTATTTGGTGTCTCCAAAAGTACTATGGATTGGCACTCCCTGATCCAGAAATATGGAATTCTCCAAAATCCGAAACTTAGAATAAATTTCTTATCTAGACCTGGGTCCTCTCATCAAGATATTTCATTGTGTTATACAAATATTCCAAAATCTGAAACACCTGATCCCAAGCATTTTGGACAAGGGATGTACACTTGTTGTAGTTTGAATTGATGCCTCCCCCCCAGTATAATCAGGATTTTATTAAAGTTTGTAATTTAGATCTGTAGCCACCTGGCTGGAGGAGGTGTCACTGTTCATGGATCCCAGGGTCCAGTCCTAAGGTGTATGGATGGTTTGGGAATTCCAGTCTAAAGATACGTAAAGTGCCTGAGCTTTGTCTGGAGTTCCTGAATTGTGCTTACTTGCTTTGTGGTGGTACTGGTATGATTTGTGGCTTTTCTCTCTCTCTCTGCTTGGTCCTGTAAGAGGGAACCAACTTCTTCTGCCATTATGGAACTTCTCCTGGATCTGTAAACTTCAAATAAATTTCTTCTTCCATAACTATGCCTGGTTGGAAGTTCATGTCAGTGACCTGTGGGTGTCTGCTGTAATACTCTACTTAGATTTCAAGTCTGGGTGTTAAGAAGAATAAGATAATGTATATTTATGTATCTAACAGTATGCATGGGAGAAATTTTTTCATATATTCTGTTCATTTGCTTCTGCTAAAAATTGTTTTTAGAATACATATTTTCCTTGTGTATTTCTGTACAGAGTAGCTGAACTACCTGTTCCTGTGGCTGGATCCAGTAGGCATTCTCCAGCACTCATAATCATTTTTTGATCTTACAAAATTATAAAAGTAATATTTACTAAAGAATAATATAGGAGAGCAGAATATGAAGGGGGCATGAGTTCTCACTCTCATTTCTACCTCTGGTTTCTCACAGGCAACTATTTATGTTTCTCTCCTCTATCTCCATGCCTTTCCTTTTTTCCCCTTCTCCTCCCCTCCCCTCCAATCTCCTTTTTACCTACTCCAATGCTTATCTCACCCCTCTCTGCTAATCTTCTCTTTCCTTGCCTCCTTCCTCCTGCTCAAGGCCCTTCTCTTCCCCTTCCTTCTTCTTCTTCCTGCCTTCTCTCCCCTCCCTCACCCTATACTTCAGGCAAACCTCAACTTCATTGTATAGCTGAAGATAATCTTGAATTACTGACCATCATGCATCCAAGTGCCAAGAGTATATGCATGTGCCATCATGCTCAGCTAAACATTTATCAATATTTTCTATGCATGAACACACTCATGAATCTTAAAGGGATATATTTATTCAAACTGCAACAACTTATTTCTTCTTGAAATTATATTTTACCAAATTCTATAGTCCTACTTATTCCTCACCTCTGTCTTATTGCCTTTCTTTTCATGAATTTTTTTTCTTTCTTGGCTCCCACAGTTCGGCTCTTTATTCTACTAGGGCAGTCTCGTGAGGTCTTATTGTGTTTGTTGCCATCAGAATTATGGAGGTACAAATGATATCTTCTGTTTCAACTACTGCTGTGTGCTTCAAAGGATTCATACAAACAACCTCCCATGGAGAGAAGCACATGGATGTCTCCTGAATACTTCCCCATGACAGCTCAGACCTAGGTCTGACATGGCTGTACTTACTGGTAATTCAGTGTGGAACAGTTTGCCTCAGATTATTTTTCTCTATTTTTTTAAAATTTTTATTAACATTTTCCATGATTATAAAATATATCCCATGGTAATTCCCTCCCTCCCCACCCCCACACTTTCCCATTTGAAATTCCATTCTCCATCATATTACCTCCCCATTACAATCATTGTAATTACATATATACAATATCAGCCTATTAAGTATCCTCCTCCCTTCCTTTCTCCACCCTTTATGTCTCCTTTTCAACTTACTGGCCTCTGCTACTAAGTATTTTCATTCTCACACAGAAGCCCAGTCATCTGTAGCTAGGATCCACATATGAGAGAGAACATGTGGCGCTTGGCTTTCTGGACCTGGGTTACCTGACTTAGTATAATACTTTCCAGGTCCATCCATTTTTCTGCAAATTTCATAACTTCATTTTCTTTACTGCTGAGTAGAACTCCATTGTATAAATGTACCACATCTTCATTATCCACTCATCTGTTGAGGGACATCTAGGCTGGTTCCATTTCCCAGCTATTATACATTGAGCAGCAATAAACATGGTTGAGCATGGACTTCTAAGGAAATGAGATGAGTCCTTTGGATATATGCCTAGGAGTGCTATAGCTGGGTCATATGGTAGATCAATCTCTAGCTGTTTTAGGAACCTCCACACTGTTTTCCACAATGGCTGGACCAGATTACATTCCCACCAGCAGTGCAGAAGGGTTCCTTTTTTTCTACATCCCCGCCAACATTTATGATCATTTGTTTTCATGATGGTGGCCAATCTGACAGGAGTGAGATGGAATCTCAATGTAGTTTTAATCTGCATTTCCCTGATGACTAGTGACGTAGAACATTTTTTTAGATGCTTATATGCCATTCGTATTTCTTCCTTTGAGAACTCTCTATTTAGCTCCATAGCCCATTTTTTGATTGGCTTGTTTGATTCCTTATTATTTAACCTTTTGAGTTCTTTGTATATCCTAGATATTAATCCTCTATCAGATATATAGCTGGCGAAGATTTTTTCCCATTGTGTAGGTTGCCTCTTTGCTTTTTTCACTGTGTCCTTTGCGGTGCAAAATCTTTGTAATTTCATTAGGTCCCAGTGGTTAATCTGTGGTTTTATTGCCTGAGCAATTGGGGTTGTATTCAGAAAGTCTTTGCCAAGACCAATATGTTGAAGGGTTTCCCCTACTTTTTCCTCTAGTAGTTTCAAAGTTTCCGGTCTGATGTTAAGGTCTTTAATCCATTTGGACCTAATTCTTGTGCATGGCGAGAGAGAAGAATCTATTTTCACCCTTCTGCAGATATTTATCCAGTTTTCAAAACACCATTTGCTGAAGAGGCTGTCTCTTCTCCAATGAGTATTTTTGGCATTTTTATCGAATATCAGGTGGCTATAGCTACTTGGGCTTACATCTGGGTCCTCTATTCTGTTCCACTGATCTACATGTCTGTTTTTGTGCCAGTACCATGCTGTTTTTGTTACTATGGCTCTGTAGTATAGGTTAAAATCAGGTATGGTGATACCACCAGCCTCTTTTTTGTTGCTTAGTATTATTTTAGATATTCGAGGTTTTTTGTGATTCCAAATGAATTTTTGGATTGTTTTTTCTATTTCCATGAAGAAAGCCTTTGGAATTTTGATAGGGATTGCATTAAATGTGTAGATTGCTTTAGGTAAGATTGCCATTTTCACGATATTGATTCTTCTAATCCAGGAACAAGGGATGTTTTTCCACTTTCTAGTGTCTTCTGCAATTTCTTGCTTGAGTGTTTTAAAGTTCTCATTGTATAGATTCTTTACTTCCTTGGTTAGGTTTATTCCAAGGTATTTTATTTTTTTTTGATGCAATTGTGAATGGGAGTGATTCTCTGATTTCATCCTCTGTGTGTTTGTTGTTAGCATATATGAAGGCTACTGATTTCTGTGTATTTATTTTGTATCCTGCTACATTGCTGTAGGATTTGATCAGCTCTAACAGCTTGCTAGTAGAGTCTTTAGGGTCCTTTATGTATAGAATCATGTCATCTGCAAATAATGATAACTTGATTTCTTCCTTTCCAATTTGTATCCCTTTTATGTGTGTCTCTTGCCTTATTGCTGTGGCTAAGACTTCCAAAACTATATTAAATAGAAGTGGGGACAGTGGACACCCTTGTCTTGTTCCTGATTTTAGTGGAAAAGCTTCCAGTTTTTCCCCATTTAGTAATATGTTGGCTGTAGGCTTGTCATAAATAGCCTTTATTATATTGAGATATGTTCCTTCTATTCCCAGTCTCTGTAGGACGTTTATCATGAAGGGATGCTGGATTTTGTCAAATGCTTTCTCTGCATCTAATGAGATGATCATGTGATTTTTGTCCTTCAACCCGTTTATGTAATGTACTACATTTATAAATTTGCGTATGTTGAACCATCCCTGCATCTCTGGGATAAAGCCTACTTGGTCAGGGTGAATGATCTTTTTGATATACTCTTGTATTCTGTTTGCCAATATTTTGTTGAGAATTTTTGCATCTATGTTCATGAGGGAGATTGGTCTGTAATTTTCTTTTTTTGTTCTATCTTTGCCTGGTTTTGGTATCAGGGTGATGCTGGCCTCATAGAAGGAGTTTGGTAGAATTCCTTCTTTTTCTATTTCCTGGAAAAGCTTAAGAAGCAATGGTGTTAGCTCTTCCTTAAAAGTCTGGTAAAATTCAGCAGTGAATCCATCCGGGCCTGGGCTTTTTTTAGTTGGGAGATTATTGATAACTGTTCGGATCTCCATGTTTGTTATAGGTCTATTTAAGTGATTAATCTCATTTTGGTTTAATTTAGGTAGGTCATATAGATCAAGGAAATCATCCATTTCTTTCAGATTTTCATAGTTTGTGGAGTATATGCTTTTATAGTATGTTCCTATGATTTTTTGAATTTCTCTGGAATCTGTTGTGATGTTACCTTGTTCATCTCTGATTTTATTAATTTGTGTGTCTTCTCTCTTTCTTTTGGTCAGATTTGCTAAGGGTTTATCAATCTTGTTCATCCTTTCAAAGAACCAACTCTTTGTTTCATTAATTCTTTGGATTGTTCTTTTTGTTTCTATTTCATTAATTTCTGCCCTAATCTTTATTATTTATTCCCGTCTACTGATTTTTGGTTTGCCTTGGTCTTCTTTTTCCAAGGCTTTAAGGCGAAGCATTAGGTCGTTTTTGCTTTGTGTCCTAATATATGGTCTATTTTAGAGAATGTTCCATGTGCTGCTGAAAAGAATGTATATTCTGCAGCCTTTGGATGAAATGTCCTGTATATATCTGTTAGGTCCATTCCTTCTATGACCTCATTTAGTCCAGATGCCTCTCTGTTTATTCTTTCCCTGGATGACCTGTCAATTGATGAGAGTGGGGTGTTAAAGTCACCCACCACCACTGTGTTTGGTGTTATCTGTGACCTTAGTTCTAATAGTGTTTGTTTGACGAATTTGGGAGCCCCCATGTTAGGTGCATATATGTTTAGGATTGTAATGTCCTCCTGTTGGAGTGTGCCCTTAATCAATATAAAGTGACCTTCCTTATCTTTCTTGACTAACATCGGACTAAAGTCTACCCTGTCTGATATTAGGATGGCAACCCCTGCTTGTTTTCTAGCCCCATTTGCTTGAAACACTGTCTTCCAACCTTTCACCCTAAGATAATGTCTATCCTTTGTAGAAAGGTGAGTTTCTTGGAGACAACAAATTGTAGGATCCTGCTTTTTAACCCAGTCTGCAAATCTTTGTCTTTTCGTTGGGGCATTGAGACCGTTGATATTAAGAGATATTATTGAAAGGTGTGTATTTATGTTTACCATTTTTTTGTGTGTGTGTGTTTCTGGTTCTACCTGTGCTCTCTTCTGTTAACTGGTATTTGAGTATAGCTTGTTTTTTCTAGGTTCCTTATATGTGTGCTTTTCCTTTTGTTCAGCATGGAGGATTCTATCAAGTATTTTCTGTAGAGCTGGTTTTGTCTTCAAATACTCCTTTAACCTGCTTTTGTCATGGAATGTCTTTATTTCTCCATCTATTTGAATGGATAACTTTGCAGGATAAAGTAACCTTGGTTGACAGTTGTTATCTTTCAGAACTTGGATTATATCACTCCAAGCCCTTCTGGCTTTAAAAGTTTGTGTTGAATAATCTGCTGTAATCCTGATGGGCTTGCTTTTGTAGGTAACTTGATTTTTCTCTCTAACTGCTTTCAATATTTTTTCTTTGGTGTGTGTGTTTGGAAGTTTGATTATAATATGGCGAGGAGAGGTTCTTTCTGGGTTTTGTCTGGCTGGGGTTCTAAAGGCTTCCTGTATCTGTATTGGCACCTCTTTCCCAATTTGGGAAATTTTCCTCTATGATTTTGTTGAAGATGCCTACTATGCCTCTGGAGTGGAGTTCTTCTCCTTCTACTATGCCCTGAATTCTTATATTGGATCTTTTCATAGTGTCCCGAATATCTTGAAATTCCCACTCATACTTTTCTATAAGTTTGTCTTTCTCTTTGTTGGACTGCATTAGGTCTGCCACCTGGTCTTCTAGCTTAGATATTCTGTCCTCTCCCTCATCCATCCTACTGGTGAGATTTTCTAGAGAGTTTTTTATTTCATTAACTGTGTTCTTCATTGCTAGTAATTCTGATTGGTTTTTCTTTATTATTTCTATTTCCCTATTTATGTCTTGTATTGCCTTCTTTATTTCATGAAATTGGTGTCCTGCCTCTTCTTTGATTCCTTTGATTTCCTCTTTGATTTCTTCTTTGATTGTTTTCATGTGTTCTTTGACCTCTTTGAACATATTTATAATTATTCTTTTGAACTCTTTCTCAGGCATTTCCTCTAACTCTTTCTCACTGGAGGACATTTCTGATGCATTAATACTTTTAGGTGGATTTATATCGTCTTGCTTTTTAGTGTTCCTTGTGTTATAATGTATATATTTTTGCATCTTGGATTAAGTTAATGCTTGGATTTTCTAGCTAGCTGTGTATTCTTAGCTGTATCAATTGATTTGATGTAATATATTTTCAGGGTAGGACCTTAAGGTATTAGGTGTGGCTCTTAAGACTCTCAGAGTATCTACAAAGATGTTCTTAGGGGTTGAGTTTCCCTGCTATAGGAGTATTCAAGCAGGCTGAGTGGAATAAAATACAGGTAGATTCTAAAATTTAACTAAACACTGTACACATTCAATCAAAAACAGCCCCTAGTATGTATCAAGAGTAGTTATTATAATGACCAGATCCTCTATCAACAAAGAGGTTTAGATTTCTGGTCTGTTGAGGGATCCAAGTCAGCTTGTGACCAAGTGAGACCCTTCCCTGGTGCAATCCCAGTTACCTTGGGTGATTTTGGTCTCAGTCAAGTTGCTGCCTGGGTCATCGGGCTGCTGTTCTGATTTCTGGAGCTGGGCACTTGCTTTTCCTACGGGGCAAACCGAGCCGCTGCTGCTGCTGCCTCTGCTGCTGCTGTAGCTGCCACCACCGGAGCCACCACCACTGCTGAAGCTGCCGCTGCTGTGTCCACCGCCGCTGCTCCCCCCGAAGCCGCAGCTGCGGGATCTGCCGCCGCTGCTGCTCCTGGGTCCGCTGCTGCTGGGGCCGCTGGTACCGGTGCTGGAGCCGCTGATGTTACTCCCGGACTCTGCTCCTGCTTGGGTCCCGTTGTCAGCCCAAGTTGGCGTGGCCGGGTCCCGGGCCGCTCCTCTGTTCACTGGAGCTGGGTTCAGGCGGTGGGGGAGGGGAGGGAGCCGCAGCTGCTCTGGTTGTCTCGCTGTTCCACGTGTTCTTCTACCTCGCGGTCTGCTCCTCCGCTGCTTGCTGCCGCTCTCCCCTCACGTTTTCCGAGTTGCGGAGAGCGCCGTGTGAGGGGAAAATCCCGCACCTGGCTTTTCCTGCGGCTCGAGCTGAGTCTGGCGGTTTTCTGATGCGCCGCGGCCGCGGTGGTTGGCCGTGCTGCCGGAGCCGCCTTTCCTGCCTGTGCAAGCTCTGGATGCTCTATAACTCTTCTACTTCTCCGCTGCTGCTTCAATTTCCTATACACCTCACTTTTTAGTAAAAGTGTGTATTTTGCTGAGTTTTTTTGTTCTTTTTCCCACCTAGGCTGCTTTGGCGTGGTCCCTACACCGCCATCTTAACTGGAAGTCTCTATTTTTTATTGTTTTAAATATTTTTATTTATTTATGAGAGAGAGAGAGAATGGAGTGCCAGGGCCTCTAGCCACTGCAAAGGAACTCTGGATGCAAGTGTTACCTTGTACATCTGGCTTATGTGGGTCCTGGAGAATTCCTGAGCCCTTTGGCTTAGCAGGCAAGTGTTTTAACCACTAAACTGACTCTCCAGCCCCTTGGCTTATTCTTTTAGTGAATACTTCTTCCATTACTGAGGTCTCAGCATTTTATACTTTAAGTGTGATTAAATTAAAATATAACAACATCTGGATTGTATTGGTAGCATAATGCTAGCCTTAGCAGGTTAATAGAAGACTGATTCATGTCAATGAATCCATGGAAGATGGGCAGCCACTCAAGGACTCTGAACCAGTCTTTCTGCCTCATTCCTTTTTCTAAACAGTAGTAGTGATTATTTGCCTTTCATTTTTATTATTAAGTAGAAAGTTGTATGGATATGTCATATGTTAGCACCACCATTCTCTCCTCCCTGCCTCTATTCTGCTGAGGGGTCTCCTCAGTGAGATTGCTGGTATTCCCTCTATGTTAGCAGGTTATGGGAAGTGAGAGCACCAGTCAGGCATTGTAAAGGGGTTATTTACTTCCTAACTGAGCTAACTGCTTTGGGTACAGTTAAAAGCTCAGGAAGGAAGAATATTAAAGACCTTCAGGCTATTAGTCACAAATATCAGAACTAACTCTACATGATTTATTCAGAAAAGACATTACAGTAATTTGAAGATTATTTGAAAGTATCACAGAGTCAGGCTTGGCAGTTATGTTACCAAGAGTACCACCCAAATCACATCACCTACTGGTTTAGTAGAGGGCTTGCTGCTATGATCACCTCACAGCAAAAGGACTTCAGGTTGCCTAATAAATGCTAGGAATGTTCACAGCAGGCTCTCTGCCCTGTGCTAAGGCCACTTTCCCTGAAAGATGGATCTCTCCAAACTTTCACCAGATGAGATTCTGTGTGGTGATTTTTCTCCATGTTATTCTCTTCTGCCTTGAGGTATTGCTAAGATTCTATCTGTTAGACAAATAATGTCACATGTATACTGTGGCTTGAATGTGAAATATCCACCTTTGCTGATATGTTTGAACACTTGATTCCAGCTAGTGGCACTGATTTGAACAGTTTAGATTATTTAGGACGTAGAGCCTTGCTGGAGAAAGTGGTCACTGGGGCACATCTTGAGGTTTTATAGACTGGCTCCACTACCTGTCCACTCTGCTTCCTGTTCTGCCATGATGTGTGTGTGGAAGAGAGAGAGAGAGAGAGAGAGAGAGAGAGAGAGAGAGAGAGGGAGAGGGAGAGAGAGAGGGAGAGAGAGAGAGGGAGGGAGGGAGGGAGGGAGGGAGGGAGGGAGGGAGGGAGGGAGGGAGATTAAGCGTCCTAGTTGTATGCTCCTACTCCTACAGAGCTGCCTAGTGCATGATTTTCCTTCCAGATGTACTGTATCCCCCAAAACTGTAATAAAAATGTATATCCTTCTCTTCAGCTGCTTCTTGTCAGGTATTTGTCCACAGCAAGAAAAGTAACTAATACACTTAATTTAAGTTGCAAAGGAAGTGAAGACATTCCTAGTTTCTTTCTTGGGTAGTGGGGCTCACAGATATAGGAAGAATTCAAAAGTATTTGTTAGCTACAAGGTATGAGTCCTACATACATATCCCCTTTTCTAGGAGGCACTGAGTTCAGTACAACCCTCTGTTCTTATTTGTGAGAGCGTTGACTGTCACCTGATCAGTCAGATCATATTATGTTCTTTGCTAATTAAATTTAGAAATCTGTTTTTCATTTGATGTTGGCCAAAATATCCTGGCTACTATAAGCATAACCACTATCTATAAAATACAGCCTGAAGTTTGTGACATAAGAATCACATGATATTTTCTCCAGGAAGTCAACATTTACTTATCCAGACAGCATCAACGTGTTCTGCACTCATTATTTAAATCAATCCAAACAACAAATTTATCAAATTTTCTGTCAGGAAATTAACTAATGGGTCCAAGATTCTTGCTAGACAGTTCGCTCCCAATGCTCTTTTCCATTACTCCATATGCCACAGTTTTCTCTGACAAGGTTATCTGAGGATAATAGAAAGCTTGTTGAATATTATGAACACAGTACTGATGGCGTTGAGTAATTCTACTTACTCTCTGAGCTTCTCAGGGGGGAACACATGAAACTAGTTGGGTCTAGATAGTCTGACACCTGTCCCCTCTGTTGGTCTTTTCTCAGCCCTTAGTGTCACATTCTGTACATCATTAATTGTTGTTGATATCTTCACTTCTTGAAATGTTTCTCTCTTTGAATTAAATGTCAAGGACTATATGTAGTTTCCAACTTAAGAAGCAAGCTGCATGTTTGCTGTAGACTTAATTGAAAGGCAATTGTGTAAATGCCCTTGCTTATTTGTTTATTACTTCCAGCTTTCTGTGAGCTCTTAGGTTAATTGGCTCTTGAGCTTAAGGTAGAAGTATATTATTATCCTGGAAATATTATCTAGTGATATTCTTTTTAAAAATAGTAATCAGTGCCAACTCTTAGGAAGTCACAGGGACTAAGGGATGACTTAAAAGGGAGGAAACTGGTAAGCATAAGAACTGTGTCATATTTATCTGTGTATCTCTAATATCTAGCACAGTTCCTGACACATAGTAATTAGAAAGTATTGGTATCCTAAGGAAATTAGCTGTCATTGTTATTTTCAAAACCAGTTATCAAACTCTAGTTCCCAAACGAGAGTAATATTAATTTCTAGGACACCAACTCCATTTTCTGGTTTCTACTGCCAATTATTTAAGATAGAGCCACAATAAAAAGATTGACACTAATAAGGTCCATTTATTATATTGCAATTCCATTCCATTTTCCAAAGACATGAGCTATTGTTTAATGCTTCTATTTTCTCATTTTATATAAGACATTCATATTTGTGGAGCTAAAGAAATCTAAAAGTGGAAATAAATACAAACTTTGAAACCTAATCCTAGATAGAACTTGAAACTTAAAATATATAGTTATACAGGAAAGTTAAATGATCAAGTCTGCTTAGATTGGTAGGGCCATTAAAAATTACATGGAAAACATAGGTATCTTTGTAAGCTTACATGGACATTTGCAATTGAATGGGGTTTCTTTGAGACTGGGCTATGGGTTCATGGAATTTTGTTTCCTGAGCTCTTTTCTGGGAACTTTACTGGAACATAGTAGCTGCTTAGGGGCTAACTGAATATGTTTGGGATGAATAAACAAAAGGAATCAAAATGAATTTTTTTTTTAAATGGAGACAGCAGATCAATTTATGGAATTTCTATTATTTTTATGTTCAAAAGATGATCAGGTTTATGTGTTTTGTTTAAAGTTACTGTTCTCCAATGCATGTAAAAATGCCTTTCAGAGTTAAATTCTCTTTGATTAGCCTGTCTGTACTTTGTTTTTCATTCTGTCTAAATGTATCCTCAGGTGCTTTAGAAATATGAGATATGTTATACTCATAAATTCTAATTCACTTCCTTGGAAACACCCAATTTCACTCATTCAGACCAGTGGTCAGAAGATTGGCTTGAGCTCATGTAAAAACTCAAAAATATATTAAAAAACCATCTAGAAAAAACAAGTACCAGGTTCAGCAGCCACACTGTTTGCGATGATGTAATATCCCAGCGTTGGTGGATATCTGACTATAGCTTAGAATTATATTTGATGAGAAAATGCAACATACAAGTAGAAACAAAGGTGTCACACAGAAGTGGCTCAATGTTCACCAAAAGTGTCCTGGCTTTACACCATGGAGCCATCAGCCAACATAGCAATAATTTCTTTTAATTCCACAAAACAAAATTTTAGCATGCCAGGAGGGATATAGTCTAAAGCTATCTAATGCTCTTCCTTCTCCAAGTTATGGGTGGTCACCATTTTTCTTTGTTTCTTTCCTCCTCTCTCCCTCTTCCTTCCCTCCCTCCCTCTCTCTTTTTCTTTCTTTCTTCCTTCCTTCCTTCCTTCCTTCCTTCCTTCCTTCCTTCCTTCCTTCCTTCCTTCCTTCCTTCCTCTCTCTCTCTCTCTCTCTCTCTCTCTCTTTCTTCCTTTCACCCTTCCTGTCACTGCATTGCCATCTATCTACCTACTATGCTACTTACCTTCTATCTTCCTATGAAATGAATGAAGCATGATGTCATCATTTCATAGTTATGTATGAGTGTATTAGTATTCTGTGTAGGAAACTGGCCTTCCTCAGTTTCTTTACTCATCTCAAACACTTGTTCAAATATCTATTGCTTAAAAACTTTCTTTTTGAGGAATGAGTACAAAAAAATAAATGACTCAAAAAGAAAGTTTTTTTTTTTTTGAATTTATTTATTTGAGAGTGACAGACACAGAGAGAAAGACAGAAAGAGGGAGAGAGAGAATGGGCGCGCCAGGGCTTCCAGCCTCTGCAAACGAACTCCAGACGCGTGCGCCCCCTTGTGCATCTGGCTAACGTGGGACCTGGGGAACCAAGCCTCGAACCGGGGTCCTTAGGCTTCACAGGCAAGCGCTTAACCGCTAAGCCATCTCTCCAGCCCTCAAAAAGAAAGTTTTTAAGCAAAAGACACATGCTCATCATTTTAAGAAAGAAGGACAGTAAAGGTCAAAAAAGTCAACCTCCTGGTTGCAGGTCTGCTTAATCACAAAGTCCAAACCCTTTCATCTTCACAATAATAATAGTAATTGATAGCATTTATTAAATTCTTATTCGGTGTCAAAAAATTTCTTTAAGAGCCGGGCGTGGTGGCACATGCCTTTAATCCCAGCACTCGGGAGGCAGAGGTAAGAGGATCGCCTTGAGTTCAAGGCCACCCTGAGACTACAGAGTTAATTCCAGGTCAGCCTGGACCAGAGTGAGACCCTACCTCGAAAAACAAAAACAAAAAACAAAACAAAACAAAAATTTCTTTAAAATTTTTTTTTCAAAATATTTTATTTTATTTATTTACTCATGAGAGAGATAGAGAGCTAGAGAGCCAGTGAGAGAGAAAGAGAGAGCATGCCACTGCAAATGAACTCCAGACATATGGGTCACCATGTGCTTCTGGCTTATGTGGGTTCTGGGAATCAAACCTGGGTTCTTAGGCTTTTCAGGCAAGTGCCTTACCTGCTAAGCTATCTCTCCTGACCTACATTTTATTTTCTTGTGGTATATTGTCTCTTTTTTGGTAGATTTCCTGAAAGTCATGGCCTTGTTTCAGTCCTTGCTCTATCTCTAGACCTAGCCTCATCCCTTCTTGATTAGGTATTTATAAAGACTTACTAAGATTGCATAAGCATATGAATGAAATGAATAACTGAATTCAGCAAACATCTGTGCATATAGTATGTGTAGTTGTAGTAGAAAGTGTATGGGTCTTGGAACTAAATGGCTGGGGCTGTACTGTTTACTAGCTGTGGGAATGTGGACCAATGACCAAATTCAAAGCTGATTTAGTCATCAGTGACTTTAAATAAGGATACTCTGGGTTATCAAACCTTTCTCTCTGGCCTTTCTTTGGCAACTGGTAATTCTACCCTTGTTAAATATTATGAACATTACAGGTTAAGTTTGTCCCAGTGAAGTTTCCTGATACATTCACTTTATTTGTTTAAGAAAGTAATGGTGATCAGGAAGCCATCAATAGAACATTCCTCTTGCAGTTCCTAGATAGGATATCACACTTTTAGGGAATAATGGTGATGTTCATATGAGCAAAATATAATTTTAGTGCATATAGGTCATTAAAGCAATATATTAGATCTGTTGCATTTAAATCAAAGTAGAAAGTGCCTTCTGTGGGCCTCAGGAGGGAAAGGGTGATGGGACGAGAGAGGGGGAGAAGGGGTTCAATCTGAGTCAACCTTGTATTCACCAAATTTCACCATTCTAATAGTTTTCAACATTTTCTTATATAACCATTAAATCACATAAAACTATTGACTTTTAAACATACTATTTAAAGTAATATTCCATAAATTTTGTAACTGTAAAAATATTTATTTATTCTTTGACAATATTGTGCATGTATATAAAGGATTTTGATGATATTCATCCCCATTACCTTCTCTTTTTCCTCTCTCACTCTGTTGAACACTTTTAAATTTCCTTTTTTAAGTCCTCCTTCTGCTTTCACATCTTCTTTCTTGTGTGTGACTCATTAGGATTAATTAGGGTTGCTTGCATGAATATGTGGGGGAATTTATTTACTGTAGCATAGGCAACTTACCAGTGGCTATACCATTGAAGAAACTGACTCCTCCTCCCCTGGTTAACCATTCACATGTGTACACATGTGTGCATTTATGTGTGGGTGAGTGTGCATTTGTGTGTGGAGTCAAGAGGTCAATATCAGGTGTCTTCTGAAGTCACTCTTAACTTTATTTTTGGAGATGGGGCCTATCACTATATATGGATATTGCCTATTTGGTTAGACTAGCTGGCCAGGAAACCCCAGGGATCTTTCTGTCTCCACCTCCTCATTGCTGGGTTATAGGCACAGACTACTATGCCTTGCTTTTTACGTGGGTGCTGAAGATCCAAATTGAAGTCTTCATACTTGTGCAGCAACCACTTTACCAACTGAGTGTCTTTCCAACCCCTGCTTTGGAATTTTAACAAATGAGATGGCAAGTACCATCATGTGGGACTTAGCAAGGTCAGTGCAACCTGTATAGAGACATGATGTCCAGAAGAGTTTAATCCCATAGGATTACAAATCTCACAAATCCAACCTAAAGCCTTGCCTTTGGCGTATGACTAAAGTTGCTGTGTTCAGAAGTTGAAATTAATGAGCACCAGTTGTGAAAAATCATCCTACACGGTGACCCCAAGCTCTTTAGGTAAATAGCACTTAAGAGTATGAAATCAAAAAGGCAATACATAGTTAGGGGGTGATAAAATGAATTTATTAACCTTTATTTGAGGCATCATATAACTGTAGAAATATTTGAGGTTATTTATCACATCTTAATCTGTTCTCTTGGTAATAAAAACTAACTTCAAGCTGGTCATGGAGGCTAACACCTTCAGTTTCAGCATGGTGGGAGTCTGAGGCAAAGGATTGATATGATTTCAAGACAAGCCTGGACTAAGAGTGAGACATAGTATCAAAAACAAAACAAAATAAAAACAAATGAACAAACTGGAAAACACCAAAATTGAATAACTTATAAGCAAACAAATAAATAGATAAAAGAAAAAAAAAGATTTAGGGGATGAAATCGTCTTTGCTTTTAATTTTTTAAAATATTTTATTTATGTATTTATTTATTTGAGGGAGAGAGAGAGAGAGAGAGAGAGAGAGAGAGAAGCAGTTATATATAGAGAGAATACGCATGCCAGGGGCTTCTACCACTGCAAAGGAACTCCAGACACATGTGCCACCTTGTGCATCTTCCTTTAGGTGTGGACTTTGGCTTTACTAGCAAGCGCTTTAACCACTAAACAATCTCTCTAGCTCCATTCATTGCTTTTGAAATACCATGATTATCACTCTTTTTTTTTTCTGACTTATTTGTAGAAACTCACCCAGTACTTACAACTCCACTTAGTCAGCTGGGGGGCAGAGGTTGTAGCAACAGAGAGTTAACATGACTAATAAAATCAGAAATACTGCAAACTTACTCTGAGCCCAATATTTTCTTTTGTTCAATGGTAAGAATTTTACATTTTTCTTCTTGTCAAGAATAAGAAAGGAAAACTACTTTAGGAGTTGGTGAAATCACAGGAAATTAAGTCATCACTTAAGTCAATCATGAATTACCTTCCTTGCTTCTGCCTTTTAATCTGGCCTGTCAAATTAATAAAATTAGGAATTCAGATTATGTAATTAGATGTCAGAGAAACATACCTCAATGGTCTGTTATGAAACTGCATTTGCAAATTTTATTCAATTTGGTTTGAATAAGAATGCAAACCTCATGACTCACACCAGCACTAGGAACTGACTCGAGCACTGTAGAAAATGATTGAAAATGATGAAAACAGTGGTGAATTAGTACTTTACTTAGCTACCATTATTGGGAAATGAGATATATTCCTCATATTTTATGAATAACTGAATATTATGCTCCGAATTTCTGAAGCTAAGCAAATACAAAACATCTCTAAAACAGATGATATATTTTGTTATCTTATGTAGAAGATATAATGAAATATTCATCAATCCTTAGTTCTTCATTAAATATATATTGAGTACCTGTTCTGTGCCAGGCACAGTGAGAGGCACCCAAGCTTAAAGAAGAGCACATGCATGCCCTTGATTCAAGGTTACTCTTAGCTATTTCTCAATGACAAAGTTTGCTGTTACAAATATGCACTTTATGTGATATTTTCACATGCTTTTGATTTCCTTAACCCTCATCTTTATAACAATTGATTTTATAGCCAAGTCCAGCATCTTGTTTTTGCTTCATGACTTTGAATTTTTTTTATTAGTTTTCTATTCTGCAAGAACAGGCAGTTTGGTACGATTATTAGGCTCGTCTGTGACCTACTCCCTCCCCATTGGTCCCTCCTTGTTGAGGTATATGGGTCGTGTATTGTGGAGTTAGCCCACAGTTATTGGTACTATAAATGTCTCTGTATATCATGACCCAACATGTGGCTCTGACATTCTTTCTGCCCCCTCTTCCGCAAAATTTCCCTGAGCCATGTTGGGTTCATTTTTGGTCTGCTTCAGTGATGAGGTGTTGGGGGCCTCTGGGGCTCTGGCTCTCTGATTTGGTAGGCATTTATTTTTCTCTGTGTTGGTCTCCTTCCCCCTTGTGATGGTATCTGGTTCATCAGGAAAACAGCACCCTTGCTTGTTTCACCAATTTTCCTTAGTTTCAGCCAGAGCCCTTTTGAGGTATGATGGGGTGGCTCTCTCCTTAGGATCTGCATCTATCTGAAAAAGAGAAGCAGATTCTCCAATGGAGAGTAAGTTAGCTCCAGGACAAATGAGATAGCCCTTACTTTTTTTAATAGAGAGTTTAATAGGTGTAGTCCCTCTTGTAGCCCCTGATTGATGGTAGCTTGATATTGGAGAGTGGTCTTATGTTTGGATATGGTTCTGACTTGTTTCCCAGCTCCAGCTATGGGTCACAAAGAAATTTGAGGAAAAATGGGTGAACCTGGAACAGATCATTCTCAGTGAACTTACCCAATCACAGAAAAAAAATCGCCACATAGTCTCACTCATCTACAGCACCTATCCTGAACCTATCCTCTACATCTTCCCTCCCTCCCTCTCCCTCTCTCTGTCTCTCCTCTCTGACTTCTAATTTTGGAGTCTTGTCTGAAGAAATGTCCCCTTACTGCTAGGTTTCAAGAGTGTTCAGTTGTCTTTTCTTCTGCCTTCTAGTTTTATTGTTTTGTGTACAACTGAAGTATTGCTTTGTATGACATGCAGGGTGGTGGTACCATGCTGCATGTCCTGAGGAAGTTGTCCTATTAATACTGAACAATTTGTCTCTTCCTTATAGATTTATGTAGCCATCACTGTCTTTGTGGCTCTCTCCATTCTAGCCTTTCTCTACTAATGCAGTGTTTTTACTGCTCAGGTTTGCCGTATGACCTGACATTTGCCTAAATTGACCCTTCCCTCTTTGCTTTTCCTTATGACATCCAGTGCCTTAACTACTTGGTCACCCCTTCTACTGTTTTTCCTTTTCAAAGATGATATAGCTATTTATTAACTATATTCTACCTTAGGTGTTTTAGAAAGTCAAGAGCTAAGTAAATCCTATTGGTTTAAGTTAGAATTACATCAGAGGACAACTGATATCTTCAATGCAAGCTAACAGTTCTTCTTGAATATGAGATGTTTATTTCATTTTCTTTCTTTCCTTTTCTCTCTCTCTCTCTTTTTACAGTTTTACAGTGGTAGAAACTGAACCTAGAGCCTCATAGATGCTTGGCTAAAACTCTAGTACTGAGCTATATCTTCAGCCTCTCTTTTGTAAGTTTTATTATTTTTTTTAATTTATTTTTGGTTTTACAAGGTAGAATCTCACTCTAGTCCAGGCTGACCTGGAGTTCACTATGTAGTCTTAGGCTGGCCTCTAGCTCATGGTGATCCTCCTATTTCTGCCTCCCGAATGTTGGGATTAAAGTTGTGTGCCACCATTCCCAGCTATTTTGCAACTTTTGAAGTAGTTGTTCTATAAAGATCTTGTGTTAAATAAAAGACTAAATATTAATATTTTGAATAAACTATTACTGGTATAGGAAAGCTATACTAAATTTACAAATCACTCCTTTTCCCCAGCATTTTGGGTTGAATATTAACATTTGTTTTCAGTCTTTCTTGTTTTCTGGCAAATGTTATTCCAAATAAGAAATTTTCCTTTAAGCACTTGTTTTAATGTGTTTTAAAAACTTGATATATATATCCTTGTTTCTCACTTCTGGTTAATTTGTAATTTTCATTTTGGTATTCTTTTTTAATTTAAGGGTAACCTAATAGTATGTTAATACTTAGTTTCCAGGCACATATAACTTGAAAAATGAAATTTCTCTGTTTCTTAGTTGAATTTTTATTGAATGATGAACAGAGAGTATATAGTAAGATACTATAGATTATTGTGAATTTACTCACAAAAAATTAGTGAGTACTCAATGTTTGCTATAAACAATATATTTGTGGTCGTATTGAAGAAATTGAGTGTAGCAGCTTTATATAGTGTGTACTGGATGCTAATTTTAATTAAATTTATAATTGTCTTTAAAAACTTCCCCACCAGAACGTGGGCATAGTACAACATATTAGCATGATTTATAAGCTACAGCTTGATTCCAAAATAAATAAATATATAAAATGTGCTCTTGTATAGAGAATCATCCTGCATATTGGAAGCAGACTGTACCTACAACACACTCACTTCAAAGGTGTGAAACAATGGTTTTATCATTTAACAGAGCTCATGACTAACCTGAATTCTTCATAAGCAAGCACATTCCTAGACTCTCCCAATAGTCAAGGGATCTGGAGTGGGTACAAGATTCTACATTATAAGCAGCCTCTTAGTTGATAATTATACTAGTTATATTTTGAGAATTGTTACTGTAAACCCTACTAATTTAGGTCATAGCATGTAATGTCCAGTGAAATCCCATAAAACTTATAGCCTTCCATTTGGAATGGGGAATTGGTCTGGTCCTTTAGGTTTATTTGGATGTGCTCTTATTAAGAACACTGTAAGTATGCTTCTTAAATACACAAAACATTGCATTGTAACATGTTTCTGAACAAAGGGAAATGATCTACATAGAAAAACATCTTTTCTTCTATTTCTTCTTACATACATAATCTTATAGATGGTCTTGTTTGGCTATCTGCATTAGGACTTCATTTCTTGCTACTAGAAATCCCTGCTTAGTAGTCCCAGGGTATCCCTCCAGGTTCTTTGCTAGTTCATACCATTGTAGAAGGTCATGAGCAATCTTTCTGGTTTTCCTTCCTATCCTAAAAGAAAAAAAATACTCATTTCGAGCCTGCTAAAATTTCATTTTGTCCTCTAGAAAATTTAGGCATATGAAACAAATTACAATCCTCTGATTTCTAGAAGCATCTTAGTAGTGTTTGGGGGTAAAACAAAAATTCTATAACCAAGCCTTATCCATAAAGAGTATGTTTTTAATTTCCCCACTTATGAAAACAATCACTAGTTAATCTTTTCTGACAATTGAAATAGGTTTGGGAAACTATTCAACTTTTATAACAAGAACTATTAAGAACTGCTTAAATCAGAACTTAGGTTTAATTGACACAAGTAACACTGAAAATAAGCCTAAATTGAACCAAGTTTAATACTAATAGTATGAGCAGAATAACAAAACCATTATATAGTAGTAGATATGAGTTCTCTAATTAGCATAGGATCATCCCAAACAGAATACTCAATAGATAATGCAATGAGTAAGAATATAATAGGCCATTATGTTTAAGCTAGTTAGAATGAACAGTTAGAAAATTACAAAAATTTATGGGCAAGCAATGTACAAGTGATTTTTCATAAAATATCCTGAGTTGACAACTAGATTAAATGGAAAAACATGTAGGAGATTGGAAGAGGGCCATTGTGAATGGAAAAGTACACACTGAAACAGAAATTAGTGTCATGAAACATGAGGTGGTTGGAGGAGTTGGATTTAACCCAACAACGAGCAAAGAGATCCCTGCTGCTGTTCCAAATGAGAGCAAGGAGACCCAGGCAAGAGAACAAAGAAGCCCAGAGGAGCTCTTTCTAGAACTACCTAGGTGCACAGTATATCTCATAGTGAAAAGCAACTGCCAAGGGCTGATGACTGTATTTAGTGATTACAGTCTATATTCTCTCTCTTATCTTCCTGATCTAATAATGCCTTAGTAAAATATTAATAATCTTTGCTCAGTATGAACTGTTGAGAATAAACCCTGCTAAGTTGCCAATGACACTGCAAGTCTTTTCTAAATATTTATTAACTGCTTGCTTGACTAATTGCTTTGGAGTTTTGATAGAGATTGATCTTGACTTTACTGGATTCACATATTTACATTCCATACTTCCCCTTTCCTTTGAAAGCCAGAATTGTACTGGCCACTCTTAATTTATACATATTGAAGCTGTGATGGGATACTGTATAACTCAGACTGGCTAAAATGATATAAACTGACCATGTCAAGTGTTGGTGAGGACATGGAGGAACTAAAACTCGTAGAATGTTAATAGATTCAAACCACTTTGCAAAGAGTTTGTCAGTTTCTACAAAAGGTAAACATATATTTACCATATTATCCAGCCATTCTATTTTGAGGTACTTACCCAAAGTAATTGAAAACATAGGCACACACACAAACTTGTCTGGAAATATTTATAGTTGTTTCATTTGTAATAGTCAACAACTGGAAAAAATCTTATATCCATCATTAAGTAAGTGCAGAAATTAAAAACAGTATGCAATGAGGGGTAACTAAACCCTAAATAGGAAAGAGCTACTACTGATACTTGATGATATAAATAAATCTCAAAATCAGTATGTGGAAAGAAAAGTATAGAAGATGGAAGACCATATATGTTATTTGAAATTCTAAGATGTGTTTCAGAAACAGTTCAGTGATTTCTGGTGATGTGTGGAGCAGAGAAGGAAATGAGAAATCATGAATAGAGGTGAACAGTGGACAGATAGATGCATATCTTGATTTTTGACAGTAGTTTCAGGTACACATAAATGTGTTACAAGCCTCTCAGTGCATGGTATAAATATCTGCAGTTTATTGTATTATGCTTAATAAATGTAAATAAAAGGTAAAAAAAGAAGTTGCTAGAACCTTTAAGCACTAGTGTCTGGAAGATATAATGCATATTAGAAAGTTATATACAGTTGCTACTTAATATTATGGGGTTACATCCTGATAAATCTATTATAAATTGAAAATATTCTAGGTCAGATGCACTGCATTCCCTAACATCATGGTTTAGCAGCCCAATGCCTTCAATATTATCCGTTCTTTGCCTTGGGATCCTGTGACTGACTGGGAGCTGCAGCTTCTAGCATCATGAGAGGACTGGACTGGGTATCACTAGCCTTTTGACAAACTACTGAATGCACAATGTTTTTTTTGCACCATTATAAGGTTGAAACGTGCACCACTGTGAGTGGGAATGTTCTATTGGGCATCCTGCAACCATGGAAGAAGGAAAACAAAGACTATAGGATGTCTTCTCAGACTGACTTAACCTGTATTTTTAGCTAATTATATTTGTATAATTAATGGCTAGAAAGCAAGGCAATTGTATGATGTCCATAAAACTCTGGTAGGCTGGTAATTTTTATACATGTACCTAATTTATTATGATCCTCAGACCCTCCCATTACCTTCTTTTGTCCCTCTACCTGTAGCTTACCCCCCCTCACTGGTCCCTCTTCTTTCTCTTCTCTTCGCTTATGATGCCATTTTGCCCTTCTTCATTATTCATGTTGAAATGTTGATGGGCCCAGTACTGTACAGGTCTGGTGTAGATAGCAACAGCTAATGTCACTTCCTATCTGGAAGATTAAAAATATCATAAGCATACATGTCAAGAAGGTCACTCTTAACTGTGTCAACATTTCTAGCGGGGTGCATTCTTTTCATATTAGCAACAAAAGGCTGACATTGGTCTGAATTTCTCTGCTCTGACATTTGAGGATTAAATATATTACTCCATACAGAGATAGACTTGTGAAAACCCTGATTGTTGCAAAACTTCCTTGTTTGAGGGTTTGTTTTTTTTTTTTTCCACTGACTACTGTTTGGGCCCAAAGTATATTTTTTCTAACTGGCTTAAACCTATGGTCATCATTTCAAATGCAGATTCTGAGGTCCCAGCCAAGGTACTCAGAATTTCTGAGGCCAGTTCTAGGACTATGCATTGTTTAAATAGGTGGCATGCTAAGAGAATCTGAAGACCCTTCATTCTTTGTAGAAAATAAACCAGATGTCTCTATTAGTTTTCCAAGTTAATAGAGTATTAATTCTACTAGACATACTTCAATACTGTAGTAACTCATTACATTACAGGCATGGGTCTCTTACCCTCATATCCTTGCACAAATAACACATTTTAATCTATTTGCATTTATCTACTAGTCAAGTCAACAGTACACTCTTTTTTTAATAACACTTAACTGTACTGGATTCAGCTCTGGGGTCTATTGATTATTGAAATCACTGTGGCACCAGAGAATGGATCCCCTGCCTACATCTGTTATAAATTCTTCTGCAGGCATCATATCCTTGATAAGCATGTGCACTAGCTATTCAACTTCAAACATGGGTTGGTTAAGGAACTAAGCATCCCAAGTACAGATTCCAGAACATATTAGAAATAACTACTACAAGATGTTCTGAAATTGAGCTATAATATTATCCCAACAGATATTGGCAGGCATTCTTTTATTTGATGAAGCAAATAAGGCAGTGGAATTCATTGTCCTGTTTTGTAGGAGAATAAAGGGCAAAACCTCTATAGAGAAAACAAAGAACATATTTTACATTTCAAAGAAAAGTGGAATACTTAAAAGGGGGTAACTCATCGTCTTGGATAACTTCATATTAGCTTGAATATCACTATAGATTCTCCCCTTCTCCCCCAGCCCTATGCACAGTCAGTTGTTTGCAAAATCCATAGTCCTGGGCTTACCTTACACAGTTCCCCTCTTTTTACCTTTCACGTGACTGTGGCCACAGCCCATAGTAACACCGTATATACCTCCAAGTATAGTCTACAAATCAGCAAAATAGACATCCCTGGGAATGTGTTAGTAAAGCAAAGTCCAAGCTGGAGAGATGGTTTAGCAGTTAAAGTGCTTGCCTGCAAAACCTAAGGATCCATGTTCTACTCTCCAGGTTCCACATTAGCCAGACACACAAAGGTAAGGCAAAAAGAGAGAGAAAAAAAAAGGTGAGGCAAGCACAAGGTCACACATGCCCACCATATGGCACAAGTGTCTGGGGTTTGATTGCAGTGGCTGAGGCCTTGGGATGCCAATTCTCTCTCTTTTTCTCTTGCTGTCTCTAAAATAAAAATAAATAGGAAGAAAGAAAGGAAGGAAGGAAGAAAGGCAAAGTTTAACACTCCTCTTCAAACCCTTTGGATCATAAAATCTGGGCAAGGGTAGGGATGGAGCTCAGAAATCTCATTTAACAAGTGCCCCCACCCCTATGTCTAGCACATGCTGAGGATGGGAGGATGGATACCCTGCTCTAACAATTCTTCTGGGTTTTCTTCCTCACAAAAATATTCTTCCCTAACACAAATAAAATTTCCAAGGCACAGATAGGATCATATTCCTGTCTAGGGAAAAGGTCTCCAACCTTACTCATTGTTAATACTAGCAAAATATAACACTCACTGAGCACCTTATATGCCAGGCTATGCAGTTGCAATGTGGCCCTAATAAATATTTAAGAAATGTATGATGAATGGATGCACGACTACTTCTTTATGTGGTCTCAAATTGCAGTGGTCTCAGTGGTTCTGAATGTTGGCCACACATTAGAATCACCTGGGACTTAAAAGATAACATCCCACCCTAAAGGGATCTGTATGGGTATGGCCTTGCATCATGTTTTTAAAAGCTCTCTGAAGTAATGATGTGAATATGGGTCGAGAATCACCCTATGACTCTTGGCTTCTTGGCTGATTTGTCTCACAGTTGCCCCTGTCACTATCATTAATCTTGTACTTAAGACAAAGTAATATAAGAACCAGGGGGTAGAAGGTGGGCTGATTTAGCATTGCATCAATCGTAATTTTTATATCTGTTACCTAACTAATATCTTGAGTTCATAAATGGCCTTGGTCTCTGTTGTCTACATTCCACAAAGTCGGGTTTGTTTAAATCTGAGATCACAGCACTCCTCAACTTGGAACCTTCCAATGGTCTTCCCATCTCCTTATAGTCACAACACACTTTCTGTATATTCTCCTTCCCTCTTCTCACATAGCCCTTCACCTATCAGTTCTGTCTTAGCTACTTTTCTTCTCCTAGCTGACTCTTCCAGCACAGCAACCTTCTCACTGTTCCTTGGGTGCACAGGAGCCTACACACTGGCTGGGTCCTCTGCTGCAGTCATCCCCACCCTTTTATAGATAATGACAGGAACCACTCTATTTAAGTCACTTATGAAGACTAAAATAAGAATATCAGGACACAGCAATGGTTCTACTTCACAGATGTCATACCCTGAACTTCCAGGCTTCTTGATGACTTTTTTTTTGGGGGGGGGGTCATTAAAGCCCATCATTAATTGATTCTGAAAAGATAGTGCACCAAAAGAAACTCAATTATTAGATAAGTTGCTTTAATACCTAAAAGCTTGGCATGTAGAATTTTCCAGATATTTAGGTGTTAGATGAGATGTCCAAGTGAATATATAATTGACACTTTTTACTTCTCATAGTGAGACTGAGGTATAAGTATTCAGCATTAAGGAAGAGCATGAGATGTTTTTGTGTATCCAAAAATCCAATTTAACTGAACATCTTGTGTTTTTATTTATTTATTATATCTGACACTTCTAATACAGCTATCTCCTCTGAAATAATTATTTCTTCTGTGCTATACTACAAGGGTAGTTAATTAATAATTAAGACCACCAAGGAAAGCTAAAGGAAGTATATTTATATCTTAACCTATTGTCACTTCACCTCATTTCCTACAATGATACCAAACTCCATTTCCAATCATCATGTGTGTAAGCCTCTTCCTCTCCTACTATTGACCAATGTGGGAGGAGCACTTTTTTTATTCCATGCCTATTACTGATGCCTTGTCTAGTCCATTTACAAAAGGTTTCATCTGTTGGAGCTTCCAAATCAAATGGTCACACCTAGAGAATTAGGAAGGGAAGAGTTGGCATGGATTGTGTCCTAGAAAGGTCTGCTCTGGCCTTAGGGAAAAAGAGTTAACCTTAATACATTCAGATTCAGTATTTGTAAATGTATATACCTGCCAAAATTTGTTAATAATTATGGTGCTTTCATGGTCATCCACAAATAAACAGAGAGGGGAAAAAGTCTGAGTTCCAGTGACTCTCCAGTGAGGCAGCATGTCACTTTTTGGGTTCTACTCTCATTATATACACAAGTGTCTTTTAAAATATATATTTTAGTGCTGTTTATTTTATCTTGCCTTTTTGTTGGCGATGCCATTATTTAAAATGTCCACAAATGTAGTTTTAAAGTGCTATCTGGTATATTCTAAGTATAAGTAGGCTGTAATATACCTCTCAAACAAAATACATACACTTGATAATCTTAATTTAAGTGGGAGATTGCACTATTGACTATAAGTTCAATGTAAGTGAATCAATAATTAATTAAATTAGATGAGTTTAAGCAGAAACACACATAAGATGTCTTACATATTGATCTTGCGGGGTAGGGGATTGATAAAAATGTGCCCATAGGCTCACAGGAACCTAATTGGAACTTACATTGGGCAAAATGGTTGAGTATTCTTTTGTTCAGGGCTTACAGAAACTTTATAGAATGTAGTTACTACAAATAATGATAACTGACCCATAACTCCTAGATATTCCTCCTTCTCATTTGTAGGATTTTAACAGGAATTTTACCATGCAGATATAGACAACTTGAGGGGTACAGGAATATATTACTGAAACATACTTCTCAAAAATTAAACCTGGAGGACTTGGATATTAAAAAAGAGAGAATACAAAAGGAGCTGTGAACTTTCTTCATATTGCAGGAGATCCTCTTGAGAAAATACCAGCAGCAAGCTTCTCTGCTTCTGGCATTTGCTTTTCCTTTACAAGCTAAATTTTTATTCTTGCTTTTCAAGAAGAACATTTCTTGGCAGCAGGTAGTGGTGCTTAAGGGATTTTATCTTAGGATCAGATATCACCTCGTTCTGCTATTAGGAAATCCAAGCAGAGAAGGAGCTATGGAATCAAGAGTTTGACAAGCCCAGGGTTAAGATGTTTCATGCCATTTTTATTAATATAACTAAGAAAGGTCAAAAAGAGCCAATTTATCGACGTCAACCCCTTTAACCCCATTTCTCCTCAATGATTCAATCATCTACTGTGCTGGGTCATGTTTCTTCTGGGAATTCTGGGGTGTTAGAATTAAATCAGTACCACCCAAACATTTTGTACTTGTTGTTTTTGAAAGAAAGCCTTGAACAAAAGGCTTTTTCTTGCGCAGAGATCCTTGAACACCAATGAGGTGTATTTGAAAATGTTCTCCCAGGAAGCTGTCCATCTTTTTGAAAGTATCTATTACTGGGAAATTGACTTGTTATGAGTTTAGCAACCAGTGGCTTCTCAGTTCTTTCCTGATGAACATGACACTCAGCAGGTTGGCCAAGGCAGGGTGATGCATTGACTTCACCTTAGTTTTCCTGCTTCTTTTCTTTACTTCCTGGAAAAAGATTCCTGCATTTTATTTTCCATCATTTCCACTTTAATTGTTAGGAAAAATTACCCACTAAAATTGTTTCTGATTACATAAACAGGTGCAATTTTATATAACCCACTGGAAATATAGATGACAATTTCCAATGTGCTCATTCTTTTACTCCAGCAATTCCTCTTCTAGAAATTTATCCTATAAATGAATGTATAAAGATTTAGGCACAAACATGCTCATTGGTGGACCTGGAATGTCCACAAATTTCTGATAATATGGCAAGTTGCAGGAATGTGTAGTGTAGGCCCATGTTTAAAAGGGAAAGAACATGTGTGACAGATATGTAAAAACACCAATCTATGGGTAATCACGATCTCTAAGGCTATCTGTATCAGGCAAGAAGGAAAAAGAAGATTAGATTTGAGGTTGGCTTTAAATTTTTATTTTGTGAGTTTACTTTGTAAGAAACATGCATATTTTTATAATGCTATAAAATATATTTTATGAAATATGTCTCAAAGTTTTATTTTCCATTCATGGAGTTTCTGTGGAGAGGAAATGACTGAGCCATCAAACACCTACCTATTGCGTCATCCCAGGTGACACTAATGGGTTGCTATGCCCAAGTATGCTGTCTAAATCATCTATGTCATTGATGATGCTGGATAGATTAACATTCACCACTGAGACCTCATGAAACTAAGAAACCACTGCACAGACAAGTGAACCATCAACAGAGTCAATAGACATCCTACAGAATGGGAAAAAAATCTTCCCCAGCTGTGCCTCTAACAAAGGTTTAATTCTAGAATCTACAAAGATTTCAATTTTTTATATCTTATTTCTGTGTTAGCTGCTGCCCTAGGTTTGTTTACTGTAGTGGCTATCCCAGTATCCCATTTTAGGCTAGGTGTAAATTATCTGCAACAGATGTATAGCAGTTACCTTCTTGTTGCTGAGACAAAATTCCCAACCAAAAGCAGCTTATCAAAAGAACAAGTTTATTTCAGTTTACAATGTTGAGGCAAAGCTTCATCATGGTGGGGAAAGCATGGCACAAGCAGACAGCTGACCCACATTGTCATGTATCAGCAGGGAGGAAGCAGCAGGAGCAAGCTGGCAATCCTGGCAAGGGGGCTGTATTAGTTAAGGTTTTCTAGAAGGCAGTCTACCAACAGCTGTCCACAAAGTGGAAAGTTGAAGAATTTGGCAGCTGCTCAATCCATAAGGCTGGATGCAGGTTAAAGAGACACAGGACTCAATAGCTGCTCAGTCCACAAAAGCTTCAAAGTCCAAGAAATAGCTGCAGCTCAGTCCAAAAGGCCAAAGTAACTGCAGAATCCCACACAAGTGGACAACAAGGGGATCCAGGCAAAAAAGCATATACCAGTGAGTAACATAGGCAGCCTGACAAAAGAAGAAACAGCTCTGGTTTTCTGGATCTTCCTTATATACAGTCCCAGTGCAGAAGGACTACCCATTTCGGAGGAAGGACTTCCTTATTAATCTTCAAGTTAATCTTGCCTGCAAATTCCCTTACAGACTTTCCCAAGATGCTCACCTTTCACTCCATTCTTGATCTGCTCAAGTTGATAACTGAACTTAACTATTACAACAGGTACACCTAAAGGTCAATATTTGAGATATGTAAACAACTTCTCTCTGCATGTGCTTGCTTTAAACTACTAAATAGATAGCCCACATTGGAAGGCCTATGGGTAATATCCTTGGACCATAATGACAGCATAGCCCTACAGATTTCCTCTGCTTTCACTCTCGCTCTCTTCTGGCCTATTGTGTTCCCTGCTGCTGCTGCCCCTGTTAAACATTCTATTAATCTCTTATGAGCACATCTAACTTTTCTGATACTAGTGAGCAATAAATTTCTTGATTCTTACATTTCAGTTCTGTCATAAACAACTGGCTAGAGAGTTCTTTTGTTCTAGACAGAGAGAAATCACAAGGTCAACCAGTTCCTTTAGTAGTCATGGATTTTAGTTCCAGAGGCCCACAAGCTGAGCTTCCAAAACCAGAGTTTCAGTTCTCCAGCTTCAGGTGCCAGGGCTCTTGGCTGGCTGTTTATCCCTTCACATCTTACTCAAACCATTCTGACTGGGCCTTGAAATTCTTTTCAGCTCTTATCTTTAGATCTTCATGGCATTGTACCTTTGGAAGTCTTAAGTTCTTGCAGATTCTGTTCTTAGTTGGCCTCTTAGTGTTATAGCTTCAAGTATCTGCAATCTTAGTTTCTGATGGTTCTCCAGAAGTCTCCAGCTGCCTCATTGCTGGTGATATAGCTGCTACTGCTAAGGCTGGAAGCCTTGTGTGCTTGTCTGCTCTTAATTCAACCATCTCAGCCTTCTATGCCCATGGTAAACATCACATGTTTATCATTTGAAGGACTCTTTTACTGATGCCCACATTTGGAACACTGGTGGTGGGTGGTCAACACCCAGGAGAGAAGCCTTCCATTCTAACTGAACAAGACTGGACTGAAACCAAAAAGTGGTATTGACATGCTTTAGTTCAGATTGTATATTATTCAACCAGCCTCTCATACAAACTAATCACAAGCCTTGAATAAGCATAGCCTCTTTTTCTGTCAGTCACAAGAGTTTTTGCTGTCACCGAGGAGGTCCTCTTTCTCCATTTGGGCCTTGTTGAACACAGTAACCATGTCTGGAGCAGTTGTGGAAGCATCTGGAGGTCACAGAGGCTTGTCAGAGCTGGAGCTGTCCTGGTCCTGGTGTAGACTGGAGCAGTTGTGACTGGAGGAATGGCTCTGGGAGCTGTCATTTGTGGCTTGAAGAATGGCTGCAGTTGCCATTTTTCTTTGCAACTTGAGTATGCTTTCTCAATGCATCCACGGATTATTTAGTATAGCTGGATGCCAAGATGACAGGCTGGGCAGTCATCAAAATGTGGGCTGTTCAGCTGACAGCCCAAGCTAGCCTAGCACAAGGGATGAGCATGGCAGCTGTCAGTCAAAGGGTCAAATTTCTCAGTCCCCAACAGCTTAGCATAATTTGAAGGAAGAGTAAATATGAAAGAGGGATTACAATGAAGACCTATTATTACCATTCTTATTAGTGTTTAATAGTACTTAACTCCTAGCCAAATACCTCTAGGACTCATTAGAAGCTAGATTTCTCAAGTTCACTTCTTTATCTTGATTCACCTTGACTCTGCCCCCTCCCCCAATATAACTTTCTGCCAAGTAAGTGCTACAGAGGTTATTTTGGCTAGGGTAGCTCTCAACAGAGACCTCAAGACCCAATTAGAAAAAAAAAAAAGTCCCCACATGTGTTCTGGAAGTATCTAAGGCATAACAAACAGGTCTGGAAAGTATCTGGTGATGCACAGAGCAAAGTCCAGGTAAAAGTTATGTAATTAATGTATATGAGTTGAGAGTTCACAAAAGAGCCACATATTCACTATGCCTTAGTGAATTTAACCAGTGCAATTGGTTTTTAAGTAACAATATGGAGAATTTATCTGTGACAGCAGAAACAAGGAAGAGGGATATTAGAGTTGCATTGGCCTTAACCCACAGTGAGAATTCCAGAGACTAAGATTTCAATAGCTTTGTTCATAAACTATTTGAAGCCTGGCAGGCATGTTTGTTGAAATTGCTTGAATATAAGCTCTACAAAAACAGGCTTTAATTAAATTATTTGTTTTGTTGATTGACAACCACCTTACAGAGCTCCTACTGTGTGCTTGGCATCAGGCATGTATTGAATAGATTTTTTTCATGTGTACTTTACAAGCCTGCATCAATTATTAAAACATTTCAGTATGGAGGAATTAACTTGTGGGGGTATGAGGCCCTATTTCTCATAGTTATAAAAGAAAACTACAATCTGTGTAAAAGAAAACTTTCCCCATTCCATTCCTAACACTTTTAATGAGGAAACCCCTTTCAAGATAATTTAAAAAAACTGAAAAAAATTAAAAAATTACCCTGCGAATTCAACCTTAGGATATCATGTTTTAAAACATGTATGAATTAAATGAGTCAGTGCAAAATAAAACTTCTGTTGCCTAAACTGTGCTAACAGAAAGGGGAAAGTGGCTTTCATTTGGATGTAAGAGAAAATGTTAAAGGCCATTTATATAATCATTTTTTATAGAATTTTCTTTATTTCTTTATTTTTTATTAATTAGTTTTGTACTCTGTGAATATAGTCAAGTTGGTACTATTGTTAGGCTCCTCCCTGTCCTGCCCCCTCCCCCTGGATCCTCCTTGTTGAGGTTGTGGAGTAAGCCCTCAGTTATGGCTAGGAGAAAATGTCTCTGTATCATGACACAATGTGTGGCTCTGTCATTAATTCTGTCCCTCTTCTGCAAATTTCCCTGAGCCATGTTGGGTTCATTTTAGGTCTGCTTCACTGATGAGGTCTTGGGAACCTCTGTGTCTCTAGATATCAGATTTGGTAGGAGTTGATTGTTCTCTGTGTCAATCATCTTCACCCTTGTGCTGGTATAAGGTTCACAAAGAAAACAGCACCCTTGCTTGCTTCGCCAATTTTTTCTTAGTTTCATCTGGGCCCTTTTGGAGTATGATGGGGGTGGTTCTCTCCTTAGGATCTGTGCCTTTCTAAAAAAAAAAATAAAGCAGATTCTCCAGTGGAGAGTAAAGTTAGCACCAAATAAATGGCATAACCCTTATTATTTGTTTTTTTTTTTTAAGAGAGAATTTAATAGGTATAGGCCCTCTTGTAACCCAGGATGGTGGGAGCTTGATAATGGGGAGTAGGCTCATGTTTGGATATGGTTCTGACTTGTTTCCCAGCTCAGGCTATGGGTTGCATTCTATTGAGGGGATCAGTTAGCCAAATAAAGAGCAGTTGGTTTCCCACCAAAGCTGTGCACAACTAATGCACTTGTGAGCATCACTACAGATTATTAGCTGCTAAGTAGGTTAGACCATGAGTTGCTTGGACAGATATTGGTCATTTTCCCCCAGTTGCCCATGTAACACCTTCTGGAACTAGACACACTGACTGGGGAATGACTCTCTTCCAGCTTCCAGCCATGTCACTCCATGTTACATGTCAACAGTGTATGGTGTCTTCAGCAGTAGGGTCTTACCACTAATCTTTGGTGGGTCATCAAGCACTCTGACAGAAATCTGTCTTTCTTTTAGGAAACCTTGTAGGTCTGTCTGATCAAAAGCTCATTGTGGATCATAGCCACATGCTGGTACTGGGAGTTACAGGTCAGTACCCACTAACAAAAGGAAGAAAAGAAAAGTAATATAAAAGAGTTAGAGAGAAGAGGGATGGAGGGAGAGAGAGAGAAGCTGTAGAAGATTAAGGTCAGTCTTCATTGTATCCTCTCCAGTGCCTTGTGCCTCAGGTGTTCCCTCTAAGGGCCTGGTGAAGGTTCAACCATTTGGTCTGCCTTTTAGGATATAGAATTTTATGGTACCATTGCCATTTGGAACAGATTTGTGCCCCCCACCCCTTCCTTTGCCATCCCCTCTTTCCCCACCCACCTTATTGCCCAGTCCTCTAGATGCTTGCTGGGTATGTCAGCATCTTGGGTAGATTCAGGTTAGGTGCTATAGATGAGTGAGGTTATGTGGTGATTATCTTTCTGTGACTGGGTAAGTTCACGGAGAATGATGTTTCAGGCTCAAACATTTTTCTTCAAATTTCATTGTGCTGTTTTTTTCTTACTGTGTGGAATTCCATTGTATAGATATACCACATTCTTCTGGTGATGGATATCTGGGTTGTTTCCAGCTCTTAGCTATTACAAATTGAGCCCCAATAAACATGTTTGAGCAAATCTCTCTGGACCGAGGCTTGAAGATTTTAGGGTACATGTCCAGTAATGGAATAACTCAATCTGTTGGTAACTCTATAGTCAGCTTTTTTTTAGGAGTCTCCATATTGCTTTCAAAAGTGGTTGTACCATCTCACATTCACACCAACAGTGGATGAGTGTTCATATTTCTCCACATCCTCGACAGCATTTATTTTCATTTGATGTTTTGATGTTTGCTATCCTTCCTGGGGTAAGGTGGAATCTCATAGTTGTTTTAAGTTGAATTTCTCTGATGATTAGGGATGATGAAAATTTTCTTAAGTGTGTGTTTGCCATTTGTATTTCTTCCTCTGTGAACTGCCTGTCCAGTTCTTTGCCCCATTTTGTGAGTGGGTTGTTTGACTTTTTATTGCTTAGGTTTCTGAATTCTGTGTAGATTTTAGAGATTAGGCCTCTGTCAGTTGGATATTCAGCAAGTATTTTCTCCCATTATGTGTGTAATCTATAGGCTTTGCTTATTGTATGTTTCTCTGTGAAGAAACTCTTCAGCTTCATGTAATCCCATTGGTTGAGTAATTGTTAAGATCCTTTGCTACTGGGGCTTTGTTAAGGAAATCGTTTTCCATTTTCATATCATGGAAAGTTCCTCTTATATTTTCTTCCAGTAGTAGCTGAGTTTCCAGTTTTATATTGAAGTCTTTGATCCATTTGGACTTGAGCGCTGTGCATGGTGAGATGTGTGGATCAAGTTTCAATTTCCTGCATATGGTTATCCAGTTTGTCCAGCACCATTTGTTGAAGATGCTGTCGTTTTTCCAGCCTATATTGTTATGGACTTTGTCAACTATCAAGTAGCTGTAGTTTCTTGACCCAAAGTCTGGGTCTTCAATTCTATTCCATTGGTCTCTACTCCTGTTTTTATGCCAGTACCATGCTGTTTTTCCTGCTATGGCTTTGTGATATAGCTTTAGATCAGGTATGGTAATGCCTCCAGAGGTATTTCTTTTGCTGAGGATATGCTTGGATATCCAAGACCTTCTGCCTTTCCATATGAAATTTGAGATCATTTTTTTCTACCTCTGTGAAGAACAATGTATATTGCCTTTGGTAGGATTGTCATCTTCATAATGTTAATTCTGCCTATCCAGGAGCCTGGGAGGTTTTTCTAATTTCTTAAGTCTTCCTCAATTTCTTTTTTTCAGTGTTTTTATGTTTTCATTGTATAGATCTTTCACTTCTTTGGTTCACATTATTCCAGGTATTTTTGTTTGTTGTTGTTGCTATTGAAAATGGGACTATGTCCCCCTTATTTCTTATCTGTACCTTTGTCATTTGCATATAGAAAGGCTACTGATTTTTTGTTCATTGACTTTGTATTCTGCTACTTTGGTATAGGAGTTAATCACCTTCAGGAGTTTTGGGATGGAGTCTCTCAGGTCTCTTAAGTATACAATCATGTCATCAGCGAATAAAGCTAACTTAACTTCTTCCTTTCCAAAGTGTATGCCTTTTATTTTTTTTCTCCTGTCTTATTGCTTGAGCTAGGACTTCCAGTACTATATTGAAAAGCAGAGGTGAGAGAGGACATCCCTGTCTTGTTCCTGATCTTAATGGGAATTCCTCCAGTCTCTCTCCATTCAGTATTATTTGGGCCTTTGGAGCTTTGTATATTGCCTTTATTATATTAAGATATAAACCAACCATACCAATTCTCTCCAATGTTTTGATCATGAAGTGATGTTGTATTTTGTCAAAGGCCTTTTTTGCATGTAAATGATCATGTGTTTTTTGTATTCAAGCTTGTTTATGTGGTGTATTACATTGACAGATTTCTATGTGTTGAACCACCCCTATGTTCCTGGGATGGATCCCACTTGGTCAAGGTGGATAATGCTTTTGATGTGTTGTTGGTTTCTGTTTGTGGGGATTTTGTTCAGGATCTTTGCATATAAGTTCATCAGGGTAATCAGCTGGTAGTTTTCTTTCCTCGTGTCATCTCTGCCTAGTTTTGGAATTAGGGTGGATTTGGGATGGAATATTCTATAGATGTCCATTAGGTCTAAATGATCTATGGTTTTGTTGAGCTCTCTTACTTCCCTGTTGAGTTTCTGTTTGGATCATCTATCTATTATTGATGGTGGTATATTGAAGTCCCCACTATGATGGTGTTGGTGGTTATTTCTGTTTTAATATCAAGTAGGTTTTGTTTTATAAACTGTGGTTCCCCTGTGTTTGGTGTATAAAGATTTATGATTGTGATATCCTCTTGATGGATCATTTCTTTGTTAAGTAGGAAGTGGCCTTCTTTGTCTTTTTTGATTATTTTTGTTTTATAGTCTATTTTTTCTATTTTTAGTATAGCTACATTTGCTTGTTTCTTATTCCCACTTGCTTGGAAAATTTTTTATGCCTTTTCACCTTGAGGAGGTGTCTGTCTTTAGTGGTGAGGTGGATTTCTTGAAGACAACAGATTAAGGGGTCTAATTTTCTGATTCATCCTGTTAGTTTGTTAGATTCTTGTATCTTGATGGGCCTTTCTTTTGAGAGAGTGGGAAAGTTTTCTTCGAATATTTTGTTAAATAAGTTCTTCAAGCCTTTGGTCTGACTTTCTTCCCCTTCTGGTATTCCTGTGATCTAGATATTAGGTTGCTTCAGGGTGTCCCACAATTCCCTCATGTTATGTTCACAGAAATTTTTGAACTTATTGAAACTTTTGAACTCTCAAACTGTTCCTTCTGTCTTTTCTTCCCGATCTGAGTTTCTATCCTCTACATGGCTGACTCTATTCTTGAGAGCTTCTAAGGAGTTTTGGGCTTGTTCAATTAGGTTTGCATTTTCTACTACTTTTCTATGTTTAGTTTCCATTTCTCTGTCAAGTTCCCTTTTCACATCGTTTTCTGATTTTCTTGATGCTTCTTGGAATTCATCTTTGCATTTCTTTTTTTTTTGTTTTGTTTTTTTAAAATTTATTTATTTATTTATTTATTTATTTATTTATTTATTTATTTATTTATTTGCGAGTGACAGGCACAGAGAGAAAGACAGATAGAGGGAGAGAGAGAGAATGGGCGCGCCAGGGCTTCAGCCTCTGCAAACGAACTCCAGACGCGTGTGCCCCCTTGTGCATCTGGCTAACGTGGGACCTGGGGAACCGAGCCTTGAACCGGGGTCCTTAGGCTTCACAGGCAAGCGCTTAACCGCTAAGCCATCTCTCCAGCCCTCATCTTTGCATTTCTTGATGTCTTCACTTAGCATCACCAGCTGATTTTTGAGGTCCTCATTTTTTTCATTCTCCTTCATATCTCTTAACTGTCTTTGAATTCCTTCCATTTTCTTTTCTATTAGGTCTAGTCTAGTGATGGCAGCATCCACATAATTATTGGCCCTTTGTTGCTTTTCTGCAAGTTCTACCAGTAGCTTGGTCAGGGTTGCATTGCTCACAGCTTCATTTTGGTGTTCTGATCCTAATGTCTCTTCTATGTTTTGTTTGTTTGTTTGTTTCTGAGGTAGGGTTTCACTTTAGCTTAGGCTGACCTGGAATTCTCTATGTAGTCTCAGGGTGGCCTCGAACCCATGGTGATCCTCCTACCTCTTCCTCCTGAGTGCTGGGATTAAAGCCATGCACCACCATGCCCAGCTTCTTCTATGTTTTGATTAGAGACATTCATTGTAGGACTGGGTGATCTTACTGGATTTACTTGCATTTGATTTTTTATGTTATTTCTTTTGTGCTGTGGTCTTCCCATCAAAGTGTATGGGCATGGACAGTAGGACTGTGATCTCAATGTGTGGGAAAAGTGGTGCCTCTTGGGGCAGCTGGCCTGAGCTAGCAAGTGGACAAGCAGAGGGCAGAGTGGCCCTGAGCTTACATGTGGGTGGGTGGATCAACCTGAGCTTATGTGTGGCTGGCTACTGGAGTACTATGAGCTCACACATGGTGAGCCACTGAAGCAGCCTGACCTCTCGCATGGCAGGACAACAAAGCAGCCTGAGCTCGCATGTGGTGAGCCACCAGCAGAGGGCAAATGGGTGGGTGAATGGCCTGGCAGACGGGGATTGGGTCTGAGCTTGTGTGTGGATGGGTGGGTGGCCATAGCAGCAAGCAGGCAAATGGTTAGAACAGGCTGAGCTTGCACGGGTGAATGGGAAGCATGTGTGTGGTTGGCAGATGGATGGATTAAGCCTGAGCTCCTGCTGGCCAGCAGGCAGAGCCTGCCTGAGGTCATGTGTGGGTGATCACCCCCTGCGCAGTGATACAAGTGGAGCTATGCTGGCATGGGTCCCCTTTCCTACAGTAAGTGTGGGAGTATCTCAGGCTGGGACTATGGCTATGGCGGCTTCTTGAGGGGAATGGGGAACTGGTGGGCTACTTGAGAGCGAGGGAATCAGATGATTCCCTTTTTCCCCCCTCTGTGCCCTCCCAATGGTGATCTATTAGTGATTTCTCTCTCCTTAAAGACCCAGTGAACTCTTAATGCCTTGCCTTTCTTTCCTGGGGAGGTGTAGCGCAGTTAGGCAGTTGCCATCTTGACCAGAAGCCCACCATTTATATAATCATATTAGCCATAAAGAATACATTGGATCAATAACTATTCCTAAAAGAACACAAATAGGAAAATAACATGAAAACTTGCCTCCTAGCATGTAGGAAACATTGAACATAGGCCCACATAGGAGCATGGAAGCATTATTTGGTGACTTCTACTTAGCACCATCCTTTTATCAGCTCTTTTTATGGTTGTCTTCTGGATTGAAACAAATACAGACAATTTATTCATTCTTGGGTCTTAAAGGGTAAATTCAATCTTGCTTCTTCCTTAGATGCAATCTGAAGAGTTCTGGGGTTATATCCTGACCAGAGTGGCCATCTATATAGCTACAAGGATTGTATGTTCTTCTTTGTCCCAGTTCCCTTTTCCATGGGAACGGAGAGTCTATCAAGTTCATTGGTTCTTCCGTTTCCTTATCCATTCATATCTCAGCAAAATATTTATGAAATGAAGCATATTCTATGACTTGTGCTAGATGGTGAAGCTAAAAAGATGACATGAAACCCTTTAGACTTACCAGGATTTCTTATCCTTCTAGAAATGGTACCTTCTGACTAGCTAGGATCTCAAAGCCTCCTAGAAATAGAAACCATGCAAGTACTAACTATAGAACCACTCCCCCGTTGTCTGTTTTCCTTAATTCTCAATACCAGGGCTCTCTGCCCTCAGAATGCCTCCCCCATACGCCCACTGTGCTCAGCTACCTGCAACTGAGGTTAAGACACACTCTTCTCTTTACTACACTAACTGGCCCGCCTGTGTCTACTCTTATTTCCTGTAACCATTTTTCTTCACAGACAATAGAAGAATCTTCGAAAATAAAAGTTGAAATAAATGATATAGATGAGATTATGTCACTACCTATCACAAAAATGTCCATCGTTTTTAATGAACCAGTAAAGTAAAATTCAAACTCCTTCCATGGCTCCAATCTTTTCTAGTCTCTCTGATACCTTTACACTTGGTGCTCACTGTCCCCTTTATACATTCACTTTCTTTATCTCAGCTTGGTCCTTCCTTGGGGCCTTTACATCTGTTTCATCTCCAGCTGAACAATCTTTAGTACATCATTGCATGATGGCTTTCCTGGTCCAGAGCACAAATATTCCTACTTCTGAGAGTCTCAACCATGTAGAAAGTATGCTTCTTCTAATTTCTGTATGTTATATTAGTCCATTTCATGTTTTATTACATCAAATGTTTTCTAAAACAGTTATCTCCTTGGTACATGATTCTTTTCTTTTTATGGAGGGGGTTTCGAGGTACGGTTTCACTCAGGCTGACCTGGAATTCACTATGTAGTCTCAGGGTAGCCTCAAACTCATGGCGATCCTCCTACCTCTGCCTCCTGAGTCCTGGGATTAAAGGCATGAGCCACCATGCCCAGCTGCCACATGATTCTTGTTAGTACTCTCCATCAAGATTTCAAGCTAGAGAATAGCAAGAAAGATGTACTTGTTTATCTTCTATAATCCAAGTATAAGTCAGTGTCAGTGTGCATGTGTGATATTCATATATTCACTTATTTATATGAAGCATCCATATACACTTATGTGAACTTGCTGGACGTATTATTTGCAGGTTAAATCTAATAATAACAGATAGAATTATGTGGCCAGTCATAGAGTTTTCAAAGTGATAAGCAGTGTTATAATTTTTTAAAGTCATCTTTCAAGTATATATTACTATTCTTCATGATTAGTACATTTAATTTATTGATTTCAAATAATTTTAAAAATGAAGAGCACAGGACTTCAGAGAACACTAAAGATAAAACAAAGTCCCTAAAGCAAATTTTCCATCTGGATTACAAATAAACACAGGAATGAATAACAAGAGAAAAATCTCTGCTAGTATGCATGTAATATTTTCTGTTGCTATGAAGAATATTTTATGGCTATTTATGAATCAGAATTTTTTCTTTTTGGCTTTTCAATGTAGGTTCTCACTCTAGCCCAGGCTGACCTGGACTTCACTATGTATCTCAGGCTGGTCTCGAACTCAGAGAAATCCTCCTACCTGAGCCTCCCAAGTGATAAAGGCATACACCACCACATCCAGCCCTGAATTATAAATTTAAAAAAATGTATATTTATTTGGGACTGGAGTAATGGTTCATTGGTCAAAGGTGATTGCTTGAAAAGCCTGATGATCTAGGTTCAATTCCTCAATAACCATGTGTGGTAGTTTAAGTACATGTCCCCAGTGGATTCAGAAGTTTATTAAAGCTTGTAATTTTGATCTCCAGCCACTTGACTGGAGGAGGTGCCACTGTGGGTGAATCCTGAGGTACAGCCCTAAGGTTTGGGAATGGACTTGAAATTCCAGTCTAAAGATATACCAAGTGCTGGAGCTCTATCTGGAGTTACTGAAGTGTGCTTGTTGCACAGGTGGTGGTTGCTTTTGGCTTTACTCTCTGTGTGAACCTGTAAAAATGGGTCAACTTCTGCCATTATGGAACTTCCCCTTTATTTGCAAGTTTCAAATACATTTCTTCTTCCAATAACTCTGCCAGGTTTAAAAGTTCATCCCAATGTGCAGCTGAATATGACAGAATTGGTACCAGGAGTGTGGTGGTTTCTGAGATAAATCTGACCATGTGGGTTTTGGTCTTTTAAAAATTGTGTGCTAAGGGCTGGAGAGATGGCTTAGTGGTTAAGCGCTTGCATGTGAAGCCAAAGGACCCTGGTTCGAGGCTCAGTTCCCCAGGTCCCACGTTAGCCAGATGCACAAGGGGGCGCGTGCGTCTGGAGTTTGTTTGCAGAGGCTGGAAGCCCTGGCGCACCCATTCTCTCTCTCTCCCTATATCTGTCTTTCTCTCTGTGTCTGTCACTCTAAAGTAAGTAAGTTTTAAAAAAAATTGTGTGCTAAAAAAACAAAAAACAAACCAACTTAGTACATACAACTTAAAGACACCTGAAGTGATAATCCAAGTAACATAGACTATTTTGATAAAAGTTTAAAATTATAAGTACAAAAACTGTATTAAAGACTTGGCTTATGAACTTTCTAAAAAAACCTTGCTAAAACTGGGATACTAGCTGGTTGTGGTGGCACACACCTTTAATCCCAGCACTCCAGAGGCAGAGGTAGGAGGATCATTGTGAGTTTCAGGTCATCCTGAGACTACATAGTGGATTGCAGGTCAGCTTGGTCTAGAATGAAACCCTACCTCGAAAAACAAAAACAAAAACAAAGCAAAACAAATAAACAAAAAACAACTGGGATATTAACATAAAGTCTGGCTGTGTTCTGCTACCCAGACCCAAAGCATTTCATCAAGGTTAAATTTGTAGAGGACTGATTTACTTGGGTAAAGACCTGGGACTGAAAGATTTAAGATTTAAATTTAAAGAAACTCAAACAATTTAAAATTTACTGACACAGAAACTGATTTTAGGTTGTCAAAGCTGCCATTGTCAAACACATTAACAAACTTAAAAAAGATAGGACAATTACGTTATATTAAAATAATAAAAAAGTACCTAAGGTGATCACACCCCAGAAAGACTAAATGCTAAAAATACAACATTTTATGAAAAATGAACTGAAAAACCTTGCTCTTTATGGTAACAATTTATTTTTGTCCCTACATTAAAAATATGGCTGTGCTCTACACTCCTGATATATATATATTTATTTATTTATTTTGAGGTTTGGCCTCACTAGTCCAGGCTGTCCTCGAATTTCTTATGTAGTCTCTTAGGGTGGCCTTGGGTTCACTGTGATCCATGTGCCTTCCAAGTGCTGGAATTAAAGGTGTATGCCATGATGCCTGGTTGATACTGGTTTTAGAAACAAAAAAATAATACAAAGAGTGGGTCATAAAGTACACAAGGTTCCAGGATCCACTGCTGAGACATGATGCAATGACCTTGATAAAAATGCTGGTAAAGCTATGAAAAGTAGGACCATGGTTTACATAACGACTCAAAGAGGTTTTTAGATATATCAGGACTGTACAAGGGCTACTACCTTGGAGCTCTGTTGGCCTGGGATAAAAGTTTTCCCTGACTATTCAGCTGAGCTGGAAGGGAAGAATTAAAAAATCCAGAGACCCTTAGTCACTGGTTATTATATTGACCTTTAACTACAAATATTTGTTGTTTCCTTGATGGTTATTAAGTTTACAATGGTCCAGTCTCTCTTTGTTTTACCTTATAGCAGTTCAATATGTTTACTCTGTGCTTTTATGTTAAAAATAAATAACTTAGCCAGGCGTGGTGGTGCACGCCTTTAATTCCAGCACTCAGGAGGCAGAGGTAGGTGGATTGCCATGAATTTGAGGCCACCCTGAAACTCTATAGTGAATTACAGGTCAGCCTGGGCTAGAGTGAGACCCTACCTCGAAAAATCAAAAAAAAAAAAACAAAAAAAAAAATAAATAACTTGTTTTGATTGCACAGATCTCACTTAGGAGACAATCTTAAATCTCAAATGATACTTAAAGCTTTAAAATGCTCTTAAGTTGACAAAGACTGTAGACACCTTTAAACTAAACATAATATACAATGTGAAATGGTTACAAATCTATTAAAGGCTGGCACAGAATGTTGTGTTTTAAATTGATGTTCCCCAGTTGATTAGGAGTTTATTAAAGCTTATAATTTAGATCTCCAGCCACCTGGCTATAGGAAGTGTCACTGTGGTGGATCCTAGTGTCCGGCCCTAAGTTGTGAGGGTGGATTTAAGATTCCATGCTCAAAATCTTCAAAAGGCTGGCGCTTTGTCTCTAGCACCTGACATGCTTGCCTGTGCTGGTGTTGTTGACCTTTGGCTTTTCTCTGTGCATGGACCGATACAAGCAGACCAGCCTCTTCTGCTATTGCGGATCTTCCCCTTTATCTATAAGTTTCAAATAAATCCCTTCCTCCAATAACTGTACCTGGCTTAAAAGTTCATCCTAACAACGTGAGGCTCACTGGGACACCATGTAAAGCCAGATGCATAAAATGATGTGTCAGGAGTTCATTTGCAGTGGCAGGAGTCCTTAGTTTGCCCATTCCCTCTCTCTTAAGCAAATAAATATTAAAAAATTATTTCCGTGTGTGTGTGTGTGTGTGTGTGTGTGTGTATGCACTTGCATGTGTTTATGTATGGGTGTATTGGGTTCTCTTGTCCCTAAACACATGCACCAATTTTTGTGTCTAGCTTTATGTGGGTGCTAAGAAATTGAACCCAGGTCAACAGTCTTGGAAAGCAAGTACCTTTATTAGTAGCATAGTGGGATCATTTGATATATCTAGTTTTATTTTTATTTTTTTTATTTAGGGCTGGAGGAATAGCTTAGTGGTTAAGGTATTTGCTTACAAAGCCAAAAGACCCAGGTTCTATTCCCCAGGACCTACATTAGCCAGGTGCATAAGGGGACACATGTGTCTGGAGTTTGTTTGCAGTGGCTGGAGGCCCTGATATGCCCATTCTTTCTCTCTCTCTCCCTCTAACTCTATCAAATAAATAAATTAAATTAAACATTTTAAAAATTATTTTTGCTTATTTATGAGGAGAGAAAGAGAGAGAGAGAGGAGAGAATGGAAATGACAGGGTCTCTTGCCACTACAAACAAAGAAACTCCAGATACCCATGTCACTTTATATATCTGGCTTTATGTGGGTACTAGGGATTTAAACCCAGGCTAACATCCTTTGCAAGCATGTGCCTTTAACCACTGAACTATCTCCCCAGCTCTCAATTTAAGATTTTTATAAGGAGCATCTATATTATTTTCCATAATGGCTGTATTAATTCACATTCCCACCAACAGTACAAGAGAACCCCTTTTATAATATCCTCATTCACTTTTTAGGAATCTGATGACTAATGATACTGAACACTTTTGTGTGTAATTAGTATGCATGTTTGTATGTGTGTGTGAGCCTAGGTGTGTATGGGAACCTAGGGGTGTGTGTGTGTGTGTGTGTGTGTGTGTGTGTGTGTGTGTGTGTGCAGGTCTGTGCACAGGTTTCCATGCAAATAGAGGTTAGAGAACAACCTTGGGTGTCTTTAGGTGTGCTATCCACCTCTTTTTGAGAAAGTGTCTCTTACTGACCTAGAGCATATCAATTAGGCTAGACTATCTGACCAATGATTCCCAGGGATGATCTTGTCTCCACATTCCCAGTGCTGGGATTATAGGTGAGTGCCACCACACCTAGCATTTTTACATGGTTTCTGGAAATTGAAGTCAGGTCCTCATGCTGGCAAAACAAGTACTTTACCTACTAAACTATCTCTCTAGCTCTACTGGCTTTGTTTTGAGATAGGGTCTGATGTAACTAGGCTGGCCTCAAATTCTGTATGTTATCATGTGTAGCTTTGAGTTCCTAATTCTCCTGCCACATGTTAATGTTTATTAGCATATAGTTTATTAATAATTTATTATAATTCATTATCAGTTATAATGTCTCCCTTTCATCTATTTCTACTTATTTGAGTTCTTTCATTCCCCTCTTCTCTTCTCTTGGTTAGTCCAGCTAGTGGTTTGTTAATTTAATCTTTTCAAAGACCCACAACTTTGTTTCAATTTTTGTAATATTTTAGTCTCTATTATTTATTTTTAATTATTTATTTATTTATGAGAGAGAGAGAAACAGAGAGAAAGAATGGGCACACCAGAGACTATAGCCATTGGAAATGAACTCCAAACACATATGCCACCTTGTGCATCTTGCTTTACAAACCTGGGTCTTTAGGTTTTGCAGGCAAGTGCCTTAACCACTGAACAACTTCTCCAGCCCCTCTATCATTAATTTCTCTTCCAGCTTTTGCACCAGTTTTGTTCTTTCTCTCCCTCTGCTAATTTTGTGTTTGGCCTATTAATTTTGTAATCCTTGAGATGCTGAATTTGTCATTCATATACTATATATTGGTAATTTTTTAAGTCATAGTCTTGTACTCCATACAGGGTTGTCCATACCCATGGTCTCTGAGGGATGTGCTCCCATTTGCTGTGCTATGTCTTTCTATGTTGCAATACCATCCCTGTAGTGCAGGACACCTAGTGTACTTAAGTCATAGTCACTGTGCTGGGCTCAATTGGCCTTGTCAGGCAGCTATCCCTAAAACAACAAACACAATGCAAGAGAATGTCTATGGAGTCCCAGAGATGGGAATATGTAGGAACTAGTGGATTCTATAGCAGACTCAGAAAATAGCTTAGTCCACAAGATAGCCCTGGTTATTGCTGTCTTTCCTTGTTGTTTGTGGGAAAACAATATGAGATCTTTCTTTCCAAAGCAATGCTTCGGTACTAATTTTGGGTCATCTAAGAGGGGTGCCAGCTTGTGAGCATTGTGAAACTCTTCTGTCTAGGGGGCCTGGGTAGCAGGTGCCAGGGTATTATGTTTTTCTTGTTATACTGTTGCCCCAGGTTTCTGCATCTATAAGGTCCAATATGTCTTGCTGATTTCCAATGTTGCCCATGATTTCTCACCTCAGAATTCAGTCATATGCTTCTTACTTTGGTTCTTGACCAAAGAGTTGAGTTCTGGATGATTCTGTTCAGCTAGCTTAGATCACTTGTGTTGATTGGCATTACAGACCTTTAATCATCATTTGGAGTATTGAAAATCAGTGGTTTAATCATTTTTATGAGTCATTTGATTATATGAATAGAACACTAGGCTCTGAAGGAAAATTAACATTTGTATACACACACATGGCCACAAACACACATGCACACAATTTCATTAGGTTTATATAGGGCAACCAACTGTCTCAATCTACATATGAATGAGGGGTTTCTTGGTTCACATTTCTAGTGCTAATTTTGGGACACTCCAGAAAAAAACTACATTAATTATTTAGCCTAAGTGTGTGTTGTTTTGACTTTTCCTGGGGAGATGAACAGAGAGACTAAAGAATAATTTCATCCAACTCCAGCTTGGTTAACCAGGTAATTTGTTGGGCTTACTTACGGGAGTAGCATTTACTGTCCAGCAGTTGTGTCTTTGAAAGCCTTACTTCAGCATGAGTGCTGACTCATGAAGGTTGCATCCCTGGATTTCTACCCCCAGTCAACCTTTCACCCCTCTATACTGTAGTGCTTCTCCCAAGACCACACAGAGCTGAGATAAGATTACATGCAGCTGAAGGGGACACAGGACAGAATGGCTAAAATCTGATGACCTTCCTTTCCTTTCTATGAGGGAATTCATTACATCTGGTCTTGTATGGGCCTGAAGTAGGTAACCACATTTACTCTGATTTGAAAATGGGAACAGCCATGTCATGCCTAGAGTCTTAGGGCATATATTCCTCCAGAAACCATTTTATGGATCTTAAGTGTCTAAAAATCTTTACTGCAGGCATTAATATGTCTGGAAATGATAAGTAATTACTGAGCATCTACTGAGAGTAGATAGAAGAAGGAGCTGATGGACTGTTAGATTGTAGATGTCACTGATGTAAGGCCAACTCTGTGTAGTAAACTCCAGGAATAAAAAAAGGATTTAAAGAAAGTAGATACTATGAATAACGGTGTTTTCACTTTGGCTGCTAAAATGATATGTATTTATTTATTGATCATTGAATCAACATAGTTATTCCAGTACCTTTACACTCATAAAAGTAACCCAGAGTGCAAGTTTTAGCATTGCAATTGCCAAGAATGACTGGAAGTGAGCATGCTATCATAATGTGGGGAAATGAACATGACAGAGAAAACAGGCCATCTCTTCTAGGAAGCATTCTCTACTCTAACACATGGAAAATTGTGGGAGCTCATTCAATATCAGATATAGGCAATCAGAAGTAGTGTTTCATATAGCTAAATCATTTGATAAATAACTGCCAAAGGAGGCTAAGTAATTCATTGCTTTCAGGAAAATTATATATTTTCTTAATAAGAGCTTTGATAAACTACAGCTATGTAATTTTCATCACCCATCTCTGTAAAAAATAACAATAATAATAATATTGGCTTTAAAGAGAGATTTTCGGAAGCTTATAGCCCTAATTTGTTTAGAAAACATACTGGAAAGTTTTCCAGGAAGCTGTAACATACCTTCCAGAGAAAATAGCTCAAAACTATGCTTTCCTTTTTTTTCCAGATTTTTTTTTTCAGTATTTATTTGAGAGAGAGAATTGGTGCTCCAGGGCCTCCTGTCACTGCAGACAGACTCTAGATAGACACATACATGCACTACTTTGTGCATCTGGCTTTACGTGGGTACTGAAGAATCAAACTGAGGCTGTCAGGCTTTGCAAGCAAGTGTCTTTAACCACTAAGAAATCTCTCCAGCCCTCATATTATTAAACGTTATTTGGAATTTTGCTGTTAGAAAATTCTAGGAGAAGCTGGGCATGCTGGTGAACACCTTTAAACCCAGCACTTGGAAGGCAGAGGTAGGAGGATCTCTGTGAGTTCAAGGCCACCCTGAGACTACATAACGAATTCCAGGTCAGCCTGGACTAGAGTGAAACCCTACCTCAAAAAACAAACAAACAGGGCTGGAAAGATGGCTTAGCAGTTAAGCGCTTGCCTGTGAAGCCTAAGGACCCCGGTTCGAGGCTCGATTCCCCAGGACCCACGTTAGCCAGATGCACAAGGGGGTGCACGCGTCTGGAGTTCGTTTGCAGTGGCTGGAAGCCCTGGCACGCCCATTCTCTCCCTCTCTCTCTCTCTCTATCTCAAATAAATAAATAAAAACAAAAAAATTGAAAAACAAACAAACACACAAAATGCTATGAGAAATAGAGTATAAGTGAAATATATGTCATTCTTAGAAGTTTGGCTCTGAAGTCAGGTTAACCTCAATTGAGTCACTGCTACAGCACATCCTATATGCCCTTTGCCAAACCTCCTCATAAAAGGGAAGTGATAATATTTCATACCTCATGTATTTAAAAGTGTAAATTACTGGGCTGGAGAGATGGCTTAGTGGTTAAGCACTTGCCTGTGAAGCCTAAGAACCCTGGTTCGAGGCTCAATTCCCCAGGACCCACGTTAGCCAGATGCACAAGGGGGCGCATGCATGTGGAGTTCGTTTGCAGTGGCTGGAGGCCCTGGCACACCCATTCTCTCTCTGTGTTGCTCTCAAATAAATAAATAAATAAAAATTTTAAAAGTCTAAATTACTGAGTGAGATAAAGTTATCATATATAACCACAATATTGATAAATGTAATAAGACAAACATGTTCAGATACCCTGTGGCTAAATCACACAGGACCTGCTTATCTATAGCATACAGAAGAGTCACCTAAACAGGGTTCTTGGCAAAGACACGCAGAACCAGCTTCTCATGCAGAATTGTAGCCAGTTGTCTATTGGCTTGGCCAGAGGAGTTTTAAAGATAGACTGGAGACCAGATAGATATTTCTTTTATTTATTTGTTTGTTTGAGAGAGAGAGAAAGAGGGAGAGAGAAAAAGAGGGAGAGAGGAAAAAAGGGAGAAAAAGAGAATGGGGCACTAAGGTCTCTGCAGACAAACTCCAGATATATGTTCCCCCTTGTGCATCTGGCTTATGTGGGTCCTGGAGAATTGAACTAGAATCCTTTGGCTTTGCAGACGAGGCCTTAACCACTAAGCCATCTTTCCAGCCCCTCAAATCTATTCTTTCTGCATAAAACTGGATTTGCTGGCACTGAGTACATCAAGTGAAACCATTCCTTTGTCTGGCCCAACCACCTAGAGTGGGGGTGAGTGACTCTCTTAGGCATTTCTAATTGCTCTCTAACATTTGACTCTCTTTCCTTTCTGGCAGAGAGCTACTCACATGGTCTCACCTGAAGAAGAGAAGGCCATGAGGCCATATCACTAGATCTAGCAATTAAGCTATACACAGCAATAACTATGGAATGGCTACCATCTTCTGCCATCATAAAGGAGAAAGCCCTGTGCAGAGTTAATGGGGTCAAATAACTGAAGTGGCTTTGTGGAGAGGAGCTGTCTTCTAGCCTCACTCAGGCTCAGAAGGGATGTTACATGAATACGAAATCAACTTCTGTTTTGTTAAAAACCAGAGCCTTCAGTTAATTTACAGATTCATTGTATTCCAGCCCACTATGATCTAAATAGCATCAAACCAAGGACATCCAACTGAAGATGACCCCAAGAGAAGCTGCTTTAGTAGAAATGACTTATTTCAAAGGTCTTTCTGACATTGGAGTCCACATTGGATGTCAGCATTCCATTTCAGCAGGGTCTCCTATTATACACAGGAAAGATGACTATATGAGCTCAGAGTCTGTTTCCCCAAAAGTGACCCTATTCTGCATGACAGCTTCTCAGTGTTTCCGTCTTGGAAGGGCAGAGTGTGCGAACAGCTGAACATAGCTGTGTGAAGCCTCTTGCATGCTTTCAATACCACCTCCATATCCAAGTAGTGATGATTAAACCTTTCTAGTGATATGCCCTTGTTATCAATGGAGCAGAAAGCATAGAAAACATAGCTTATCAGGAACTAAAACTTACTTCAAACAATAGCAATTGCTAACACTTATTGTAAAATGAAAGTCTGTGAAACATTCCATACTTTTTCAACTTCTTAGTGAGGTCTTCTCCAGTCATCCTATTTTAAGTGGCAAGCCCTCTTCGGCCAGCCCCCCACCCCTTCCCAATCTCTGTGTATTTTTTTCCCCTAGCCAGCATCATTTTCTGATAGGACATTTTGCTTGGCTGTTGTAATATTCTTTGTTCTCCTGTGAGAGTGCAAGCTCCACAGGGCCAGATATGGTTGACCAATTTTTTCATCAGGGCCTTTGAAAAATTTGTATCTTCTAATAGGTTGTTGTTGTTGAGACTGTTGTATGAAGTGACCAGATGTAGAATGTATAATTCACCAGAATTATGTATGGGTAGAAGTTATATAGGGTATGGGTAAGGCAGGGGCTCAGTAAGAATGATTTCCTTAAAGTAGAAGCTAGTGATAAACTGTTCTGTAGTGCTCAGATACCAAGCACGGGGTGGAGAGGGAGGAACATGTCTATATATCATCATATAAATTTTCATAGTCTCAACTTTCCTTTATATGAAATGTGGGGTACAACAATACTGACCAAAATTTATGTTATACTTGTTAACCTCAGGGCCTACCCCCAAGGTCAGTGGGCAAAAGATAGCAATTAAATAATGATTATTATTTTACATATTCTTAGCCTTTAGGAATGGGAGCATTGATTGCTTCTAGCCTGTGAACATGAGTTATCATCTCAAACAGCCAGAAGTTACTCTTTCTTGTGAAGTCTCAGCAATCTTAGTGGGAGGACAGAGTAGGTGTCTATGGGCTGCTTAGTAAATGCTTTGCCATTCGTTGAAGTTGACTACTGGAGTAACAATAATAGTTAATGCTTTCTGACACTTACTGTGCTAACTATTTTAGTCAATTAATTCTCAAAATTATCTGTAGTGGTGGTTACCAGTCATACAATCTGACAAAGTAGCTGTCTGAAGGCAATCTCAAACAGACATAGCAGGCTTTAGCCCATCCTGACTTGTGTCTTTCTGTCCCCATAGTCTGAATTATGCACTCCTGGCTGGGACTAGAGGAGGACAACTCTCTCTCTCTCTCTCCACTTAATTTCTGTATAAATCAGCTTTCTCCATGGTGCATATACAAGAACAGAACACCAACCTCTCTTCCTTTCTACCAAGACTCCTTATTATTCTGTCAAAAGAAAATCTTTAGGACCCCTTTGGCTTCTTAAAGTGTTTGCAAGCCAGTGGAAGGGGCAGGAATATGTCTTGGGGTGGGTATGTTTGGTTAAGCTTATGGTACTTCAAAGAGAGGCCAAGAGTCTGTGGAATCCAACAAAGGTCACATCTTGCCAGGAGCCATATAGAAAGATGACAGAAGGGGAGAGAGTCTGTGGTGGTTTGACTCAGGTGACCCCCACAAACTTAGGTGTTCTGAATGCTAGGTTCCCAACTGATGGAAATTTGGAAATTAATGCCTCCTGGAGGCAGTGTATGGTTGGAGGTAGGCTTATGAAAATTATGGCAAGTGTTGCCTTACCAGTATTTGGCACACTCTCCTGTTGCTATTGTCCACCTCATTTTGGCCAGGAAGTAATCTCCACTGTCTGCTTTTGCCATTGTTTCACTGCCATGGTGGAGTCTGTAATCCAAAGTAAACTCCTTTTCTTCCAAAAGCTGCTCTTGGTTGGGTGATTTCTACCATCAATGCAAACCTGACTGCACCATACAGTTGGTACCGAGGAGTGAGATTGCTGCTAGACACCTAACTGTGTGGCTTTGGTCTTTTGGAACTGATTTTCAAGAGGACTGTGGAAGAATTTGAAACCTTGGCCTAAAAGATGCCTTGCAATGTTTTAAGTATAGCTTGGTGGACTATTCTGATCAGAGTTGAAAGACTTGAATGCAGTAAGAACTATGGACTGTGAGGTTTGGCTTGTGAGGGTGAGAAAGAGCTTTGTCTGGCCCAGGCTAAAAACAGTTTGTATGAGAGGCTTGCTGTAATGGCCATGTCCTGAGAAGTTGTGCAGTGTTTCTTTGTATAGAAATGGATTGGTGTGCACAGAGGGATATAGCACAGAATGAAATATTTAGGCCAAAACTGCTGTCTATTCAGCTGCAATTGTAAGAGATTACAACCTTTGAGATTGGGCCAGCTGACCTGCATTGGGGCAATAGGAAGAATGTAGACTCTTTTCAAGGGGCCTGAATGCTCAAGGAGTGTCCTGTTCTTCAAAGACTGCTTTATTCCCCCTTGGATTAACAAATTGGCACTCTACCTGGTATTGTGGAGTGTAAGATATACAGGAAAGAGAGGGTCATTGAGTTTCCAGCATGGTCTTGTGTTTTGGAAACAGCTATGGCCAGTGTGAAGCAGGTTTGCTGGATGCCTGCATGGAGATGTGAAGGATGAACCGTGGGCTGCAGTAGAGACCCAGGGAAGTTGCCAGGACCACAAGATGGCTGTTAAGGAAAGTTTCCACTCTCGGATGAACATTTCCCAGGACTGTGAGTAGCCTAGCTGGAGGGGTGGAACTGGAACTCCAAAGACTAATTGCTGGTTAGAATTATTGGATTTGGAGACTTGTCACTGACTAGAGTTGTTGGACTTGGAGCTACAGGGTTTGATGTTTGTCCTGATTGTTTTAAATCTTGTATTGGTTGAATATTTCTTTGCTATGCTCAATGTTATCTTTTGCAGTGTAAATGGTTATTTTGTACCATTATGGGGTTTTTGAGGATTTTTTGGTATTATGGCTCAGTTAAAAGACCTTGGATTATGGGGATGTTTGAACATCATTAGGATTGATTAAAAACTATGGGGACTCTTAAAGTCATACTGAATGCATTATATTTTATATCATGTATAGTTATCAGTTTATGGGGGCCAGGGCAGAATGTGGTGGCTTGATTCAGGTGTCCCCCATAAACTTAGGTGTTCTGAATGCTAGGTTCCCAGATGATGGGAGATTTGGGAATTAACACCTCTTGGAGGCAGTGCGTTGTTGGGGGCAGGCTTATGGGTATTAAAGCCAGTGTCCCCTTGCCAGTGTTTGGCACACTCTCCTGTTGGTATTGTTTATCTTATACTGGCCAGGGAGTGATGTCCACCGTCTTCTCAGGCCATCATTTTCCCTGCCATCCTGGAGCATCCCTTTGAGTCTGTAAGCCAAAATAAACCCTTTTCTTCCCCCCAAATCTGCTCTTGGTAGGGTGATTTCTACCAGCAGTGCTAACCTCACTGTTACAGAGTCCTGAAGAGAGGGAGAACTGCAGGAGAGGAAGAGAAGGAAGAGACAGGGGCCTGGAGAAGCAAGTGGGGGTGTGTCAAGACTTGTGTACAATTGCAGTGTTTGTGTACTATTCATCAGCACCAATAAAAGTATGAAAATATTTTAAAAAATAGAGACTTACCCAGGGCTACTCGCTAGTCCTTTTCTGACACCTTGGCTGTTCATCTCTCAATGCATGGGTCTTAGATGTTTCAACACTGGTAAGACCATGTCCTTCCCACTCTGGCAGCCTGACTGCCAAAGTGGGAAAGGATATTCCACTTTTCCTATTTTTAATGGCCTTTTAATTTTTTAAAGCGCAAGCTTTTTTTTTTCTTTTTAGAAAATCCCTGGGCTGGAGAGATGGCTCAGAGGTTAAGGCACATGCTTGCAATGCCTAGCAACTCATTTGATTTCCCAGGACCTACATAAAGCCATATTCACAAAGTGGCACATGCATCTGGAATTAGCAGTGGCTAGAGATCCTGGTGTGCCCATTCTCTCTCTCTCTCTCTCTCTGTCTCTCTCTCTCTCTCTCTCTCTCTCTCTGTGTGTGTGTGTGTGTGTGTGTGTCTCCTTGCAAATAAATAAGTTAAATATTTTGAAAAAAGAAAATCCCTTTTTATGTTATTTCCTAGGCCAATGTTCAACTCACACATAGGCTCTCAAATCATGTGGGTGCATCCAGTCCCCCTTCCTTGGTTCTCAGATTTTCCTTTGTTCCCCTGACTTCCCTGAATAAATGTAATAGTTTATAAACTACGCTTTTCAGTTTGTTTAGTCAAATTCTTTGTTAAAAATAGACAAGAACTCAGGGTTTGGACTTTTTCTACTCCCCCAAAACTCTTTAGACTCCCACTTCAAAGTCCGTGTTGATTTTGCTGTGCTCGTAGAACACACGCAACACGCTCTGTGAAAGCGCCCAGTTTTAGACCTTAACTTTCCATGAGCCACCGATGGACATACCTTACAAAATCATCCATGAACTGTAAAATGTGTCTTCTTTCATTGATCTATAAATCAATGTCATTTAGCTCCCAAAAAGCAAGAAGCTCTCAGCTAACACAGGTTAAAAAGGCAAAAATATTATAAGAGGTTATGTGGAAAGAGAATCTCTTCACTGAATGGCTATCTTATGGGTATGTCTAGGCACCCAGTGTTTAGCTAAGCAATTCCTAGAGAGGCAGCCGATATATCCACCGTCCTGTCTTTTTCCTCTTAAACAGGAATAAAAGCTCAGAGATTGTTTTTTGAAGGCTAACATACCCATGGCGTATTTTCTTTGTTTAAGGGTGGGTTAGAGTGAAAATTTTTAACCAAGTTGTATTTTCTTTTCCATAAATGATCAAATAGTTTCCATTTAAGTTTTTGCAAAATTGTTAAAATGGTTACAAGTGAGAAGTACACATGCCATTCACCCTCTTGGCCCTGAGAAGAGCGGGCTCCTGAAGACAATTAATGTTAACGGGTGGGGCTGGAGCTCCAGAGAGGAAATCTACTTATTTATGCCAAATATTTCAGCTAATGAGAAAGCCAATTTGAACTCCCTTTCATAGGGCTTTTTTTTTTTGTTGTTGTTGTTTGTTTTTACAGCAAAGCTCTCTGGCAGTGTCCATGACATGTGACCTCAGAACCAGCCCTTATGGGCCCCTTGGCTGATGGGATGAGGTGGGATTTCCTCCTTTTAAAAAATGTTTCTAGAGCTACTAAAAAACTTGCATTTGCAAAATAGTTGATAAAAAATATTCCTCTGGATTGTACAAGAAGGAGACAGGGATGCTGATGGACACGGTGGATGACTACTCAGCCTCAGAGTCTTCTTCTCTGGCTCCCTCAGAGGCTGGACTCTCCTCGCTTTTCGCCTCTCCGTTCTCAGCAGGTAGGTCTTCTTTAGTCTCTGGCTTGGTCACTTCAGCCTGCTTGCCCTTTGCTCCCCTCTTCCCTTTTGCTTGCACTTTTTTGTCTGAAGGTTTATCCTTTCCTGCTGATTTTTTTTGGCTTCGCTTCCACTTTCGCAGGAGCTGGTTTCGCGGACAGCCTGGCCGAACTGCGCTTGGGCTCGTCCTTGGCCGCGCCATCAACCGAGCTCACCTTCCCCTTGGGCATCTTGGCAGAGCTTGCGGATGCTGCGGGCAGAGGCTCGCCAGAACCTTCCTGAAGCTACGCTGCCTGCCCGCTGTCCCCGCGGCAAGTCTCTATTTTTAAAAAATAATATTGGAGAGGGTAGGATCAAGTCTAACCTCAACTTTAAACATATTCCCTCCCTCTCTCTCCCCTGCCCTCTCTCTCTTCTCTATAACTTGTATATTAGTTATATTTTTCCTCATTTTCTTAGTGGTCACTGACCTGTAACTCCCAGTACCAGCATGGGGCTATCATCCACAATGAGCTTTTGATCAGAGAGACCTACAAGGTTTCCTAAAAGACAGACAGATTTCTGTCAGAGGACTTGATGACCCACCAAAGGTTAGTGGTAAGACCCTACTGCTGAAGATACCATATGCAGTTGACATCTAAAATGGAATGGCATGGCTGGAAGCTAGAAGAGAGTCAGTCCCCAGACAGTCAGCGTGTCTAGTGCCAGAAGGTGCTACATGGGCGACTGGGGAAAATGACCAATATCTGTCCAAGCAACTCATGGTCTAACCTACTTAGCAACAAATAACCAGTTGTGATGCCCACATAAGTGCAATAGTGGCACATAGCCATGGTGGGGAACCAACTGTTCTTGATTTGGTTAACTGATCCCCTCAGTGGTATGGGACCCATAGCTGGAGCTGGGAAACAAGTCAGAATCATATCCATTCATAAGCCCTCTCTCCAATATCAAGCTACCATCAATTGTGGGCTACAAGAGGGCCTAGACCTATTAAACTCTCTATTAAAAAAAAAGTAAGGGTTATTTCATTTGTCCTGGAGCTAACTTACTCTCCGTTGTAGAGTCTGCTTCTCTTTTTCAGACAGATGCAGATCCTAAGGAGAGAGCCACCCCATCATACTTCAAAAGGACCCTGGATGAAACTAAGAAAAATTGGTGAAACAAGCAAGGGTGCTGTTTTCCTGATGAACCGGATACCAGTACAAGGGGGAAGGAGACCAACACAGAGAAAAATCAACTCCTAGCAAATCAGAGAGCCAGAGCCCCAGAGGCCCCCAACACCTCATCACTGAAGCAGACCAAAAATGAACCCAACATGGCTCAGGGAAATTTTGCGGAAGAGGGGGCAGAAAGAATGTCAGAGCTACATGTTGGGTCAGGATATACAGAGACTTTTATCATACCAATAACTGTGGGCTAACTCCACAATGCATGACCCATATACCTCCACAAGGAGGGGCTGGTGGGGAGGGGGTAGGTCATGGATGAGCCTAATAATGGTACCTAACTGCCTGTATTTGCTGAATAGAAACTAATTTAAAAAGAAACCAAAATAAATAAGTACATAAAATAATTAAAAAAATAAAATAAATATTTACTTTTATTAATTTATTCATTCATTTATTTTGAAAGAGAGGGACATATAGAGAGAATGGATTTGCCAGGGCCTCTAGCCACCACAAATGAACTCCAGATGCATGTGCCACCTTGTGCATTTGGCTTATATGGGTACTGGGGAATCGACCCTCAGTTCTTAGGCTTCACAGGCAAGCATCTTAACTGCTAAGGCATCTCTGCAGTCCCCCAAGTCTCTCTTAATTTTGAGTCAGGGGCCTGTATCTGGAAGATGTTGGCACACCTGGGTATAGCATTTGAGCCAGGTGGCTTGGGCTAAGAGGAGGGCTTCACACATGCAAACCTGGGTAAGGTGTGCAAGAGACATGGAGCTGATTGAGTGAGACTGGAGCAGATGCTGAATTCCAATTCTAATTCTGCAGCAGTGTGACAGTGTGACTTGAGATTTCTCTCTTGTAAGCATTTTCCCCAAGCCTGACAAAGCTACCTGACTCCCTCTTAGGAGGGTTTTTCCCTAAAGCAAATGTAAACAGACTTAGCATTGGCTATTAGGAGATCCCAATGTTAAAGCTGTCTCCTGTTGCTTCTCACATTTTTCTGTTGTTTTCTTGTACCCTCCATACATACCACTGTTAAGAAAAAAAGCAGGAAAATGAAACAGGAGGAAGACTCAGTTCACAGCTGAGATAAGCTTTATTTGGGCAAAGCCTAAGAAAGGCTCTGACCAGTCAGGTCAGAAACAATTTCCCTTTCAGACTAGAGGTTACTTTATAGGGCCGTGGGAGTGTTGGGAGTCTGATTGCATGGCGGTCTACCTTGCCCAGGGGCTTGGGGCACTTTAGGGAAGTGATAATTGCACAGGTGATTTGACCCATTCCAGAGAACTGACAATTGAGATGGGTGGACTGGGTCATTCTTGGGAAACAGAGTTACAATTGTGAAATGGCAATCAGAGTTCAAAAATGAAGACATTCTGGTTCTAACAGCCATGACCACTGAATCATTGCTCTTTCTTATATGGAAAATCCTTTCTAATTTAAAATAATTTAATAGTCATCTTTTGATATTTGGTTCACAAGTGTCTTTAGAGTCTCTATTTATTTCCAAGATTGCTGTTAGCCATCCCCAATTCCAATTTGAAGCTCTGATTGCATGTGGCTGTGTTTAGAGAAATGCGCCTGTGGAAGATAATTGGGTTTAGATGAAGTCATAGGGATGAGGCCCGCATGCTGAGACCAGTATACTAGTGTCTTCATAAGAAGAAGCACCAGCTCTCTCTCTCTCTCTTCCTGTCCTGCCTGCCATGAAAGGACCATAAAACGATGCCCATCTTCAGACGAAGAAGAGGGTCCTGTCTAGAACTCAACTGTGCTGGCACCCGATCTTGGACTTCCAGACTTTAGGACTATGGAAAATAAATATCTGTTTTTAAGCCGCTCATTCTCTGGTATTATTCATGACAGACCACACTGTTATGATTTATGTCAGCCTAAACAGTCTACAGTATTACTTATGCAATTACTCATGGCAGTTTATGGCATTATTTATGGAAGTTATTTTTTTCAAGTAAAGGAAGTTTCTCCCCCACCAGCTATCAAAAGGAATGTTGTCACTATTTATTAAGATAAGTTCTCCCTTTCATCCATGTCCACCCAATCTACGAGTTCCAAAAAGTAAAATGAACCCCCCACCCCACCAAATGCTAAGAAGTAAACAACTCTTCTAATCTCTCCCTTTAGTATTGTATGTTCTAGTGAAGCCCTGCAGCTTCCAGAGGCAAGGGACGATTCCTGATGATCTTGTAGCTACCTGGTTGAGGGCCCAGGTCAATGACTCTCTTGCTCACTTGCTGGTCAGCAGCAGCAGATGGGATAAATACCTTATCACAACAGTACATGATCTAAAGATTTCCAGAGATGGCAGCATGCAGATCATCCCTGAGCAGAATGAAAACTGCTCTAGAGAAGGTATCCAAAATGCTTAGTCTGTATAGCCGACATCTTTTCTTGGGACCTTTTCTGTGACTTGAGAACAGTGATCCTGCCAAAGTTTTGTAGTTTGCCTCACTTGAATTTCACTTCAGGACAGAATTGAAGTATGGGAAAGGTGTATGAGTGACTCCTTTCCTACAGTCCCATCTCAGGGCCTGTGTATTTTTATGTAAGGATTACAATAAAATAGTTGAGATGTCTTTCAAGGTCTTCCTGAATTATTTTTAGGGGGAAGGAAAATTATCTACTCTGCATCATTAAAATTCTTTGTCATTCTCTAAATATTTATGAAACCCATAATAATATCTTCTATTATTCTTGGTAACATGATCATGGATCTAAAAAAAAAAATGTGTTCTTTGAATCATTTGAGGATCCTGATAAATAAATTCCCTAAATCCCTTTTTAATTAAGGAAGACTCAAAAATCCACTGCACCCCGTGCTAAAGCACACTTCTTTCTTGGCATTTGCTGTGGCTCTGAGTCCAGAGGAATGTAAGAATTCAGAGACAGGCCATTTAGCTTTATCTAGGTCAGGCCTAAAAGACTCCTCATGGGAAGCATGAATTTCCTGTCTTAATGAAGACAGAATGATCACCAGCTCCTATGAATTTGTAAAATAGAGAGAAGGAGGTTGAGACAGCAACCAGAAAGATCAGAAAGCCAGCTGGACAATCCCTTTTAGGAAAACAAAAATACAGGCTTTTGAGCTAGGAAATGAGAATTCAGACTTTGGCTCTGTTACTTGGGCAGTAATTCCTACTGTTTGTGTGGATGGTTATTGGCGAATGCCATTTTTATGGGGTTGTGCGATATGTTGTCTGTGACAGTACTGGGTCCATCCTCCCTGATTAAGCTCTGTACCAACTGAGAAATACAAATCACATGCTTGCCATTCTAGCACTTGGAAGGTATTCTGAGCCATAATGATTGAGTGTTTTAGGCTAGCCTGGACTATATAGTGAGCTGTTTCAAAAAAAAACTGTATTTTTTTCTTAAACTGAAACCAACTAGGTTGATGAATGTAGCTTGATATATGAGTCCTTTTTGTGTGTTTGGTCTTGACTTCCCAGACTCCACCCTGGAACAGCAGCTCTGAGAGAAGGCATGCTGATCCTCAACCACTAGGCTGCATGAGAAAGAAAAGAGAAAGATGCCAAACCCCATCTGCTCAAGATCCTTGTACCTCCCCCTTATCATATCAAAACAGATAAATTGTGTTAGAGAGATTGCTCAGTCGTTAAGCACTTGCCTGCAAAGCCTAACAGCCCTGATTTGATTTCCCAGTAGCCATGTAAAGCCAGATGCACAATGTAGCACAAGCATCTGGAGTTCATTTGCACTGGTTAGAGGCTCTGGTGTGCCCATTCTTTCTCTCTTCTCTCTGTCTCCCTATGCTTGAAAATAAACAAATAAACATATATTTTTTTAAAACCAGGTAAATTACCTACCAGTTAAATCACTTTTGTGATGAAAGATGAGAAGTTGGTACACAGGCCTGGAGAGTTAGGGAAAATTGCTCCCATTGAAAGCTTATATTTTGGGGATACATGTTTTGTTCTAAAATTGCTGAATACACCCTGAAAATAGTTCACAATTGTGTACTTATTATGCTTGATTATTAAGATGAAAGAGTTGAATTGGAATATGTTAATAGCTAACATTTTTCAGTATTTATATTTAACTCTGCCAAGTACCCTGATAAGCTATTTAAGTACATTATCCCATGTGACCTCTATCTGCCTTATGAGGAATGATTCTTCACACTGTACAGTTACATGAACACTAGGTACGCTGCCCTGGGTCATAGAGCTAGATATTAGTTGTCTATTCTCTTTCTCTCTCTCTTTCCTTTTTTTATGTTTTTTTTTTTTTTTTTCAATGTAGGGTCTCACTGTAGCTCAGGCTGACCTTGAATTCACTATGTAGTCTTAGCATGGCCTCAATTTCATGGTAATCCTCCTGCTTTTCTCTCTCTCTCTCTCTTTTATTTTATTTGAGAGAGAGAAAGAGGCAGAAAGAGAGAGAGAGAGAGAGCAAACACCAGGGTCTTCAGACACTGATGATGAACTCCAGGCATGTTCACCTCCTTGTGTGCATATGTGACATTGCACATTTATGTCATTGTGTATCTGGCTTACATGGGACCTGGAGATTTGAACATGTGTTCTTAGGCTTCACAGGCAAGCACATTAACCACTAAGCAATCTCTTCAATGCTCCCTTTCTTTTTGTTTGCATGTGTGTATGTGTGGGTAGTATATATAGTGAGGTGAATGAAGCATTCACATGTGTGTAGATGTTAGAGGAAAACAATGTCTTTCTTTATCACTCTCTTCACTTTGTTTTCTAAAGGTGGAGTCTTTCATTAAAAATGGAGCTGCCAATTTTTTAAATTTAAATTTATTTATTTGAAAGCACAGAGAGAAAGAGAGAATAGAGACAGACAGATTGAATGGGCACGCCAGGGCTGCAAATGAACATTAGATGCATGCACCATTTTGTATATCTGGCTTTACATGGGTACTGGGGAATTGAACCCAAGTTGTTAGGCATTTCAGGCAAGTGCTGTAACCACTAAACAATTTCTCTAGCCTAAAGCTGCCATTTTTTGTTAGATTGTCTGAACAGTGAGCCCCAACAATTCTCAGGTCTCCAAATGGTTATGCACATGTATGTCCACACTAAGCATTTTACATGGGTGTTGGGAACTCAGGCCCTTTCAGGCCTCCATGTTCGTGGGAAAGCATTCTTACCCTCTGGGCCATCTTTACAGTCCGAGTTATCTATTATTACATAAAATGATAACTCTAAAACCTTCTGTCCAAAAGCACCTCTTATACTTTCTTACAAATATGTGCTTTGGGCGCCAAGAGATGCAATGTGCTGGAGAATCCAAGATGGCTCCCTCACTTGAGGTGGCTGGAAGGATGGAGATCTTTTTAAGTCTCTTTTCATATCTCATTTAGAGCCTCTGTCTCCTCACATGGTCTCATTCTCCAGCAAGTTAACTGGGCTTCTTTGTAAAGTGGCTTAGTCTTCGACAGAAGATTGGATGCAAAAGACGCTAGAGTCTGAAGGCTAAGCGTGGAAGTCACGGTAGATCACTTCAACCACATTCCACTGGTCAGAATAAGGCTTAGCCCAGTGTATTGAAGGAGAAAAGAGATCTATTTCCCTAAGGAATTTGTGAGAACACTTGCTCATATTGACAGGTGTCTCTCTCTGCCTTTTTGTAAAACTTATTTTTGAGAGATATTGCCATAAAAATATTCCATTATTGAATAAATTTAGAAAATGCTGCATGTTATGTTTATTTCTTGAAAGTCTCCATATATGAGTGTTTTGATAGCCTTAACAAGAAACCTAGCCTACTGTGGTGGCTCATGCCTATAGGACCAGCACACTGGACACTAAAGTAGGAGAATGGTCATATGCTTTGAGGCCAGCCTGAGCTGCATTGTCAGGTTCTGTCTTAGAAAAACAAAACAAACACAAAAAGTACAAGGAAAAAATTGATAAAAATATAGATTTAAAACTTCCCAAACGCAACATATAGACAACAAATTGCCTATTAAAATATAATGGAAAACCATGGAAGACCAGTTTTGTTTTTGTTTTTGTTTTATCAAGGTAGGGTCTCACTCTAGTTCAGGCTGACCTGGAATTCACTGCATAGTCTCAGGGTGGCCTAGAACTCACAGTGATCCTTCTACCTCTGCCTCCCAAGTGCTGGGATTAAAGGCATGTGCCACCATGCCTAGCGGAAGACAAGTTTTTTTCTTTTATTCATTATTTATTTGTTTATTTGAGAGCGGCAGACAGAGCGAGAAAGGCAGGTAGAGAGAGACAGAGAGAGAGAGAGAGAGGGAGGGAGGGAGAGAATGGGCACGCCAGGGCCTCCAGCCACTGCAAACAAACTCCAGATGCGTGCACCCCCTTGTGCATCTGGCTAACGTGGGTCCTGGGGAATCAAGCCTCGAACCGGGGTCCTTAGGCTTCACAGGCAAGGGCTTAACCGCTAAGCCATGTCTCCAGCCCAAGACAAGTTTTAATCAAGGTTAAAATATGGAGTAGAGACTGCTAAGGAAAATCTAACAATCATTTAATTTATGATTCCTTGATACAGACTGTGACTGTCTTTAACTTCCCAATTGTTTCTCTAGTCCCCATTTCTCCTACCAGAGTGATGCTGTCTGCTTCAATATCTGACCTGTTTTTTTTTCTAAAATTGAGTTCATATTGTGATATTTTATTCGTTGTTTTCTTTGCTTCAGGCTATAAGAACCATTATGATGCACTTAAATAAAAGAAATAAATCATAACAATAGTGACTCATAGGCTGGTTGGTCAGAAGGAAAAGAGCCAGGCTACACAGGGGGATTGTTGTACTGAGGTTAATTTTTGGAGGTCACAAAATGCTCTTTTGGCAGATATAGTATAGTGAAGACCCTGACCTTCTGATGACTAGAAGGGCAATTGTTTGCAAGCTGTTTTCTGTTCAGGATTTAGCATCTAAAGTAGGAATATTTGATTGGTCTTGCTTGGGTCACACATTTTCCCATGGACCAGTGAAAATGGAAATTATCACATTACAGATGATTCTTAATTTATGATGTGTTGGTTTGCATTTTTTGACTTACAGAATATAGGAGACCCAGCCATACTTTGGGTTTGATCTTTTCCTAGGCTAAAAATATTCTTTCAGTTCTCTCTGGCAATGCTGGTACAATCAGGAAGCTACAATTCCCAGACAGCCATTTGCTCACAAGCAGTCAATACACTGTACAGTGGGCTATGTTGCTGAGCCAGGATGCTTTGTAGTTTGGGTGTATTTACAATAGTTTTAATGCTCAATGGGCTTATCAGGATGAGATGAAATCATAAGTGTAAAAGTGTATGAACAGTTAATCCTGATAACAAAAATCAGGCTTTTTTTTGGAAGGGGATATAGATAATGAACTCTCCAATATCAATAAAAACCCATTTGCCCAAAAGGTCTAGTCCAGGGGCTGTATAAAGGACCTTAACACATGGTCATTCAGCCAACATTCTTGGAATTCTCTATTATTCTTCTTGTTTTGCTTTTCTGCTTATTTCTAAATCCATGTCCTCTCAAGTCTTCATTTAGCTTTTATCTGCCCCAAACCTCTCGCTCAATCCCCACCTTTTATTTTTATACCAGAAAACTCCTACCCATTCTCCTAGGTGGCTTCTTGCTTTCTAGATATTTGAAGTCAAAATTAAATAACCACTTTATTTCTATTGTGAGCTGAAGTATAACTATGTAACACTTTGCTATTATATTATTCACCATGGTATATCATAGTAATTTAGCATTTTCCATTACGACAATGTTAGGGACTATCTATGTATGTTTATACCCTTGTGCCTCATATAGATTCATAATAGTGATTCAACATGTTTGGATTTTGATTTTACTAAAATCTGCACATTTCCTGTTGCATGTGATAAGCACTAAACTAGAAGTTAGAACTTCTAGTCTGGCCTTCTCTCTTTATGACCTCTTAATCATCTATAGTAAGAAATATCAGTGGTTTACAAAACTAACATCTTTAGATAGAGATTATCTTCTCTTGCTCATTTACAAAACCCTGAAATAAGCAGTTCAAGTGTGCTAGGATGGCATTGTAAAGTCACCAGAGACATTCAACCAATGCACCACCCTACTTAGAATGTTGCTTAGTAGTCCAAGATGGCTGCTTAAGTCAATCCAGTCTCCATCAGTATAGAAAGGATAAAAGGATGAGGGATGATGCTACCAAGAGTGTTATATACATAGAGATAGAGGCTTCAATGTTTTTCCTGCTAGATTTTGGTCTTGCTTTTGCCAGACATTTACTTGCTATGCCCCTGCTCATACCTTTTTGCCATTGTACATTGAAAGTCTTTAAGCCCCCCCTGCCCCACAGTTAAGAGAGTACCTTCAGACTCAAAAGAGACTTTGGACTTTGACAGTGTTGGGATTGTTAAGACTTTATAGATGGACTAAATGAATTTTGCATTATGAGATGAATATTAGATTTTAGGAGCCCAGGAATGTTACTGTTTAAAGTGATGTTTGGGTACTAAGTTTACAAGGGGAACACTTGTGAAGGTTAAATCTTTTGATAGTCAATTGGGTTAGATTAGTTATCCCCAAATGCATTAATGAGGCACATCTTTGGGTAAGTCTGTGGGGGGTTTTGCCGAGAGGATTAACTGGGGTGAAAGACCACCTCTGAATGTGAGCAGCAACATCACATGGGCTGGGGGCCTGGACTGAATAAAAAGGGCAAAGCTAGCTGAGTATGAAATTCCATGTTATCTGTTTCTTGATCTGTGCAGACGTGAGCAAGCACTGTTGTAGTCCTACTATCATGGAGTCACCTGCCATGCATTCCTAACTAGGATTGGATGTATCCCTCAAACTGTGAGCCAAAAACATTCCTTCTTCCTTTAAGTCTTTTTGCCAGATATTTGGTCAAAACAATGAAAACATAACTAATACACATGCTATAAACTATAATTTTTTTTTTACCAAACCCTAGAAAATTTACTCTATTCTGGGCATTGTGGAAGACCATGTCTACCCACTTTTCTTGCATTAGCTTCCATTCTGACTAATGGCCTTGTTCCATTTCTGCACATGGGAAGACCCCCTCCCTCATCTACCTTTTGCATGGCAGTCATGAAGGCCATGTGTTGAAGATATTGATGTTGAATATGTTGAGGGGAGGAACCTGGGCTTCTGGGTCACTTCTTACAGGAAGGTATATCAAATTCAGATATGAGGGAGAAATGATCATTGCCCCCTGAAGATAGCTTTTAATTCTTAGCTGGGCTATTACATAGCAAGTATAACTTGGATACAGTAAGCAAAGTGTAAAGTGGAGGTGGTTACATGAGATTGAATTGGATTGAGGGTCAAGCATGGAAATAAAGACCAGATAGTGAGGTCATTACAACTATCTGGTTCAGAAGTGGTGATGTTAAGGTTAGAGTGATGGCAATTGAGATGGAGCAAAGTAAATTCCTGCAAAGACACAGAGGACAAGAAACACTCCTTTACTACAGCCGTAAAATAGTTTGACTTCAGAAAAGGTAGATTGAGATCCATACACATTTTTTTGGACACTTTCCTTCCTACTATAGTCCCAAGGTTTGTTTATTGACCTAAGGTTCAAAGACACATGGTTTAAACTTGACTAGTGTAGCAGTTACAAAGACATTTTTCAGTTATAACTTTCTATAATTTCATTGATTATTTGCTTTCTGTCTATGTTGCATGGCCTTTCTTTACTTTGAATCTTTTGTAAATAAAATGTTACTTGAAGGAGGCAGATTAAAAATATATAATCACTGAATTGACTCTTTATAAACTTTTGAGTGCCAAGAATTAGATATCTGATTAAGAACAGATTTTAAAAATATGTTCTTTTTCCTGGTTAAATCACTAGCACATGTTTCTTATGTAAAGTCTAAAAACAAAACCAAAAGTCACTGATATGTCTACAACTCAGCAATAACCATGATTAATTTTGATCCTTGTTTTATCAAGGTGAATTTGGGCATCCTGGGGGCTGGATGTATAGGAAGCTATCTTGAACTATGGCCAGGGTGGACTGGGTGCACCCTGGGTGCAGGCCTTGAAGTCAGAAGAAAGAACATAATAGGTGTAGCTATCTAGTTGAGTCTATAGAGTCTCAGTGCCAGGTTAAAGTCTAGATATCTTCTAGTGCTGTGGCTGCTCCTCCCAGGCCTCACTTACTCCCCAGTGTAAGAAATAAATAGAAGAAAAAAGTTTTCCAGATCAAAGTGCAAATTTTGGCAGAGAAGGAATTAAGTGTTGACTCAGCTCAACCTCCTCAGTTTCCTGTCTCATCACACCTTTCACTCCCTTTGCTCCAGCTGTCTTGTTCTCCTGTGTTTTCTCTTACAACTTTGTGCTCCCTCTGTCTTCAGATTTTGTTATGGTCTTCTTTCCAGTTTCTCCCTTCTCTCCTTTCTGCTCTCCTTTAGTCTGCTGGAGTAGTCATCACGAGTCACCCTTCTGGCTCCTGTAATCCTACATTCACTATATTTTGTATAGTAAATAATGAGTTCTATGTGCAACGTATGCACACACCTATCCATAAAGAAATGATTAGAAATGATACAAAAATATAAATTAAAATTTATTCTTTGTGAGTTGTGGAACCTTGAATGGTTTGAGAAATTTCGCTCTCTCCTTATCATTTCTCCTGCCCTCCCCTCCCCTATTGTTTATTTCTTTTTAGTATTTTGAGGTAAGGTTTCACTGTAGCCCAGGATGACCTGAAATTCACCATGTCATCTCAGGGTCACCTTGAACTCATGCTGATCCTCCTACCTCTGCCTCCTGAACCTCCTGAACTGTGCACCATTATGCTCATACCCTGTCCTTTTCTTTCTCTCTTCCTCGTCCTGTGTGTGATGGTTTATAGTAATTGTCAACTTCACAGGACCTAGAATCATCTGTGAGGGATTATCAAGTTATTTGACACTTCTAACAGAGGGCAGCACTAATCAATCTAGATACCAGGATCTTGCATTATATAAACTGTATAACAAGGGTAGAGCTATATGAGAACCAGCACTCTTTGCTCTCTACATCCTCCCTGCTGATGTGACCTTGGTTTCCTGTTCCTGGTATGTCTTCCCTACCATGATGGACTCTAGCTTCTGGAACTGTGAGCCACATTTACACTATTTCCTTCTATAAGTTGCTTCTGGTTGGGAATTTTGTCCCTTCAGTAACTGATACACCTATAATGATCTCTGACAGAAAAAAATCCTTTCTTTCCTATTACACCACTTATTAAAAGTCATTAAGACTGTCATTCCTGCTAGTTGGTAACATCCATGAAGTAACTGTTACTTACATTAACTTATTGTTTAGTTCCTCTATACCCAGCACGATTGAAATAGTTGTGTCTAATTGATATCTTGGAGACTAAGTGAGTAAAATCATGAATGAAACAAAATTAACTTATAAAGAACTATATGTATGGTAGATACTTAAGTAGAGTGCTTCTGTTGTTGAGTGCCTGCCCATCATTTCTGGATCCACATGAATATTTGTAGACTTTAAAGCACATGATTGTTGAAGTATCACCTGAGATACTTTTCTTTGTTTCCTGCAATCATGTACACTTCCATCATTTCTAGAAAGCATCATCTGTTTTTCTGGATCCTCATCTCTTCCAGAGATCCTTACCTCATCCATGGAGAAAAGCCTTCTACCTGTATACTATATATATATATTAGTTTTTATAATAATATTTCATGTTCAGATAATATTTAATGGTTTAAAACAATGAAAATCTATTATCTTACATTTCTAGAGGTCAGAAATGGATTTGACTTTCCTAGCTGGACCCAAGGTATCATCAGAGCTGGGTAGTTTCTGGAGACTCTTGGGGGAATACATTCTTCATCTTTCTAGCTCCTAGAGGCTTGTGGTATCACTTCAACATCTGCTTCTGGGAAGTTACCTCTGTCTTTACTCTGGACCCCCAGTCTCCCTCTAGGAAGGACTTGGGATTGGATCAGCCCCACTACATGGTCCTGGAAAATTTCCCCATTTAGAAATCTTCAATTTCACCTGGAAGTCCCTTTATCCATATGTGGCCACATATTCTTGGGTTTTTAGATTAGGCTGTGTATATCTTGAGAACAACCAACACTCTTATACAACACTATTTTTATGTGAGATGTATCTGAATGTTTATCAGAGTCATGTAGACATCATATAGTTCAACTCTTTCCTCCATGGATGAATACGGACTTGTTCAGCGAAGATGCAAAACTTGTCCAGGTCTGCAAGGAGAGTGGGTGATTGTTGAGGCCCCTGCACCTAGGCCAGAACATTCTCATAGTAGGACTATGTCCAAAGAGGGAGAAAACACAGAGTAAGCTATGTGCATGTATGAGAAGGCACCTCACTGAGTTTAAGTCTTCCAATTAGAATGCCTAGTTATTGGTTCCTGAAAGTAGATCCAGTGATCATTTCTCAGCTAGTGAAATAAAATTGATTTTATCCCAATAACTGTCTTGTTCTAAAATATTGGTGGCTACTTTTTAAAATTTTATTTTATTTATTTGTAATTTGATTAGAATATTATGTTGGTACTTGGCCTTTTACAATGTAAGGTATGTATGGTGGTTTGAGTCAGGTATCCCCCATAATTTGTACTTAGGTGTTCTGAATGCTAGGTATCCAGATGATGGAGCTTATGAGTGTTATGTACAGTTTTTGGCACACTCTTCTGTTGCTATTGTCCACCTTATGTTGGCCAGGGAGTGATGACCACTTTCTGCTCATGTCATGGTTTTCCCTGCCATCATGAAACTTCCCCTTGAGTCCCCAAACCAAAATAAACCTCTTATTTTTCCCACAAGCTGCTCTTGGTTGGGTGATTTCTGCCAGCAATGTCAACCTGACTGCAACAGTGAGGTGGTACTGAGGAGTGGGATTGATGCTAGACACTTGACTGTGTGGCCTTTGGTCTTTTGGAGCTGATCATCAAGAGGAATGTGGGAGGATTTGAAACCTTGGCCTAAGAGATGCCCTGAAGTGCTTGATGGACTATTCTGGTCAGAGTTGAAAGACCTGAATGCAATAAGAACTATGGACTTGCGGTTTGGCTTATGAGGATGAGAAAGATTTGCTGGGACTAGTATAGCAGTTTGTGTGGGAAGCTTGCTTTTATGCCTGTGTCCTGAGAATTTGTGCAGGGTTACTTTGGGTATAAATGAATGGGTATGAGGATAAACCATGGATTGCAGTGGAGACCCAGTGGAGATGCCAGGATCACCAGATGGCTGCTAAGGAAAGCTTCTGGTCCTGATGAAGTTTTCCAGGACTGTGAGTAGCCTAGCTGGAGGAGTGGAATTAGAACTCCAGAGACTTGTTGCTGGTTAGAATTATCAGACTTAGAGATTTGTCATTGGCTAGAGTTGTTGGACTTTAAGGTACAGAGTTTGACATTTTACCTGGTTGTTTTAAATGTTGTATTGATTGAATATTTCTTTGCTATGCCCAATGCCATCTTTTGTAGTGTGAATGTTTATTCTGTGCCATTATGGGTTTGGGGGGATTATTTTGGTATTATGGCTCAGTTAAAAGGTTTTGGACTATGGAGACATATGAACATCATTGGAATTGATAAAAACTATGGTAACTTTTAAAGTTGGATGAATGCATTGCATTTTAAATCATGGATGGTAATCAGTTTATGCCAGCCAGGGGCAGAATGTGGTGGTTTGAGTCAGGTGTCCCCCATATACTTAGGTGTTCTGAATGCTAGGTTTCTAGCTGATGAAGATTTGGGATTAACACCTCATGGAGGCAGTGTATTGTTGGGGGTGGGCTTGTGGGTGTTATGGCCAGTTTCCGCTTTCCAGTGTTTGGCACACTCTCCTGTTGCTACTGTCCACCTTATGTTGGCCAAGGGGTGGTGTCCACCCTCTGTTCATGTCATGGTTTTCCCTGCCATTATGGAGCTTCCCTCACTTGATTTTATAAGCCAAAATAAACCTCTTTTATCCCACAAGCTGCTCTTGGTTGGGTGATTTCTACCAGCAATATGAACCTGACTGCAACAGCATGCATTGCCCTTGTTTGGGGGATCCTTGGCTGTTATTGGTAACAGAGCTTCCCTGTTGTGTGGCTTATGAATTTAGGTTTCATCAGTTCAGGCCAGCAAGCAGAGGATGAATGTGATTGAAGCATGTGAGAAGAAGCTACTACCTGTTCTCTGTAGGGAAGCGGAGTCCCTGCTGAGCACACCAAGGCATTTCATGTAGCACAGTGTGGTTATATGAAATGTAGGACAGAGAAGGGAAGTAGTTAGATCTCTCCTACTTCATTTGTATGCACTTTAGATCTGTGATTTAGTCTAGGTTTTGTGAGCTCATCATTTGATAAGTTGCAGTGACAGGAAGAGTCTATCTATGGCTACTACCTCACATGAGAAAGTAATATTGGCTTTTAGTCACATACAGTCTTCATTGAAGTTCCTTTCACAAGTGGCACAAAAGATAACTTTAGGGAGGGGAAAATGTTTCAGTACTTTTTCTTCTTGAAATAATCTTGAAATCAGAGTGCAAAATGTTATCAGTTAATCTTTGAGATAAAACCTGCTTGTTCACTTATTTTTTCACTCCAGTCTGTTTCCCAAGTTGAAAATGGAAAGACCTCTTTGATGCCTTCTTCTCACATTATTAATGAGCTACAAAGTTCTGTCAAATTTACCTAGTCAGTATCTATAGAATTTGCCACTCTGCAATGTTGACTTTATTGACTTGGCTCTACCTTCTTTCTCAAAAAATTTTCTATAAAAACAACTTTCTACTTGCCTGGAGTCATTCCTCCCTCTCTTCAATCTCTTCTTTGTACTATGGCCCCTAAAATATGACCATTCTTCCATCCCTGCTGGAGAAAGGTTCACCGGCCTCAGGATAAAGCTCAAGCTCCTTAGCATGGCCTGTGGCAGCACCCATGAGTGGAGAACACCCTCCATCTTTTGAAATGAGTATCACCATAAGCCATACCATGTGCAGCTCTCTGGATACAATAGTTTCTCTTTTATGCTTATTCTCTTTTTAAAAAAGAATAATTTATTCATTTACTTGAGGGAGGTAGAAAAAGAGTGAGAGAGAATAGGCACACCAGGACCTCTAGCCACTGCAAACATATTCCAGATGCAGGCACCACCTTGTGCATTTGGCTTTCATGGGTACCGGGGAATTGAACCTGGATCCTTAGGCTTCACAGGCAAGTGCCTTACCTGCTGAGCCAACTCTCCAGCCCCCGTGTTTATTCTTAAGTACATTATGTCATCCATCAAAGTGGGATTGAGTCCTGCCTATGTACTAGGCATTGTGGGAAGTGTGCTCCTAAGTTATTCAGTCTAATGGGGAAGTAAGCCATACCCTTTAATAGATAAGATAATTGTAATATATTTGATTTATAGAAAACAGGGAGGAGTGCTTTGGAACATTGTCTTCTGGCCATGAGTAGTCATTGCATTCATGATCTTATAGTGGCTGTCATCTGGGCAAGGATGGGCCCATCACCATGTCATCATGGATCATGGAGGAGGAAGGTAATCAAAAGACATCAAAAGAGAAGAGGGACTAGTTGGAGGAAAAAGGGATGTATTCAGTAAGAGGGGAGTGAGAGACAAAGAAAGTCATGGGAGGAGATTATGATCAATATACATTATGGACATATATGAAAATTGTCAACTGTTATAAAAAGATTTACATACAAAACTGTCTAAACACAAAATAAATGTGCCCATTTTAACCTTAGAAGATAGAGAAGGCCTGATGGAAAAGGTAGTAATTCTGAATCTTAATGAAAAGGATTAGTACTCCCCCTCCTTTTTTTTTTTTTTTTTTTTTTGAGGCAAGCCCAACTGACTGGCCTTTTCATGAGAAAGCAAGAATAAGAGTCAGAGAAAGAAGCGGGGGGGGGGGAGGGGGATTGATACACCAGGGCCTCAAACCACTGTAACTGAACTCCAGACACTTGAGCCACCTTATGTGTATATGTAACCTTGCTCATGCATCACCTTGTATATCTGGCTTACATAGGATCTGGAGAGTTGAACATGGGTTCTTAGGCTTGACAGGCAAGCACCTTAACCACTAAGCCATCTGTCCAACCTTTTTTTTTCTCTTACTTAATAAATCCCTTAGAGTCATTTGCATTTGCATGTATGTTATTGGTAAGAAAGCTAATAGTGAATGGCCAATTCCTGTATGCCAGGCATACTTGATCTTACTAATATTATATTGTACATTGTAATACCACCCATTTAAATAGTTCTCTGCATTCATATAAGTCTAAAATAGTAACATAAAAATTGGTGTTAAGGGCTGGAGAGATGGCTTAGTGGTTAAGTGCTTGCCTGTGAAGCCTAAGAACCCCGGTTTAAGGCTCGATTTCCCAGGACCCACGTTAGCCAGATGCACAAGGGGTGCATGCGTCTAGAGTTTGTTGGCAGTGGGTGGAAGCACTGGTGCACCCATTCTCTCTCTCTTTCCCTCTCTGTCTATCTGCCTCTTTCTCTCTCTCTGTCACTCTTAAATAAATAAATAAATAAATAGTGGACAAAATTTTTTTTAAATGGTGTTAAAATGTGAGATGCAGGGGTAAGAGCCATGGCTTAGCTTGCCTGTGAAGCACAAAGACCTCGGTTCAAGGATTGATTCCCCAGTACCCATGTAAGCCAGATGCATAAGGTGGTACATGCATCTGGAGTTTGTTTAAAGTAGCTGGAGGCCCTTGTGCATACATACACACACACTCTCTCTCTGCTTATTTTCTCTATCTCCCTGTCTCAAATAAATAAAAATATTTTTTAAAAGGAAAAAAATGAAAAGTTGGTGTTTTCCCTATTGATAAGTTAACCATGTATAGCTTATTATTTTATTTACATGAGAGAGAGAAAGACTAGAGAGTATGGGTATGCCAGGGCCTTCTGCCACTGTGAATGAATTCTAGATGTATGTACCACTTTGTGTCTCTGGCTTTATGTGGGCACTAGGGAATTGAATCTGGTCCATTAGGCTTTGCAAGCCAGTGTCTTTAAACACTGAGCAATCTCCTCAACCCCATGTATAACTTTTGATGGAAGAAAAGCTTTTTCCCATGACTCTAATTCCTTGCTTCATGTTAATTTGGAAATACCTTTTCTTTATGAAAAATTTCTGAATATATAGATTTATTTATAAGCAGACAGAGAAGAGAGAGAATGGGCATTCCAGGCCTCTAGCTGCCATAAACAAACTCCAGGTGCATACACCACTTTGTGAATCTGTCTTTATGTGGATACTGGGGAATCAAACCCAAGTTGTTAGGCTTGTAGGCAAGCTCCTTAACCACTGAGCCATTACTCCAGCTCTACAGTATTAGTTTTTATTTAGGGTTTTTTTGTAAGAAGATGATATTGATGATATTGTTGTCCTTTTATTATCTCTATCATATTTATCAGGGTCCTTAGGAGTGAAATGAAACTGACCACAGGAAAGAATTGTATTCATTCTGCCATGGATTAGGAAGGGGCTTATAAGTCCTCACCATGTCCCCCCCTGCCCTGGGCCATGAAGAGGTAATAGTAGTTAATGGGGAAGGGGAGTTATTATCTTTAGTAATGTACCCATTAGCAAGTAGTAAAGAAGAAGGGTTTCAGTAGGAGTGTGAGGGGGCTGAGAGAGGGTTGGAATCAACAGGCTCGGCTAGTACCATGGGCTTTTAGAGTTATAGCTAGAGATGGGCTATTCATACCCAAAGAGGAATTCCCTAAGAATTCCTTAAGACTCTCTGAGGATTCTGTTTCTGGCTAAATGGAAACATCATATCTACCATTCTCCAAACTGGTAAAACTCCAAGTGCCTGTTGTGACTGATGACAGCTGAGACTTTATTCTAGTCCCTAGACGTAGGATTACGGAGTATGTAATGGAAACCTGAAAACTGTTTTTCCCAGTACTCTTGCTACTGAGCTTAAAACTTATCAATTTCCCATTTCTCTTAATTTTTCCATCTGCTAATCATTATTGCAAAAATAAAAATCATATTATCTTTTGCCTACATGTTCTAGTAAAGTCTGTGGTTTAACCTGAAGGCTAATAAAAATAAGAATATATTGTGGTTACAAAAATGCCACTTGGTGAAACTATTTTAGAAGTCCTTAAGATGGGCAAGGTTAACTTTGCAAATATAAAGAAAATGCTTATATTTTGTGTGAAGATATAGAGTTGGTACCTGGTGATTAAATTTAACATTTGAGGATTTATTATGTTGTGGGTAGTTTTTATGAGTTGTCTCATGTAATAGTACTTATGAGAGGGATACTGTCAGTAGTAGTATCACTTTATTAGAAGGTGATTTTTAACTACTACAGAGTGAAAGTGAAGAAGACAAATGGTAAGAATGCCTTTCCTTGAAAACACAATATAGTTCTTTAAGGAAATGTTTTATATACAATTTCAAAATATCATAATGAGAATTAAAAAGAAGAATATTAAGGTTTTTTTTGAAAAATGAAAGGCATTGCCACAAGTAAACATGGCAAAATGTTTATAGTGACATTTTTTCCTCCCCAAGACTCACTAAAATGACAATACAGAGTTTGTTTTAAAACTATTTAAAAGGACATAAGAGCACGAGTTGACAGAAAACTAATTTAAAAAAATTGGAAGGAAAGATTTGGAGGGATTAGAAATAAATTGACTTAGCTGACCTGAAAAAGCAAAGTTGCAAGCCTGTCACATGGAAAGCCAATAAAAGCAAATAGATGTATCCTGCAGAACTTGAAAAAGACTCAGGAATGTGAGACCACAGGTATCTGGAAAAGTAGGAGGTACAGGATGGGGCTAAAAAACAGATGCATTGGTTCAAAATCTTATTTGTATTAGCAGATGGGGTTACAGGTCTTCTTTTCCAGGGCAACAGTCCCTCCATTCTCTTACCAGGGATTTGAAGTTCAGTACCAAGCATGATGAATCATAAGGCCTCACCAAACTAGGAAAACTGTATACCCTTCAGGTGAGAGAAGCTTAGAGCCATTCTCTAAGCTATGAGACTAGCAGATTCTTATTTGGGAAACATGAGTTCATCCACAGTGAACTGCTGCACAGACCACTTAACATGGTTCATCAACTCTACTGTGAGCCTATCACATCGTCTTGCAGTGAAACCCATAAAGATGTGAAGATCCAAAGAAACAGCCACTTGCTTGCATTCTGAATGAGTAGTGTAGCATGGGGAAACTCAAAAGACGGGGTTCTTTTAGCAAGGCCTGGGCAGCTTTGGCCTCAGCTCCTCATCCTTGAAGACAAGGGTATTTCCACTTTCTTACAGGAATTTCACCATCCGTTTGAGGCAATCTGGATGTCAGTGATGTTTTTGCCCCTGCTCTTCTTCCAAGCACTTTTAACTTTAAATCGTCAATATGCCAGAGCAGCCTACTTTAGTCACTTCAATGTGCAAAAACATACCCAGTCTGATTAATAAGGATAGAAGTAAAAGGTAGAACATTTGCAGCTGTCAATTCTTAATGGTCTCAGGGAAGTCTTGAGCATCATTTTCAGGAGGCTCTCGAAGGAAGGCTGGATTTCCGTAAAGCTGGTACATCATCCAAGAGAGACAGTGGAAACATGTGTGGGAAATAGATTTTTTGAAGTTAAGTTTTTAACTTAAGAATGAGGTGAAAACATAACCTTGGAGTGACTATTCCAATTCAAAGCAGGAGGATAGAGGGCGGAAGTAGTAATATCTGTAAAGCAAGTAAAATAAAAATAGAAATCAAACAATAAAAATCAAAACTCTTGTGTTTCCTGTTGTGCTGGAATTCAGCTATATCAGAATTGGGCATAGGTAACAGTTATAAAGTCCAACAATTGGGTTAAATAAGGAAATTATTAATTCCATAAAGCAAAATAATAGAGAAGAAAGAATATACACATGAATTCACTATATTGATCTATACTGCACAATTTTATGTGGTCATAGAATCAAGTAATACATGATTTTATGTGGTCATAGAATCTCTAAAGAACAAACATTGAACTGAACACAGAAATGCAGCTCTTTTAGAGGGATTAAAAAAAGGTGAATTTACATGTCACCATGTATTAGATCTGAAGTTCAAATCACTAGAGACTGAAAATATTTGGAAGAAAAATTGTGCCTTTAATAAAATGTACCAAAATTCATCCTGTCCCCATTGCCTAAATAACACAGTATAACAACTATTTGTATATCAATTACTCTGCATTATAAATATTTATTATACTGTAAGTAATTCTGAAATGATTAATAGGCTAAGGTGTGCATAGGCTATGTGCAAATACGTTGCCACTTGACCAAAGGGACTTGACCATCTGCAGGGTTGGTACTTTGGTGGTGCAAGAACTAGCCCTCTGACAATACAGAGGGAGGACCACGTATGTTTGTGTGGGAGTATGGGGTCTGACTGTGAGAATTACACTCTTATTTTGTATAGCATGAATCAAAGAGAGTATAAATTAACAAGCCTAAATAAGCAACATAAGTAAGTTATTTAGAAATATGTAAGATGTCAGAAGAAGCAGACAAAAGCATGGGAAGTAGCAGTTTCTGAACAGGGGGAATAGGGAAAGCAGAGGTTGGAAAGAGATTTATTTTTTGTGCATTGCTTTAATAAGAACAAAAATGAGGGCTGGAGGGATCGCTCAGCACTTAAGGCACTTGCCTGCACAGCCTAAGGACCCGGGTTCAATAACTCAGTACCCATGTAAAGCCAGATGCACATGATGGTGCATGCATCTGTAGTTTGTTTGCAGTGGCTAGAGGCCCTGACATGCACATTCTTTCTCTCTCTTTCTTTTAAATAAATAAATAAATAAAATATTAAAAATTAAATTAAAGAAAACAAACTCTTTAAATCTGCTCTTTATAATAATTTTTCTGTATAATTGTTGCAGAATTATAAGTATCCAGACTTTTTTGCCAAACATCTAAATGATGAGGTATCTAAAAGGAATTCCAAAGTAGTAAAGTAGAAAAATCTACAAAATTTTCCATTCCTGTCCTAAGAATTACTCAAGGATCCATGTAGCACACTTAAAAATATCTGAATATATTCAGCAGGACATTCAATAAATATTTTTGTATAAAAAATGAGCATGAACAACAAGGTTCCAAAATTTTTAAAAAACAAAGCTGGACTCTTTTCAACTCTAAAAGTTACAGATTATGTCCTGTCTGTAAGCTCAATGGTACTTACCTAGGGCCTGGCCATACATATGGGAGATTCTTGCTAAGTGTTTTGGATCCAATTGAAATTTTTGAGTTCCCCAGAGACCTGACTGAGCCAAGAATGGAGGGAGGGGTGCTTTCCATTGACTTGCTACAATTTGATTTGTCACTTTTCTGCTGGAATGAAAATGAAATTCACAAATTCCTAGAGACTTTTACTAGGAGTGAAATTCCAAGCTTTTATGATCCTTGTCTGTAAAGGAACTTACTGGACTTCATGGCTTAGATTACTGACCCGCATCTGGATTCTAGATGGATTCGCGGTTTTCCTCATAGTCAGTAAATCACATCCAAAATGAAACTTCTTTTAATCTACTCCAGATCCAGCCGCTTGTCAGTATTTTGTTAGCAACTAACGAATGGAACTTAGAAACAAATGTCCTTTTTAGCTCAGGGGACAGTTTGTGTGTTTCATTATTACTTTTACATTTCAAATTTGTCCTCTTGCAATTAAGTCTTCCTTTTCATTTATTAGTTACACTAATAAAGCTTCCTCCTTTCTTATTTTTAGGGCTTTTTCTCTATGTCTGTGGTGCTGGTGCTTGAACTCATGGCCTTGCATATGCTATACAAATGCTCTACCCCTAAACAATATCCTTAGCCCCTCTACCCTTATTTTTCAAGTTAAATTTTGTGAAATGCATATTACTATTTGTTGAAAGATGTGGGGAAAATACCACCCCAGTTAATATCATACTGTATGGAGTATTCTGAATATTTTATTCATAAAACTGACTTATTTTCTTATATTTAGTTATTGTCAATACCCCAGAAAATTATCACAGACTTAGTGTACTATAACAATAAATTTATATTACTAGTTTTCAAAGTTCAGAGGCCTGACATGGTTGGAGTGGATTAAACTCAAGGAGTCCACAGGGATGTTGCTTGTTTTTATCTTATTTTCTGGAGGTCTAGGTGGAGAATAATGTTTCCATAACCTTTCCACATTTTGGAGGTGGTTCACAACTCTTGGCTCATGGTCACACTCTTGTTTTGTTTTTTTTTTTTTCTTTTTTTCATATATGTGTTGTGGGTAAGGATTAGGAGCACAGTATCCTTTTTCTGTTTTCCTTTTTTTGGTTTTTCAAGATAGGGTATCACTCTAGTCCAGGCTGACTGGAACTTCACTATGTAGTCTCAGGGTGGCCTCGAACTCACAGCTATCCTACTACCTCTGCCTCTAGAGTGCTGGGATTAAAGGTATGCACCACCATGCCCAGCTTTATTTATTTATTTTTGTTGTTGTTGTTTCTTTTTTTTTTATGATAACTAATTAGCTAGGGACTGTCCCACAGAAGCATGGATGCCACTGACAAGACTAGTTTGGTTCATTCTCATCTAAGATGGCCACAGGCGACAACCACCTAACGTCACCTCAACAACAGTTTCCTGCTTCTTCTGTAACTTTTCTTGAGGCTTAAATATATATTGGCTGGCCCTTCCTGAGTCAGCCTTTTGAGCTCACCAAACAATCAGGTCCTCCCCTTACTCACCTGGGTCAGACCGTGAAGCTTACTCTAATTAGATGTTAGATTCATATGAATGGGCCTGAGCCATTTGTATGAGCCTCTTGGTCCTTCTGTACTCTTAGCCCTTATGTGAGAAGGATCTTTTTGGTCTCCCCTTGATCCTCCAAACCTGGGGTGGAAATTTCTTTTAGTTTGGGCTTTCCTGCTTGCCTTCCCCCTGGATCCTAATTCTCCCTAAAACAAAACTCATAATTCATAAGTTATTCTCCTCCAAGTCTGTGTTTTCAATTCTTTGATAAGTTGGACAAGGGCACAAAGTTGGGGTTTGCAGGCCTGAGAGGTTTCCTGCATCTTTATGAGGTCAAATCCCTCCCAGGACTCCAACTCTACATCATTATTACTGTACTCATTGCTGTGACCAAATACGTGACAAGAAGCAGCTTATGGAAGAAAGGCTTATTTCAACTCACAGTTTCCGTGGCTCCAGGCATCGTGGCAAGGACAGCAAGCTGCAGAACTGGAAGTTGGCTGGTCACATTGCATCAGCAGTGAGACGCAGAAGGCCAACAGAAAAATGGGACCAGGCAATAAAACCTGAAAGCCCATTCCCAGCCACCCACTTGCTCAAGCAAGGCTCTGTCTTCTAAAGGTACCAGGACCTTCTTAAAGAGTGTTCCTGACTAGAGACCAAGTGTTCAAACACACAGACTAATGGGACTATTTCACATTCAAAACACAACAGTATATGAGTGAATTAATTCATACATGTGCGGGTTCTTGTGCACATGTGTGCAGGTGAATGTAGAAGCCATTGGTTGTAGCTAGGTTATCCTCCACCTTACTCATTGAGGCAAATTCACTTTCTGAACCTAAAGTGCACTGATTCAGCTATACTAGCTAGCCAACAAGTGCCAGGGATCCTCCTGTATTTCCTGAATCTGCCTTCTCAGTGCTGGAATTACAGACATGTGATACTAGCCTGATATTTTATGTGGGTGTGGGTGATCTTGAACTCATGTCCTCATGCTTAATTTTATCCACTTAGTTCTTCCCCAAGTCCCCAAACCAATATTTCCCAGTTTCTGCTTTTGAGGTCATTTCTGACTCTTTCATTTTTAAGAATCCTTGTTATTATACTGGACCTGACTAGAAACTTTACCAATTTCCATGTTTTAAGGTAATGGGTAGCAACCTTAACTCCATCTGCGGTTGTTTCCCCTTTATGAGGTGAAGTAACAGACAAGATCCAGGGATTAGGACATGGGCATGTGGACATACTATTCTGTTTACATGCATTGTAACAGTGGTATAGTACCTACAATTACTATTGTTATTAGTAATCTACTTTGCAAATGAGTCATAAAGAGGTCTCTTAAATGACATTCATACAATGCATCATCAGTATATTTTATGCTTTTTGATATTTCAAGCAGACATGTTAGTGTCTTTTCCTGACAAATGTTTTATTATAGGCATAACTTTGTACTCTTTATGCTCTTTATGCTTAGCATGGCTACATGAATTTCCCCTACATTTTTGAAACATCTATGTGGTACCTTATTTCAGCTTCAGGGCCTTGGCACATGCCATTTTTCCTGTGACCACTCCCTCTAACTTCACTGTGTGATGGCATTGCATTGTGGGGCTTTCCTTTCCCACTGTTCTAAAAGCACACCCTACCCTACTTCATGCCTCGACTCTGTTTCATAGCGAGTTGTATTTGTGTAATATACTATTCATTTGTATCTTCTGTTGGAATATATTCTCCATAAAGGCCAGGACTTTATTTTGTTTATTAATGTAGAGCTTCATTTAATATGTCTTAGGCAAAGTCATGAATAATAGAAGAATTTAATTAAGGAAAGCCATACCCTTCATAAATATAGGCTATCCTTGTGTTTTACTCATTGACCATTTGTATGTGTAGTTTTACGCATTTAGTTATAGTGTAGATATTTGTAAGTGTGTTTGTGTACACAAGCATACATGTGAATTTTAAATCTTAAGTACTCTCCCCTCTGTTTAATGATCTTTAGATCTTAGTGACTCTTTGAAAATAAATCAGAAAAAAATAAATAAATTGGTAAATACAGTCAATTAACCATCCCCTTAGTTCATGATGTTTATAATATACTTTGGTTCTTTATTGTTAGGTGATTAACAGGTAACTAAAACCCACTGAGCTCATACCCTCATCATGAAGAGGATATCCAGATCATTACCACTGAATGCAGTAACATAAAGAAGGTACTCAAGTGATGCATGGTTGAATAGATGCTTAGTTTTCTGTGTTTTGGTTTTATTTGTAATATATTGCAACAATGTTTCATTGAACATTTGTTCTTACTGGTATTTTTATATTGTCACTTTGAAATGACTACTTAACAGTGGTGTTGGTGAATTGGAGTGGTATAAAAATTTTTCTAAATGAATTAACCTTAACCAATTTATCATAGCTATTCCTATACTGATTTTGTGTATACATTTCCCTAAATGTAGAGAAAAAAACTTTAAAAACACATTTATTTTAAAAAGAGAGAGAAGAGGAGGAGAAACTATGGGAGCATGGGGGTATCTTGGCACTTTTAAGTAACTTGGCTATATGAGCTACTTTATATACCTGGTTATATATGTGAACTGGGGAATCTAACCTGGTCTGTCAGTCTTTATAAGTAACAGCCTTAAATCACTGAGCCCAGATAAATGACTTTTTATATTATTTAGACTACATTATTGGTTTCATATATATAATTCTATTTAATGTATAAAATTACTATTTCAGAAATGTTTTCTTTGATTCTAAGTAATATTTCAAACCTTTCAAGGTATGAAAACTTTATAACATAAAATATTCATAATTTTGTTTTAAACTGAGCAATTATTCTCTTAGTCCTTCTTTTTTTTGTTCATTTTTATTTATTTATATGAGAGAAAGAGGCAGATAGATAGAGAGAGAGAGAATCGGTGTGCTAGGGCTTTCAGCCACTGCAAACCACCTCCAGACGCGTGTGTCCCTTTATGCATCTGGCTAACATGGGTCCTGGAGAAACAAGCCTTGAACCAGGGTCCTTAGGCTTCACAGGCAAGTGCTTAACCACTAAGCCATCTCTCTAGCCCCTCTTAGTCCTTCTAGATATGAATAGATTTCTCATTCACTCTAGCTGTGACTCTCCTTTGAATTTCTTAGAATTTTTCCCAAATTATTTCCTCTGAAGTTTTTTCTTTATTTTTTTTAAACTTTGACAAATCATTCTAATTTAGCAGTTGCTTTTAAAAATAGATTCATCACCATAGTGTTGCTATAGTTTATATCTTTCTTGGACTCAATTTAGTTATAGCATCTGTGCAAACTGGTATGAAAGTTATTTATTACTCAACCATACAGAGAGAATGTTTGGTTCTTGACATTTATGTTCCCTTGAACATAAAAACAGATAAAAAGAGAAATCAAACTTCATGCCCTGGGGACTGAGGAGACTGCTTAACATGGTTAGTAGAGAATGCCATCCTGCCTTTACTTCCTGAGTTACAAATACATCTGCATGGACTGCATCCTCAAATGACCAGAGTTTCCCTTTACCTCATTTGTTGAGATGCTCTGTCCTGGGAATAAAATGTATCCATCTTATCAGGCTAGCAAAATGGCCTATATAAGGTCAAGAAAGTAGGCTTTGGAGAACTGTAAACTTGGGTTGGTCAATAGACATCTAGGTATACGTCCAGGTTTCTTTATTTTTAATAATACCTGAGCTGCCAATAAGTATAGAAACATATAGACAAACACAAGTCCATAAAGAGTTAAATAATGTAATGCATAAATATGTACATATTTATAATGGATATATATGAAAATGACAGACAAACAGTAAGTGGCCAAAATGATACCTATTAAAAGAGGTAAATAAATTAGAATATGCTTCATATGCAAAAGCACATGTATCTTAATAGTGACTGCTGAAGAAAGTACAGTGCCTCTCACGGCAGCATCTCAATTCAGTAGTCACTACAGTAGACTCCACAATGCCTCTCACTGCAGCATCTTCATCTCAGTAGTCACTACTGCACACAGAAAGTGCCTCTCACTGCAGCATCCTCAATTCAGTAGTCACCATTGTAGATGCCACAGGGCCTCTCACGGCAGCATCTTCATCTCAGTAGTCACTACTACAGACAGCACAGGGCCTCACTGCAGCATCTTCATCTCAGTAGTCACTTCTGCAGACAGCACAGGGCCTCTCACTGCAGTATCTTTATCTCAGTAGTCACTACTGCAGACAGCACAGGGCCTCTCACGGCAGCATCTTCATCTCAGTAGTCACTACTACAGACAGCACAGGGCCTCTCACGGCAGCATCTTCATCTCAGTAGTCACTACTGCAGATAGCACAGAACCTCTCGCTGCAGCATCTTCATCTCAATATTCACTACTGAAGACTGCACAGGGCCTCTCACTGCAGCATCTTCATCTCAGTACTCACTACTGCAGACAGCACAGGGTCTCACTGCAGCATCTTCATCTCAGTAGTCACTACTGCAGATAGCACAGAACCTCTCGCTGCAGCATCTTCATCTCAGTAGTCACTTCTGCAGACTGCACAGTGCCTCTCCCTGCAGCATCTTCATCTCCGTAGTCACTACTGCAGACAGCTCATGACCTCTCCCTGCAGCATCTTCATCTCAGTACTCACTACTGCAGACAGCACAGGGTCTCACTGTAGCATCTTCATCTCAGTAGTCACTTCTGCAGACAGCACAGGGCCCCTCACTGCAGTATCTTTATCTCAGTAGTCACTACTGCAGACAGCACAGGGCCCCTCACTGCAGTATCTTTATCTCAGTAGTCACTTCTGCAGACAGCACAGGGCCTCTCACTGCAGTATCTTTATCTCAGTAGTCACTAATGCAGACTGCACAGGGCTTCTCACTGCAGCGGCCTCATCTCAGTAGTCAGTACTGCAGACAGCACTGGACCTCTCATTGTAGCATCTTCTTCTCAGTAGTCACTACTGCATACAGCATAGGGCCTCTCACTGCAGTATCCTCATCTCAGTAGTAACTATTGCAGACTTAACACAGTTTCACTTATTGGAGCATTCTTATTTCCGTAATTATTACTGCACATAGTGTAGTGCCTTCTATGCAGCATCTTTATCCTCTGAGCATTTGAATGCTTAATTGAATTCAGAGATCAAACTCAGTGATGGTTTCAATGTCTGTATCGAATTATGCCATTTAAAGTGACTTGTTCTTTCTTTATTGGCATAATAAAGTGATTTTAACATACTTACACTGGCATTTATGTAGATGTAAATGCAGATTCAGTTGGCTGAGATGGTTTACTCATGTTGCAGTAGAATTCAAGTTATGAATGATCCTTCCTTGTTCATCTCTATCACCTTGCCATTGGAAGACAGTTAAGAGAGGGATTTCTGCTATTTAGGAGAACACATTCCAGACACATCATCTCAGACCCAAAGTCAAGCTGTAATAGAAATGTGAGATGCTAGGACAGAAAGATTCTGTTTGGAGACTCCATTCTATGCTATTGAAATGGTGTGTGAGTTCTGAGGTTGGGGTATAGATGATGTCTTGAGGCTTATCTTTGATAAACAGTGACATCTGTGAGATGTTTGTGTCTCTACTGCACTGCTCATGATTAATCTCTGATTATCTTATTATCATTTGCTTCTAGATACCTGTGACCACATCAGGTTATTGCACAATCCTTACTGAAAGTGTCTTTTCAGGTTTGTAGACTGTCTCTGTCCCTCCCATGACTCATGTGTCAAGGAGTTAATTGTGCATCTTTGGCCCACACCAGGGTACTCTTAGGTTCTCTAGAACAGTTCACTGTGCCTCTCTGGGTGCCCAGGTTGTTTCTGCTTTCCTCAAACTCACCTGCAAAGAAGCTGTGTGCCAATCTTGTTCCTCAGCCTTTCTTGGGGTTTGTGCCTCCCAGTACTCTGTTCCCTTAAAGTCCTCCTTTCTACTTAAGGACACTGGCATTTTCTCATCAAACTTCTTTTCTCCACAAATACAAATTCTTCACAAATATTGCTTCATTTCAGTCTCTTTCTAAACTACTCTAGGGGATCTCCACTTCTCCACTAGGTTCCAAATGGGAGGCTTTCCTGACTCTTCACGTGCTCTTCCAAAACCATGAGTTACAGAGTTTTGTAGAGTAGGAATGAGATTGTTAAATAGTCCATTACCATCCCTTTCTTGGTTCAAATCCTGAACTGTGGAGAAGGATAGGAATACTAATATTCTTTTTGTCTCACTGATTGACTCTGCACTCATTTACTTCATAAAGTGACCCCCCCACCTCCAATAAGGAAACTATACTTTCTACTTACTTGCAATGTTCCTATTCATGTAGCTTTTCAGATGGTATAATTCCACTTGCCAGAAATATCATTGGCTGACAGGCACCCTGGCTCTGTTGGCCCCTGAAAGTGTCTGCAATTTGATTGGCCTATTAGTCTCCTCTACTCTGAAGCCTGTGCTGGTTATATGAAGAACACAATAATATCATACACAACTATCTCTCCCATGTTATTATTGCCCTCTCTTTGTCCAGAAGCACTTAGCATTAAAACCAGGACCCTGCTGATAATATGACTAAGCACAGTTAAGGAAACAGTCTGGTGCAATGGAATGTCTCTGGACTGGTAATCAGAACACTGGGAATTCATTCCTGTTGTGACATTAATTTATTTAATATTTTCTGAAAAAATAATTGATTTCAATTTTCCTACCTTTTTTATAATCTGTAAATGACATGCTTTAACAGGAGCCAAGCTCTATATAGTTGCATCATCATGCAGTATTGACCTTTTGGTATTTAATGAGCAGCAATGATAGAGGCTTATATTGATGTCATAATTCTAAAAGATAGTGGCCATCAGTGATCTTTTGGAAACAGTAAAGCTGCAATTCTTAGTGTTTTCCTGAGAGACTATTATCTCAGTGTAGATGACATTTATCTCTTAATGAGATAGTAAAGGATAGAAGTAGAATTTACATTCTGCTGCTTGATGCCCACATTTTATTGACTATATTAAACTTTGCATTTAAACACTGTATATGGCTGCAATTTATTAGAAAAATAAATGACAGTGACATTTGATACAGGCAGATGAGATGGAAAGGTTACATTTGCATGGATCCATGTCTCAGTTTAGCTTTAAGTACTGAATTGCAACAGATTACTTTCTTTAGTCATTAACTCATTTGGGGCATGTACTAATTAGTCTTAATCTTCCTAGAACTAGGAGGTCCACCTGTTTTTCATGGTCCACAATAAGCATGGCTGAATGGAAGTGTGCTTGAAGAGATCCTTTAGCCATGTGGTTGGAAGCTGCTTCCAATAGCCCAATCTCAGGGTTGCCAGCTCTGTGTTTGAACAGGTCTTCAGTGTTATTGGTCATATTTTCCTCAGTCCTCTTAGATATTATTTAATACTTTTGTCAATTGTCTCAAGCCACCAATACAAACCTTGGTGCCTACACTTTAAACAAAAGACTTTCCTTATGTCACTGAGAAAACTGAGATCATCCTGGTAGAATAACAATAATACCCATTGACTTCATACTTGGTAGAGTTTGGTGATTGCACAGACAATAAACCTTTCTTCCATGCTATGAGAACAAGGCAGCTGTCTGTCCTGGAGTTCTGTGGTCTGGGAATACATCACTCATCATGTTAATCCTGAATGTGAACTATTGCTGGGCATGATATTTTAGAGTAAGTCAAGTGTTGCATTCTATTCCATAGATATGAACTTCTCATTCCATTTTTTCCTTCCTTACAACATAGCATGGCTACATACCTACCCACTCTTTCTTCCCCTCTTTTACAAGGTGTACCTCCCACCGACACACTGATCTCATCCTCTGCATTCTTCAGAGTTTACTTCTCCTCTTTGTTTTTTTCTTTAGCCAAAAGGGAGAGGAGCATTAACATATGGGCATAAACATAGGTAAAGAAAACGTAAGAGGGCCATTTGGTGGGCATAAAATGTCCATTTAGCCAGATATCAATAGTAGTTTATTTCCTAGGATTTATGATCTCCCCAGCCATAGCTTTTGTTTAGGTTTTCAGTACCCAGAAGGACTTCCCTCATGTAGAGCGAACCTCAATTCTAATCAGAGAACAGTTGGTTTCTCCCATAACAGACATGCCACAATTGCACCAGTAGGTACATTTGGCCTGGCTGACCAACTATATAGCTGGTTAAGACTCTTGATGACTTTTCTACACTGCATAAATTATACCAGCATCCTAACAGCTAGTCAACTTGGAGGAGTCTTCCAATCTTCCAGTTCAGCTACAGCTTTATTTCTCAGTGATCTTGAGTCCCAATTTTAATTTAACATGTCCACTCCATTTGCCATATAATACTGGAGAGTTTTCATTCTTATTTCTTTGTTTATATTTGTTTTCTCATGTGCAAAGTGAAGAGGTTGAACAAGATTAAATTCCAGTTTTTCTTTGTGGTACTAGGGATTCAGCTCAGAGCTTTGTGTAACTAGACAAGCAATATCTCCATCATATAATTTTTATAGTTTAAATAGCCTGTAAAAAACCATGTTTAATCAGCTGCAATAATAATATCAACATTTATCTTCTTCATATGTATATTTTTAGTTTAGTGTCATAATCATAAGTAATAGAGGCCACAATATACTTTCCTACTCACCCCATTGAAGTTAGTGTCAGCTAGTGATTTACTTTGATCACTATAATGTACACCCAAGTAACAGCATGCTAGTCCCTGCTTAGCCCTCAAGAAACATGGCCTACTTCCACTGCCTTCTTGATTTGGGGTGTCTATTATGAGAAGAATATGCAGCCAGTAGCCTCAAGTCTAAGACCATGAGGAAACACATGGTGTTGGACTAAGCATAATGCAGGCCTGGAGCCAAGCCCCACTGAGCTCACCCAAGATTAAACCTTAGATCCAGAGACAAGAAAGAAATGCTTTTTAAGACATCAGGGTTTAGAGTGATTTGTTGTATAACATTATTTCTGTAACACCCAGTACAGTGTCCAACCTATTTTTTAAATTACTGAGAGAGAGAGAGAGAGAGAGAGAGAGAGAGAGAGAGAGAGAGAGGGAGGGAGAGAGAGAGAATTGGCACACCAGGACCTCAAACACTGCAAACTCCAGAGGGTTGTGCCACCTAGTGGGCATGTGTGACCTTGAAATTGCCTCATGTTTGTGTACCTGGCTTGGGTGAAATCTGAAAAAGTTGAACATGGGTCCTTAGGTTTCACAGGCAAGTGCATTAATGGCTAAGCCATCTCTCCCACTCCAAACTGTTTTTTCATTAAAAACTTATTGCACAGCTGGTTAATATCAGACTTTTATATACATGATCACTAGAGGACAAGTGCTAGAACAAAGTAAGATGGGTTGATGTGGTGAACAGTTTTGGAACTGGGGATGAAGAGATGTTTAATCTGGTGGAAAGGAAAAGCATCCGAGAAGGAGATGGTGAATGATCCATGAATGACAAGGGCACAGGCAAATGTTGTACATGAATAGCAAAGGCAGAGGGCTAGAGTGGACATGGCTTTAGTCTAGGAATCAATGCTGATGTCTTGCAAATAACCAAAAGTTGTAGACCGTTACACATAAAGAAAACCAAGCCTCAAGGAAGCAAAGGAGCCATGCTGGAAAGCAAGGCCGTTGAAATGAGAGGCAGATTTTGACTGGCCTTGTGGCCACTTGTCGTGGTCTTCAATGCTGGGTGTAGGTCAGCGGGGTTGAGTGTTCAGCTGCTGATAGTCTGTCTTTATTATCATCATCCTCCTATTTTCTAGGCGTGGGGCCAGTGATTTTCTGTTTCAGCTAGAGTGACTGTGGTCGTTTGATTCTGGTTTCCCCATAAACTTAGATGTTCTGAATGCTAAGTTCCCAGCTGATGGAGATTTAAAAATTAATGCCTGCGGGAGGCAGTGTATTGGTGGGGGTGGGCTTTTGGGTGTTATAGCCAGTTTCCCCTTGCCAGTGTTAGGCACACTCATTCCTCTTATGTTGGCCAAGGAGTGATGTCCACACTCTGCTCATGCCATTGTTTTCTCCTGCCATCATGGAGCTTCCCCTTGAGACTGTAAGCCAAAATAAACCCATTTTTTTTCCCCAAAGCTGCCCTTGGTCAGATGATTTCTGCCAGCAATGCAAACTTGGCTACAACAGTAATGTTGGTACTGAGGAGTGGTGTCATTTGCTGCTAGACACCTGACTATGTGGCTTTGGCCTCTTGGAGCTGATTTTCAAAAGGAATGGGGAAGAATTTGATTCCTTAGCCTAAGAGATGCCTTGAAATGTTATAAATACAGCTTGATGGACTATTCTGGTCAGACTTGAAAGACCTGAATACAGTAAGAACTATGGACTGTGAGGTTTGGCTTATGAGGGTGAGAAAGCTCTGCCTGGATTAGACTGGATTCTGAGAATTTGTGCTGGTTGCACTGTGTAGAAATAGACTGGTGAGAGAAGAGGTTATGGCACATAAAGAAAACTTTAGACCCAAACTTCTTCCTGTTCAGCTGCAATTGTTTTACAACCTTTGAGACTGGGCCAGCTGACCTGCATTGGGGTAACAGGAAGAATGTAGACTCTTTTTTTTTTTTTTTTTTTTTTTGAGGTAGGGTCTCACTCTAGCTCAGGCTAACCTGGAATTCACTCTGTAGTCTCAGGATGACCTTGAACTCACAGTGATCCTCTTACCTCTGCCTCCCAAGTGCTGGGATAAAGGCATATGCCACCATGCCTGGCTAAATGTAGACTCTTTTGAAGGGGCCTGAGTGCTCAAGGAGTGTCCTGTTCTTCAAAGTCTGTTTTATTGCCCCCTGGATTAACAAATTGGCACCCTACATGGTATTGTGGAGTATAAGAAATGCAGGAAAGAGAAGGTCACTGAGTTTGCAACGTGGTCTTGTGTTTCAGAAATGGCCACGGGTAGTGTGAAGCAGGTTTGCTGGATGCCTGCATGGAGACCTAATGGAGCTGTGAGGATGAACCATGGGTTGCAGTGGGGACCCAGTGCAGATGCCAGGACCATAAGATGGCAGCTAAGGAAAACTGCTGGCCTGATGAAGTTTTCCAGGACTGTGAGTAGCCTATCTGGAGGGGCAGAATTTGAACTCCAGACTCTTGGTTCTGGTTAGAATCATTGGACTTGGAGATTTGTCACTGACTAGAGTTGTTGGACTTGAAGCTACAGAGTTTGATGTCTGCCTTGGTTGTTTTAAATCCTTTATTGGTTGAATATTTATTTGCTATGTCCAATGACATCTTTTGCAGTGTGAATATTTATTCTGTGCCATTATGGGTTTTGGGAGGATTTTTTTGGTATTATGGCTCAGTTAAAAGACCTTGGATTGTAGGGATGTCTGAACATCATTGGGATTGATAAAAACCATGGGGAATTTTAAAGTTGGACTGAAAGTATTGCATTTTAAATCTTGTATGGATATCAGTTTATGGGGGTCAGGGCAGAATGTGGTGGTTTGATTCAGGTGTCTCCCATAAACTTAGGTGTTCTGGATGCTAGGGTTCCCAGCTGATGGCAATTGGAATTTGAAGCCTCCTGCAGGCAGTGTATTGTTGGGGGAGGGCTTATGGATGTTATAGCCAGTTTCCCTATGCTAGTCTTTGGCACACTGTCCTGTTCCTGGTGTCCACCTTATGTTGGACAGGGTGTGATGCCCACCATCTGTTCATGCCATCGTTTTCTCTGCCATTGTGGAACTTCCCCTCAAGTCTGTAAGCCAAAGTAAACCTTTTTTCTTTCCCCAAAAGCTGTTCTTGGTCAGGTGATTTCTGTCAGCAATGTGAGCCTGACTGCAACAGTGACTTTACATTGTTTTCACTGTATGCAAAACTTTCCCAGTTTTCCTGTGCTTCCTTTTTTATTCCCCTTGTATTCTTGTATTTTTTTAAATTTATGTATGTGTGTTCATGAGTGCACGTGCATCCCCATGTATGCACAACATATGTGTGTAAATCAGAGGACAATTTTCAGCTCAGTCACCTGCCTTGTCACCTCATTTGAGGCAGGGTTTCTGGCTCTGGATTCTTGCTCTGAAAGTCTTTGCGGCAGCTCATCAGGAGCTTTCAGGAAATTCTCCTAACTCTGCCCCCCATATTGCTGCCATCAGCATATGGGGATTATTGAAGCCTGCCATGGCTGCCTGGGTTTTCCAGTTTCCAACGTTTACTGTGGAGTCTGGGAACAGGACTCAAGCTGGGGTACTTCGGTTTGAATAGTGAGCACTTCACCCACTGAGCCAACCTCCTGTGGGTTCCTGTGTCCTCCAGGGCCAGCTGCAGACCCTGAAGACACCCAGGGTAGTGAGGAGATAATCACTCCTGGGAGATAGTTGAATAGCTCCCTTAGTTTATTGTTAGGGAAATGGTTTTATAAGGATCTGAGAGTGGGGGGAGGGTCTTAAGGGGATTGGTGGGTTTAAATGCTGCTAATCTAGCCTAAGGAAGTTCTTTCCAGTAAGTAGGCAGGCAGGTGATCTACAGAGGGTCACAGGACTGTGTGAAGCCTGCTGGCTGATAGTTTCCTAGGCAACTGGCCAAAGGTCACAGTGCTAAGGGCAAAGCCTAAATTCAGGTGTGCTGGGATTGGAATTCAGGCTACCAATTAGCTGAACTTTAAAAGAACAATACCATTGAGTCATGCAGATAGTCTCTATGTAACCACATGGGTTCTTAAAGGCAGCGTCAGAGGATAGAATTCATGAGGTAGGAGGGAGAACAAATAGACTCCAGTAGGAGAACTCATCCTCGAGGGTTTTAAATTGAAAGCAGTTACCAGCAATGAGATGTGAATGGCTTCAGAAGTTGAGTGTGACTCTGGTCAATACCAAGCAAATATTTGAGGACCTTTGTCCTAATATTACATGGAAGTGAATTCTGCCAATGGCCTGAATAATCCTGGAAATGTATTCTTCCTAGAGACCAGCCTGGCTGACACTGTGATATTCAGAGACAAGACCCTGAGCCTGCCTGCCTTCTAGCCTAGGGAGCTATGAGCTAGTAAGCAGGTCTTTTAAGTTGTTAAGTTTGGTACTCTGATATAGCAGTTAGCAAACAAGTACTTTGTGGGAAGCCAGCTGACAAGTTGTTGGCATACAAAAATTATCAGGAAAATGTCCAGGACTCCTTGTGGTATGGTGACATCATTGGTTGAAATGTTCTTGAAGGATTGCATGAGAGGTAGCCATCATCATTAATCATGTGTGCTAGGGATATTTTTGCAAGTAAGTAGGACACAATTCCTATTTCATAGAATACACTCTCTAGTCAGAAAAGACAATATGTGATCATTAATGACTTTTGTGCTCTGCTTTTCCAAATGTACATATAATAAGAAGGAGAGACTTCATCATAACTATAATGACTCTTTTAGGAAAATTACCCGGCAAGCACTTAAACAGTAATGCCTCCTATTGTGCCAATTCCCCGAGACCAAATGTGTGACCAAAAGATCAACCTTGCAAAAAGCAACATGAAAAGGTCTTAGGTAAGGCAGATGAGGCAGAGTATAGCAAGTGTGCTATGCAAGTGAAGAGGCATATGAGGCATGAGGGTCTCATTAAGGTCCTCAGTAGCCAGATTGTGTGTGTGTGTGTGTGTGTGTGTGTGTGTGTGTGTGTGTATGCTTGTTAACATGTGTATAGGCATATGTGTGTGTGGCTACACATGCACATGTGTGCACATACAAGTGGAGGACAGAGGTCAACATCAGGAAGTTTTCCTCAATCCCTTTACAGCTTCATCTCTGATATGGGGTAGCTCACCAAGTGCTAGACCAGCTGGCTAGCAAGCTCCAGGGAATCTCCAGTGAGCCCAACACCTCCCCAGTGTTGAGGTTATAGGCATGCACCACCACACTCGGCCTTTTATATAGGAACTTGAGATCTAGTCAAGGTATTCATGCTTGTGTGCAAGCATATTATCCACTATGGCATCTCTCTATCTCTGTAGCTAGATGTTTTCTACTTAGCTTTTTCTTTTATTTTTCTGGAAATAAGAAAGACCATATATTTCCTCCCTTCCTATTATTTCTGATGCCAGTGCAAATCCCAGGGAAAGGTAAGAATGCATTGCCCTTGAGCATTGTCTAAATTTTTACTTATACCCATAAAGATCAGTACTGTATTTTGGCCTTGAGCTAGGCAGATGTGTTTTGTTTGGTGGCAAAAGATAAAGATTTCCTGAAAGGCTTGCTTGATTATTATTATTTTTTTCCTGAGCACTGTGATTTTCTGTCATGTGTGATTCTCAGAGTAATCTTATTAGTATTACTCATTTACTAATTTCGTGAGAGAATATTTGTTCAGGGGAACCCTGTGTATATTTTCAAAATTCAGGTTTGATATTATGAGAACAATAAGCAAGCTGTTAGTTTACACAGAAATAATTTGTAGCCAAACTGTTTCTTTCTTTCTCTCTCTCTCTCTATATATATATAAAATGTAGACTGATATGTTTTGTGTTTGTAACTATATCTACGAATATTAATAAAAATCATCACACACACACACACACACACACACACACATATGTATACATATTACTGTACCTGTCTTTTTTATTACAATGCAAAGAGCAAAGAGACCAGAAGTGTAGTCTCACAGTTACAACTCTGCTCTATTATTTATTAACGCAATAAATAATTACCTGTTGTATAACAACCATTATGATAGCTGTTGAGGACATAAACATGAACATGTGAACATGAGAGAGATACTTCAAGTCTCTTAGTTTGGTTGAGGTACAAACCCCTAGCATAATTTATGGTGGAGAAAAACAAGCAAGAAAGGGTCTTCCATTGAAAAAAGTTGGCAGTTACAAGATGGTATACAAAGAACTACAGCAAACGATTTCAAGGTAGTGACAAAACCTTCTATTACAAAAAAAGGCCTTTCTAAGTTTAGTAGAGGAGGGAGGGACATGATGATGAAAATACATGATAAGCATGTATAAAATTGTCAATAAAAGTTATTTGGGGCTGGAGAGATTGCACAGTGGTTAAAGGCAGTTTGCAAAGCCTGAAGACCAGGGTTTGATTCCCCAGCACCCATGTAAATACAGATGTACAAAGTGGCACATGTGTCTAGAGTTCATTTGAAGCAGCAGCAGGTCCTGGTGTGCTCTTTCTCTCTTTCTGTCTGAATTTCTGTGCATTTCTACCTCTCAAATAAATAGGTAAAAATATTTTTAAAATCTTTCTTTATAACATGCTTTCCTAAGGATAATACAATTATGGGTAATAGGATTGCATTAGCATGAATCTGGCAGGAATTGGGAGTGATAACTGGATTAGAAATTCTATTTTAAAATACTATATTAGGTAAGGCAATGTTATCTGTCCTTAATTAAAAATCCTTTTGTGTGGGCTGGGGAGTTAAGGCACTTGCCTGGAAAGTCTAATGACCTGGGTTCAGCTCCCCAGTACCCATATAAAGCCAGATGCACAAGGTGATGCAGGCATCTGGAATTCATTTGCAGTGGCTGGAGGCCCTGGCATGCCCATTCTCTCTTTCTCTCTCTCTCTCTGACTTTCTCTGCTTACAAATAAGGGAAATCGTTTTAAAAACCTTTTGTGGTCCATAAATGTGAGAAATGGGTATTCAAGCACTGGCATGTGCCCTTAAGTCTTGTTATGATGTGGACATTTTATATGTCTGAGGTCAAAAAGAAAGTGACCAAGAAAAATTTGTAACTGCTCTAACAGGAAAAGGTACATTTCTTAGTGATGTAGAGTCTTGAGTACTATACCTCTTGGATGGAATCTCCCATTCATACAGTTTCTTAGGGACTGAGACTCCCTCTTGCCTATGGGTGTCTTACCACCATGATCACTGGCAAAAGTGACTCTGCTTTGCACCAAGTCTGCAGATGGACAGGGCACACCTGGGTAAGGCTCCTAAAGTCTTGGAAGTGGCACGTAGCACTTGTCCCATCCTATTGGTTAGAACTCTTGAACTAAGGGAAAAGCTGGAAGCTACAGTCCAGCTCTGTAGCTGTGACTTGTATACAGAAGTCTGGAGTTAACTATAAGGTTAGAAAGTGCTCAGAGATTTTGTATCAACTTATTTTTCTCCCCTAGATGGAGTACACATAGGATATTTATTAAGCTGTGTATATATTTCAGTATATTCCACATCAGTGTTTTCTGAATTGGTGTTTTTAAAAATAGTCAAAACTCAGACTTTAAACTGTGGTGTCTACAAAGGAATATATTATTCTCAATATGGCTATCCAATAAAATGTAGAATAGGACAGAATTTTTCATATTTAGCCATAGTATAAGATTAGGTTATCAGATAGCTCTTTTTTATCACTTAATGTATTTGTTTAATTTTGTAGGTGTTACAGATTAGAAAAATATGAACTACATTCTGAGTAAATATTACTTTTTCTTGGTCATTACTATATTTTAAATATTGAGTAAAATACCTGTAATACACTGTAGGTATTCAATACATATACAATTAGAATAAAATGGTTTTCATCAGGTCATAAGATACTTTGAACACAATAGATGCATCCATCCATTAGTCTATCTTTCTGGCTGTATACACACAAGCTCTATGATCATTTTTCTGATTTAGTACACTTAAAAACTTTCAGTGCCTGTACTTTCAATTCCTAGAATCATAAACCAGGAGATTTTTCTCAATATGTTTGCTTTTGGAGATGTTTCCTTCTTTTATTTCTCATAATATTTTAGACAGTTACAAGCCTGTTCCAGGGTGTCTGTGTCCTCCTTAGTGCTAATGTGAGCTCTTCTGCAGAATCTCTATTTCCAAGGTGCATTTCATTCACTGCTGGGCTTCTATACATAGAGCCACTTGCAGATAAATTCTATGTTAATTTCTCAGTTTTCAGGTTCTTGCTGGAGCCATGTACCCACAAGTGACCTGAGTAGTTTTTGGTTTTAGTAGATGGCTGGGAGCCACGGCTTTAGTGAACTTAACATTCTCCTAAAGCATCCACCTCCATCTCCTGCTTTGCCTGTCGGCTCTCTCTTCACTTTTGGCATCATTCCTTGCTTAACTATGTATTAAAAACATCTTACAAATATATTCTCCAAGCATTTATGTGGGTTTGGAGCAGACACTGGGATTTCCCACTGTGGAAGACACTGTGATGCATGGCCCAGAAACCCCCGCACTGAAGGATTTGTTGATCCAGCTGCTGGCAATGCTGTCTGCTGATAGGACTCAGCTGTCAACCCTTCAGAGATTGCTCAGCTGCAGAGATCCTCCTCACCCAAGGTCATGTCCCTTTATTTCCCTGGGGGGTCTACATCCAGTGAATGATTAATGTGTAAGTATAAAGGCCCTGCCATCTTGGTCCATCTGGGACAGTTGTGAAGAGACATTTTAAGTATTACTGTGAGTTTGGTCAAGGCAGCCTGCTGAACTTACATCCTGGCCCAGCCCTTCCCTTTACCAATCCCTGATTCCTACCCTGTCATCTGCAGGTACTGATTCCAAGGACACCCCTGGGAAACTGGTCTGCTGACTTATACTTCACCAGCCATTTCTCCTATTTTAAGATGTTATCACTTATGTGACAAATGTATTGATGTAAGAGATCACTTATCCTCTTATTTCCACTTAGATTATTAGAATTACAATTATATTTTAAGCTATTTAACATTTGATATTTTTTGATCATTTGACTTTTCTTTCCCAACTTTATGACACTGTGAAGTTTGGCATGTACATCTCTATAGCTTGGAGATATACATGGAACACAGGACCACTATTCAGAATCGTTTTCAGTCACTGGAAATCTATGCTTACCACTCACATTTTATCACCTTATCTCAAAGAGCATCATGAGAGGCTTTACCAAAATAAATGAACTCATGAAGCTGAGGTTCTCTGTATCTACTGAACTCCCCTCATTTGATAACTTAGTCAAACAATAAAAATCAGCCCCAGTGGTTTAGACCTGTAATCCAAGATATTCAGGAGACTGAGACAGGGTATTACAAATGAAAGACCAGCTTGAGCTAGAGTGAGTTCAAGTTCTGTCTGTAAAGCTTAGTGAGAACTATCTCACAATGTGAAAAGATAACTGAGAATGTAGCTCAGTAGTGGACAACCTGTCTAGTATGTACATGGGCTTAGATTCAATGCCAAGTACTACCAAAAATTATATATACATATAATATGTATGCATATATGTGCATATACATATGCATAGGTACATATATGTGAACTTGGCATGTGTTATTCCCAGTGAACAAATATGTATCTTCGAAATGGTTACCTCATTCTTTCCTAAATGCTTACAAATGCTACATATTTTAGCTATTATAATGATTATTATGCATGTATGGTCACATGTGCTTAAGTCCATAGGCCAACTTTGGGTATTATTCCTCAGGCACTGTTCACCTTTTTTTTGTGGTGGGGACTTTTCTTTTGACTAGAAAAGAATAATAATTTATTGAGTACACTGCATGTCACAGTTATGTTCTTGTTGCTGGGAGAAAACACTCAATCAGAAGTAGCTTATGGGAAGAAAGGGTTTATTTCATGCTTACAGTCTTGAGGAGAAGGTTCATCAAGGCAGAGCTCACATCTTCATACAACTGCAAGGAGAAGGGAGGGGGAGAGGGAGGGAGGAAGAGAGAGAGAAAGAGAAGCAAGTTAACTCCGAATGCCCAGTAGGCTAGACTAACCAGCCCTCAAGTCTGCAACACTGCAGTTCCAGCAGTGCACCACCCCCAAAGTTCTTCCAGCTGGGGAAGTAGTAGGAAGCTTAATCACAAACACTGTAGGTGATGGAGGGAATTTTGCATTTAAACGACCATTCTGCAAGAAGATAGAAGACTGGGAAGTAACTCCAGTATCACCTCCAAATGAGAAGGGGTGCTTATCTGGTCTGGTGCTCATTTATTAGGCTGGACTTGAGGCAAAGGAACTCCAGCACTGTGATCACAAACATGCATCCCCATGGACGGCTTTTTTATTTAGGTTCTGGGAATTAGGTTTGTGTCCTCCTAAGAAGACAAGCACTTTCCTGACTAAGCTATCATCCCAACCTCTGTTATTATTATGATTACAATTTTTTAATTAATAGTAATCATAATAATGATAAATAAAAATGTAAAAAAGTTGAAGATTCACTGTCCTATCCTGAAAAGATGTATACCAGTATAATGATTAATAGTTTATTGTTCATTCAATTTTATATGAACTTTAAAAATCTGTGCTGAGGGCTGGAGAGATGGCTTAGTGGTTAAGTGCTTGCCTGTGAAGCCTAAGGACTCCAGTTCAAGGCTTGATTCCCTAGGACCCACGTTAGCCAGATGCACAAGGGGGCACATGCATCTGGAGTTCGTTTGTAGTGCCTGGAGGCCCTGGCATGCCCATTCTCTCTCTTTATCTGCCTCTTTCTCTCTCTGTTGCTCTCAACTAACTAAATAAAAATGAACAAAAAAAATTAACAAAAAATCTGTGCTGACAAGGACTTTTATACCTTAGGTAAAGCTTAAGTGTATAGATTGAATTTACAAAATAAACAAATTATACAATGACTAAAGTACTTAAATAGTTAAACAGTTCATATGTGAAAATGTCTTTATAGTGATTTTATAAAATACTCATTCTTGCTCTAATGTTTAAAAAGTAAGAATGACATGTTCTAGTTATTTCTTTCACTAACAAAGAGTATCTTTCTAAAGACAATAGCTGATCTTGTTTTCAAGGCTGAAGCACTAGCAAAATTCTACTTCAACATGAGACCTATCTGACATATTATCACTATTGATAATGCTTGCCTTCAGTGATTTTGTTTTGTTTTGTTTTGTTTTTCAAGGTAGGGTCTCACTCTAGCCCAGACTGACCTGGAATTCACTATGGAGTCTCAGGGTAGCCTTGAACTCACAGAAATCCTCCTATCTCTGCCTCCTGAGTGCTAGGATTAAAGGCGTGTGCCACCATGCCCAGCTCAGCCTTCAGTGTTTTTGATAGTTCAGTAAAAGCTGAAGAAAGCAATAGAATTAACAAACATCCAGATCATTATTTCTAGATGGCTTACCTATAAACTCAGTGAATGCAAACTATGCAAAACATTTTAAAAATGCAGTGAAGTGGGGGTAGGGAGTTAGTTCAGTTTGTTAAGTGTTTACCTGACAAGTATGAGGTCCCAAGTTTGATTCCCAAAGCCCATGTAAAAGAAACTGTGTATGGTGGCACACAGTTGTAATTTCAGCCCTGTGGATTCCTGGGCATCCCTGACCAGTTAGTCTATCTTAGTTGGTGAGCTCCCAGGCCAATGAAAGACCCTGTTTAAGGAAAACAAAACACATATGGACTGGAGAAAAAGATACTTGAACTTGTCTTCTGGTCTGTGTGTGCATGTGTGGGACACACACACACACATGCAAATTTAGTGACATAGTTGGTCATGATAGAAGCATAAAAATAATATTTTAGCTGGTTTCCAACTTACACTGATTCAACTTAATGATCTGTTGATTTCAAAATGGTTTCAGTGGAAAAAGAATTTCATATTCAGTAAAACCTGTAGTTTGCATTTTGAATTTTGATCTTTTTCCACTCTAGCAATCATGCTGTCACTCCCAGTCAGTCATGTAATCACAACTATTACAAACTGATAACTGTGGTGTACTGTTACATGCTGACTGCTAGGTTGTGTGTATTCAATGTATTTACAGTTTATGATGGTTTATTGGTATACAACCATATTTTAAATGGAACAACAGTTGGGTTGACTTTAAGCTCAGTAGCCAGTTTTTTTAATTCGTACATTTATTTTGTGTGTGTATGGGCAAAGTATGTGTAGTGTGTGGTATGAAGAGTATGCATGTATTGTACAGATAAGAATACCCAGTGCATGTGGAGACCAGAGAAAAATGTGTCTTCCTCTGTTACTCTATTTCTGTTGTTCATCCATGTATTTCCTTGAAAGGGACTCTTTCCCTAACCTGAAGCCTGTCTTTTGGTAGGTAAGCCTTAGCAATTCTTTGGTCTCTGCTCCTCACCTCCCACTCGGGACTGGAGTTACAGGCATGCATGGCCACATTCTGCCTTTGTTAAGTCCCTTCCCTAGTAGGAAAAATTCATGAAAATCATTAATTTACAATTCCCCAAAGAATAAATGTACATAGCAATTAATGTCAAATTGAAATAATAAGTATATTTAACAACAGATTACATCTTATAGAATAAAGCAGAACAAAAATTTGACAGTCACAAATGACAATATTCAAGCCATTGTTTTGGCACGTGGGAGGCAAAGGTAGAAGAATCGATGTGAGTTCAAGGCCAGCCTGGAACTACAGAGTGAGTTCCAAGTCCAGTTCCAAGCTGTGGTAAAGTGAAACTCCCACCCTGAAACAAACAAAAACAGACAATATTCTATGCTAAAGAAGGTACACTAGAAAATTAGCATAACACATGTATTACCAATGTTTTAAAAATATTTTATGTATTTATTTTCAAGCAGAGTGAGAGAGAGAGAATGGGCACACCAGTGCCTCAAACCACTGAAAGGGAACTCCAGATGCATGCACCACTGCACATTTGGCATTACATAGGTACAGGGGAATCAAACCTGGGTCATTAAGATTTGCAGGCAAGTGCCTTAGCTTCTGAGCCATCTCTCCAGCCCTGTCATTTTTTAAAGCACCTTTGCAGACTCTTAATTGATAAATAATTATGTAAAGCCTTTTGTAACAGCACTGTTCAGCTAAAAAAGAGTAAAAAAAAAAACAACTGAATAACTAATAATAGAATAGAAAGACAAAAAAGATGTATTTACTAATCTAGGTAATGAAATATTGATCTAGCATTGAAAGATCTTTAATGTGAAAACAGCATTATATGAAAAACTGATTTAAAGTAGAATGAGCTTACACATTAAAATCATTTATTGAATGTTAAGAGCTCTTACTCTTTTCTTGGCATTATATTAAATTCATGACCTAATCTCTACATTGTTATTTATCTTTATAGAAGAAAACATTATCAAAATTACCATTGACTATTCTCTAATGAAATTATATTTTTATTTTATTGCCTTAGATGTCTATATTTTCCTTTTCCCCACACACATTAAAAGCAATAAATGAAAGCTCTGAAATCTTACTTTCCCCAGTGTTCTCACTGGGGTTCTTCTAAAAGATTAGGCTGCCTTGTGGGCCCTCAGTAAAGAAGGCTACCTGGGCAACATACATCTCCCAGTTTATTACTAGTTAATGGGGTGTAGGAGTTGTGAGTAGTTAAAAACAAACATCAGGGAGGTGTATGTTTTTAGATGCTAAAGGGTAAGGGTCACACAAGGAGAGTGCTTTACAGAGCCTGTGCAGCTTCCTGCTGAGATTCTGCAAAGCGGCTCTATGTTTGAGCTCCCCAAGAGCCTGGCTGCTTAGCAACTACCACATAAAGTCATCTTGCTCTCCTTAAAAAAATTCCAGGCTATGCATGACTTAATGAAGATGTTCTAGTTCACTGAAGCTTGGAGAGCAGTTACTTGTAGCTGTCTTTGGCATTTGCACCATGCACATCAGAAAATAAAATGAAGACTCAGTGCATACAGTGTGTCTTCATCTGCAGTGTGTGGCAAGGAGTGCGATGAAAGGCACAGCTGTCCTCCCAGGGCCTTATTTCTTCTCTTCTGCACACAGAAGCTCTCTGAGAAAGTACATGCAATCCAGAAGAGCACTTCTGGACTTGGTGGGGCTGAGACAATCTTTCATTGTCACAGCTAAAAGTAGACTAAGGATGAAAAGAAGCCAAAGGAGGACACAATTAGACATTTGGGTTTATTAGAAGACCCTTCTACTTCAAGATCAGTTTTCTGTCTGCCTCAAGAGTGAATACCTAAAAAAGTTTTAAAAGCAAGTGCAATTTTTTTTCTTTTACTGCCACCATCCAATCCTATTGCAAATGGCCTCCATGCCTTCACCTCTGCCCTCTGTGTGCATACCTACCTGTGTTGTGTTTTGAAGCTCTTTAGTGGGGTTCCTACGTGACCTGATTAGCTCCTTTTATTCTTTTGACCATTGCATTTCCTTCATCGCCACTTTAATCTCCCAAGGCTTCTTTGCCTGCCGATGCCACTCCTGTTTTGAATGGCAAGTGTGCTGGCCATGATGTCATCTTCTCATGCTCTGCCTGATGCAATAAGGTGCTTGGATACAACAGAGAGGACAAATAGGGCTGAAGGGAAGAAGAAATGGCTTTTGTAATAAATGATTTCTTTCTTTCCCCATGTGAAATGTGTAAAGCAAAACATTAGTGAATCAGGGTGTCATAACTAGCATCTATTACCTCAGCACTTGGAAAGCTGAGGTAAGAGGATTATGATGAATGAGTTCAAGACTAACCTGGGATGCAGAGTGAGAAACTATCTAAAGTACCAACCAACCAAACAAATGACCACTAGTGAATTATATGCCTGTCATTTTGTGTGTGTGTGTGTGTGTGTGTGTGTGTGTGTGTGTGGCATGTGCATATGTGGGGTGTGTATGCATGTATATCTGCATGTTCTCAGGTGATCATGCATGTGTGTGCATATGTCAATGTTGGGATCTTCAGTAATTTTCCACTCTGTTTATTTCTACCTTATTTTTTTGAGGAGGGTCTCTCACTGAACTTGGAACTCACCAATTAAGCTAGTATAACTTGCCTGTAAATCCTAGAGATAACCAGTCTTCCTCCCCAGCACTGGGACTACAGGCTTGCACTACCATGCTCACATTTTGTAAGTATATTGAGGACCTGAACTCAAGGCCTTGTGCTCATAGGACAGACATTTTACCCACTGAGCCATCTCCTCAACTCTGCTTGCACTCTTTATATGTCAAATGTAATTCATTTTTAACAAGTGACTATTTATCATTTGTAAAAGCACTCATCAATACAAGAACTTGAACGAGTTTTCTTATTCTTTCTTCAGATGGTAACTGGAAATGTGTCCATTTATCTGGAACTTCTACTTATACAGGATTGGGTAGGAATATAGTATTTGAAATTCACCATAAGGTAAAATGTGTGACACCCTTAAGAGACATTCAACCTTGAGTCATTAATTTTCAACAAAATCTTGGTAAATTTTTCTTCAGTATTTTCCAGGATTAATCAGTAGTGGCTGTAGACTTGCACATACCTTGGAAATTGGGTTTGGTTAGTCTCTTAGAAAGAATTAGAGAAGCTGGTGATCCACTGGTGAGCAAAGTTTGAGATAAATTATAGTTGAAGTAAATCACATCCATTCTAATCAACTGGCACTGATCATAGTTGGCCTAAGGCCATAAATGCTATTACATAATTAGTCTGAAAATGCATGTCTTTTGAAGGTAGGACTCTACAGGATATATTTTATGCACAAGACAGTATGTTCTATAATTGTATTGTTTACCCTCTTACTGAGATAAGTATAGCTTATTGAGTAAGAGCTAAAAGTAAGAGAGAGAATGAAAAAGGAAAGATTGAGTTCAAAATAAGGACATTTATGTACTAGTTCTTAATTTAGAATTTTTTGTGCTTTAAGATTAAGAAGGAGAAAATAAGAGAAACAATCTTCCGGAAGTCACAGAAAAATAATATAACACATGTAAGATGGATAGCATGATGTCTGACATTTAGTGTCTGGTACTTACAGTGTTGGCTAGCACTTACAATTATTCTATTGGAATTGTAATAAATGGATTTTTAGTGCTACCTAAAGTCACACAGCAGCAAAGATTCAAACTAGGAATCCCATAATACAAACCTTAACCATAAGTCCTATAGGAAATCTAAATGCTGCATTTGATAATGGCTGACCTTAGAACTTCATTTCAAAAATTGTTTTATAATAAATGTGAGGGCTAGAGAGATGAGTCAGTAGATAAGGTACTTGCCTGAAAAGCCTAACAATCTTTGTTTGATTCCCCAGTCCCCATGTAAAGCTGGATGTACAAAATGGCACAGCCTGAAGTTTCTCTCTCTCTCTCCCTCCTTGCAAGTAAATAAATAAAATACTTTAAAAAATAAAATGAAATTAGAGAATAAAAACAAGAATAATTTTTAAAAATCTCAATTGATGAGCTCATTTTTGTTCAATAATTTTAAAGGTTTAGTGTCTAACATATGGTGCTAATAATAAGGAAATATCAGCTATCCTTCACAAATGAGAGATTGTAGAAACAATTTCTTGGCCAAAAACAAAATAGCCTTCATAATTTCCAATGTACCCAGTTGCCTATACAAAAGCTGTTTTCAGTCTTGCTAGAGTAGGGTGATGAATCAAACCAAGATGAAATACTCTCACTACGTAAAGAAAACTTGAAGACTTATTTATCCAATCCTGTTTATAAGTCAGCTCCACTCACAGAAGTATTGTCCTGAGGTTTATACTTCTATAAACTTCAATTTGAACAAGTATAGAATTATTTAAACAAAAGCAGTGAAACCTCAGAAGAAAGGGATTTGGCAAAGACCCCAGAAAACAGAGAAAATCTCTGGTTTCTATCTTTATAAGAAATCTCATTTGAGGATAGAGTCAGCACTAAAGACTTTTATTTCTTCATCCCAAAAGTGGTGCTTCTGATGTAATTGGGTGCTTGGATAAGAATGTCAAAGGTATCTTCATGAGGGCCAGACATTCTTCAATTAGATGGGATGGTTCAGAAAATCCAGGTGGGAAGTAATTTGAAGACTTTCCATGGGTTTATTGCATCAGGGTAAGGAATAGGAGTTGCTTCTCTTGAATTTGTCCCACAGGTCAATTTCTAATATGGAGTGCTGTGATACAGAGAAGAATCCTGGGATGGCTGCTCCAATTTCAGGTGGGAGAGAGGGTATGCCCAAGAGAATGTAAGTGTCCTTTCTACTGAACTCTGCTTCCAAATGTGGATGACCTCATTCTATCCAAAGAGGCACACTGAACTTGCAAATGAGGCTGGTTCAGCAAGATGACCAGAGTTGTGATGAGGAGCGTAAATTCTGTTACCTACCTGGAGAAAGAGGTGGTTCCAGGGTGGAGAGATAAACCTGGAATTTGAACTCAATTAAACATAATCCTGACTTGGTGATTTGATAACCCAAAGATCTCCAAGTCTTTCAAGGACTGGTCCTATTTGTTAACTATATTGCCAAAATCTTCAAATTACTCTTTCTTTCTTAAAGCTCAAATCTGCTTCAGTTAATTTAGGCCTATTGTATGTCTCCTTCTTCCAAGGCATTGGAATTAGTTGTATAAACTACATGTATGAGCTCTTTTGTCAGTTGTAATACTCTGGCTTTTCAAAGGAGTGAGGAGCCTTCCCTTGGCATTGTCTTACTCTCCATGGGTGTCTAGATACTCTGGAACCTGGCTTAGTTTATTAGCTGCTGGGTTACTTTTCTTTTCAACTTTCTCATTTCTACCTGTGAGATATGTTTGTCATCCCCTTATTATAGTTAAGTCATTTTAATTTCTTTTAGTATTTTTGATGCCCGTAGTGCATTCCTCTTATAGACAGTTTTGGTAAAATCTTTAAGTGATTGCTTTTATCTTCTTTCTCAGATTTAATATATGTTTGGTAACTTTCTTCTTCAAGAGATTTTAAGGAAAGTTTTCACCAAGAATTACAAATGAGTTTTTATGAATCTTTTGTTAAGTGATCTCTTTAGTGGTGTCTTTAACTCTCCTTTAGTTCAATTCCCGGTGCCCATTATCTAAGCTCTGTTTTGTCACCTGTAGTGAGTGGGCCTTTCTCTAACTTCATGTGTTGGAATCTTGGTCCTCAATGCAACAGTATTTGGAAGATGGAGCATAAAAAGAAGCATTCTACCCTCTTGCATAGATGAGTAATGTTATCACAGCAGTGGATTTGTTTTCATTACAGTGAATTTGGTTCTTTTCCTGCTTTCTTAGCATGTAATGCCCTGTGTTATATCCTGATGTAGTAAGAAGGACCTTATCAAATGTAAGCCCCTTGACCTCAACTTCTCAGCCTCTAAAACTATAAGAAATCTTTGTTCTTTACAAATTAATGTACCTGAAGACATTCTGTTATAGCAGCACAAAATGGATGAAAGCAGCAAGCATTCAGCTTGCTCTCATACTTTATTATGAAGAATATCTTCTACACCTGTTCTAGAAGGTTCAACTGATTGTATATTTTACTCATTCTCTTTTCTTGTGCTCATGCTTCTTGTGAAAGTAGTTTAATGCTTTTTTAAGCTTGAGGATTTCCATACATATTCTTTAGTTGCTGTTCCTTCTTCTAAAACAACTAAAGTTGCTCGAGTTTCAGTCACATGAGATTGGATGGATTCTGATGTAGCTTTTGGTCCATGATGTCCTTGTGACATAAACTTTCATATTCCTCTGTGCAGTTATATTTCTTACCTTTCAATTATGTGCCTATTTTAACACCAAAGAATAGGACCTGGTCAGTTTTCTTTTTGCTTTGAGGCTCAGCACTCTAATAGGTTGATCTCAACGGTGACCTCTGCCAAAGATGACTCTTATAATTTGTGGTAGCTTGAATATGAAATCCCTTTTATAACCTCATGCATTTGTGATTAATTCTCACACTCACTTCCCATTTGGTGGCAATTTAGGAGGTGGTGCCTTACAGGAGGAAGTGTGTGTTGCAAGGGGTGGGGTTTTGGGTGTTAAAGACCAGCTCCCCAGTGCTAGCTCACTCTGATTGCCACCTTTTTACTGCTGTGCCAAGACATGATGCCTAGATTCTGGTCTGCCATGCCATGACAAAACTTCCCCTTGAGAATGTAAGCCAAAATAAATCTGATCCTTATGTTTCTTCCTCATTAAAGCCAGATTGTTTTCTGCCCCACATTACTTGAAATATAGTGCCCACTCAGCATAGTTTAAGACCAAATTCATTATCGCACTTGGAGATCTTGATGTCTAGGGAGCTCTTCTAGTCTCATGACTATGCTTTATCTTGTATTATATCCAAACAACTCTCATTCTTCCCACTATATGCAATCCCAGCAGGGACACTTCAGGACTCATGTTAAGCACTGAACATGGAGCCACAAACCCTAAAGAAAGTTTTTCATTGCTGATGCAAATAACAGAAAATCATTTCCAAGAGTCTGTTCTTTGAAGAAAGTATGGTTAATGCAAGTAGAAGGAAGGCAGACAGAAAACAATTCTATGGGACTTTTACCAAGTCTCATTACTTTTTTCTAAATATCACAGTGAACTATGTTCTCTGAACAAACAAAAAACAAACCTAAAAGAAACACAGTACACTGCACCCTTGCTGTTTCTCCTGAGTCACAGTGGTTTCCAATCTGCGGGTGAAGGACTCCTGCTGGGGAATAGAGTGTGGGAAAGAAAATTATTCCCAAGTCCTCAGTGAATAGTATGCTTACCAAGTAAGGCTGTCTACTCTTCAGACTAAACATCAGGGAGGCCTCCATGTGTGCATTGCTAGTTTTCAATAGGCAAATGATGGTACTGTTATGATGAAGAGAATTAAAATTCCTAAAAAACTCTTTAGTAATTGCTAGTGAAAGTTTATTAGTATCTTTCTTCTCAACTGCTCAATGTTGATAGTGTGAGCTCTTGAGTGTCCTTGAAGTTATTTGAAACTAGAGACCACCCTTTTATAAAGTTTGAGTGCTTATTGTACATGCAAGAAATGGGAAAACGAATTCTGATCTGCAGCTAATGTGACTTTTAGAACTTTGTTTTCTTAGCTTTAGTTCAGTTTGGTACCATTTTTTTTTTCCTTTTCGGGGTAGTTCCCTGAGATAGCTTTAGGGTAGGGCGAGGATCCAAGGGTTTGCTGATCTTTCAGCCAGCGTGGAGAAGCTCCAGGATTCCACTACAGGACATATGGCAACTTGTGCAGAGTGCAGACAAAGCAGGATATTACTTTCTGATTTAGTTACATGTAAGAATTTCCCAAAGGGTTCTCATGTTGCTTTTTCTAAATAATCTGCATGGCAAAGTGGCCCCAGACCTACCCTTTTTGCCTATTAGTATGGTGGGTATTTCCAAAAAAGTAGCTCATAAAAAAGAAAGTGAAAATTCTGGAAGAAGCAATAATGAAGACATGTACTTATGAAAGGTATTTGAACTTGGCTTCAAATGGAAAGGTGTAAATTTATGAACTCAGGCCTCTTTGCTGATGAAAGAGGAAAATTTTTAATCCATGGCAGTGAGAAGTAGATTGCATTTAGGTCTTAAATGCATTGTTAAAATGTTTGTTATCAGTCTTTCCCATTTTGCTGGAGTTGGACTAATAAATAATCTGTCCCAGATTTATGATGGTTAAATGTATAATTCTTTGACTTTAGAATCCTACAAAAGAATTCACTAGAAATTATACTTTGAAATTATAATTTTATCCTTCTCTCAGGCTGGTTATGTGTGGCAGGCTGCTCTCTTATGATGCTGATCAGCAGTAGCGAGTTGCATCTCACAGACATCTGCTCAGTCACCAGGGGAACAACCACTGCTCTGCCATGTACTGTGTGCCAGCATTCTTTTGGACACAAGTATTCAATACATTCAATACAGTCGATTATTATAACATAAGCTTTATGTTAGATGACCTTGCCCAAACGTAGGATAATGTAAGTGTTCTGAACATATTTAAGGTAGGCTAGTCTAGAATTTCATTTTTGGTAAACAAAACATATTTAAAACATGTGGAGTTGTGTGTGTGTGTGTGTTATTCAACCATGGAAGGTAATGAAAGCCTGTGCCAATGTGAATGAATATATAAGATATTATTCTAAGTGAAATAAAACAAATACTATATGATCTGATTCATCAGTAAAATTTAAATATAGCAAACTCATAGGATCAAAGAAAGAAATGATGGTTGCTAGGTGTTTAGGGTAGGGAATTAGGGGATGCTGAGAACTTTTAGTTTGTAGTTGAAGAGCAAATTCTGAGAATCTAATGTACAACATGGGTGGCAGTGGATGTGTTTATCAGTTTGAATGTGACAATAATTGCTCAAGGTATATCAAATCATTTTATCATATACATTGAATATATACCATGTTATCATGTCAATTAAATGTTTTAAAAGTTTACAAAAAAGACTAGTGAGATGTCTTAGTGGTTAAGGCACTTGGCTGTGAAGCCTAAGGACCCATGGTTAACTCTCCAGATCCCATGTAAGTCAGACACACATGGTAATGCATGTGCAAGGTCGCTCATGCACACAAAGTGGCACATACATCTGGAGTTCAATTACAGTGGCTGGAGTCCCCAGCACACCAGTTCTCTCTTTCTCTCTCTCATACACAGTCATACAAAAGGTCAGTCTGTCAGGCTTGCCTCAAAAAAAAAAAAAAAAAAAAAAACCTTTTAAAAGGTCTGATGTAGGGCTGGGGAGAAGGCTTAGTGGTTAAGGCACTTACCTGTGAAACCAAAGGACCCATGTTTGTTTCCCAAGAGCCACATAAGCCAGATGTACAAGGGGCACATGCATCTGGAGTTCATTTGCAGTGTATAGATGCCCTGGGATACTCATTCTCTTTCTGTCTCTCTTTCTTCTCTCTCTCTCTCTCTTTCTCTCTCTTTGCAAATAAATACAATTTAGAGTCTGTTTTATTGATTACTCATCTGAAGTAAAAGGTAAGGCCCTATTGCTGAAGGTACCACACACTGCCAGTGCTGAACATTTAGAGATCTGGCTGAATCTGAAAGGAAGCCAGTTCCCAGATGGTTGTCTCACATGACACCCTGACAGGAGATGAACCACCTCTCACCAGGCAGCCAGAGCCCAGGGGAAACCACAGAGGATCTGATGAGATAAGCAAGGGTGCTACCTCCATGGCAAGCCTGATAACCTGGGCCAGAGTGGTGTAGACAAACACTGAGTATCCTCAAAATGCACCAAAGCAGAAATCCAGAAGTGGCTGAGAAGTCAACACTAAAGTAGAATTGAAGCACACCCACAGAGGCTCAGGGAAGTTTGCTGAATAGGGGCAAAAACAATGGTACAGCCACAGGGTGGGAAAGAATATCCAGAGACATAGCCCTCCCCACAGTGCCAGACTGCTCCTCTAGAGCTCAACTCAAAACTGACAGCTCCATGGTGAATACCAGCAATCCCACTAAGGATAGCCTCAGTGGACTGGAGGCAGGGAGGAGGGAAATGATGGTACCAACATGTAATGTGTCCATACAAACTTTCTACTTAATAAAAATAAATCTAATATTATTATATTGCCTCTAAGATACATTTATGTTTCTCTCTTTTCCCAAATTAAGCTCACAGCTCCTTGTCTCCTCACCAGTACCTCATGCAACTCAGGCTGCAACCATCTTATGGTTTCCATTTTTCAGTGAACTTTCTTGGCTGACATCCAAGGCTTTTTTTTTTTTTAATTTAATTTATTAGTTTTCTTTTCAGTAAATAAAGGCAGTTTGGTACCATTGTTTAGGCTTATCTGTGATCTACCCCCTCCCATTGGACCCACCTCAGCACTGAAACATCCAAGGATTTAATTATGTAGTTATGTCTATAATATTCTTCTCCATGTGACAATGTTCATATTCTTGAAAGGCTACTCAATAGAGACTGTTCTGTGAAGCCATCTGTGATTTTTTAATTTAATATATTGTTTTAATTTATTAGAGAGAGACAGAGAGAGAATGAATGAGAATATGGGCATGTCAGGGCCTCTAGCCACTGCAAACAAACTCCAGATGCATGTTCCATCTTGTGCATCTGGGTTGTGTGGGTTCTGGGGAACTGAACCTGGGTCCTTAGGCTTTGCTGGCAAATGTCTTAACCTCTAAGCCTTCTTTCCAATCCCTCTGATTCTTCATATAGTAAATATTCAACAAATTATAGATGCTATTTTGAAGCAAGTGGTCCCTTCTGCTTCTGAATGCCAATAACACTTTGTTTATAATTGTCAGAGTACCTAAGTATGGTTGCTATTGTTTGCATATTTTTAACCTTCACTTGCCTGTTTTGTGCATGTGGTAACCAGGAGAGTACCTGGCAGAACATTTCTTAAATGAATAAGATCCACACTCAGATGCCTGGAAGTGCCAGAGGAAGTCACAGAGATGAATGAATGATAACAAGACTAAGAAGGGATGCTGAAGAATACGGCCCCTGCTGTCTGGGGATAGTCAGTGCCCCTCTCCCCTGGTAACTGCCAAGGGGCAGGAAGATTTAGATTTAAGAAATGAGGCTACAAGTCTGAATTTTTGTTTGTATCCTGAATTTTTAAATCTTGGAAACCAATAAGAACTTTTATGGGCATTGTGTGGGCCAAAAGAAGTGTGTTTGACAACTGCCAGTTGTCATCTCACTAGAGCCCAGAAGGGGTATATGCATGTTGACTGGATCCAGACGACATCTTGCTTTGCTTGGAGCCAGGATGGCCTTTATAGGGTGTCCCCTTCCTGACACCTGGAATGGAGGGGTGCTCTTTTTTATATTTTTTATTTTTGAGAGAGAAAGAGATACAGAGAGAGAGAGAGAGAGAGAGAGAGAGAGAGAGAGAGAAGGGGAGAGAGAGAAAAGAGAGAGAATGGGCACAACAGGGTTTCCAGCCATTGTATATGAACTCCAGCTGCATGAACCACCTTGTGCATCTGGTTTATGTGGGTCCTAAAGAATCAAACCTGGGTCCTTTGGCTTTGCAGGCAGGTGCCTTAACCACTAAGCCATCGCTCCAGTCAAAGGGGTTTTCTTTCTATGCCACAGAAGATACTGAAGTCTTCAATATGTATCTGGAGTCTCAGGGGTATTCAAAGTGTTGACAGGCTCCCCTGCCCAGAATTTTGTTTGTGTTAGAGACTCGATGTCACTGCTGTTCAAAACTGCACTAGCCACCCCTATAGCACCTATGTCTGTTCTGAAGGTCTACACAATGCCATCCTTGGAAAGGGCATCAGGAAAACCATAGATGATGCTCTGAGGGGAGCTAAGATGATGTCCAAAGTATCGCAATCCTTAAGAGGATGTTTATCAACTCTAGGAATGGATACTTCTGGAATCAGAGTATAGATCAGATTAACTCAAATTTTATAAAATCACCTACCTTGTATATAAATTTTAAAACTACATTTAAAAAAAATGAGGACAGGAGAAGTAAGGGGACCACTTAAGTTTCTAAGAAAGTGAACATCACCAAGCTGGCCCTGAGCCCTGAAGTTATTAGCTCACTTTCAGAGTACCACCTTGTTTCTTTGAATCTTCCAAATACATGATCAGTAATTGTACTAAGTGGCTCTTGTTGCACTCAAACAAGCATGGACCAGGTGATGACCTGATCCTCTAGGGAGCATATCTGGTGAGAATATTCACCTATAACAAAACCAGGTAAAATCTAAATTCTCTTAATTTTATGATATGCAATAATTAAGAATAAATATGCAAACATGTGCATCCTTTCCTAGGTAGAAATTCCATGGCCTGTTATGCTGTGACAGGCCATTAGCTAGGGTAATTAAACAGGGCTTTCTGTCAGTCATGTCACAGTGGGAATGAGGCAGTAGTGGCTGGGGGTGGGGCTGGAATAAGAAGCCCTTAGAAGTATTCATGCCAGGAAGTATGTATGTCCCCAGTACTAATGAGAAAAGGTCCCTGGCTTAACCCACAGTAGGCAAATCTTGTTAATGCTGACAAGTAATGAGTCCTCCTTCCATCTTAAATAAGATTCATTATTTAACACAAAGTGCAAGAGGGCAAGTTAGCATTGGTGGAAATAAATATATCTGAGTGCTGTCAGCAACACTGATGATGTCAGCATTGTCAGCTTCACTTGTGCATTGCAAGGTTCCAGGTGCTCCCACCTGGCTGCTTGGTGAGTGCCAGCGAAGATGCGAAGATGGCTCAGCTCAGCTCAGCTCAAAGCAGAGACGATAGTGATTGTCCTTCAGAATGGTGATCTCTAGAACATTACATAAAGGAAAATGTCCAGTTCCTGGCTCAGGGCAGGCATCCAGATGAGAAGCAATGATGGGGTCTAAAGAGGCAGTGGGTCAAGAACTGGGAAGAGGTTGGATTTGAAGGAGGTTTTTGCCACTTAACTAATGAATGTGGCCACTCTTCTAATTTCCCTTTATTCATTTATAACAGGAATAGAGTAGCAACCCCTTATGATCTACCTTTAAGGACTATGGAATAAACTTTAACAATAAACCATGGGAATGAACTATAAGAATGAACTTTGGGAAAGAACTCTGGGCATATATCTTATGGACCTTACTAATAAATTTCTGAGAATATTGCTGTGAGATGCTTTTCCTAAGTTTCTGACTTATATCTTGCCCTGAAGCTAATCTTACAACCATGTAATGTGATTAGGTTTCCTCTGCCTTGGTGTATCTTTGGCCTGAAGAGGACAGATGACAAATACTTATAAGGAATGTTTAGACATGCTGACTGATCTTTTTAAAAATTTTTTTTATTAATTAGTTTTGTATTCAGCAAATACAGTCAGTTTGGTACCATTATTAGGCTCATCAGTGACCTGACCCCTCCCCTTGGCCCCTCCTTGTTGAGGTATATGGGTCATGCATTGTGGAGTTGGCCCACAGTTATGGGTAAGATAAATGTCTCTGCATATCATGACCCAACATGTGGCTCTGACATTCTTTCCATCCCCTCTTCTGCAAAATTTCCCTGAGCCATGTTGGGTTCATTTTTGGTCTGCTTCAGTGATGAGGTGTTGGGGGCCTCTGGGTCTCTGGCTCTCTGATTTGGTAGGTGCTGATTTTTCTCTGTGTTTATCTCCTTCCCCCTTATGCTGATATCTGGTTCACCAGGTAAACAGCACCCTTGCTTGTTTCTACAGTTTTTCTTAGTTTCATCTGGGGCCCTTCTGAGATATGATGAGGTGGCTCTCTCCTTAGGATCTACATCTATCTGAAAAAGAGAAGCAGATTCTCCAACGGAGAATAAGTTAACAACAGGACAAATGAGATAACCCTAACTTTTTTTTTTATAGAGAACTTAATAGGTGTAGGCCCTCTTGTAGCCCCTGATTGATGGTAGCTTGATAATGGAGAGTGGGCTTATGTTTGGATATGGTTTTGACTTGTTTCCCAGCTCCAGCTATGGGTCCCATACCACTGAGGGGATCAGTTAGCCAAATCAAGAGCAGTTGGTTCCCCACCATGGCTGTGTGCCACTATTGCACTTGTGTAGGCATCACAACAGGTTATTTGCTGCTAATTAGGTTAGACCATCAGTTGCTTGGACAGATATTGGTCATTTCCTCCAGTTGCCCATGTAGCACCTTCTGGCACTAGAGGCCCTGACTGTCTGGAGACTGACTCTCTTCCAGCTTCCAGCCATGCCATTCCATTTTACATGTCGACCACATAAGGTGTCTTCAGCAGTAGGGTCTTACCACTAACCTTTGGTGGGTCATCAAGTACTCAGACAGAAATCTGTCTTACTTTTAGGAAACCTTGTAGGTCTCCCTGATCAAAAGCTCATTGTGGATGATAGCCACATGCTGGTACTGGGAGTTACAGGTCAATGCCCACTAAGAAAATGAGGAAAAAGAAAACTAATATACAACAGTTAGAGAGGAGAGAGACAGAGAGAGAGAGGGAGGGAGGGAAGATGTAGAAAATTAAGGTTAGCCTTGATCCTATCCTCTCCGGTGTCTTGTGGTTCAGGTGTTCCCTATAGGGGCCTGGTGAAGGTTAAGCCATTTGGCCTGACTTTTAGGAAGTAGAATTTTATGGTAACACCCCTTCAATGATAGTCCCTCCTTCCCCATCCATCCTAGTGTCTGGTTCATGAGATGCTTGCAGGATATGTAAGGCATCTTGGGTAGATCCAGGTGTTGTAGATGAGTGAGACTATGTGGTGGTTTTGTTCCTATGATTGGGTAAGTTCACTGAGAATGATCTGTTCCAGGTTCAACAATTTTTCCTCAAATTTCATTGTGTCATTTTTTTCTTACTGCTGTATAGAATTCCATTGTGTAGATATACCACAAATTAGTTATCCATTCTTCTAGTGATGGACTCTTCTTTTTGGGGAGGTTTTTTATTACTTTTTCAATCTCTATGAGTATAATGGGTTCATTGAGGTGATTAATCTGCTCTGAGTTTAGCATTGATTGATGGTATGCATCTAGGAATTTATCCATCTCCTCCCCGTTATCCAGTTTTGTGGAGTAGAGGTTTTTGAAATAAGTTCTGATGATTCTCCCAATTTCACTTATGTCTGCTGTGATCTCTCCTTTTTCATTTTGAATTTTGTTAATTTGAAGCTTCTCTTTTTTTTTTTTTGCTTAATCAAATGGGCCAGGGGTTGGTCAATCTTGTTTATTTTTTCAAGGAACAAGCTCTCTCTTTTTTTTTTTTTTGTCAATTGTCTTAATCGTTTCCTTGGTTTACAATTCATTAATTTCTGCTCTGACTTTAATTATTTCTTTCCTTCTGGAGCCCTTTGGGTTGGATTTTTCTTGCCTTTCCAGTGCCTTTAGGTGGATGGTTAGGTTATTGATTTGGGATCTCTCTGTCATTTTTATGAAGGCATTGAGTGCTATAAATTTTCCCCTGAGGACCGCCTTCATAAGTTTTGGTATGATGTGTTCTCATTGCCATTCAATTCTAGAAATTTTGCAATTTCATTTTTTATTTCATCCACTATCCATTTATTGCTTAAAAGTGTGCTGTTCAGTTTCTAGGTGCTGTTGGGATTCTTGGTGGGTCTTTTGTTATTAATTTCTAGCAATATAGCATTGTGATCTGATATCATGCAGGGAATTATGTCAATCTTCCTCAATATGTAGAGACAGTCTTTGTGACCCAGTATATGGTCTATTTTAAAGTTCTGTAGATGTCTGTTAGGTCTAAGTGATCTATGGTTTTGTTGAGCTCTCTTACTTCCCTGTTGAGTTTCTGTTTGGATGATCTGTCTATTACTGATAAAGGTGTATTGAAGTCCTCAGCTCTGATGGTGTTGGTGGTTATTTGTTTCATTATCAAGTAGGTTTTGTTATATGAACAGTGGTGCCCCTGTGTTTGGTGCATACAGATTTATGATTGTAATATCATCTTGATGGATTGTTCCCTTGATAAGCAGGAAGTGGCCTTCTTTGTATTTTTTGATTATTTTTGGTTTGAAGTCTATTTTATCTGATAATAATATAGTTATGTCTGCTTGTTTCTTTTTCCCATTTCCTTAGAATATTGTTTTCCACCCTTTCACCCTGAGGAGGTGTCTGTCTTTAGTGGTGAGGTGGGTTTCTTGAAGGCAACAGATTGAGAGGTCTAGTTTTTTGATCTATCCTGCTAGCTTGTGTGTCTTAATGGGTGAATTAAGGCCATTAATGTTTAGGGTAATGACCATGAGATTTGATTTGATCCCTGCCATATTGTGATGGTATATGTGTTCTGGTGTTTTCTTGGACTTTAATGTTTGTTGTGCCTACTCTGAGTTTGGTTATTGTGATCTGCTTCTTGTAGGCATTTGAGTTTGATTATTTGTTTCTTCTTTGTGGAGAATTTCCTGAAATACTCTCTGTAGGTTTGGTTTTGTGTTCACATAATTGTAAACCTGAGTTTTATTGCAAAGTTTTTCTGTCACCATCTATTATGAGGGATACTTTTGCTGGGTAAAGTAGTTTGGGTTGGAAGCCATAGATTCTTAAATTTTGCAATGTTTTGTTCCAGGACTTTCTAGCTTTCAGGGTTTCCTTTGAGAAGTCTGGAGTAATTCATATTGTGTTACATTTGAAAGTGGTGTGCTGTTTTTCCCTAGCTGATTTTAGGATTATCTCTTTGGTGTCAATGTTTAGAGTCTTAATGACAATATATCTTGGAGAGTTTCACCTTTGGTCCAGTCTGTTTGGAGTTCTTTGGCTTCTTGTATCTTGATGGGCCTTTCTTTTAAGAGACTGGGGAAGTTTTCTTCAATTATTTTATTAAATAAGTTCTCCATGCCTTTGATCTGAATTTCTTCTCCTTCTGGTATTCCAATGATCCTGATATTAGGACATTTAAGTGTATTCCATAATTCCCTCATGTTCTGTTCACATGAGCTTTTGAACTTACTGTAATTTTTGAACTATTGAACTGTTTCTTCCATCTTGTCTTCCAGATTAGAGTTTCTATCCTCCACATGGATGACTCTATTCTTGAGAGCTTCTAGAGAGTTTTGGACTTGTTCAATTAGGTTTTCATTTTCTACTACTTTTCTATGTATAATTTCCATCCCTCTGTCATGCTCCCTTTTCACATCATTTTCTGGTTTTCTTGATAATTCTGGGAATTCATCCTTGCATTTCTTTATGTCTTCATTAACATGGCCAGCTGATTTTTGAGGTCTTCTTTTTATTTTTTTTTTCACTCTCCCTCAAAACTCTGAACTGTCTTTGAACTCCTGCCATTTTCTTATCTATTAGGTCTAGTTTAGTGATGGCAGCATCCACACAATTATTGGTCCTTTGTTGCTTTTCTGCAAGTTCTACCAGTAGCTTGGTCAGCATTGCATTGATCATAGCTTCATTTTGTTGTTCTGATTCTAATGACTATTCTATGTTTTGATTAGATATGATCATTGTAGGACTGGGTGATCTAACTGGATTTTCTTGCATTTGATTTTTCATGTTATTTCTTTTGCACTGTGGTCTGCCCATGACAGTGTATGGGCACTTAGGTGGGTGGAGCAGCCTGGGCTCAAGCACAATGGGAATCTGAGGCAGCCTGGGGCAATTTCCAAGCAGCCTGGGCTTTGGCTCTCACTTGCCAAAGCCACCTGATCTTCTGCCTGGCCAGAGTGCCAAAGTTGTCTGAACTCTCAAGCCGTAATGAGCCAAAGTTGCCTGTGTTCAAGCTAGGAGGGACAGTGAGGCACCCAGCACTGAAGCAGCCCAAACACTAGTGTGGGAACACTGGGACTCGGAGGCAGTCTGCGCTCCTCTGCCACAGGACAATGGCAGATGGCCTGCGCATCAGAGAGGTAGGGGATGGCACCTCACCTGGCTCAAGCGAAAGACACAGTCTGAGTTTGCGTGACAGTTGCTGTGGGCCTTGACCCACTGAACATGTGGCAGCAGGAGCAGCACGTGAGTGAGTGGGTGGAGCAGTCTAAGCTTTCACTGGCAGGGATTGATTGGCTGGCGGGGCACTGTGGATACAGTGGCTACTTGGGGGAGGGGTGAGCTACCCACCAGCAAGGGAATCAGGGATTCCTGTTTTTCCCCTCTGTGCCCTCCCACTGGCAATCTGTTGGAGATTGCTCTCCCCTGAAAGACCCATTGAACCCTTAATGTCTTGCATTTCTTTCCCTGGGATTTGCAGCATAGCTAGGAAGTTGCCATCTTGGCTGGAAGTCCTGACTGGTCTTCAGCTGTGCTCACTGCCCTACTTCCTCAGTGACCTCGTACTCCTGACCGAAAACAAGTGTGCATGCATGAGAAGTGCTGAACAGAGTGCTAAACACTACACAGTAACAAACTGCCCATCACAGTGTCACAGATCTGTTGAAGAAAACATTTGAGCTTAAGATAATTGTGTTTGTTAACTCTGTGTGTGTGTGTGTGTTCTGGATCATCAGAATCCAACAGCTCATGCCCCTAAATCCTTTTCTTTCATAAATGTTTGAAAGATTATTTAAAGTCAAAAAAATTCCTGCCCTTTGTTCATGTAATTGTCACCTTGTTCACCTATTACTGTTTTTTGGCTCTTTAATAAAGACACCAACCATGAAAGCTATAACTTCAAAAAGAGAGCAGTGATGACAACAGAAGCATCCAGTTCACCCCTGGTTTAAATGACTCCAAGGTTAATTTTCTTTTCCCTAGGCTCTGTTCCTAGCAATAGGTATCCCACTCTTGGGTAAATGACTCCAAGAGTAGATTTTCTTCTTTCAGATTCTGCTCTAAAATGTGGCTAGACCACTCTTAGACAAACAAATCCAAGAGTCAGTTTCTATAATTCCAGGCATGTGCCTTCTAGCTCAGCAATGGATAACTAATAATTTCATGAAGGCACATAAGGGTGCCCATCACACTGCATGTCCATTCATGGATCAGTCACTGATTGTTGTTCATCTAAACACTCAGCTACAACCTAAATTTACTGACAGTCCAGATAACACTATCTTTCCATCTAGTCACCTTCTCTAGCTTGAATATGTTTACTTGGAATTTGTCTCAGTCAGCCTTCTGTAACCATGGCAAGTACTTAAGAAAATCAGTTGAAATGAGGGAAAAAAAGATTTACTTTGGTTCATGATTTTAGAGGTTTCAGTCAGCATTCATTGTTTCCATCACTATTGGCTTGTGATGAGGCAGAATGTCATGATGGAGAAGGTATTGGGGAGCAAAGCTATTTACCTTGTATAATGGTTTAATTCAGGTATTCCCCCATAAACTTAGGGGTTCTGAGTGTTAAGTTCCCAGCTAATGGAGATTTGGGAGTTACTGCCTCCTGGAGGCAGTGTATTATTGAGCCTTTGCTTATGGCTATTATAGCCAGTTTCTCCTTGTTAGTGTTTGGCACACACTCCTGTTGTTGTCGACCTGGTGTCAGTGAGGAGGTGATGTCCACCTTCTGCTCATTCCATTGTTTTCCCCTGCCATCATGGAGTTTCCCCTCAAGTCTGTAAGCCTTGTTTTCCTAAATGATGCTGTTGATCAATTATTTTCTGGCAGCAATACAAACCTAACTGAAGCACTAAAGTGGGTACAGAGGAGCAGTGCTATTACTGTTAAACACCTGAATGTGTGGCTTTCAGTCTATTGGGGCTGATTTGGGGGAGAAATGCAGGATTATTTGAAATCTTGGCCTAAGAGACACCTTGCAGTGCTGTAAGTACAGCCTAATGGACTATTCTGGTCAGAGTTGAAAGACATAAATGTAGTAAGAACTATGGACTATGAGGTTTGGCTTATGAAGGTGAGACAGATCTTTTCCTGAACTTGGCTAGAAGCTGTTTGTGTGAGATGCTTGCTGTTATGCCTTTGTCCTGAGAATTTGTGAAGGGTTGTATTGTGTAGAAATAGACTGATGTGAGTAGAGGATATAGCACAAAAAAAAAAATAAATAAAATCTTTGGGTGAAAATTATGCCCATTCAGCTGCACTTGAGAGATTATAAACATTGAGGTTAGGGCAGCTGACCTGCATTAGGACATCTGAAATAATACAGTATCTTTTGATGGGGTCTGAATTCTGAAGGAATATCCTGTTCTTCAAAGTCTGCTTTATTCCCCACTGGGTTAACAAATTGGCAACCCACCTGATATTATGAAGTATAGAAATTCAGTAAAGGGAGGGTCATTGAGTTTGCAACAATGTTGTTTTGAAAATGGCCATGTGTAATGTGAAGCAGGATTTTCTGCATGAAGACACAGTTGAGCCTTAAGGATGGATGGTGGGTTGCAGTGGAGACTCAGTGGAGATATCAGGACCATAAGACAACTGCTAAAGAGAGCTTCCAGCCCCTGATGACATTTTCAAGACTGTGAGTTGCCTAGCTAGAAGGACAGGATTGAAACTCCAGAGATTTTTTGTTTGTTTGTTTTTATTTTTAGAGCCAGGGTCTCACTGTAGCTCAAGCTGGCCTGGAATTTACTATGTAGTCTCAGGATGGCCTCAAACTCATGGTGATCCTCCTACCTCTGTCTTGTAAATGCTGAGAATAAAGGTATGCTCTACCAAGCCTGGCTCCAGAGACATTTTGCTCATTAGAATTATTGGACTTGGAGATTTGTCACTGGCTAGTTGTGGCTTTGGTTATATTAGTAGAACCATCTAAAAAAATCCTTTATGTTTTGAATAATATCTTTCTGTGCATTAACCTATGGAAACCACTGATCTCTTTATTATTTCTGTAGTTTTGCCTTTTCCAGAATATATTGTCATTGGAAGCATTCAGTACATAGTCTTTCCAGATTTGTGTCTTTAATTTAGTAATAATCATTAAAATTCTTCTATGGATTATCCTGGCTTGATATCTTGTTTCTTTTAAATGCTACATAGTGCCCTATTATGTAGATATTGTGGGCTCTTTCTTCATTAACCCGATGGAAGTCATCTTGGTTGTTTTTAAATTTTAGTAATTATGAATAAAGTTGTCATATACAACAGTATCAAAAGGGTATCTTTTCTTAGATATGGTTTCATGTAGCTAGCCTAGACTGGCTTCAAACTTGCTAAGTAGCTGAATCTGGTCTTGAGTTCCTCATCTTTCTGCTTCAACCTCCCCAATTACTGAGACAATTGGTATAAGGCCACCATATCCAGCTGCGTGTGAATGTGTTTTTATATAGATATAAATTCTCAACTTCTGCCGGGCGTGGTGGCGCATGCCTTTAATCCCGGCACTCGGGAGGCAGAGGTAGGAGGATCACCCAGAGTTCGAGGTCACCCTGAGACTACATAGTGAATTCCAGGTCAGCCTGAGCCAGAGTGAGACCCTACCTTGAAAAACAACAACAACAAAAAAAACAACAAAAAAAAAATAAAATAAATTCTCAACTTCTCTGAGAAAAAAAATAAAGGGGCATGGTTTTGGATTGCATGTTAAGAATATATTTAATTTTACTAGGCTCCCTGCATCAGGTAATAGGCCAGAACCTTATTTCCTGGCTCCTCCCAGTTCCCTGATCCAGGTTTCCTGGGCCAGACTGTGTGCAGGCTGACACTACACTGAGTGAGTAGGCCAGATACCTGTCCCATGGCTCCTCCCAGTCCCTGGTCCTGGTAGGTCCCACGGAGCTTTGCTTGGGGAGGTCTGGTCCCTGTGTGAGCTCTGGAATTAGGCCTTTTGCTCTTGTATCCAGACTGGCCACTGGGTACCAACATCCCTGTTCACCTGACTCAGAGGATACACTGGGCCAAAGGACAAAATCTTTCTTCCTCCTCAATGAAATAGAATCTCCCCAAAATAGGTGGACAATCACACAAAAGAGCGAACAAAAGTCAGAAAACAGAGATATCTACCAAGGATGCCTAGTCCTACAATGGAAGCCTCCAATAACATCATAGAGAAATCAACAGAAATTAATTCCAAAATGAAAACACAACAATCACTGAGAAGCTGATCAAAAAAGTCACTGACCTGGAAACAAACCATCAAAGAACCAAAAATTGCATCAATGAAATTGAACAGAATCATCTCCTAGAGTGTTCAGCTTTTGACAGTAGGATTAACTTCATTGAAGAAAACATTAGATCTCTCCAAAGAGGTATGAATAAATTGAAGGTGAGTCAAGAAATGGAAAATCTCCACAACTGGTTGATTAAGCTTAATGAAGACTACATCAAATATAAGAATGAATTCCAGGAAGCATCAGGAAAACTGAATTAAATTGAATTAAAATTGTACCACAAAGAAGAGATGGACATGATGCAAAATGATACAACATTCTACTTCCTAAAAGGCAGACCAAATGGCTGAACATTCACTAGGCCCTTACAGGAAACACCTGAACCACAAGACACTGGAGAGGGTAGGATCAAGTCTAACCTAAATCTTCTACATCTTCCCTCCCTCCCTCTCCTTCCCCCTCCCCCTGTCCTTCTCTCTCTCATCTCTCTAACTCTTGTATATTAGTTATCTTTTTCCTCATTTTCTTAGAGGGCACTTAGAGAAAAATCAGCACCTACCAAATCAGAAAGCCAGAGCCTCAGAGGCCCCCAATACCTCATCACTGAAGCAGACCAAAAATGAACCTAACATGGCTCAGGGAAATTTTGCAGAAGAGGGGGTGGAAAGAATTCCAGAGCCACATGTTGGGTCATGATATGAAGAGACATTTATTGGACCAATAACTGTGGGCTAACTCCACAATGCACAACCCATATACCTCCACAAGGAGGGGCCAATGGGGAGGGACAGGTCATGGATGAGCCTAATAATGGTACCAAACTGCCTGTATGTGCTGAATACAAAACAAATAAAAAATTTTAAAAATTGATACAACAGAAAAGAAATCAAATATGTATCATATATATATATATATATATATATGTATATATATATATATACATATATATATATATATATCTCCCTAGGTCCCCTCATAAATAGATTTACTTATGTGGAAGACAGAAACTCTGACCTGGAAGATAAGACCGAAGAAATTGATCAGGAGACCAAAAACTTTGCTAAGCTCAAAACATCAAGTAAACAGAATATAAGTGAACTGTGGGATACCCTAAAAAAAATCAAAATTCCAGATCATGGTTATACAAGGAGAGGAAATCCATGCCAGAGGCAGAGAACATATTCAACAAAATAATTGAAGAACATATTCTGAATCTCTCAAAAGAGATGCACATCCAAGTACAAGAAGCCCATAGCAAACAAAACAGACAGGACCAAAGAAGAAACTCTCCAAGGCACATCATAGTTAAAACTCCTAACAATGCAAATGAAGAGTGTTAAAAACAGTAAGAGAGAAATGACTCACAACATACAATGGTATTCTTATCAGAATTACTTCAGATTTCTCTGTGGAAACCCTGAAAGCCAGAAGGAGATGGAATGGAACACTTCAAAGTCTAAAATCTATGGCTTCCAACCCAAGCTACTCTACCCAGCAGAAGTATCCCACATAGCAATGGTGAAAGAAAATCTTTCCATGAAAAAAGTCAACTCTATGATTATATGAACACAAAGGGAAACCTACAGAACATACTTGAGGGAATACTCCACACAGAACAGTCAAACAACCAATCTCAAGAGCCAAAAAGAAGATCACCATAACCAAAATAGACTAGCCTCAAAATAGTACAAAACACAAGAAAGCACCAAATCCCACAAAACACCTCACCATGGCAAGGACTAGTTCCAAGCTGACAGTAATAACCTTAAATATTAATGTTCTTAACTCACCCATCAAAAGATACAGGTTATCAGGGTGGTTCAAAAAACTGGAACCTTGTATCTGATATTTTCAAGAAACCTATCTCACCACTAAAGGTAGGTACCTCCTCAGGGTGAAAGGTTAGAACATGATATTTCAAGCAAATAGAAATAAGAAACCAGCAGGAGTTGCTATATTAGTGTCTGATAAAATAGACTTCAAACCAAAAGTAATCAAAAAGGACAAAGAGAGCCACTTCTTACTCATGAAGGGAATGATCCAACTTGAACATATCACAACCAAACGTATAAATACACCAAACAGGTGCACTACAGTTTATAAAACAAAATATACTTGACAACAAAACAGAAATCAACAGTAACACCATCACAGTTGGAGGCTTCAATACTCTAGTATGATCAATAGAGAGATCATCCAAGCAGAAAATTAACAGGGAAATAATAGCGATCCACAACATCAAAGATCAACTAGGCCTAATAGACATCCACAGAACTTTCCACCCCAACCCTACAGAATATACAATCTTCTTAGCATCCCATGGAACCTTCTCCAAAATTGACCGTATATTAGGCCATTAAGTGTACCTTAATAAAGTCAGGAAAATTGAAGTAATTTCTTGCATTATATCAGATAACAATGCTTTAAAGCTATAAATTAACAAGAGATACACCAGGAACTCCACCATATTCTGGATTCATTTTTAAACAATGACTGGATCATGAAAGAAATAAAAAAATTGTAAAATTTCTAGAATTGAATGATAATGAAAACACAGTCTACCAAACCTTATGGGAAATAATCAAGATTAGAGCAGGAATTAATAAACTGGCAACTAAGAAAACAATTTTAAAAATTAATGAAATGAAGAGCTGGTTCTTTTAAAATAAACAAGATTGACAAACCCCTGGCCAAAGGAGAGATCATTAAAAATGTCAATGAAATGGAAGAATCAACAGGGCATACTTGTAAAACCTCTACTCCACGAAATTGAATAATCTGGAAGAAATAGGTGAATTTCTAGACACATACCACCTACCAAAACTAAACTCAAGAACACATTAACCTCCTAAACAAACCTATTACATCCATGGATATTGAAAAGGTAATCAAAAACCTCCCAACAAAGAATAGTCCAGGCCAGATTGCTTCCCAGCTGAATTCTATCAAACCTTCATTAAAGAACTGAAACAATTTTTTCTCAAATTGTTTTGCATAATCAGAGACCAGGGAATCCTCCCCAACTCCTTTTATGAAGCTAGCATCACTCTAATGCCCAAACCAGACAGAGATGCAATAAGGAAAGCAAACTATAGGCCTATGTCCCCAATGAACTTCGATGCAAAGATTCTGAACAAGAAGTCAAGTTAGCACTATTTGCAGACAACATGATTATATATATAAGTGACCCAAAAGTCTCCATCTCAAAACTTCTAAAGGTGATAAATTCCTTCAGCAAAGTATCAGGATACAAAATCAATTCACAAAAAATTCAGTAGCTTTTCTATATGCAAAGACAAATAAACAGAGGACGAAATCAGTGAGGCTGTCCCATTTTCAATAGCAACAAAAATTTTTTTAAATACTTTGGAATAACACTAACCAAGGTTGTGAAAGATATATATATGACTCATGAAAGAAATCAAGGAGGACTTGAGAAGATGGAAAGACCTCCTATGCTCCTAGATAGGTAGAATTAATATTGTGAAAATGGCAATTCTACCAAATGCAATCAATATACAGATTTAACACAATGCCAATAAAAATACTAGCATCATTCTTAATGGAGATTTAAAAAATATCTCAAAATTCATATGGAATAGCAGAAGGTCTGGGATATCCAAACATATCCTCAGCAAAATCTACCTCTGGTGATATCACCATACTCATTCTAAAGCTATATTATAGAGCCATAGTGACAAAAACAGCATGGTAATGGAATAAAAACAGAAACGTAGACCAATGGAACAGAATTTGAAGACCTAGAGCTTAGGTCAAATAACTACAGCTGCTTGATCTTTGACAAAGATGCTAATAATGTAGACTGGTTAAAAGGGAGCATCTTCAACAAATGGTGTTGGACAAATTGGCTGACCATATGTAGAAAAATGAAATTAGACCCACACATTTCACCATATACAAACATCAAGTCCAAATGGATTAAAGACCTCAATATAAGACATGAAACTCTTCAAGTACTGGAATAAAAAATAGGAGGCGTGGTCCACAATATAGACTAGGAAAAGACTTCCTGGAAGTTAAAGAAGCATTCAACCAATGGCATGTTATGACGCTAGAAAGCTTTTGCAGAGACAAACATACCATAAACAGAACCAATAGGTTACCCACTAAATAGAAAATCTCCACCAGGTATCCACTGACAGAAGCCTAATATCTAGTATCTACAAAGAACTCAAAAACCTGAACAATAAAATAACCAAACAACTCACTCCAAAAGTGTAGCAGAGAATTGCATAGGGAGTTCTCAGAGGAAGAATTACAAATAGCTTACACACACTTAAGAAAATGTTCAACATTCCTAACCATTAGGAAAATACAAATTAAAACAACTGTAAGTTTCTATATTACCCCAGTAAATATAGCAAACATTAAAAAATAAAATGAAAACATATGTTGTTGAGGATATGGAGAAATAGGAACCCTCATTCACTGTTGGTGGGAATGTAAACTGGTACAACCCCTATGGAAATCAATATGAAGACTCTTGAAAAGGATGTATATAGAATTACCAACAGACCTCTTATTCCCTTAGTGGGCATTTTCTCTTAGAGCTCCACATCACAGTTCAGTGATATTTGCTCTTGTTTATAGCTGCTCAATTCATAATGGCTGTAGCAGACAGCTTCAGGTTCACTAACTTCTAGACCAGGCACAGTTATGGAGGAAGGGATTTATTGAAGCTTACAGATCCAGGGGAAGTTCCATAATGGCAGAAGAAGCTGGCCTGCCTTCACAGGCCCAAGCAGAGAGAGAGAAGCACAAGCCAAAAGCCAAAAGCTACACAGCACAGCACACTTCAGGAACTCCTGCTAAGCACACTTTGCATATCTTTAGACTGAAATCTGAGACCTACCACCACACCTTAAGATTCACCTAGTGACATTGCCTCCAGCCAGGTGGCTACAAATACAAACTACAAACAATAAAGAATTGAATATATTGGGGGCCATCTATTCAAACCACCACAATGGCTAAGAACTAGAATCAACCCAGGTGCCCATCATTGGATGAATAGATAACCAAGATGTAGTATATCTACATGATGGAATTCTACTCAGCTGTAAGAAAAAAAATAACACAGTGAAATTTGTAGAGAAATGGTCAAACTTGGAACAGATCATTCTAAGTGAAATCACACAAGCACAGAAAGATAACCATTGCATGGTCCCAATCATCTGCAGTTCCTAACCTGGATCAGACCAAGTTGCTGGCATGCCTGAATGGCATCTGGAGGCTTGTATAATAGGGAAGTTTGAGCTTGGGGAAAGGGGAAGGATGGGTGGGGGACACAAAACTGAACCCAAATATGCTTCTATTTTTCAGACAGGAAGTAGAACTGAGGAAATAAATGACCCAGTGCACTCCACACTGGCTCCAGCTAGAACAGCAGAGGAATTCGTAAATGAACAAGAATGCTGCTTTCTTAGTGAATCTGATATCAGCGCAAAGGTGAAGGAAATAGACACTGAGGACAATCAACACCTACAAAAGTAGAGATCCAGAGATTCCTAAGTGCCCCAAGTTAGCACTATTTGCAGAAGAGGGACTGGAAAGATTGTTAGAGCTACAAGTTGGGACATTTTGCAGAGACATTGTGTTTCTCCTCCATAACTGATTACTGCCACCAGAATGCATGACCCACAATTCCCATGGGATTGACCTGTATCCACAACAATGAGGAAGGCCTCTTAAGAAAAGGGGCAGGGAGAAGGGAAAGATGGTTCCAACACATGTTGTTTACAAAGTACATATGTCAATATCTAATAAAATCAATCTAAAAAGAATGTATTTAGTTTTATAAGAAACCACCAAATTGCCATCCAAAGTGGCTGTACCACTTTTCATTCCTTCCAGAAATGACATCACCAGTAGTGTTTTGGTGTCAACAGTATTTTGGGTGTTGCTATTCTTATAGGCTTACCTCACAGGTTCCTCCATGTTATTTTAATTCTCATTTTCTTGATAGAGAGGGCATATAACACCTTTTAATATGATTACTGTCTATTTGTAGATATTTGGTAAAGATAAGGTTTTTGGCTCATTTTTAGTCAACTTGTTTGCTTTTAGAATGCTGAATTTTCATACTTCTTTATATATTTTGGATAGTAGACCCTTATCACATAAGTCTTTTGCAAATTTTCTTCTGAACTATGGCTTGTCTATTTATTCGCTTGGTATGATAATTTGAAGAGAAAATTTTATTTTAATGATTCTAAGCTTATTAATTCCCTTTTTCATGAATCATTATTTTCATGAAATATTTGAAAAGCTATTGCTATGCTCAAAGAATCTAGATTTGCTCCTATGTTATCTTCTGCAAGGATGGAGACATATATATATATATATATTATTGACCCATTTGAGTTGTTTTTCATCCTTGGTATATGTTCTAACTTATTTTGGTTTAAACATTTTTTTAAAAAAAAAATTTATTTATTTATTTGAGAGCGACAGACGCCGAGAGAAAGACAGATAGAGGGAGAGAGAGAGAATGGGCGCGCCAGGGCTTCCAGCCTCTGCAAACGAACTCCAGATGTGTGCGCCCCCTTGTGCATCTGTTTCTTGGGCTGGAGAGATGGCTTAGCAGTTAAGCGCTTGCCTGTGAAGCCTAAGGACCCCGGTTCGAGGCTCGGTTCCCCAGGTCCCACGTTAGCCAGATGCACAAGGGGGCACACACGTCTGGAGTTCGTTTGCAGAGGCTGGAAGCCCTGGCACGCCCATTCTCTCTCTCTCCCTCTATCTGTCTTTCTCTCGGTGTCTGTCGCTCTCAAATAAATAAATAAATAATTAATTTTTAAAAAATGGTTAAGTTTCTAGGTTGCTAAAACTTAAAAAAAATAGTTTCCATATATGTATTCATAGTTACTTTTCTCAATTTAATTAAATTAATTATATACAAAGCTATTTTTCTGAGCAATCATGACAAAATAGCTAAAAGTATTGCCATGTTATCTAACATTTCTTACCTGCCACCTGCTTGGTGTGGATTGGTAACAATCAACAGACCATGGGCTGATGGGCTAGCAGCAATATCCTGATGCCTACATCACACCCCATGTCTATGACAAAGCAATTTATTAGGGACACTTACAGGAGCCAAGAATTTTGATCAGATGCTGTTGATACCACCCTGTGTTCCTTCCCTAGCTCTTGTGCAAGGCCGCTTATTTCTTCCAAACTGCTCCAGCTGGCAAAAAGACAGCCATAAGTAGTACACAAGACTTTGGGGGCATAAAATAGAGGAAAATATTTTAATTTGTTTTGAAAATTAAGCATGTGATAAATCACAAACCAATCAAAACCTTTGTGTGACCCCGCTTGGAGCAACTCTCAGTCTAAATGCTTTTGCTTGGTGCTTCTTCCTTATTAGAGCAATATTTTCAGACACTTATCTCCAATCTCAGAAACAAGCTAGAACATTCAACATGACAAATGCTTTCCCAGGGAACCATATATCTAAGAGACTCTGCAATATACAGTTCCAAATATATTTGTGATTACCTAGTGGAACTTAATTTGAACTGTGAGGCTGGCCAGCAGGAAGATTTAGCCTCATTTTTGAAATAATTACTTTTATTTTTATAACTCTTCCTCATCTCAACCTTTTGGTAGGAGACAGATAAGACTGCATGGGCTCATATGCAGATGGGCTTGAGCGTGGTATACTGGAGAGAATGCCAGGGTTCAAGCTCTCCTGTGCCATAAACCAGGTGTGTAGTGCAGAGTAAGAATTTGTCTCTTCTGTGTTCCAACCTATGTTCTGTAGAACAAAACTAGTATGATGACACAGATTTACAAGGGATTGCCATGAATCTGAAATGGAAATAAAATCAGCTGTTTGTAAATTCAGAGTGCTGACCAGTCACTTATAGTATAAGCTTCATTATAGGAAAGATGTGATGACTGGATCTTCTCTTGCCTCCAAATGATTTCCCTTTCTATCTTCCTAACATAGTTTCCTGGAATTCCCAGGGCACAAACATCTTGGTTTAAGGTTTGTGGACATGAAAGCACCATGCAGATGTGCAGTGTATGTTTCTAGAGGAGGATGATTAAGGTAAACAGTCACTTTCACATTTATTTGTTCCATGAATGGTTGGATAACGGTGTGATAAGATGGCTTCTTTCTGTATGACAAGATTCCCAAACATGGTGTTTGGACCATATGTGCAAGATATTCAAAGCTGCATGTATAAGCTCCTGTTGATACTCTTGGGCCTGTATATGCTTAGGGGGATCCAGTCAGATGTTGAGGTAACAAATACCTATAGAGTGTTTTAAAGAGCTATGTGTCCCACCTCTCTACCCCCCTGTGATCTCTTGTAGTAAAGAGGACCACTTCTGCCTCTCCTTAAGCAGGTAGAATAGGGAGTCTCAAGACAAGAACTCAGGATCCTTGAACTCATCCTGGTACAATGGAATCATAGTGCATTCTATGGCTAGATGGGCTTCAGGACACTGTGTCAAGAGGTAGGGGATACACTGAGTGTTTGTCTACTTTGATTTGAAAAAATAGAAGAAGAAATGTTCCTCAAAAGTACCTTGCATTCATTTAGGGCAGGAGTCCCTTTGATTCTACCAAAACGGTGATTTTAAGAATCATGTGACCCCATTAAGAGAAGTATAGGATGCCCAAGAAGGAAAAACCAGAACCATTGGCTGAGAGGAAACCATCACTTACCTACTGTGAGCCCATTTCTTTGTCAAAGTGGTTGCAGTTCGAGGATTCCAAATTCCACTAAGACCAGATCATAGCAATGCACAATGTCTGGAGGAAAAAAATTACAAGGCATCTGCTATGTCTCAGGAACCAGCTCAGGTTCTGTCTGTATAGACAAAAAGATATTTCTGAATATGTTCTTTTATCCTTATGAAACCTATTTTACCCTCTATGCAGTTGCAAAGGCAACCTGGAAGGGAGTAAGTTAGAGTCCAGTAGAGTGTGAGAAAAGAAAAATAAGCTAAATTTTCCTTCTGTCTATAATACCCTAGCTGAAATAGATTGGATAGAGAAAACGACTGAACCTATATAAGAATATACCATCCATAATGAGCTTTTGATCAGAGAGACCTACAAAGTTTGCCAAAAGAAGATTTATGTCAGAGTACTTGATGACCCACCAAAGGTTAGTGGTAAGATCCTACTGCTGAAGAAACCATATACTGTTTGAAACATGGAGTGACATGGCTGGAAGCTGGAAGAGAGTCAGTTCCTAGACAGTGAATCTAGTGCTAGAAGGCACTACATGAGCAACTGGGGGAAAATGACCAATATCTGTCCAAGCAACTTATCATCTAACCTACTTAGCAGCAAACAACCTGACGTGGTGATCATACAAGTGCAACAGATGTGGTACGAAACCAGCTGCTCTTGATTTGGCTAACTGATCTGCTCAGTTGAACAGAACCCATAGGTGGAGCTGGGAAACAAGTTGGAACCATTTCCAAAAATGAGCCTGATCTCCATTATCAAGCTCCCACCAATCATGGGCTACAAGTGGGCCCATACCTACTAAATTCTCTCTTAAAAAATAATGGTTATCCCATTTATCTGGTACTAACTTTACTCTCTATCAAAGAATCTGCCTCTCTTTTTTAGATAGATGCAGATCCTAAGGAGAGAACTACCCAATCATACCTCAAAAGGGCCCCAAAAGAAACTAAGAATAATTGGCAAAACAAGCAAGGGTGCTGTTTTCTTTGGAAACCTGGTACCAGCACAAGAGTAAAGGAGATAGACACAGAGAACAATCAACCCCTACCAAACCAGATATCCAGAGACACAGAGGCTCTCAAGATCCCATCACTGAAGCAGACCTAAAATGAACCCAACATGACTCAGAGAAATTGTGCAGAAGAGGGGGCAGAAAGAATGTCAGAGCCATACACTGGATCATGATACACGGAGACATTTACTTCTACCCATAACTGATGGCTAACCCCACAATGCAAGACCAATATACCCCAAAAAGGAGGGCCCCCCATGGAGGTGGGAGTACAGGGAGGAGGCTAACAATGGTACCAAGCTGAATGTATTCACTGAGTACAAAACTTATAAAAAAAAAAAAGAATTTAGAAATGTGTGATTATTTTTTTACTTTCAAAAGTCCATTTTTTTTAGCTACTCTTCTTGAATAGCAATGAGTTAAGACTACATTAAAATGGTGAGAAATGTGTGTGTTTAATATGTTTGCTTAAGTAATAAACAACATTTCAAACCAGACATGGTGGTTTCAGCTGTTACGAGGCTAAGGCAGAAAGATTACCAGTTAAGAGGTTATCCTGGGTTATATACTGAAACATCTTCTCTCCCCAAACTTCTTGATTGTGTTATTCAAGAACATGTTCTAAATGGTATTCAGAAAATTTGAATTACTTCCATTATGAGGCTGTTCCTATGAGTGTGTCCCCTTCAAGTGAGCTCTGTAAAAAAGTTGGGTGTTTGAGTTTGACCACTCACTTGTGCTATGGGAGAGTGGATATTGTAGAACCATAGCAACACCACCCTAGGCCTTAGCCCTCCCTCAGCATCACAAGCCAAATAGTAGATGGCCATTTAGCTAACTAACACATGTTGTTTTGAGAAATAAAAATCAACCTGCATAATAGGAAGGAAAATGATGACATTGAAAGAGAAGAGAGACTAGTTGGAAAGAAGGGATTCAGTAGAGGGGAGATTTGTGAGGGGAAAAAGGGAGGCTTGTGTTTGAAGGGGATTGTGATAATGGTATATTGTCTGTATGAGTGAAGGTTGTCACCAAAAGTTTAAAAACAGAAAAAAAATTAAAGCATATTTGAAAAGTTCAGAAAAATTTAAGTTTGCTAATTATACTGTGAAATGTATATTTATGTATATATATTCTCCTATAATTTACTAGGAATAGATGGGAAGCATGCTTATTTAACTTCAATGCCTGATTTAGACAGCACACTATGTTGCCGAGTTTCAGCTGAACTTGGAAAGAATCTGTAGAATCATGGAGGACAGTGGTTCCAGGAGAACTTGGCAAGAGAATCCTCTAAATGCCCTTTGAGGAGGTCACTTGTATTCTCTTATTTAAATCAGCTTGAGTGATTCAATGTGTCCTTGCATTTTATGAATTTTGTTTTGCTGTAGAATTGGCTAAATGTTACCTCTGGCACCAAGCCAGTACTTTAGAAAAATTACTTCTCATGTTTATATTCAGCCATTGGAGTGTTTTATTCTGTCTCTGTTTGCTACCCAAAACTGGTATGACCACCATGGTCCACCCCTTACTATCAGCTGACTAATTCCTCACTTGGCATCTCAGCAGCCTCACTTCTCACTTCCCACCCTTGAGAGAAATGTTCAAGCAGGTTTTCACACAATCATTTACACTTGCTCTCTGCCCCACAGTCCTTGGTATAACCAGCCACAGAATTTGTATTTCTGGGGCCTTTTTGAAGGATACTGGGCATATTGTTGCAAAAGTTACCTTTTATGGGCATTAGGGACAAACTTAGGAATTTCAAGCAATGTTTAGTTTGTGGCATTGGTGGTAAAGCAGGTTGTATCCTGTTTGGGCAAATTTGAAGGCAGGAACAAAACAAATAGGAGACTTTCAACCACAAGAAAATGTCTTACAATGAATGGGAAGAGTTCTCAGTGTTGAGTGTGTGTGTGTGTGTGTGTGTGTGTGTGTGTGTATGAATGCCTGCCACTGTATCTGTAGTGTATGGAGGTCAGAGGACCACTTTCCTGTCAGTTCTTGCCTTTCCACATCATTTGAGGCAGGCTTTCTCTCTGGATTCTCACTGTGCTATTCTTCACTGACTCACGAGCTTTAATCTCTGCCTCCCATTTCACTGTTAGCATCAGTGTGCTGGAATTACAAAATGCATTTTGGCTTTTGATGTGGGGCCTGGAGATTGAACTTGGGTACTCTGGCTTGAATGGTGAGTGCTCTATGCACTGAGCTATCTCTCCAACCCTTGGAAATGATTTACAAAAGTGTCTATAAAGCAGTATGCATGCATAAGGCATTATCATATGGTGAAGACAGGCAAAAGACATTATGATTTCTACAATTCCTGTGAATCAACTATAGTATTTAAAAGTTGATAATTACTGAAAATATTAAATTCTGGGTCTACATTTATATCTATTTGCATAACCATGTATATGCCAATTTCATTACAGATTTACAAATGGGAGAGCTGAGATCAGCTACCTTGGTTGTATTTCTGAGTAATCTGTTCATTTGAATTGCTAACATACTACTTTTTTTGAAAAATACATTTTAATATTTGAGTTTTTCAATTAACCCATGGCTTAACTTTTTATATGCACAGGTATCCATAGTCAGAAGTGTTAGTTGTAAAATTCTACAAGCAAATAATTCATAATATATTTTAATTACTTAAACTTATATTATTTCTTTATTTAATATACTATAGTTTTCATCTTTATTAGGCCATTATACATTGTGTAATTGTATTCAATCATACAGTAGTCTATTAATATATATAATTTGGTTACTGAAAATTCAAAATAAAATCAATAATACAAGTCTATAAGCATTCCTTATATTATTGATGAATGACATTTAATTTTTTTTCCTTTGTGTGGAGTAGGTATACATAATTGTACTTATGTGTACATTATTATTTAAATAATCTACCATTGTCAGGAATTTTTGTTGCATTTTTTATACCTAGATTTTCCTATGATAAACATTATAGGGCATAAAATTTTAGATTTTGTGGAGGATTGAATGCAAAATATCTCCCACTGACTCATGTGTTTTAACACTTGGCCCCCAGCTAGTCAGAAGGTTGTAGAACTTCCAAGTCTTGCCATGTCACTGGGGACTGGCTTTGAGATATTAGTCTACGCCCTGTATGTGGTTCTTTCTCTTTCTCTACTTCCTGCCTGCTAATATGAAGATGGGATGTAAATTTCATGGTCCTACCATGCTTCCCCACTCATGCTGGACTCTCCTTTGAAACTGAAGGCTGAAAATGAACGCTTTCTCTCATAAAGCTGCGTCTGGTTGGTATTTTGTTCCAGCAAGAAGAAAGTAACTGAGACAGACATTTAAAAAAAAGATGAATTTATCTTGTTCACTTATTTTTGCCTTTTATATAGCAGAATATTTCAAACCACAAAAGTGGCAAGAATAGCATAGTCAATCTCTGCAAATTATTTTCCAGCATCAGTGGCACCATTTATAGCTAATCTTGTCATATTCATCTACAGATTCTTTTATTTTGTTATTCTAGAAAAATTTAGGGCAAATTCCAGATTCTGAGTATTATGGTTATAAGTGATATAGCCACATATTCCACACTGAATTATTTAATCTTTTCTATCAGCAATAAAAAAGCATTCCAATAGGATAGTTGACACATCAAAAATATTTCCTCGATAACACTTGATAGACAATCCATGTTCATTTTTATTTATTTATTTATTTTAGGGGGGGGAGAGAAAGAGAGAGAACAGGCATGCTAGGGCCTCCAGCCAGTGCAAACAAACTCCAGACACATGTACCACCTTGTGCATCTGGCTTATGTGGGTCCTGGGGAATTGAAACAAGGTCCTTTGGCTTTGCAGGCAAGTGCCTTAGCCACTAAGCCATCTCTCTAGCCCTATGTTCAAATTTTTCCATTATATTTATGTGATTTCTTAATTTTGGGACTAAATTTTACATACCTCATGTTATTATGGCTCTAGTCTCTTTATAATAGCAGAGATCCCAATTCCCCTATATTTTTCATACTATTGACTTATTGAAGAAAATAATAGTCTGGTACAATGTTCTACATTCTAAATTAGTTTTATTTCATATGGCTTGAATGTCTACTTATCTAAGATGATAGTGACATGGAAAATTAGTTGGGTCTTGCCTAGGTCTTTTTCCTGCAGGGATGTGCTGCTTAGATATTGCCATTTTTCTTCAGGAGTATGTTGATTGGTTCTTGCCTGAGTGAGTCTCTTTCTTGCAAGGGTATGCTGATTGCTTGGAGTATATTTCTAATGGGTAGGGTAAGGTTACAGTAAGTATAACCATACAACATTGGTCATTTGTGCCTTATTTCACTTAGCATAGTATCTTCAACGTTCATTCATATTGTAACATGTGTCATCACTTCTTTCCTCCTTACTGCCAAGTAATGTCATGCATTTATCCATTTGTCAGCAGACAGAAAATTGAGTTTTTCTACATTCAAATTATTATGCCTAATTCTTCAATGAACATCATGCACAAATATTATGTGTACACATGCATGTGTACATATGTGCATGCATGTATATGGGTGTGTCATGCCATGGTACACATGTGGAAGTCAGAAGACAACCCCAGAGTGTCAGTCTTCACCTTATGTCTTGTTTCAGATAGGGTCTTTCTTGTTTGCCACCGTAAATGCCTGAGTGCATGGCCTATGAGCTTCAGGATTCTGTTGACCCCTCCTCTTACTGCTGTAGGCGTGTTGAGATTTCAGATATGTGAACCACTATGTCTGACTTTATGTGGGTTCTGAGGATCCAAACTCAAGTCCTCAGGCTTTTTCAGCAAATGCTTTTAACCACTGAAACATCTCCCCAGCCCTCATGCACAAATTTTGTATGTTCATATATTTTAAGTTATCTTGGGTACATAGCTAGAGATGAAATTTCTAAATCATAATGTAACTGTTTAATGTCTTGAGTAACTATCAAACTGTTTTCAAAAGTGGCTGTACTATTTTTGACATTTATACTAGTAACTTACAAGGAACTAATTTCTCCACATGCTTGAGGACATGGTTTGTTATTTGTCTTTTTTATTATACCCATTCTAGTAGATGGTATCCCACTCATTTTTATTTATATTTCTCTGATGACTAATGAAATTGCACATGTTTTCATATGTTTATTGACCACTTTTGTAAGTTGTTTGGAGAAATTAAGATCTGTGTTTTATTTTTAAATTGGTGTGTTTATCCTTGAATGGTTTTATATATATATGTGTGTGTGTGTGCGTGTATATATATATATATAATATTGTATATGTATATATTATATGCAAACTATTTATTAGAATATATATATATATATATATATATATATATATATATATATATTCTGATACATACACATATGACTATTTTCTCCTTATCTGTAGACTCTCTTTTTACTCAGTGGTGCCATTTGCAGAGACATCTCTTCTTGATCTTCAACATTTAGTTATATGAGATATGTTTCCTGAAACCCAAGTGCAAGAATCTTTGAAGATACTCTGGGTAGAAGCTGAAGCATTTCAGCTCAAAGTTGTCCATGTTATAAAAGTTAGACTTGATGCCTCTTGGGAAACCTGTTCCTTTGCTCTGGCACAATCCACTGAATAGGCTCCTTAGCTGCACAAATATAAACCAGACCCTGATTCACTGCACTGAATTGACAATTTTCTTCACTCTGAGGCTTTAAACAGAGTAGCTTGGTTCTTTTGGTTAGTGTAAATGCCTGGGGATGTTTTAGTCAAAGCAATGTCTGCAAGTCTGCTTCTGTTTATGTGGTAGCAGGGTGGGTAGAGAAAAATGTCTCTTGGTGCTCTTTGTGCTGTTGCCTGGACTGCAGTCCATTCCAGCCAGATGGAGGACATTTGTGTGTTTGTCTTAGGGTTACATATGAGAGATCAGCACAGAGAAAGGAATCCACAGGAACTTTTTTCTTTCAAAAGAGACCTTCTGCTTTTCTGGACTCATAGTGTGGCTTTAGGGACCAGGTGCCCAAGAGCTGCACTGAACTAGACTGATAGTAATTATCACTTCTCTGCAGCCTGGGAGTGTGGTGTTGGGAATGTGGGGATAGAAATGCCTTGGGGTACCATTTCTGTCCACAAAATCAACCATCAGCATCAGCAGTGGTGAGATTTCTTCCACAGCCTGAAAAGGAATTAAACCTGGAGGGAAGAAATAGAGCAGGACATACCGCTCATGGTGACTGAGACACAGTGCTATGATGTGTCCACTAACAGTTGTGGCTCACTTGGAAGGAAAAATCTTGAAGTAATCCAGCTGACATAATAGCTTGTGCCTTGCAGACTTGTGTGACTAGAGTTGTACTCACAGGTCACCCTTACCGTGAAGGGACTGGTTCAGAAGTTATAGACTGACAACCTGAAGTGTTAAGTTTGAACTTAAGTGCCTATAGAAACACATAGGTTCATTGTTTGGTTTGCCAGAGGTTCTGCTGCTCCTCATTGTCCCACACCATCCTGATTGTTATGCTGATGTTTGCCCTTTAGCTCCTGAAGATACTGAGCCCCTGAATAGTTTGTAAAATACAGTTTCTGACATTCTGTTATTTAGAGTGATCTTGTTAACAGGGCTTTTACTATTTCATCCTACCTGTGGGTCTGCAGACTTAACCATCATGCCTTGCCATGGGTGGTGCTACATTTTGTGTCATGTTTTTAATAATGAGCAGGTGAATCAAGAGTGAAGTGTTAAACTTCTAGGAGAAGATAAAAATATACACTCCAGGGGTGAGGAAGATGGCTCAGTGGATAAAGTACTTCCTGCGCAAGCCTGAGGACTGCAGTTGGATCCTTGGTGCCCTTGTAAATGTTGAATGGGAGTGGTGGCCTACCTGTAATCCCAGCATTCCAAAGGATCCCAGGGTCAAAGGATCCCTGTAGCCAGCTGGCTACCTAGACTGGCCAATTTGGCCACCTCTGGATTGAAAGATCCTCAGTAAATAGAGGGTGATACAGAGGACGATATCTGGTATCAACTTTTGGCTTCCAATCACATGCACACATGTGCACACACATTCATGTGAGCATGTACATATACACATTCACATGCCACACATACATACATATGCAAAAAAAATGCTATAAGAGACTGGTGCACCACACAGGATCACCTTGCTCCCTTGCACTCACTCCATATATATATACATATATATATATATATATATATATATATATATATATATATATATACACACATATATCTGATTTGTGTGTATGAGTATGTGTAATGTTGTGTAGGATGTGTGTGTGTGTGGTGTTTACATGTCTATGTGCCCTTGTGGCACCCCTTGTACTTGTCAGCACTGGGGGTGCTCTTCTACAGTGTCCCAGAACTCTGTTCTTCTATCTGTTCTTATTTGAACTGGAAGCTCTTACTGATACTTGAGGTTGCTATTTTTCACAGTCCCAACATATTGCCTTGTCTCTGTTCTCTTTTCAGGACTGGGGTTACAGGCACACATTGCCATGCTCAGCTGTTTATGTGGAATGTGAATATTCAAAAGAGTGGTTTCAGGCTCCTTCAGCCCTCATGCTTGCTTAGGATGCACACTTAATTGCTAAGCCATATTCAGCCCCCAACTGCTGCTTTTTGGGGGAGATTTTCTTTGCCAGACCCATCTCTGAATGTATCCTTGGTGACTGGTAGTGTTTTACATAACAGTGAACAGGTGGTAGAGAGTCTTTTGGATCCAAGATGCTTTCCAAGGTTCTTGGGACTTCAGCACACAGGAGCTGTCTCCACTGTTTATCATATGGCCAATCAAGACAGTAAAGAGAAATCATTTCTTGAGAAAAGGGCTTCTTTTTCTGGCAGTGTTATTTCTACCTTTCTAATGACAATATTATCAAACTTATCATGGGTTCATGTTCCTGTCTGTGTCTTAAAATCACCTTTTATGATCTTAACTCTGCTGAGAACATAGAACAGACACTTTTAATCTGACTTTGTACAGAAAGGGGGCTGAAGCTCAGGGAAACTAGAGACTTGCTCAGATATACAGAAATTTGAATTCTCACAGAATATATTAAAATATATGTCTTCAGGAAAATATAGTTTAATCTATACTCTTCTTCATAAACATTTTTTATGGAAGATCCCTAATTCCTAGTTTTGTAGGCTCCTCCCTCTTTATATTTGTTCTCCAGACTTAAAAGTCTGTAGACCAGGCAATAATTGTGACAAAAAGAGAGCTAAACTGAAGATAACCAAGCTCAGGTCACTATGCAATTTAACGATAAATTACTCCAGGGATGTTTTGAGGCAAAAGGTTATGTGTGGGAGTGTTGAGAGCCACTGACACATAAAAGGCAAATCAGTGTAGCAGAGAAAGATAAGACAGTCTGCCCTGAACCTGCTCCAATAGAGTCAAATCAAATAACATCCCATCACACACGCAGGATATAAGAACTGCAATCTTTGATCAAGACATTCCCGTGAAGATAAAACCCAGTCCAAGGGTCTGACCATAGTTTGCAATAGCAATATGACACCCTGGGGGAAAGAAGAGATTTCAGGAAGTGCATCAGCTGAAAGTGAAGTTCAAAGCCAAGAGTAAGAAGACAATGAGAAACAGACATCGGCTTTACCCAAACTTTACCAAAGAAAAGTAGAGATGGTTTACTCAAGCAACGGGGCTCCTTGACAGAAAGAAAAACATCTTATAAGAAAATGTTTAGGAGAGAGTCAATTTCCTAGGAAAGAACAAATATGGTATTTGAGAGTATATAGTAGGTATGCACCAACGAAGAAACCTGAAGCTCAAAGGATGTATACATTACACTGTGGCCTGTTCCTCTTGCAAATGTCTATCTGAGAGCAGGAACCTAGGTAGTAGGTGTGTAGATGTGAACCTATAGTGAATCCCACTTAAATAATTTTAAATAAGGTCTCAAAAGATGTTGAGAACTTTAAATCTGTGAAAAGACTGTCTGTTTACAATCACAAGTGAATTCTATGAAACTGTACAATAGCTAATGGTGTCTAAGAGTCACAATTAAGGAATTAAGCTCTTGTTCATAACAAACCAATTACTGGATAAATAAGCTGGGTACTTGTTAGTGACTGGTGATTGTTCCAGAGGAGACTCATCAGTTGATATATAGTCTGTCAGGATCTTTCTTGTGCTAGATGTTTGAGTTTTCATTCACCATTCATTTCATTCATTTGTTTCTTCTTGCACTGTTAAGCAGGATTTTTGTGTTCCATTGGGCATGGTGTGAGGACTGGCCAGATAAGCCTTCAGTGGTTATTCACATGAGAGCATATTTCATTGTAAGGAAGGAAAGATGAACAGCAAGAGCTTAGCTGGCAGATATTCTGAGTGCTTGTGGAAGAGCCATTTTAAGTGCAGCACAGTATTGGGCAGCTCTGTATTCATTGCTGAGCCCTAGGTTTAGAGGCCTCCAATATAAAATATAAAATGCATACGCATGAAAAAGATTGGTCTGCTAAAATCTTCTTGAGCCACAAAGAGGCCAATGTGGCAGCAGGATGGGTGCAAGCAGAAGTCAGAGATGGCACTTTTGCTAGTGGCATCAGTGTGACTACAGCAGAGTGGGCGTGTGACCAGCAGCAGACACCGTGGGGTCACTGATGAGAAACAGGTTCCCTATTGGCATCAGCAGTTGATTCTTCTATGGTCAATGTCAGCAGCAGGGATCCAGGTCACTCCTGACCAGGGATTCAGCTGGCAGCCTTGACTGAGGCATGGGCATGGGGAGGGGGTATGGGGACTGGTGGGAGCCATCCATACAGCTTCTCCTTTGTAACTTTGCAGCAGAAGTCATCATTACTGTACTTCATAACAGAAATGAGAGAAGGCGGGGCTGCCATGTGCCAGACAGAGAGTGAGTTTGGGCCATCCCAGAATTAATTTGGAAGAATGATGAAGGTCTTGGCTTTCTGAAAGATTAGAAGTGGGAAGATCCTAAGACATTCTATTTTGCTGGGGAAATTCCATTTTTGGTCCATGGAAGTGTGGCCTGGAGCACCACAGATGATGCAACAAAGAAAAGGGCTTGTGTTCCTTGTGTTTCAAACATCTCCTTTGAGCACCTATTCGTCAGGTCAGCTCTGCCCCTGCAATGGTCTGGTTGTGTTTGGAGGTGTTTGTTTCTCAGGGTAGCTATAGCATGGCAAAGACAGAACCTGGTAGCTTTCTTCAATTCATATGGAGAGCAATTCCTTCTGCTCATTGTAGGAAGGAGGCTTTGAAGCTGGAGCACAGCAGCTGAAAGATGTGGAATTTGTAGTGATTCCAAACTTTGGTCACACAAAAAGAAGAATTTGGAATTGGAAATGGAGAAAGCCATGTCTCTTAGAGATACCTTAGTTTTAGGCTCATAGAGCCAATAGGAAAGCTGAGAAGGGTGAGGTCTAACAGGAGGGAGGTCTCATTAAAGAGAAAGCAGTCAAGTTAGAGGTCTGGCAGAAGACCAGAAACAGCTTGGGGAGAAAATACAGTGTTTTTATTTACTTATTTTTATTGACCACTTCCATGATTGTAAACAATATCCCATAGTAATTCCCTCCATACCCACACTTTCCCTTTAAAATACTACCCCCAGAGAATACACATTTGCAAATTTAAATCAAGAAGAATGAGCTACTCTACCTAGTGATTAAAAAGCAATACTCACTGAAGAAATCATTGAGGATTAAATGCAGATGTGACAGGAATATGGGAGAAGGAAGGTTCGAATTTGAGGAATAGATTTTTTTGGCTGTAATAAGACCTAAATTAGGAAGGACAGGGTAGTAATTGTTGAAGTTCATTGAGAACAGAGGCCTCACTTTAGTAACCTTTCTTTTCTTATTTATTTTTTCTTTGTAACCTTTCTGATCTTGGGACATAGGACAATTCCTAACATTGAGTAGGCCCTTACTGAATATTATCAGACTGAATGCACTTTCTAAGGTTATATATTCAGAAATCATATTAGAAAATGCTATTTACATGTTACATTTTCTTTCTCTTTCATCTGAGAAAGTTTTTTGTAAAAAATATTTTATTTATTTACTTCTTAGAGAAAGAGGAAGGGCAGACAAGAGAGAGAGAGAGAGGGAGGGGAGAGAATGTGTGCACCAGGGTCTTCAGCCACTACAAACAAGCTCCAGATACAAGTGCCACCTTGTGCATCTGTCTTATAGTGGGTAATGGGGAATCACACCTGGGTCCTTAAGCTTCTCAGGCAAGTGCCTAAACCACTAAGCCATCTCTACAGCCCCTGAGTCAGCTTTTAAAACAATGTAATTTTGTTCTAAAACATATTTTTGTCTCTAAATCATTAGCTGAAAATATGTATGGCCTTCATATTTATTTGATTTTTTAAATATTTTATTTTTATTTGACAGAAAAAGAGGGAGAGAGAGAGAGAGAGAGAGGGAGAAAACGGGTGCTCCAGACCCTCCAGCCACTGCAAATGAACTCCAGATGCATGTGCCCCCTTGTGCATCTGGCTAATGTAGGTCCTGGGAAATCGAACCTGGGTCCTTTGGCTTTGCAGGCAAGCATCTCAACTGCTAAGCCGTCCCTCCAGCCCTCCTTGATTATATTTAAAAGCACAGGCTGAGCAGTTCTGTTTCCTAATTTAATGGGTTTTCTAAGATATGTAGACCTCAGTATACACATAGATTGGGCCATTGACACAAGCAGTCTTACCTCCAACAGCCATGTTCTTCCTAAACATGGTGCACATAATAATACTGAAGTTGGAAGAAAGAAATTCATGGGAGAGCCCATCTTTATTTTTTTTTTTAACTTTTTTGATTTTGAGTAAGTGTGTTCATGTGTAATTAGTGTTTGTAGTGCGTAATGTAGTACATATGCATGCATGTGTATTAATGTATATATGTCAGAGTGGAACATCATGTGTCTACTTCTGTGACTCTTCTGTTTGCTCTTGTTTTTTATCCAAAGTATCTTTTCTCTGGAGCAGGACTATATTGATTCTCAGGTGTCCACTCCCCTGGAGGACTGGGGTTATGTTACAGATGTGTTTGGCCATGTCTTGCTATTTTTGTGGGATCCGGAGACTTTTTTTTAAGACAAGTCCAACAGATGCGCCCTTTTTTATGAAAGAGAGAAAGGGAGAGAAAATTGGTATGCTAGGGCCTCCAGCTACTGTAATCAAACTTCTGATGTGTGTGCTACCTTGTCCACATATGTCACCTTGTGCATCTGGCTTATGTGGGATATAGAGAGTAAAAAATGGATCCTTAGGCTTTGCAGGCAAGCACTTAACCACTAAGCCATCTCTCCAGCCCTGGAGATCTTCTAAAAATATATTTTATTTATTTATTTATTTGAGAAATAGAGAAGGGGGAGAGAATGGGTATGTCAGGGCATCCAGCCACTGCAAATGAACACCAGACACATGTGCTACCTTGTACATCTAGCTTATATAGGTACTGGGAAATTGAATTTGAGTCCTTAGGCTTCACAGGTTAGCACCTTAACTTCTCCAGCCTGGAATCTGGAGATTTAATCTTAGGCAGTCCCAGGTCCCCTCAGGCCCTCATGTTTATGCATGACACGTAATTAACCGCAGCACTATTTCTCCAGCCTGATATCCCATCTTCAAAGGATATAACATTTGAACCGTTGCTTGCTTTCTTTTAGAGATTTGGATCCATCTTGTGAATAGGAGTACAACTAGTTTGGGATTTCAAAACTTCAGTGTGCCAAAACTTCTGGGTGCATGTTTGAATTGCTGGTTAGTGAGCAGCACAAAGAATTGGCATAGCTTGAGAATGACCAGCAGGTCCACGTCTGCTGGCCAGTGTAGGCGGACCAATATGAATCACGTAGTCTGTGCCATGGTTTGTGCTTTAGGAAGATAGCTGGCTTATCAGTGAAGAGGGTGAAAAGCCCAGATTATAACTCTATAAATGTTATTTATACTCTTCTTGCCCCAGATGAAAGCGTGACAGTGACTGGCACAGCGTCGGTGGCCTCTACAGAGTACAATGCAGCATGTGCGTCCTCTTAGTCAATGACTACTGTTGAAAGGACTTTACAGCCTTTAAAGCTGTGTGTGTGTGTGTGTGTGTGTGTGTGTGTGATTTTAAAGATGTTAGTAAATACTGCTAAAGTCACTGTGGTTATTTCTTTGTAGAAAGTAGAATTATGTCATTGTAGAAAAACAGAATAGAAAAGAAGTAGAGAGTTAAATTTTGAAGCTGAAGGTAGCAGACCAAGAGTTTAGTAGTGATAACTTAGCCATTATTAAGTTGACCTTGAAGAGTTAATTAATTGAGTGGAATTCTTGGACTTTTTACTGTCAAATAAATTTTATTCTTATAACCAACCTTTCCTATAACACAAAAAAGTCATAAGGAGTTATTAAGATAGGAGTATAAAAGTCCTTTGAACAATGTAAATGGTTGCAGTGCTTGAGCTTAGCGTGATAAACTAAGTATCTTTCAGTCAGGATGTATGAGGTGATTAGCTCAAATGTCAACAGTACCCTGTGTTAGCCTGAAAGTTTTCCTGCTTCTCTTTGAATGTGCCCATTCCATGCCAAATTTTCTTCCTCTTATGCCTTCTGCCCAAGGTTGGCTCTTGCACTGAGAGCTCCTGATATGTTCCATGGCAATCTGATCCGGTGTGAACAGGGAAATGAGGTCCTTTGACTTCTAACCTTGTCCTGGTCATGTTTCTATGCTTTAGAGTTCTGGTTCTAGTGTTCCCAGCCCCACCAAACTCATCTTCCCATAGTTGCTGTAGCTGTCACCATGGTGACCCACTTACCCATTAGTCCTGCCACAAAGGAAAATCTCCTCATTCAAAAGTTACTACCTCTTTCCAATGGAATTCTAGATAAATTTCTTAAAAATATCTGATGTTGAGGCTTTAGTAGTTTGTCTAAACAATATGTAAACCCCATGACAAAAACTAATCATTCTCATATTTTACTTCAGTTTTGGTTCTTTTGAGATAGATCTTTATCAAGGCCAGTCTGCCTTCATTTCCTTATGTAACTAGGACAATCTTGGAATATCTGATCTTCCTGCCTCAGGTTCTCTAGTGATGGCATTACATGTAGGGAGCAACACTCTTGGCTATTTTCATATTTCAAATAATGATTTGGTTTTAAGCTGTAGTTCAATTTTCCTGGTTCAATCACTCATTTAAGTTTTAAATCTACATGACTTTATTTTCAAAAAGTTAGCCCCTACCTTAAATGGGAATTTGCCATAATTTTTTTTAATTTTTATTTATTTATTTATTTGAGAGTGACAGACACAGAGAGAAAGACAGATAGAGGGAGAGAGAGAGAAAATGGGCGTGCCAGGGCTTCCAGCCTCTGCAAACGAACTCCAGACGCATGCGCCCCTTTGTGCATCTGGCTAACGTGGGACCTGGGGAACCGAGCCTCGAACCGGGGTCCTTAGGCTTCACAGGCAAGAGCTTAACCGCTAAGCCATCTCTCCAGCCCGAATTTGCCATAATTTTAAGACTGGGGAGATCATGCCATAGTTATTAAGGGAGATTTCCTAGGAGGAACCAGTCACATATATTTTCTTACTTATCTTTAGAATATATATTTAGGGTCTGGAACATTTCTTTTTAAATGGCAGTCCTCAGGGCTAGAGAGATGGCTTAGTGGTTAAGGAAATTGCCTACAAAGCCAGAGGATCCTGGTTCAATTCTTCAGGACCCACATAAGCCAGATGCACAAGGGGGCACAGCAACTGGAGTTCCTTTGCAGTGGCTGGAAGCCCTGGTGTGCTCATTCTCTCTCTTTCTCCCTCTGCTTGTTTCTACCTCTCAAATAAATAAATAAATAATAAATTTTAAAATGTTTAACTGGGGATAGAGAGATTGCTTAGTGGTTAAGGCACATGCCTACAAAGCCTAAGGACCCAGGTTTGATTCAGGTCCCACATAAGCCAGATGCTTATAGTGGTGCATGCATCTAGAGTTCATTTGCAGTGGCTAGAAGCCTTGGCATGCTTGTTCTCTCTCTCTCTGTCTTTCTCTCTCTCTCTCTGTGAATGTAATAAATAAATAAAAATAAAATATTTTTAGAAATTTAAATGGAAGCCCTCATTTGAATCCAGATATGCTAATATGAATATGCTTGTCCTTTTTGTAAAGTATTATACTATATATTGATGTTTATACTCATCCTATAGCTATGTAACCCATCTAGAGACCCTGGATTGTACCCTATCTGCATCTGAAATGATGGAAAATGAATTGCAGTAATTATTCTATCATAGATCTGCTGGAATAGGAAAATCAAAACATGAAGGAATCAGGGCAGACTGCTCTTGAAATAGGCACTGCTGTTGAGCATTATGTTGACTTGCTCAGGAGGCACAGAGGGAAAACAGGCAAGGGTAAGACTCAGTCTTTGTATCAATACAGAGGAAACCTTGCTCGATAGCTGCCAAAAGCTTTATGAGCATTGCCTTCTCCTTGCCACTGATTGGGAGACTTCCAGCAATTCTAGTGTCTCAGAGCAGGCAATCCCTTATCTGTCAGCCAGGACTTGGGTCGGGTGGTGGGAGGATAATCAGACTCATAAACTGACTCTAAGAATTCAGTGAGGTGTTTATAGAGCTCTAGCAGGCTGACTTGCACATTATAAACACCCACTAAATAATGCCTGTCCTTCCTGGAACACCCATTGGGGAAGGTGCTACTATCTCCACGTAAGAAAGTTCTGTCACTTGTCAATGTCACTAGTGCATGGGGAGCCAGGACTCTAACCCAGGACTCTAGTCACACAACCTATGATAGACCTGTTAACTCTAAAAGAATTTTGCTTAATGGAAGTTTTTGATTTTATAAGAATATTGAATGACACGACTAGTGCTGAAAGCAGTTTTCTGGGGCTATTTCCTACTTTCATTGAGAGTCTTGAGATTCACATTGGACTGTGATGCAGGGAAATTATTTCTGCAATGTGCCAACTTTCCAAGGAGGCAATTTCATGCGCAAAGAGAACAGGCTCCTTATTCTCTTTGAGGACCCACTCTTGTGCACTTGACCTTGGCTGATCACATAAGGTGCTTAATCATGTCAGAGATGGCTTACTGGTCTTGGTCAAGACAGCAGAAGTGGCACTTTCACGATGGAAGCAGACTCCCAGTCCTCCATATCCTCCCCGCAGCTCCTGGATGAGCCTGAAAGGAGCATTTTCTTCTCCCTGCAGCACCACTTTGTTTTGATTCTAGTTTTTACCTCTTTGGCAACAGGATCCTGCTAGGCATTCTGGGCCCTCAGCCCATAGGATTCCAGGATGTTCCTGGCAGGCACCATGAGAGGGCCAACATCCCCTGGCCTGTCTCCTCGACTAGTTTACTCTGTCAACATTTTGAGTTGGAACTGGCATTTGGCCAACTGGAAGTCTTGGGCTCTTCCCTGACCTGGGCCCCTGGGCCTTAGGTTCTGGGGCTGATATTGTAGAATCCATGAGTTTAGGGTACCAGTCTACATCCTTCCATGTAAGACTTTCACCAGCTTCAGGCTGACCCGAAATGTCCCTTGGTCAATCTGTGTGCCCTAAACTTTCTCTTTTTTTCCCTGCTGAGTTATGATAACATTGGACAAAACAAATGACTGAATTCACAATCAGTTCAAACCATTGTTGATTATCAGGGATATTTTATGTATTTCTCACAACAAGAAGTATGAAGTATGAGTTAAAAAGTAACTACTTTTCTCATGGGAGTAAATTTTTAAGAAGCAATTTAAAGGAGGAAGGATTTATTCTGGCTCATGTTCTGAGGGTATCATCATGGTAGAAAGACGTGGCATTAGGAGTGGATATGGCTGAGGTGGTAAAACTTGTTCTCATCTGGGTGGGTCAAGAAGCAGCGAGCAGAAACAGAGCTATAGCATAAAATCCTCAATGCCACTTCACCCCCAGGACCCTCTTCTCCAGTGATCCACTTCCTCCAGCCAGGCCCCACCTCCTGAAGCTTCCACAGCACCCCAAAACTGTACCACCTGCTGAGAACAAAGTATTCAAACACCTAAGCCCAAGGGGGGCATTACACATTCAAACCATGTCAAAGCCTGCAAACCAAAGCTCATGAGTACAAAGGGAATGTTTAAAACCTGATTTGTCTGACTTTTAGGCCAATGCTCTCTTAATAAAATGCATGCTTCTCCCATCCTCTCCCCCACCACCCCAATGATATTTGTAGATCTCTGGACAAAATCTATTCTTTGAAATGTTTTTATTTTTATTATTTTTGGTAGCTATTAGCTTAGTCTTCCTAATCCTTAGATTTAGGGAAACCTCTTTTCCAAGAAATCTATGAAAAAGTATTGGCTCCCAGTGCCTGAGTATCATACTGTGGTGATTAGCATTATCTACTCTCTGCACATAAATACAGTCTCTTTCTTCAGTAATCATGAATGATGTGAATGGGCCTAGTGCCTGATGGAGGTGCAATCTCCTGTCTTATTTGCCAGGCACCCCGGTTCTACTGGCCATTCTCAACATGGATGCACAGGGACTTGACTTACTGCATGTTGAATTGTGATGCTGGAATTTTTTTTTTTTATTCAAGGTAACTCGTGGGAGTTGAATTTTGAACTAAGGGGGTGGAAAGAGAAAATGTAATTACCAGCTTGAAATTATTTTTCAAATTCCACAGCAAGATGAATTTTTACCCTGGCCAAGTTTTGTTTTTATGTGACATGTAAGGCTGGTGGCTCCTCGCTAAGCCTGACTCAAGACTACCTTCTCACTCTAATTTCTTCAACCACACTTAGATATTTCTTCCTCTTCTCCATTGCGGGTCACAGAAAAAGACACTGGAGTGGCAGGGCTGGCTTTGGGTCCTAGCCTGAGTGATGTTAGAGAGGTTTCTTATTCCCCTAGTCATCATTTTCTCATTATAAAGTAGATGTGATAAGCTCACAACTCATTTTGTTGTCCAAATACTCCAAGGATAAATGTGAATGAAAATACTTTAGGGACTGGAGAGATGGCTCAGCAGTTAAAATTTCTTGATTGCAAAGTCTGGTGGCCTCGGTTCCATTCCCCAGGACCCATGCATAACCAGATAGACACAGTGGCACATGTGTTCATTTTCAGTGGCAAGAAGCCTTGGCATTACCTATTCTCTCTCTCTCCCTTTCTCTTTTCCTCTGCTTTAAAATAAAATAATTTAAAAATACATTGGGTAAGAATTTCACAAATGTTAGTAACTGTTATTTTATTTTATTTTACTAGTTTTTTGAGGTAGGGTTTCACTGTAGCCCTGGCTGACCTGGAATTCACTATGTGGTTTCAGGGTGGCCTTGAATTCACTATGATCCTCCTACCTGCTGGGATTAAAGGCATGCACTATGATGCCCAGCTAGGAACTGTTTTTGTTTCCAGCAACCCAACCGTCCATCATGGCTTGTTGTGCTTTCATGTAAAACTTTCCTCTACAATACCCCTAACAAGGCTTGCAGGTCCTTAGGTGATATGGACTGGAGAGAGGTTAGAAAATAACCAGATCCTTGCCACCTCCCACCACTTGCCCCCCACATGGCTAAGATAATGATCAGCATCCCTAGAGGCTGCAAACCAGGACCACAATACATGACCAAATCCCAGAGAAACATCCTCTTTTGGCTGTCATTCACCTTCCAATGAATGGCCAAGGGCACTTACAAGTCTTCCATTCAAACCAGAAGGATTTTCCAGCTAATAGTGCACAGCAAGGAAGGGAAGACTTGAATGTAGGCATCTGTGTAGAAAAACCTCTGAGGAGATTAATAATTAACACAGGTTTATTAAATACTTTGGGAAGGATTTTTGGGAAGAGATCTATTTAACTGGATCTAATATAGTTCTTCCCTGATGTATCTGTTAATATGAACTTTATTAATAATTTCTCCAGTAAAGACTAGTTACATTTCAAAAATTCACCCTGGGAAGTTACAATCCAGTGAATGGAATGCTAAATCAAAAATCTATTTTCTTAAACCTGGATAGGATCTTGCTATAAATCCCAGCCTGCCTTCAAACTTGCCATTTTTCTGCCCCAACCCCTAAAGTGCTAGGATTATAGGTATGTGCCACCATGCCTGGCAAGAATATAGATCTTTTTATTCAGAGTAAACATAAGAACTCTTCCTGGGCTGGGGAGACGACTTAGTGGGTAAGAGTACTTGCCACCCAAGCCTGAGGGCCGTGAAGGCCTGAGGCCATGTGCATTGTCCCACCTCTGTCACCCATGTAAACAGTTGGATATGACCATGTCCACTGAAACCCCAGTCCTGAGTCCAGCAGAGACTGGAGGGTCACTGGGGCTTGCTTGTCAGCCATGCATGAAATGAATGAAAATGGCAGCTCCAGTTTCAGTGAGAGACTCTGTGTCCAGGAGGCATACAGATAAGCAATAGAAGACACACACTGTACTCTCTTGCCTCCAGAGGAACTGCTTGAATCTGCACGCATATGTATATATACTATGTACACACCACACCACAAGTGCCACCTATACACACATACATAGCTTTACCAATGTACCAGGCATAGCTCAATGTACAATACATATTTTGACTCAGTCTTGGTAATAAGCTAAGTATATATCATCTTTATAGATGAAGAAACTTGAGCACAGAGATTTTCCTCAGGTTACATGGTCATAAAAGACACAGTTAAAAAAATGAATGAAAACATAGAAAAAAAGAATCCAGTGTTGGGCCTTGAGAGACGGCTTATCGATTAAGGCTTTTGTCAGCAAAGCCAAAGAAGCCAGGTTCAATTCCCCAGAACCCATGTAAGCCAGATGTATAAGGGGGCATATGTATCTGAAGTTCATTTGCAGTGGCTGGAGGCCCTGATTCGCCCATTGTCTCTCTGTCTCTCCCTCTCTCTTCTTCTTTCCCTCTCTCAAATAAATAAATGAAAGTAAAGGGTAAGGGAGACACAGAGAATATTTAATTCATATCAAACCAGATATTTAGAGACATAGAGGCTTTCAAGACCTCATACTGAAGCAGACCTAAAATGAACCCAACATGGTTCAGGGAAATTTGCAGAAGAGGGGTGGAAAGAATGTTAGAGTCATACGTTGGGTCATTATGCACAGAGACATTGTCTCCTACCTATAACTGATGGCTAACCCCACAATACACAACCCATATTCCCCAGTGAGGAGGGTCCCTGCAGAGTGGGGATGACAGGGAGGAGGCTTACGATGGTACCAACAAGACTGTATGCACAATATGTACATACCTAATAAAAATATTTTAAAAGAATGAATGAAAACAGGCTTCAGTCTCACTTTTAAGTAGGTATCTATAAAATAAAATAACATCCTTACAGAGTTTTGTGAGGTTCAAATAGAGCAACCTATATTTTTCAATTCTTTCCTTGGAATTATTTACCAAATGGAAAATACTAGTAACATCCAGTTTCTAAGTTGATTGGAATCAAAGAATATACTATATATGAAAACTGTTCTGCAAATATAAGTTTAGGGCAAAAGAAAAAGGGGCTATTTTATCTCATCCATTGGTGGTATACAAAACGCTGTCAGCATCTCTTCTTTTATTTGGAAGTCTAACTGTTCAAACATGATAGATTTGATTAAAAATGTATATGTATGTATGTGGTGTTTTATATATAGATGGTACATATATGGCTATATATATATATATAGCCTTGTAGCTCTAACTATTCAACATGACTGATTTGGTTAAAATATATGTGTAGGTATGTAGTGTTTTATATATGTTATGTGTATGTATAGATGTGTACACACACACACACACACACATATACATACATACACACATATATTTATATGAATAGTTCCTGTATTAATTCCTAGATTATCTGACTGGGGAAGTAACAGTACTTCCTATATTTTGGATGTAGAGCACCTTAATTTGAGAATTCCAGTGCAGCTAGAATGTATTGTATTCTAAAGTTTGTCATAGAGGATTTAGAAAAAAAATTCTCCTGAAAAACAATTGCTAACTAGGGTTATTTTTTTTTTCAAGGAACACATTGTGCTTAGAAGGAAAGTAGATGAAGTGGGATCACGTTTATGCTAGTGGGCTGCTGTTCCCCTCCTTTCTTGTGATGAGTGTTGGTTAGAGAATAGCCCCTTATGGTGCTGTGAGGAACCCTTCATCTACGCTGCACTCGGTTTCTTGCTTTGAGCAGCTTTCTGAAAGTGCCACCTAACACTTGCCAAATCATTTTTATTATCTGTTTCTTGTCCATTTCTGTAACCCAATGATCTTATAATTGTTTATGGGCAGAAGATGTGGTTTATTGTTCCCAGCCTCAGGAACTAGCACAGTTTAGCTTGTGATAGAAACACAGGTTGAACTTTTGATCTTCTTAAGAGAAACCTCAATTTTATTTAATCCTAATTCTATATAACACTTATTTCCCTAATTAATTTTTGAAGGAAAATGTCAAGATGGTGTGGTCGTTTGAGTGTGGAGTATCCCCCATAACCTCATGTGATTGGGATTAAGCCCCATACTTGATCTCTAGCCACTATGGGCCATGGAAGGTGGAGCCTGGCAGGAAGGTTGTCACTGGGGGATGGGCTCTGGGTTAATCCAGCCCCACCTGCCAGTGTCAGCTAAGAGCTCACTTCTGCTGCTTCCTCCATGCTGCTCATGTATGACGATGTGAGCCAGCTTCCTGCTCCTGCCATGCTGTTCCCAACCCAATGAAACTTCCCTTTGAGTCTGTAATCTGAAATGAACCCTTTCTTTCCAGAAGCTGCCTCTAGTGGGATATTCTGTCCTAGCAATGAGATGGTAACTGCTTCAGGTTTTTACTAAACTATATAATGCTCTCTTCATTCTATCCTTGTGTCATTGCTTCTTTTTGCCAGGACAAAATACTCAACCAGAAGCATCTTAGGGAAGGAAAGGGTTTATTTCCTCTTACAGTTACAGAGTGTGGAGTCTGTCATGAGAGAGAAAGCATGGCAGAAGCAGGAGACCTGCATTCCATTCTCTCTTTACATTAACAATAAGGGCGGAGAGAGAGAGAACAAGCTGAGCTTGACTATAAAACCTCAAGGGTCACCCCAGTGGCATGCTTTCTCCAGCAAGGATCCACCTCCTAAAATTCTACAACTTTCCAGAACAGTGCTGCCAGCTGGTGGTTAAGTATTCAAACACATGAGCCTATGGGCATTACATTCAAACCTCTAGTTACCACCCACTCAACTCCAAGTTTGTTTTTTTTTTTTTTCAGTCAGAGGATCCTTCAAAATTCTTCTTGCTGTCAAATGAGCCCATTGAGATTAAAGTTCAAGTATCAATACGCTTCTAGAAAAGAAAAAGTAATGGTGTGCTGTAATCTCTTTAATGGATGTAAAAACATTGTTTCTCTCTTTAAGAATCAAAATTCAGGCTGGAGATGGCTTAGTGGTTAAGGCATTTGCCTGCAAAGCCAAAGGATCCTGGTTTGACTCTCCAGGCCCCACATATGCCAGATGCACAAGGGGGTGCACACATCTGGAGTTTTGTTGGCAATTGCTGGAGGCCATGGCATGCCCATTTTCTCCCTCTCTCGCTCTCTCTCCCTCTTTCTCTCTCTCAAACAAATAAAATGTATTTTAAAAAAGAATCAAAATTCTTCCTATTTATTCTTATTTGAGAAATTATGTGTTAAGAGTTTTATGAGACAGGGTCTTTATATGAGTGTGGCCTTGAGCTTGCTATGTAGACCAGCTTGAATACAGTTGCATATCACCATGCCTGGCCTTTGTGTGTAGAAGTTGTTTAAATTACAAAATTGATAATCATACTTAAGCCTTCTGCCCATCCCAGCAATGCTTAGAGATTCTAACACCAGTGCCCTCACAAAACAGAAATACGGTGATGGTAACCACATAAAGACTGTCCTAGGTCACTGGGCTGGAAATCTTCAGAGGGACCTGGCTTGCTTTTCCTCCCAAAGCCAAGTTCTTAGACTGCTTGATTTTGGGGAGTTATTTGTATCTCTCCAGTGAAATCTCATCTTTTGTTTCTGTACACAAAAGCCAGTTTCTGTTGTTTTCTCTCAAGTTTGGTAATTAGAGCATCCATGGAAGTGCTGGAATGACCCCAACATTTTCTGCTAGAAGAGGCAGACCTGGTGTTTGAACCCAGTTAAATTTGTAATTTTGTGACCTAGTCTACTATGTGTTGCTTGAGGCAAACTACACCTTAATCATGCCATATATTGGGGCAGGAATAGGTCTAGATTAAATATTATTTCAGGATTGTTAGACTGGAAGGGTTGAAGGACCAAGAGATGAGTCTTGACTCAGACTGGCTATACAACCTTTTATGACTGTTACATCATTCTTCCAGTATACCAGACATGATTCGATGCAGTTCACAAATGTTAGTCCTCACAGTCGCCTCAGTAAGTATGTGTTACAACCTCTTTTTACAGATGAAGAAACTCAGGCACAGAGAGTGGTTGTCATTCACATTGCAGGCACTCAGGAAAGACACAGCAAATGCTGCATAACTAAGAAGCATAACGGGATCTGGATATAACCTAAGCAAGAGTGACACTCAGTATTCTAATGTTCTATATGCTCATGTGTGTGCTTTTGTATGTGTGGGGTGTGTATGGATCAAAAGACAGCATCATGCCAGGTGTTCAAGTGGGCAGGCCCCACAGCCATGAGTGAAAAAGCAGCAGTGGTCATCTACACAGAGACTCTGATCCCTCATCATCAACACAGACACTGTGGTCCATAGTAAGGGCTCAGGGCTGGGACTCCTTTACCCATCTACTTACTGTCCAAGAACAGCAGGGTGGCACCAGTTTGGGGGTTAGACGTACATACATCTGGATTTGAATTACAGCTTTATGATTTCGTTAACAGCTTAAGTCTATTTTCTCAACTCTAACTTGGGGTTAATTGTCACCACCTCATAGAGTTTTAAGGCCTAAAGTGAAATATGAAAACTGAATGTTCTATTGGCAGATTGTAGGAGCTCAACAACTCCTCCCCCTCTCCTGCTGACCTCGCAGTACCATGTTGTGCCACACAGTCTCCCCACATATGTGGGGATACAACTGCCTCCTGTTTTCACCTTTATTTCACATATATCACTCACTACTTCAGTACTAGTTTGAAAACTGAGAAATAGTAACTGATTTGTGCATTAGATGTTCCCCCAGACGAATTAGCACTTATTGGAACCCTGCCCCCCCCACAGAGTGTTTGATGCTCTGTTTTGATTATTTCTCACATCTATAATTCTGTCTGCTGGGCTCCATTCTCTCCACTTTCCATTTCAAGACACAAAGGGTTAGAGAGACTAAATAATTTGCTCAGCATCATCCAGTCAATTTTGTGGTGAATCCAGAAGCTCTGCTTCAAAAGCACCAGCATTCAAGAGTGAAACCAAGCAGAGGTAGTAAAATTTCATGCAGAGGAGAGAAACACTACAAGCAGGCTGCCTTAATTTAGGTAGATATATGATTTTTATTAAGCTTTCTGAAAGTTGATCCAAGATAAATGCCACCATTTGAACAATGGAAGGGTGAGTTGAGGCTGTATTTATCATGTCTGGGCCTGTCCAGATAGATTTGTTAGGATACACTAAAACTAAATGTATCTGACACCACAGTCATTCTGGCATTGTCCTTTGTGGTGGTCCCATCTCTACCTGTGCTATAGAAAGTGTAGAGTATTCATATCCCTGAGAAGTAATTTCCTCTGAGTGTTTTGACCAAGCCTCAGCATCACAAAATAGTCATGCTTACTCAGTAAGCATGACCATCCATCTCTTCATTTTTCTATTCTATGAGACTTACTGCACATCACTGTGTACTGAGAGGCACGGGCTTCAAAAACCTCTTTCCAGTGGGGTCAGGAAGACAGCATGACACTCCTTAGATGGTTAGACTATAAAACATAAAGATCAATGACCATGTGGATAGCTCCCTGCTCTGAGGCTGACTTCTCTAGCTAGGGCTCTTGTGCTATTATCTCCTTCTTAAGGGATGGATGGCATTATTAAGATGATCACTATCATTTGCCAAATTATCAGTCTCCCAGAGCCCTTCCCTAAGGAGTCACCTCATTTGTATTCAGGACAATATAATGAAGTTTGTAAAGAAAAGTGGGGCTTCATTGTTTTGTAAATAGTTGAATAAACTCATCAGCTGACATACTTTTTATAGCTCATTGTAATAGACATGAACTATTACTATTACTATATATATATATATATATAGTTGTGGTCTGGGCAAGATGGAGTTTTAGTCCATAAAAGACCCTTTCATTCTGATGTGCATATTAATGGGATAAGATCTGTACAGATGAACCTGGAGTTTGTGTATGGGAGCTCTGAGAGATGAGCTATTCTATATAGTAGAGCAAAGAAAATATCGAAATCTTAAGGGAAAAATGAGAGGAGAAGAAAGTGAGCAAAGGGAAAGAGAAGAACATGCCATAGATAGAAGAGAAGGGTGTTGAGTATGCAAGGTTCGATGGCCTTGAAATCTCCCTGAGAGTTTGGCCAAATGCTCTTTAAAATGGCAATGTCTCAAAAATTTCAACTTGATTTTTTTTGCTCTAATGGGACACAAAATGCCCATCCATATTTCTCAAACTTGAGTAAACTTTGCTACATAGAAAAAAAACATGCCTTCTCTGACAGGTTTTCTGGGTAACAAAAAGGAAAAATCCACTCTCTGATGCATTGTGATTTGCTTCTAGGGTCCCCATGTGTCTGATTGAGAGATAGCATAGACACCGAGCCCATTTAGAAGGTGACAATTGAGTAGACATCTACAGACATAGGTGAGCCAAATGTATAGCTGAGGAGAAAAGCTGAAGAGAAAAGATAGTTTAAGCAAAAGAGGAAGCTTAATGGTCTTGACCAAGGATGGGGAGCCATGGAGGTTGCTCAGTAAATAAATTGCTTGCCATGCAAGCATAAGGATCTGAGTTAGGATCTCCAGGACCCATGTGAAAACTGGGGATGGCAGCTCATGCCTTGATCCCAGCAGTGGGGAGATAGAGATGGGAGAATTCCTGGCACTTGCCTGCTAGCTTATCTCATTGAATCCATGAGTTCTAGGTTCAGTGAAAAACTGTCAAAAAATAAGGTGGAGAGTGATTGAAGACAACAACTAACATTAACTTCTTGTCTCCATGCACACACATATGCATGAACACCTACACACATGTACCCAAATACCACACACATGTGTATGCACATCTACACACATGAACATGTATATATACAATACACACAAGTCCTGAGGGGAGCTGTTTGGAGAACAAATGGCTCAGAGAAAGCATTCCCCTCCTGGTAGCAGGAAAGGATGTTTGTATTTTCCAGAGAAGCATCCTCCAGGGGCCATGTATGGCCTGCTGTCAGCTCACCTCTTAGGGCAGCAGCATAGCTATATGTTAGATGAGGCACATCTTTGTAGAAAATTGTGAAAGCATTAAATCTGATATTTTCTTTCCCAAAATGCTGCCCAACTTCCCTATGTGCACTATCATCCCTTAAATGTATGAGGCATTACTACTGTTGAAGTCATTAACCATGTGAATGGTTTCCTCAGTACAGCAATTGAACTGCTAGAGGCAAAGAGTTTGTCAGTTCATAGTTAGGGGTCACAGAACAGGGGTTGATTTTTCATACTCACACTATAATACCGCTCCTTAAAATCAATAACCCCTACTGTGAAAGTCCCTTTCCTGAATGTCAAATTGCATAGATCAGGGAATTAAATATCTCTGTACTATTGTGAGTAAAATACTCATCCATGACCATGTATCTGGAATGCAGGCTCAAATTTTCCAACCAAGCCTGCCTCCCTGTGACCTCCAGTGCCCTTGGTTTATATGTATTATGGGCTGAGTGTACAGAATCAGGATGTAGGGCCCACCTGTGAGATCTGATTTCCCATGCATAGAAGGTAGAATCAATGGCTCCCAAAATTACTCTGATGCTGGCTCTCTGTGTAGCCAAAGGACACCAAGATTATTTTAACCTATCATTCTCCCAACCTGAGCCTGATGCTGCCTCCCTTAGAACCTGCTGGAAGGTGGTTTTCTGTCCCAGTGATTGATGGTTCTCTCCACACCACAGAGCAAATAACAAACACCCCACTCTTGGTAAAATACCACATATATCTGTTCTCAGGACTGCAGGATAATACTGCATTTGTTACCTAACTACCCAAATCTGAGCTAGATGAATAATGGGCAGTTTCCTCACCTCCACTCCACCCCTCCACCTTCTCCACCTTCCACCTCCTCCATCCACACCTGGGCATACTCAAAAGGAACGTTTGCCTTTGCATTTAACTAAATGTGATGTGCCATCTGTTTTTCCAATTTAAAGGAAGAAAGAGGTAAAATAGAAAAATGATCATTTCCTCCTCCCTTTCCTTCAGCTCCTTCCTTCTCTCCCTCCTTCCCTGCCTATTGTGTCTAGTTTCTCCAATGCTGGGTCCTTCTTTTCCATGCATGCCCTTAATTACTGGTGTCCAGAGTTCCCCTTTATCCTGCTCCTTTCTGTTTACCCTATATTTATTCTTTGGAACCATGTCTATGCTAATGACTTTAATGAGTGAGCAAGAAGCTGAGGCTCTTAGATATGTCTCTACACATACCTACCTGCCAGGCTTCTGCCAGCACAGGTAACTGCCTGCTGGAAATCACCACTTTGGAATTTGAATACATCTCCAAGTGCACATGACCAATATGGAATCCATGACTTGCTCTGCTCTGAGTCCACTCTGCTCATCTCAGTGGATGTGTGCCCCACTGGTTCTGCCCACGCCAGGCATCTGCTACTCCACATTTAACCAGCCAGATGCCAAGCCCTGTCCACTCAGTCTGCAATTTTCATTGTTGGATTCTTTTCTTATCTCCCTGTCTCACATGTCACTGCCTTATTATTTCAACAATCCTCTCACTGGTCTCCTTGCTTTTGCTCTGCCCCCTCTGACATCCTCCACACCCTGGGTACTTGTCGAAGCTTCAAATCTGATTTTGTTAGTATTCTCCTTAAATCTCTCAATGGTTCTATTATGCTGTTAGTGGCCTTCCTTTCTTTCTGCATACCAGTCAGGGTGTAGCCTGTACCAAGGTGATTTTGCCTCTAGAACCTTCATTAACTATTCCCACTGCCTGGAATGCTCATCCTGATTATCTGTTGGTAAAGTCTTGTTCTTATTCAAAAACTAACTCTATGCTCTAGGAATCTCTAATTTTCTACCTTAACCAAGGCCTGCTTATTTCTCCTTAGGCCTATTCCCACCCCAGACTCTCTTCATTCCTTTCAGAATCTTTCTGGCCCTATGAAATCAGACAACCCAAACAGCTCATGCTGCACATGTTGACTGTAAACACAGATATGAGTGACCTGTTTGAAGTCACACTCTAGAACTTGAGGTAGGGTTTGAGCCTGGCTTTTGATGCAGTATGCGCTTGTGGTTGGGAGCTATGATTCTTTTATAACCCTGTGATAGACGAGTGTCTAGCCAAGTCACATGGCAGTTTTCACACACATGTCATGTGAGAAATCAGGAAGGTAAAAATCATCCCATACTTGGTCACTTGGTTCTAGGGTGTTCATACCAGTTTTCAAGAATATTATTTATTATTATTGTTTTATTTATTTGCAGAGAGAGAGAGAGAAAGAGAGAGAGAGAGAATGAGAGAGTAAGGAGAGGTGTCAGATCCCTTGGCTGCTGCAAATGGACTCCAGATGCATCTGCCACTTTGTGCATCTGGCTTTACATGGACGTGTGAGAATTGAAATATAGCTGGAGGTCAAATTGCATAGATCAGGGAATTAAATATCTTTGTATTATTGTGAGTAAATTGAATTGAATTGAAATATAGGCTTTGAGCACCTTTAATAGCTGAACCATCTCACAAGACCCCATACCTTGCTTCTGAAACTTGAAGAAGTGGTGAGAGACCTGACCAGGGACACAGATGCTTTGAAGGGTGTACTCATTGATAATGAGGAAATTGACAAGAGGTCTCTGAGAAGAAAAAGCTATGTTCTTTGGGAGCCACTTAGGGGACAGGTTGTATTTCACTTGACATGGGAACATTCCTTCATGGATTATCTTTCCAAAAGCCTACATCCACTAATATGCCAGGGTCAAGGAGATGAGGTGAGGCTCTGAGGTAATAAAGAAGAAAGAGATGTTGCCCTAGTACAGGAGGGCAGGGTGAACAGAGAAGGTTGCAGGCTTGAGGAGCCACTGTGAGTCATGTGGATTCATGTTGCAGGCTAGAGGCCAACATCCTCGCCAAACTCTCCTATGTCATTGCCTAGGTACCAAGAAGAGCAAGACAGAAGAAAAGATAGGGGAAGCAGAGGGAACTGTCATTGAAAACTGCAAAAGCTAGAATATAGCCTGAGAAAGGGCAAGAGAACTTTGAGAATGCTGATTTCAAGATCCTCATCAGCTCATTGAAATAAGCATTTAAATTCAAAATAGGTAAGTAAATAAATACTAATGGAATAACTGGATTTAAAGCTATGCTTCAGATCTTTACAAGACACATTGCCTAATTTTTTCTTGAAGGTTTCAGTAATGTACAATACCTCTGTAGAGTCTGTTTGAATCTCGAACCCTCCCTGTAGCAATGCTATTTGCCTATGAGATTGGTGTAATGGCTCCATCTTTTCAAATATTCAACCAAATAGGTACAATGCTCAACTTATTATCTACTTATCATTTTATACTTCATATTCTGACTTCTTTGTGGATGGGATTCTAATTATTTCCAAGTGGCTGATATTCTAGATTCCACATAAAGAATAGTTTAAATATGCTAATATTTTCTTCTATACAGATGCCTACCTCCACTTCTCACTGGAGATAAACTCCAAAGACTCATTTAAAAATAGTACAAATTCTTATATATATTTCATTGTACCAAAGTTTAATATCTAATAAGGGAAATAGAAGTCATGCTCTTTATAGAAATGGAAACAAATATCTCCATAACAGCAAGGGATGGTCACCTGGTGTGATCAAGACCTTTCCTCTAAAGGCCAGCATTGGAGAGAGCTTCAGTCTTTGTAGGCAAATATATCCTTTTAACATGTTGCAAAATTCCTCAGCCATACTTAGGCTTTAGCACTGCTTATACTAAAATATTTTTCCTGTAGTATATCACTTAATTTTCACAATCAACATCAAAATTATTATCATTCCATTTTCCATATGCATAAAATAAGATTGAGAGTGGTTAATTCATTCAAACAATGACTGCTGAAAACCTGCTATTGCAACATGGATTTGCTGATAGTCTTCATACGAGTTTCTTTTAAAGCAAAAGTATGACCTGACTATGTTCAAAAAAGAACAGGAAGAGATTATTTAGAATGGTGATTGCCATATAAAGTCCAGTTGGAGAGAGAGAGAGAGAATCATTAAGACTAGGTGTTTTTCCCAAACCAAATCCAATTGGAAAGGAGGATGTCAAGAGATGGACATAATTAAGTTTATTATTTATCCAAGCAAGTATTTCAAAAGAGAGGGACAAAAGTTAATGATATATGCAATGGAATAATTGCTGAATGACCATGGCATTTTAAAATGCATGATGAGGGAAAAGAGCTCAGAAAATAAGAGATAGTGATATGCTTCTAGGTGAATGGACCACAGGGCCTGAGTGAAGTATTGATGGAGGCAGGCAACTAGATAGGCAGAAGATAGTAGTCAGAACATGAGCTAGTCAAAAGTAGAAATAGAGGCAAGGTCTGCTTTTGTCAAAGTATAGGATGTTATGTTGCCAAACTGAGAGACTTGAGTCTCTGTGAGCCTACACCCCAACTTAGTACCTGGGCAGTACTCAGAGATATGGTTCAGCTTCTGGGATTGAAATGGACCTTAACATATCATTCATGCAAATGAATTCCCATGACTTTCTATGGCTGAATATTTATAGCATTACATGAGGATGGTAATATAAAATTTCTTTTCCCTTTCTCCTCTCCCTCCCACTTCTTATAGAAATAGTAACTGGTTCATATGAGCTAGGCTAGTTCCATGGAGAACATATGTTTGCCTATGAGGAAAATCAGACAAAGCCAGCTAATGTGAAAACGTGGGGCATATTATGAGTGTGGGGTTTAAATAGCAGTTTCTACTGTTTGTGTCTGTGTGGTTTTCTCCATGAAACTGATCTTTATCTTTCCAGTGTGCTATCTCCCTTGGGGGTACTTGGCAAAGTTGCCCACCCTCTTCAGATATTCACCATTCTCTAACAGTAAAACCACAGACACATCTCCATCTTGTGACATTATATGTGGAGCAAAATTAAATACAAAACAGATACTTAGGTGCACTGAAATCATGAAGAAGACTGATAACACACCAGGAATTCTGTGAGTGAGGCCTGGTCTCCCTTATGACTGCTGACAGCAAGAATGTTAACTTTGAGTTTCCTAAATATTGTTTGATCACCTCAGGGAGCCATATATATCCTCCCTGTGAGTGACCCGTCTTCTTTTCTCTGTCTCTATGACTATGGGGATGCCTGAATATCATTAGGGTTGATTAAAAAAAAATGTGAGGACTTTGAAAGCTGGACTGAATGCATTGCATTTTACATCATGAATGGTTATCAGTTTGTGGGGTACAGGGGTGGATTGTGGTGGTTTGATTCAGGTGTCCCCCATAAACTTAGGTGTTCTGAATGCTAGGTTCCCAGCTGATAGAGATTTTGGAACTAACACCTCCTGGAGGCAGTTTATTGTTGGGGGCTTGTGGGTATTATTGCCAGCTTCCCTTACCAGTGTTTGGCATACTCTCCTAACACTGTTGTCCACCTAATGTTGGTCCACCCTATGCTTATGCTGTTGTTTCCCCTGCCATTATGGAGCTTCCCCTTGAGTTTGTAAGCTAAAATAAGCTTTTTTTTTTTTTTTCTTACCCATAAGCTGCTCTTGGTTTGGTGATTTCTGCCAGTAATGCAAACCTGACTGCAACAGATATATTGGTCAAACTTCTTAATGTTACTGTAGCTGTGCTAGTTTTAATGATTGCTGCAGTCAACAACTACGTTATCATAAGTGGCATCTATCATATATTAAATTCCATGTCTCTGAAAAACCAGTGTAGTAGTACTGCTAGGACAGTGAATCTTCTCTTCTGAGGAGCGCACTTTCATGGCATCAGAGGCTTACGGAGCTCATAGTCATTTAATTAGTGAAACCCTGACTTTAGGACTCTGCCAACATTAGTAGTCAGTATAAGCAATAATATAAATAACACTCTGAGGAATAGATCTCTTTTCACATTATGCTAGGGCCCATTTGTGGTAAGGGTGGAGTGAATGGAACTTTCTGTGAGCTTGTGGCCAACCTGTGTTGTTAGCAACAAAAAGGACTTGTCCTCCATGGAAGCTGCCAACTATGTGTCTTTTTCATCAATGAATGGTAACCCCATGGTTACCTGTTGTCAATGGCAAGCCTTTCCACCCAGAGTTAAGTAGGTAGAAGAGCTTATGCAGTGTACTTTTAAGCATATGCTTAGAGTCTTTATTCCAGAAATTGTTACTTAACAACATTTCCTGCCAGTGCTCCCTGAGTCAGGTAATAAGCTAGAGGAAGGCTTGGCAATTGGAAAAATTGTCCAGGAATACTATAGTCTAGGTGCTAACAGTACCCCCACAAAGGCCCATTTGCTAAAGTCCTCATTGTTAGCACTATGGGAAGGTGACAAAAACTTTAAGAGACACAGCATAGTGGAAAAGTCTTTGAGTCATTGTAGAGAGTTCTGAGGAAATTTATGGGATTCTGATCCACTCCTCACTATCTTTTTCTCAAAGCCATGGGGGTCAGTGGTTTTGTTCCACTATATATGCCATGATATGCTGCCTGGTCACAGGTCCCAAAGCAATGCAATCAATTGATCATGGACTAGATTCATGGACTCCAAAACTATGAGACACACCTTTTCTCTTCATAAGGTAATTATTCCTAAGGTTTAGTTATAGTGATGGAAAGCTAACAAAAGTGATTTTAATACATTCTTCCCCTGTAGTCTCCTATCCTCTCCCATGGGTTTTCCCCATCATTCAAATCCACTTAAGAATCCATGTAATAGTTGTTTTGTAGTCTTTTTCTGAATGTGTGTACTCTTCTTGAGCCATCATACAAAAGAATCAACAATGTCATCAATGTTGATTGAATTTTCATAGTTCCTATTAAGTAATGAAATCTGAATGAAACCATTATATGTTGAGTACAATTTTGTGCTATTCTAACTAAATGTACTTGCACCACATTAGGAAGGATTCCTCTTTAGAAAATCAATTTGGTAAAAAGCTTTGTAAGCCTTCAGTCAAAACTTATCATTTATGACTTCCTAGGAATTGAGACATTGTGTCCTGCCTGTATTAGTACCATTGGTAGTTTGCTTTTAGACCAGGAAAAAAAAAATATATATATATATATATATATATATACACACACATATGTGTATATATATATATATATATATATATATATATATATATATATTAGACCTAAAAGAAATGCCTCAGACACTGTGGTGGCTAATTTTGAGTTTCAACTTGCCTGGATTTCTGGATGCCCACAGAATTGTCAAAGCATACTTTTGAGTCGATCTATGAGGATGTTTTCAGAAGATTGGCCTGTGGGCAGCCAGCTGAATGGGGAAAGTCTACCCCAAAGAGAATGGGCACTATCCAGTTATCTGGGGGCCTCATGGAAGAAGAAAGTAAAGGAGGAAAATGTTCTCTCTGGTGTTACTTTCTTGAGTGGGACACTGTTCTATTTGAATGTGGATGTATGGTCATCAGCTGCTGGGATTGGTGTGAGTCACAGAAGGGAAAGGTCTTGAGGCTAGATAGCCCAGATTTCCTTCTTGTCTGCTCTCTACATCCTGAGTCTGGATACATTGTGACTAGCCACTTCACACTCTTGCTGCTATGTCTTCTCACCATGGCAGACTGTAGCCTTTCTTAAACTGTAAGCCAAAAATAAAAGCCTTTCTCCCTTAAGCTGCTTCTTGGCAGGTACTTGGTCACAGAAATGATAAGGGTAGCTAATACAATCACAATAACTATGTGTTGCAGTCAGGTTCACATTGCCGGTAAAAATCACCTTACTGAAAACAGCTTGTGGGAAAAAGGTTTATTTTGGCTTACAGGCTCAAGAGGAAGCTTCACAATGGCAGGGGAAAGCAACAACATGAGCAGAGGGTAGACATCATCTCTGGATCATATAAGGTGGACAATAGGAACAGGAGGTATGCCAAGCATTGACAAGTGGACACTAGCTATAACCCTATAAGCCCGCCCCCAACAATACACTCCCTCCAGGAGTTATTAATTCCCAAATCTCTATCAGCTGGAAAAATAGCATTCAGAACTCCTAAATTTATGGGGGACTCCTGAACCAAACCACCACACCATGTCATGATGCTTTGATATGAGGAAGAATTCTCACCAAAGGAAACCTCAGAATAGCTACAACATTCATGTGTACTAGGCTCACATGCAAATCTCACATGGCTCACCACAGTTAGTAATAAAAAGGGGAATGTGGTCTGCTCACATCTGGGTTCTGATTAGAGGCTCATTCTAGAAATCCTTCAATGAAACAATAATAGAAACATAGAATAAGGAACACAAAGGCACAAGTATTGTCATCTTCAAAAGTCACTTTTTGGGCTGGAGAGATGGGTTAGTGGTTAAGGCACTGGCCTGTGAAGCCCAAGGACCCAGGTTCAATTCCCCTACCCATGTAAGCCAGATGCACAAAGTAGTGCATTCATATGGGGTTTGTTTGCAGTGACTAGAGGCCCTGGCGTGCCTATTCTCTACCTGCCTCTCTCAAATTAATAAATTAAAAATATATATTTAAAACACTTTAAATATCTTCAGATGTCTCTTGCTTTGTGTAGTTTGGTTGAATGCAATCTTTTAACCCAGGGGCTGAGAATGAAAAGGAGGGCATAAAGGTCAATTTGTGATATATTTGGAACTGGTTAAAAGAATGAGTAATTCTTAGCTGGGCGTGGTGGCACATGCCTTTAATCCCAGCACTTGGGAGGCAGATTTAGGTGGATCGCCCTGTATTTGAGGACACCCTGAGACTACAGAGTGAATTCCAGGTCAGTCTGGGCTAGAGTGAGACACCCACCTTGAAAATAAACAGACAAACAAAAAAGAATAATTATCATTTGGGATGAAGCCATCTTTACACATCATTTGGCGATAGCTTTGAGTGTAGTGAGGCCAATGCTGCTGGTACTCTAAATATATCCCACTTATATCTATGACACTAATTTCTAATTTTTGCCATCTGTTTCTCTGCCTGGGTGTTTTCTCTTATCTGCCTGTAGGCATGGCTGACTGGTAAATACTGAAATTTGCTGCTGCTTCTGGGTGCCATCAACTAACTGACCCAAGAGGCAAACAAATTTCTTGGTTCTTTTTCTTCTTATTGGATGGAATAGCTCCGAGGGCCATTCGTTATGCTCCTCTCAGAATTCTCCAGAAGGGTGACATTTCAGGTGGCTGTGACAGTGACTGGCTTCATGATGCATACTTCTCTACTGCCTTGCCAGTGTTGCCTGGTTTTGCCAACCAAAGAAGTTACTTGCACTTGAATTTTGGTCTCAAGGTCGACCTTTGAAGGAAGCCAAACTGAGATAGAGGTCATAATATTTTCTTGTTAAGTTTTCTCACCTTGCTTTAACAGAAGCATAGATAATTAAAGATCTCTTGTTATAAACCAGTGTTGAAAATCTGAACACCCACAGAAATGAGGACCATTACATAAGTGGGACAAGTGAGCTGGATAAGGATTGTGCTAACCAGATGGTACAGACCCTGTCTCTCAAAGCCAGCTGCTCTTCAGCCTCAGCCAATTGTTGCCATGTGGAAAAGTGGGTCTAAATGTGGCCACATCAAATGTTCACAAGAAGCCAGAAATCCAGATTTGTGTGTAGAATAGCTCAAGATGTAATACTGGCTACAAACCCAGATGCTTTTCTAACACTGGGCTGGCCAAATAAAACACATCTGTGAGTCCTAGTTGGCCCAGGGACCTCCAGTTTGCAATCTGATTGCAGACATACTGCCTTTTACTGGAACTTCATAGATACAATAATAAGAGTCATAGCACTTTAAATGGACTTTCATAGTCATTGCCACATCTCTTTTTCACAGCTCTTATCCTCAGCCCACCTGCAAATGGTTATATACCAGTATTGCACATCTAATCACAAAACAAAGACTAAGTGGGAGGAGAACTAATCATGGCTTTGACATCTGATTGTGGTCTGGTTTAATACGATATTGTTAGAGCCCATTGCAAAAGACACCACCCCTCAAATTCATTACGACATGTGCTATCACAGTAAGGTTAAGTGGGTTAGAAATGTTGTGAATTTAATAAAATAGAACCACTAAGATGTACATATATATCTGTATTTAGCTGATAGCTCTTTGAAGTACATTGTGATGTCAAATATGCTTGGCAGGTTCAATTCTTTTAGCACCCACATTTGCACTGGTTTTTAAGACAGATGTTATTGAAAGCACATTGTATCAACACTTACTATATAGCATGTGAAATTAGGAAGTGTGGAAACTTCAAACTGACATTATGGTCTTAATCTAACCCTTTCCAGTTGTGTTAGGAAAGAAGGGTAGAGAGCTACATTATCTTCCTTTTTTTTTCTTTTAACTTTACGTTTTATCCTGCCTTTCTTTTGGCACTTAGGGTCCTGTATACACATATAATAAGGATTGAGTTCATAGAATTCCTTCTCCTCCTATAAGAAAAATTTGTATCAAGAGTACTTTTAGGGGCTGTATAGATGTCTCAGTGGATCATGGGACTTACCTATAGAGACTGACATCTGGAATTCAATTCCCCAGTAAAAAGTCAGATGCACAGATTGGCACATGCATGAGTTTGGTTGCAGTGGCAGGGGGCCCTGGTGTGCCCATTCCCCCTCTCAAATATATATATTTTAAAAGGTACTCTTAGTTCCTGTGTAGACCAGACACTCTTATGTAGGAATAATGAATTCTAGATACCTAATAAGTATAGCAAAATTTGAAACTATAGCTGATAATAATATATCATATACTTGGATTTTATAAAGGGAGTGGATCTTATATGTTCTCACTACCTATGCACACAAAATGGTAACAATGTGAGGTACTGAGTATTAGTGAGCTTCAATATAGTAATCATTTCACAGTATGTAATTATATCAAAATTTCATTTATATATTCTAAGTATGTATAATTTTTATTTGTCAACTGCAATAAACTCAAAAAATGGAAAACAATGTTGAGGTGTTGGCTTAAAATAAAAATTCAGACATATACATAAACCTCAGCAATTCTAGTTGATTAAACTCACAGAAATTTCAAGCCATTTAAACCTTTGGGGGAAAGGCTGTTAACAAAATAACTAAGCAGTATTCATCATTCCAAAGCATCAAGGTCATAAAGGATGGATAAGGACTTAGAACTGCTATAGGTTGTAGAGCATTAATGAGATGACAAAATACAATGGGATTCTGGATTAGGTCATGGAACTGGAAACTTAACTTAGAAATTTGTATCAAGGAATTGCCTCGTTCTGGTCATTGTACAACGTGTTGATAAGATAAATGTAAAATCCATATGGGAACTCACATACTCTTTATATACCTCTTCTGTGAACCCTAAATCATCTGGAGCATTTAATCAGGAGTCTGGGGTTTGAAAGGGCTAAGCCAAGGAAACAAAACTTATAATAATTATTATTATAATCCTGAATTAGGGCTGGGGAGATGGCTTGGTAGTTAAAAGGAATTCCTGTGCAATCATGAGGGACAGAGGAGGCCTGAGAGATCTCTCCAGTTGGATCTCCAGGACCCAAATAAAGAGCTTGGCATGGCCACACAGGAATGCAACCCCAGTCCTATAGGAGAGCAGAAAGCTGGGAATTGCTGAGACTTGTGGAAAAAAAAAAAAAAAGACAAGCTCTAAGAACAGTAAGAGTCTCCTGCTCAAATAAGAATGGGAGGCAGAACAATGGAGCAGGATACCCTAAGTTCCACTCTGGCAAGAGAATGCACCCTGCCACAGATGAGGGCATTAGGTAGATACCTGTGCATACACCACATAACTCCCCCCCACCACACACACACAACTCCTTTTCCTCATAAGTTCCATGTCAGTAGACATTTGCAGGGAGAAGATCTTGGTATGTTGAATGTAATATGCATTATTGTATTTTAGCTCAATTTTAGAGATAGAATAGCAGGTTTAGAGATTTCTACTTCCAAAGCTAGTGAATGCTTGGATAGCAAAGATATGTGACTGGTAATTTCCACTTAGGATGCTTTATTGGCCTTAAATGTTTTATTTAGGTGATTTGCAGGCACATAGAAGAAATCAAAAGGTCAATGGGACAGACATAAAATGCCAAGTACGGGCAGTGCACATAAATGTAATGTTTGAATGAGTGAGATGAAGTTTTCAATTATTTGCAGAGGTTAGCTTGTCTAATTATGTTAGAAAGAAATAATGAAAGAGTCTTCCTTAATCCCATGTCTACTGATGCCAAATTTACAGACATTGAGGCAAATGTAAAAACCAAAACCCCAAAAGGATAGAATAAAATAAAGGACATTTTTACCATATAACCTTGGTGTGCACTATATTTTCATAAGGTGGACTCCAAAGGCAAAAGTCTTAAAAAACTGAAGGGATTCCCATTAATTAAAAGAAAATTCATTTTAAATCTCATACCTCTCCCTATAAACCCCTTAATTCACCCTTTTTTACAGACAATTCTACTTCCTCCTGTCCCCATCCTCTACTCAATTGCTGCTAACCACTAGCTTGCTCACTATTGCTATAACTTTCATTTCAAGAACATTATGTTCATGGAATAATATAACATATAACCTTTTGGAACTGACATTTTAAAATGGATTCCTAGAGGAGCCCCTTGAGTCTTTGTAACATATCAATAGCTCATTCATCTTTATAGCTGAGTAGTATTAGAGGGAACAGATATACCCATGTTTACCCAGACTATTCATATACTGAATGACATCTAAGTTGTTTCCACTTTTTGGATACTATAAATAATGCTTCCCCATTTATATGCATACTTTTTTCATGAATATAAGTCTTCATTTCGTTGGGAAAAAATCCCAGGAGTGTAATTGTTGGGTTGTGTGGTAATTGCATGTTGTATTTTTAAAGAAACTGTAAACTGTTTTTCAGAAAGTCTTTTCCCATGTACATTCCCACTGGTAATCCATAAGTAATTTAATTTCTTTATTTTTCTAGAGATATGACATCGGTACTCTTTTATTAAAAAATATTCAATCATTCTGATAGTTGTGTTGTGATCAAGTGACTGTGCAGTGTGGTTGTGGTTTGTGTTTCTCTGATGACTAGTGACATAGAGAATCTGTTATGTGCTTGTTTAACATTTGCATCTATTCTGCATTAGGATATATTTTGTCCAGTATCTGATTTGATTATGTCTCTTTTCATTCCTCAATTTTCAAAATTCTTTTGTTTGTCAGCTTTATTGTGAGATAATTTCTTGCTACACAGCCCAGGAGGGCCTTGAACTCTAGATCTTACTTCCTCAGCTCCCATAGTGCTTTGAAATATAGTGACATACAACCATGCCTTGCTTTGAGAAGTTTCTGGACTTGAGATTTTAGTATTTTGTTGGATATACTTTTTCTCCAACATACCTCATCTATAATCTTAGCAGGTTATTTCAAAGCAAATGTTTTATTTATTTTTATTAAAATATTAAATTTATTTTTATTTATTTGCAAGCAGAGAGAGATAAAAAGAAGAGATATATACAGAGAGCATGGGTGTGCCAGGGCCTTCAGCCACTGCAAATGAACTATAGATAACATGCACCACTTTGTGCATCTGGCTTTATATGGGTGGGTACTGGGAATTGAACCCTGGTCATTAGACTTTGCAGACAAACCCCCCAACTGCTAAGCAATCTCTCCAGCCTTAAATGTATTATTTTTGACCAATTCAAAGCTACCAGTTTTTTCTTTTATATGCTAAATCTAAGAAATATATGCCTAGCTGCAAATCTTGAATATTTATATTTTTTCTAAAATTTTTCAGGTTTTACATTTTAATTCCATTCTGTGATACATTTGAAGTAATGTTCTATACAAAAATGTGAGGCATGAGTAGAGGTTTGACAATTTTTCTTCAGCACTTGAAAAATATGCCACTTCCCTCTTATCTTTATATTTTCTGTGGAGAAATTTATTGATTTTTGAGCTGTTTTTCATTGGTAGATAAGGTTTACCTTTTTTGCTTTCTGATTTCAATACAGTTTTCTTTGTCTATAAGTCTTAGAAATTTAATCATGGTATGTCTATTCTTGTTTTCTTAAGGTTTTTCTTATTATTAGTTTTCTCATCTTAAAGCTCTACATGTTTATATCTTGTTGAAGTTGAGTAATTATTCCTTCTTATACTAATTTTTAGCCACACTGTTTTTTGTCTTTGTTCATTGCTCCAAATGCATGAATGTTAGATTGCCTTTTACTCTCAGCTCCCTGAAGCTCTGTCCCATTTTCCCCTTTTCATTTCGCTTTCTTTTTTTTTTTTGTTGTTGTTGTTGTTCTGATTGGATAATTTCTATTATTTTATCTCACAATTCATTAGCTCTGTGCTTCATATGTTCTGGTAGAGAGCCTATCAGACAAGATTGGGTGTGTTGATGGTGGTATGGCTTTAGACTAGTACTGAGCCTGTGTACTGCTTCTCAACATCAATCCTTGTGTTTGTCAGCTCCATCAATTGCATTGGGTCTTCTATGTTCTATTTCTTTGATGTTTTCTATTTGATCATTGAAAGTTTCTACTTAGTTTTCCAAGAGTGTTCATAATTGCTCATTGGACTACTAAAATAGTTGCTTTATGATTATTTTAATATGATTCTAGTTTAACTGTCATCTGAGTGTTGACATTTACTGATTGCTTTGACTCATTAGTTTGAGATAGTATTAGTTCTTGTGATGAGTGATAATTGATTGAAACCTAGAAAATTTCATAACATTGGAGTGCTAATCATATTGAAACTTTTGTTTTAGCTGTTTTGCTCTGATATTTCTTACGATGGTTAATTTTACCTGATTGAATATAGAAGTACATCTTTGAGTATGTTTGTGAGGATGCTTTCAAAGAGGATTAACTGGGGTGGAAAGACCTGCTCTAAATGTGGGCAGTATCATCCCATGGGACAGAGTCTCAGACTAAATATAAAGAACAAAGCCAGCTGAGAACTGATGTTCCCTGTATTTTCTGGTCTGCAAAGGTGTGAACATGTAATCCACTCCTCCTACCACCCCAGCCAAGAACTTCTCCTGCTGCTGTGTCTTATATACCATGATGGAATTTAGCCTCAGACCATGAGCCAAAATAAATTCTTCCTGCCTGAAGTTGCTTCTTGTCTGGCATTTGATCACTTTTTGGTAAAAAAGTAATTAATTCAGTTTTTCCACCATATAAAAGGGGTGCTATTTCATTACTATAAGCTGTGGAGGGTTCCCACATGGCCCCTACTACCAAGGCAATACTGGCCATGTCATTGTTATATAATGAATCATGGAACTCTATTTGGAAGCCATGACTCCACTTGGCCTTATTCTGATTCAACCTTGAATGGGGTGTTGGGGCACTCATTATACCTCAACAAAGATAGAAGTCTTGGTTCCTCATTTGGCCAGAGCTGTGAAGAGTGGAGATAGTACTCAGCTAGAGGAAGGCAGTTGTTTAAAATTTTTCTGTGTTGCTGGCTGTCTCTTTTTCCTGGTCCTTTAGCCAGAAAGACCAAGATTTGGCTGAGTTTTTTAGTAGCTCTGCTTGCTGGCGTACCCTACTTTTGATTCTTTCTGGTTATAATTTGGAAATCTATAAGAGAAGGAAAATACAGGGACTCATCATAGCATCTTCTTTCATGTCTTAAGATTCTTAGTTGGACCTCCTTCTTTACTTTTAAGATTATTTAAATTTTATGTTTGATTTCTATATAATTTTTAGAGTTTTCATATGTACACCAGAGGAGAAGTAGTGAATCTATTCCATATTCCCAGCAGTGTGACTACAAGTTGTTCTTATTTATATCTACTTTTAGCAGGTGATTTTAGCAGACTGGAAATATTTTTAGAAGCTTGAGTTGCACAAGCATCATCTTACTTATTCTTACGGCAATACTATAATGAAGGTAATATCATTTAAGAGAGAGATAAAGGCTCACAGATATTAAGTAAGTATCACAGGATCATACTACTAAGTGATAGACAGTAGTCTAGCCTAGCTTTATTTATAAGAAGAGCCAAGAAAATAAAATATCTCCTGGCTCTGAGCTGGCTGTGACACTTTCACTATTTTTCACTCAACCTTACTAGAATTGTCAGGAGGAAAGTAGATAGCCTGGGTGTCTTGTAAAAAAACATGGGCACATAATTCAACAGCTGGTAAGTGAGGGATAGTGCCAGAATATGTGAGAGTAAACAGGCCTAATAAAGGTACAGGTATCAGGAGGATATGAGTCCCCCATGATTTCTCACAGACTGGATTTCTGAAGTCCTTGAACTAATTGAAAGCAGGTGGGATATGCCATTTTGACTCCTTTATAGGTTTCTGACCTTTTACCTAGAGCTTAGGCACAATTTTGTAATCTGCTTAGTCTCATAACTGGCTCAATCCCAACCCCATAGGTGCAAGTCATTTCTGTATTCCTTCAGATGATCTGGTTCAATCAACACTTCCTGTGCAGTGATGGGTCCATGAATCTCAGTCCTATGAAAATTGATGGTGTGTTGCCAAAGGCTCAAGGTTGCAAATATTTTACATGAAAGGCCTCTCATTTGGGCCTTTGCTTTTTGGAGTAGGCTGATCTTTGACATTGGTTTTCTCTATCATTGCATTATCACATCAATAGCTGGCTTCAATAAGTCCAATAATATTGACAAAGAACCTATTAAAATAAGGAATTTATAAGGAAAAAATGTATTTTATGAAGTGAATTAAATGTTATTCATATTCTGATTACAAAGTAGCAGAAATGGTGAGAGACACAGCTTTCTGGAGTTTCTTTAAAAGGTTTAATGTTTCTTGCTTCAGAGTTAACTGAATATTGGCTATTATCCCTTTTTAAAGAGTAAATGTAAAGGGAACTATCAGATCGTATAGACCCTGCAACAATCCTTTGTAGGTAACTCTTAAAATTGTCACTCAATCCAGTTATTCCCTCTTATGGGGCAATTCAAGGATGAAGGAACCAGTTGCCTATTCTAGGGACAAAGTTTATATATTTGCTTTTAAAAATGTTTTATCAGTTCTCTATTCATGGATTCTATGGCTCCTTGCTTCTACCAACATCATCCTCAGTGTGCTAGAGTTGTTGTTTTATTCATGGCCAATAACTCACAATAAAAAAAAATGCCAGTTAGACTTAAGAAAGGCCTAATGAAGCAGTGGAAATATTAATTTTTTACAGTTCAACCCTTGATTACACATCTTTTTACTTGATGTGGAATAAAATGTGAAGTATATCTAAAGCAACTCTTTTGCAAATGAGTGTGGTAGCTATCTCAATATATCACATTTGTGTGATGGTATTTTTTTTTTTTTTTGCACAGTGAGCTGAAATAACCCCATTTTTCACAAGATACAAATGATGGACAAACTATGGTTATTCAAGCGTGGGTGTTTTCTCAGAATGAGCCAAGTGACCTTGTCATGTCAAGAAAAACAATTGATAGCAGGTGCTGCCGGGGACAAAATTTTGAATTTTACAGAAACAACAATAACACCACCACCAACAAAACCCAGAAACTTACACCATCAGTTTAATAGCTGCCCAATAGAGCCTTTCTGAAGAGGTTGCTGATAGTATTAATAAATGGAGTTTTATGTGTTGTACTGTGAAATACACTAGCATGTTGAAGGTGAACCAATCCTTTCCTAATAATTAGTGTATTGAAAAAGATCTATTTTAAATTCAAGATTGGGTTTGGGGATGGTTCAACAGGCACAGGCTCAACAGCCCTTGTTGCACAAGAGTGAGGACCTGACTTCCATTCACCACACCCATGTCAAAAGCTGGGCATGCTTATAATCCCAGTTCTGTGGGTATGGGGACAGAGACAGGACAATCACTGAGGCTTGCTGTCCAGCCAATATGACCAAAAGGGTCAGGGAAAGTCTCTATCTTAAGGAAGCAAAGCAGAAGAGCAGTAAAAGAGGACACTTGATGTTCTCTTCTGCCCTCTTTCTGCAGGCATGCACGTGCGGCATGCACAGCTACACTCACAATTCATGCACCACACATGTAACATGAAAATCATAACATACATAGGTAGGGGCTAGGGAAATGGCTCAGCAGGTAAGGATAATCATTGCTCAAGCATGAGGGCCTGAGCCAGCATGAATTTGATCCCCGGCACACATGCAAAAAGCTGGGTATGACCATGTACATTTTGTAGTGGGTTCAAAACAAGAGAATTGTGAGTTCTCAGGTTAGCCAGTCTTCCCAAAAACAGTAGCTCCAGGTTCAGTGAGAGGCAGTCTCAACAATGTTGAAGGGAAATCAAGGATGATACCTATGTTCTCCTCTGGCCTCCACATGAAATGCATCCAACTGCACACCAACACAAACATACACAATGCATTGACATATCACACATAGTACACACATAAACATAATTAAATAAGTAAGATGTAAGTCTGGCTGGTGGCATTAATCTGACAGCTTGAATTTCCTTGATGGGTATCAGATTCTACACTTCAACTAACTTTAAGAAATTTCCCCTTGCTGAATCTTCACCTTTCCAATTAAATGTCTGTATGAGACTAATTTTCTTCATAGCCAAAATATCATATAAAAACTTGCTAAATCTAAAACCAGATGTAGGAATTCACCTGTATTTTCAACAAAATCAGATATAAACTTTTTTTAAAAAAAATTTTCAAGGTAGGGTCTCTCTCTAGCCCATGCTGACCTGGAATTCACTATGTAGTCTCAGCATGGCCTTTGAATTCATGGCAATCCTCCTATTCTGCCTCCCAAGTGCTGAAATTAAAGGTGTGTGCCATAACATCTGGTTCTAAATAAAGTTTTAAAAGCTAGCCTCATATTTTTGTTTGTTTAAAAAATTAATATTTAAAAACTTCCTATTTTAATTTTTGACAAGATCAACTCTAGGTAGCTATAACCCACATAAACAGTTCTTGAAGCTCTTAGTCATGTTCATCATTATGAAGGGATTCTGATACTGGACTGGAAAGATGGTTTAGCAGTTAAGGCATTTGCCTGCAAAGCCAAAGGACCTCCGTTCAAATCCCTAGGGCCCACATAAACCAGATGCACAAGGAGGTGCATATGTTTGGAGTTTGCAATGGCTGGAGGTCCTAGCATGCCCCTTTTCTCTCTCCTTCTCTCTACCTCTCTCTCTCTCTCAAACCAAATAAATAAAAGTCTTAAAAAAATTGGAGAGTCGCCGGGTGTGGTGGTGTACGCCTTTAATCCCAGCACTCGGGAGGCAGAGGTAGGAGGATCACTGTGAGTTTGAGGCCACCCTAAGAATTCCAGGTCAGCTTGGGCTAGAGTGAGACCCTACCTTGAAAAAAACCAACACACACACACACACACAAAATGGAGACTCAACAGTCCAGGTGATACATCTTTTAGTCTACTTACTTTTAGGGAGAAGAAGACAGTATTTATTTTGTGGGGGAGGGCTATAGATACCTGGGATTAATTAAAACCATCATTTTTCAGAGTTGTGACAAGCAAGAGATTGGTAACTCTATACTACAAGCAGGTGTTGACCTCTACAGGTGTCACCCCCTTAGAGAGTCTATCTATCTGGAACCTGCAGCAGTGGCTTGAGCCAAACCCACATTAGAAACAGTTTCTGCAGGAACATCTACCTCATTTGTAATACATGGTGTGATTAGCTTGGTTTCCTACTGTGAATCTGCTCAACAAATCTCCATAGAATGCTATGTAGCATCTACCAAATATGAATCCCAGGGCTTTTGAGGAGATGTGAAAGCTGACATGTTGATTTAATCATCATATATAAGCCTATTTCATAAGTGTTTATTTTTATGTTTTATTTATCTATCTGCAAGGAGAGATAGAGACAGAGGGCATGGGAGTACAAGTATAGACACACAAGGGCCTCCAACTGCTGCAAATGAGCTCCAGATGCGTGTGCCACCTTGTGCATCTGGCTTTTCATGGGTCCTGGAGAATCGAACCCTATTTGCTAGACTTTATAGGCAAGCACCTTAAGCACTGAGCCATCTCTCCAGCCTTATCAGCCTATTTTTATTTTATTTTGATATACATTTGAGAGAGATAGAGGCAGAGAGAGAGAGAGAAAGAGAGAGAGAGAGAGAGAGAGAGAAAGAAACAGAGAGAGGGAGCAAGCGAGTGCCAGGGCCTTCAGCTGCTGCAAATAAACTCCAGAAGCATGTGCCACCTTGTGCATCTCTGGCTTATGTGGGTCCTGGGGATTTGAACCTGGGTCCTTTAGCTTTGTGGGCTAGCACCTTAACCACTAACAAATCCCTCCACCTCTATAAGCCTATTTTAATATAACCCTTACTTATCAAACTCAGCAAGCTACAAAGGTGGGAGAACTCAAGTATGTTTGATACAAATGTCTGAAGATTAGAAATGCCATAGCAGCATAACATGTCTCTGAATGGAGAGAAAAAGAGAAATTGTTAGAGGGAAAGCCTGACCTGTATTTACTGGACCTTAAAGGGAAAATAGGTCTTTAAAGGAAACATGTTCGGCACATTTTAGAATATTATACCTTATGATCAGAAAAGTACACAGCAAAAGCAGGTAAAATTTTTTAAAAGGTGGTTGAAGATTTTACACTTTTTGCAAAGAGGGTGGCATCTTGAAAGAGTTTGAAAAGGGAGGTGAGATGCTCTGAGTTGTGCCTGAGGGAGTTAAGAAAGTGTAAAATCAGACATCTGCATTTGTTTAGCCACAGAGAGCTCAAGGACTGGGATTCTCACTCCAAAGGAATTCCTAGTGATTTCATTTGTACAGGCTGGAGCTCTGGCCCATTTGACGCTAGGGTGTTGTGTGTGGCTTTGTTTTGACAAACCTTGGCCATTCCCTAACAGGAAGCAGAGCTTGGGGTTGTGACCCTCTGCAGCAGGGGGCTCCCTGCCAACTGTTAGACCAAGTTCTCAAAGACAAGCCTTCTCTCAGCCTTGACCTCCTTCCTTTTACCTTTTACCGTCAAATGGTAGTTGTTAACCCATTGAAACCTTTGAATGCTCTCAGGAAGTTGGGTTTTAACCAAGGGACGTCTCTAGCCAGCCCCATCAGGGACAGAAATCATGAGCAAGGAAGCCTGGTGGTATCCACCTGTAGCATTCCAGTTGTTGTCTAGTGTCTGTGAAAACAGCCTTTTGGGAGTTTCATTGGAGGATATGAAATGAGATGCTACAATTTTTTTACATAGCAGTTGCACATAGGATATAATAGGCAATGCAAAACCCTCTTATTTCTCATAAGAAGTTAAGATGGTTTGCGATACAAAAATTCACATTAAATTATAGTGTTTAAAAATGAAAGCAAAACCCAAATGCATTCTTCACAAATTAAAAGATATTCACTCACACTAATAACACCTACTAATCTTGGGAAGGGCTAGGGAAAGATAATAAAAGAAGTTCTCAGTAAACTGTAAGTAATTAAAAAAAAAAAAACAACTTTATTTTAAGGACTGGATAGATAGCTCAGTCAGTAAGGCAGCTTGTCTTACAAGCTTTAGGACCTGAGTTTTATTCCCAGAATCCTTGTAAAAATACCTCTCAATCTCAGCACTGGGGAGGCAGAGGCAGGTGCACTGGCCAGCCAGTCTAGCTTGATATTTAGAATACCAGGCCAATGAGAGACTCTGAGGAGCAACACCTCTGGCCTTCACGTGCATGTGTTCACTCACACACATATGGACACACATACACATCACACACGGACAAAATTTATTTCAATCACATAATAATTATACGTCTTTCTGGAATACATTGTGATATTTTAATACACCTAATAGTATGAAATAATTTGATCATGGCAAAGGGCATTTCTTTCACATTAGACATCATTCCATTCTCTTTTTTTGTAGCATTTAAAGTCCTCTCTACTATTTTAAAATGTAAATAATGGTTGTTAACCATGATTACCTATAAATGTCCAGAATGTTGCAAAGAATTCTTACTCAGCTTACCCCTTTACTTGTTAAAATTCCTATGATTCTTTACCCCTTCTTTCTCAGCCTTTGGTGACTACTGTTACACTTTATACTTCTGAGGGGTCAGTACTTTCAGCTCCTACATCTACCTGAACAACCATGGTATTTAGCTTTCTGTGCCTGAATTGCCTTATTCAACACAGTGTCCTCGATCTCCGCCTACACTGCTGAAAATTTCTTTTTCAAGACTACATAATATTTCATTCCAATATTTTGAAATATACCACATTTTCTTTATACATTCATCTGTTCATGAACACTTAGATTGATTCCATATCTTGGCTATTATAAGGAGTGCTACAATAAACATGAGAATACACTTATCTTTTCAACATAGTGAGTTACATTGTAAACCATCCAGGAAGTTGTCTGTGTGTGTGTGTGTGTGTGTGTGTGCCAATTTACGAAAACTCCAACCGCATACCAATTATTTGAGTAGCAGGAGGGGATCTGAGGAAGTCAGAAACTATAAAACTATTAGACTAGATTTAAGTATTTTTTAAATTGTTTTTTAACATTGTATTCAACAGCCTAATAAAGATAGAAAGAAGAAACATAAATTCTTGCACAGGTAAGTGAAATTGAAGCAAAAAGAAGAGGAGAAGTTCCTAATCCGTGTTGAGAACACAGACATCTTTCTCCTTCTCTATTGACTAATTACATATAACTGATGTGTGACAAGAAAAACAAGGCAGGATGCAATTACAAGCCATATGCTATAAGTAAAGCACGTCTATTTAGGATGAATTTCTCTTTGGAGACATTTACTTAAACTGTTAAAACAATTTAGACACTTCAGTTCAGTTTTCTTAATTGAAAAGTTTTGTTATTTTTTTTTTTTTACAGAGCACCATGTCTTTTTCTACCAATTTAGCATACATTTATCCATTTAATATCCTCATCAGTAAATATTTTTTGATTATGTTGTCAACTAGAAATGATTGGCTTCGTTTCTCACAGTGTGATGTGTGATGAATGTAAGCATAAATGATTTTCAAGTTCAAGTTTAACTTTTTAAAGTGATATTATTTCTAGCTTTTAACTTCTTTGCCATTTACAAAAACTGTAAGTGAAGATGACATAGACATGCTGGAAAGCATGTGTGTGTGCATGTGTGAACATAGGCATGCACAAGTGCCTGTGGTCATGAGAGTGCCTGTGTATAATCACCAAGGCATTGAACAAATATGCCTTCATTCTGATTTTCATTTTCAGAATGAAGCTGGTTTGCAGATGGCTGACTGGGAAATCTTTACAGATGTCAGGAATTTGGCAGTTTGAAAAATTTGACACAAGAAGGGCTTCACAATGTAAGAGATACTTCTAGATTTTTGTCTAGGTTGGTGTATCCAATAGACATTTACAACTTTTCAGGAGTGTGGTGAGCAGAATTCTATGTTAGGAGTAATAAATATCAGCCGGGTGAGAAAGAATGGGGATGTTTGGGCTCTACCTTGAGGGAACTTGGAGGTGATGACTTTTCCTTATAAATGACTCCATAATTTGTGAATAACCTTTACTGGTCCCCAGGGCTCTTAGTGTGTTCACTGAATACCACCTTCTATGCATCATCCATCTAATCACAACTCTTCATCTTACTGCTTGGAGATCAAGTTTGGCTGACTTGAAGTTACATAGAGTCTTGCTATAGCTTAAGGTCCTCAGTGCTTTTGTGTTAGAAAGCTGTGTGGATGAGTAAAAGTGTGTTATGCAAATATGGTTAAGGGGGAAAGAAATTTTGGTACATAGATAGGCAAAAAAATGGGAGCTTGGACGAACAAGGTATGTTTGGAGAATAGCAAATGATATAGTGTGGTTAGAATCTAAAATGCCTGGAGGAACTAGGGAAAGATGAACTCCCAGAATAATAGGAGTTGCGTAATGTCAGATCTTATGAGCCAAGCTCAGGATGGGTTTTATTTCTATTCCAGCTAGAGTAAACAACAATGGTTCTTATAAGCAGAAATATTAAAATCAAGATTGTGTTTTAGTAAGGTGATTGGCATAGTTAGATGTCCTGCTTGTAATAGTCAGACAGGGCCAGCTAACTTCTATAAACCCTCTCAAACACTTTAATTCTACAAAAAATTACATTTGTTAGAAATTAAAAAGATTACTAAATACCCTAAGACATCATGGTGAAAATATTTAGACAGTTGGCAAAGTCTTCTTCCTCTATATGCTATTTCCAAAGGAGATAATCTTGACTCTTCTCATCTACCAAATTATTCCCTGCCTTGGAAAAAGTGCCAAAAGTGTTAGGAAAATGCACTCCACCCATGTTTTTGTGGAAGAGTTAGTTTCTTAATTCCTATAGGAACCAATTTTTAATCTAAAGGAATTTTCCTAGGCATATTGCCAACATTTTCTTTCAATGATTCTGGTGGTAATCTATGAAAAAGTGAATATAAGTTACTGTCATAGAATATGAGACAAGAGAGAATATTACCCACAGGGAGTGGGTGATGAGGTATCTGAGGTTTTGTTAACCATTAGTGAAAAGTCACAATTTATCAACTAGCATTAGGACTTTGGAGTTAACAGAATCTATCTTTTAGTGTTCCAGCAGTTGCTTATTTATTGATGGATTTTCAAGAATACCCTATAAGCACTATTAAGCACTGTGTGAAAGCACTTTTTATGTTTTCTTAGAGCTTACATCAAAAATAAAGATGTTGGGCTGGAGAGATGGCTTAGCGGTTAAGCACTTGCCTGTGAAGCTTAAGGACCCCGGTTCGAGGCTCAGTTCCCCAGGTCCCACGTTAGCCAGATGCACAAGGGGGCGCACGCGTCTGGAGTTCGTTTGCAGAGGCTGGAGGCCCTGGCACGCCCATTCTCTCTCTCTCTCTCTATCTGTCTTTCTCTCTGTGTCTGTCGCTTTCAAATAAACAAACAAACAAACAAACAAATAAATAAAGATGTAAAAAGACAAGGAATTATAATAGTATGATATATGTCATAATAATCATAGTCCAAAATGCTGTAGAGGAAGTAGAAAGTGTTGTGGGACCATACTGGCTAAATTTGGAGTGCAGGGAGCACCCCCTTAAAGAAATTACAAACAAGCATGTATCTTTAGTTTTCATAGCAATAAACAGGTCCTTAAAATGGTCAGATAAATGAGTGTGAGTAGGTCAGATTATAGACCATGACCAAAGTCTTGAGAAAGGTGGTGCATTTTGGAAACAAAGTACTTTATTCCAGAAGAAATTTACATAAAGACAGTGTATGCAGAGAGGGTGGAGATGGTGTGGGTAGGGTAGGGCAGAAGCTGGCGTGATCACAGGTGAAGCTGGAGATGGGGAAAAAGATGGGTTGGGACCAGATTCTATGAAGTCTTGTGAATTTGGGATGTATCCTGAGGACAATAAGGAAATCAAGGTTGCTTTGAAGTAGAGGAGTGACTGATATCATTGAAATCTTAAAGACCACTCTTACTATAAGGTAGATTAAAGAACAGGTTGTTGGATGGTGTGGGCAAGTTGAAGGCAGAAAGCTCATTACAGAAAGATGTGAATTCTTAGGAGAGGAAATAAGCAGTTAAATGAGGCAAGCAGAAATAAAGACAAAAATAAATGGATTTGAGTAATATTAACAGAATATGGGCAAGGTTGTATAAATGATGTTTAGGATAGCAGAGGAAGAGGAGACAAGGATGATTCCTAGGTTTCCCACTCGGCTAGTGGTCAGTGGCTCTTTACTAAAATGGGGTCATATGGATGAGAGCAGATAGAGTTAAAATGAGGAGATCAATTTCGTTATCATGGAGGTTAGCATACCAGATGAACATTCCAACAGAAAATCTGATAGATAATTGGCTACCTTGACCTGCAGCTCATTATTAAGAGTAACAATTCTTTGGCACATAGGGGACAATGTAAATAAGACATGCTTAAATTCTATATTCAAACTTCTAAGTATCTATTAATGGGACTTAAAATAGGAAGAGTGGTCTCACCTTTGTTACAGACCCATAATGTACCAAAGTCTATCCCATTTTAGGATCCTAAGAGAAGTCATGTCTCCTATGCCCAGATTTTTGAATCAATTATGTATAATACTCTGGTCAAGTAAAATTTATCTTGTTTCCATAATTCTTTGCTCTTTAACTCTAGAGTGAACAAAGCTATACAAGGCTCTCACATAAAAGTATAAGAAGAAAGTCCAAGAGAATAAATTCAAGACCTTTAATTTCAGGCAAAATAACTACAATAGATTTTAAGAGGTATTCGAATCATCTGATATTTAATTTAAACTAAATGTGTTCTACTTTGCTTTTGACTAGTAATCTGTTTGGCCAGCCCTGACATGATCAAGACTTATTTAAGATCTCTTGTTCCCAAAGACTAAATTAATTTTCTAAAGTACATTTGGTTTCTAAAACTTGGCATCTCTGAACTTCTGGTGCCAGTACAAAGAGCACATACATATTCCAACAATCCACAGATTGTTGGTCATGAGAGGCATCAGTTGTTGGCCTTTGAGAGGAAGGGCACAGTAAATTTCTGCACAGGGGGAAGTTAGGGAGCTATTATTACCTTCAAGGCATCACAGGCTTGTCCATTCAGAAAGGCACAAGCCAGGCTCTGTGGAACACTTAAAGGAGGAGACTGTGATATTGGGTCCCCCGGTGAAACTTTTCCAGAATTTCCCTCACAGCCTTCTTATAAAAGAAGGTTCCTACCATCCTGGTGTGTTAACCTTGACCTCTACTATCACTATGGAAACGCAACATCGACAGAGAACTTCCTCTGTGATTATTATGCTCACTATAAATTATTGAATAGGAAAAAACCTGGAAAAATTCATTGCCCATTTTATCCCATAATTAAAACATTTTTTAGAACAAAGAACCTCTCAAGATCTTTGAAAGTATGGTATGGAGGTTAGTGTATGGAATAGGGACAAGGAGCCAGGCTAAGAACTGTCATGGCAACTCAATATATTTTCAGGCTTTTGTTTGGTGAAGTGCACATGTTTAGAGAGAGGAGGATAACTTATGATACATTAAAATGCATGAAATTATGATTATATCCTTTATCTAGTTGATATTAATTTGGATTTCTTTTACCAGCAGTTTTCTATGCAACTAACTATAGATATTATTTTCCCACCACTTTGTTCCATTAGAACTAGCAATAGCAATAAAAGAGAATGATAACAAACTCAATTTCAATATTTAGTGAGATTGTACATAGTTGAAATAAACCATAGACATTTGGTTTAAGGCTTTGAAAAGTATATTTTATGAATGTGTATGTATGTGTCACATGTGTATGCATGGAAGCCAGAGGACAACTTCAGTGTTAGTCCTTGCCTTCAACATTGTTTGAGGCAGGGTCTCATTTGCTTACCTACATTGGCCAGGCTAGCTGCTCCATGAACTTTCAATTCTCCAGACTCTACCTCACATCTCACTGTGGGCATGGTGGCATTCCAGACATGTGCTACCGTGTCTGGAGCCTTCCACGTGGGTGCTGGGGATCTGACCTCCTATGGTTACATGTGTGTGACAAGTGATTTCACTCACAGAACCATCTCCCCAGCCCCCAGTGCAAGGTTCTTACCTTGAAGTCCATGAACTTTTTAGAGCTGCGTAAAAAGTGCATTGTGTATATTTTACAGGGCTCAAAGCTTTCCTGATTCTTATAGGTTCCAATATCCAGAAAACATCATGAATAATCTTGCTCCCATGCTCTTACCTTATGCATCCATAACATGAAAGCCAAAAGGATTCTGTTCTTTCAGTTCCTTTATTTCACCAGCTTTCTTCCTCCTCTTCCTCTCTTCACTCCTATCCCCTTTTGCTCTTTCCAAAGTCATAGCTGTGTATTCTGAAACTTGTATAGGTTTAAGTGACATTTAGGAGTGAATGAATGCCACATTAGAAGCATGATTAAGACAGAGAATGGAGATGGATTTGGAAGTGTCCCTGGACTTGAAGAATTATTGAATGATGGTGAAACAGGTGCTCTGGCAACTCAGAAATCAGGACCTGGCCTATTCTTAACATCCATTCCTTAGTTCCCTAGTTACCTTAGCAATGAATTTTTATTCTTGTCCCAGAAGCTGCTTTTTGGTTTATATTAATTTCATGAAAAGAGTGGTTTATGGACAGGTTGATTTTACTTTGTTAAAACTTTAGCATTTAATTTTAACAAATTAAATTTGACATTGAACAATACTTTATATTGTATTTTTTAACTTTTTAAACATATATATATATATATATATATATATATATATATATATATATATACACACACACACACAATTAGATTTTTACTCAGTGTATACAGTCAAGTTTGTACCATTGTTAGCCTCCTCCTTGTCCTTCCTCCCCTTCAGGGACCCTCCTCATGGGGGAATACTAAAAATATTGTGGAAGCAACTATTGCTAGATGTTTGAAATTTCTCTTTCAATTTCAGAGAATCAACTGGCATCTTTTTCAGATAAATACAATTTTCAGGTTTTGTTCCTAAATTTTAAGAGGAGATGATAAGTCCCATTTGTCATTTGCCAACAGTATATAAATAACAAATTGCAGCTTTCCATAAACCTTATTCTCAATGGATGGGAAGTCAAATTGAATATAATGATCACTGTATTTTGCACTATAAATATTGTTAACATCCTGAAGACATCTTGATGTGTGATGTGAAACTATTAAATGCTGTGGATCTAATGGAAGCATCTTAAGGTAAAATTCAGAATTATCATTTTGATGTTTGCCACCTTTCTATATTTTAGAATTAACTACAAATTAAGCAATATATGTCTAAGTATAAAAACTATTAAATGATCTATGGTTCAAAAATATTATGGGACCTCCAGGGCCTTAGGGTATGATGAAATAAGTGATTGAGTCATAGAGATCCTTGTCTGATGACCACTAACTCCTGCATGTCAATTACAGGGTCCTAGTGCCATCGATTCTTCATGTTCTCAATCCCCAAATGTGAAAGCTGCTGTGTCATGACCATCTGATGGACAAAATAACCAACAAATTATTCCCATCACATGCTTGTAATGAGGCTGGGATATTTGGGGATAATAGTAAAGTCCCAGTAAAGGAAGGATTCGGTGGCTTTGCAAAACTATCATATTGATGGGAAAATCCATGGTTTTGGTTACAAAGTTATGAATTTTTATGTATTAAGAAAAATTTTCAGTCTTCCACAATTCAGAATTTGTTATCATAATAGATAATTTACAGCAGTTACTCCAAGTCTTCTATTTGGCTTAAGGCTCAGATTCACCAGTTTTATTCTCAGTAGATGGTTTCACCCTCAACCTACTGAAATCAAAGCTGGAAAACTCAAGTTTGTTCATCTCCAGTCACCCTACGTCTCCACCCCTCCTCCTTCACTTCAGCCTCCCTTCCTGTCCTGGATACGCCTCAGACAATGGTCTCAAACTGTGCTCTTGTTTTTTTTCACTTTAAATATTTTTTATTTATTTATTTGAGACAGAGAGAGAAAGAGGGAGAGAGAGAGAGAGAGAGAGATAGAGAGAGAGAGAGAGAGAGAGAGAGAGAGAGAGAGAGAATGGGCATGCCAGGGCCTCCAGCCACTGTAAATGAAGTCCAGATGCATGTGTTACCTTGTACATTTGGCTTTACATGGGTCCTGTGGAATTGAACCTAGGTCCTCTGGCTTTGCAGGTAAGTGCCTTAACCACTAAGCCATCTCTACAGCCCTCAGACTCTTCACTTACTGCCTCAGTAATTCTCATTTCCATACTTTTGTCTTTCCATCTCTTCCTGATTTTACTCTAAACCTACAAGCAGGCATCTCTCCTATCATTCAGAAAAAAAAAAAAAATCCCTCTACTTTGTTTCATTTTCAAAATATTAGTCTGACTTGCTCTTTCTTCTTATTGTAAAACACCAAGTCTCCACTTTTTGAACCTTCCATATACTTTTAGTCCAGCCTCCATGAACATTGCAATCTAGCTTTTATCTCCAACATGACTCTGGAGTGAAAGTCAACCGCAAGAAAGTCTCACCCAATATTCTTTCCTCATTAGCACCATTCACGTCATTGGCCAGCCTTCCTTTCCAGCCTCTCTTCCATGGTGCTGCCAATAATTCCTGCCACCCTTCCACCTGCCTCTTCCACTGATGGCATCGTGTAAATGATTGGTCCTTTTAAAACCCATGCTGACATTTGATGATGCGACTGTGGTGGTTTTCATACAAAAAGGCACCCCCATAGCCTCATGTTTGTGATTAAGCCTCATTCTTGATTCATATCTGGTGGAGCCTTTCAGTAGAGCCCTGGTGAAGGAAGTGTGTCACTAGGGACAGGCCTTGGAATTTTATAGTCCAGCCCTCTTGCCAATGCTAGCTAGCTCATTCTTGTTACTTCCTTCTTAGCTGATGTGATGCTTGGCTGGTTGTCTACTCCTGCTGTTTCCCTACAATGATAAAACATGCTGTCAGAACTGGAAACAAAAGTAAACTCTCCTAATAAGCTGCTTCTAGTTGGGTGTTTTGCTACAGCAACAAGAAGATTACTAACTGCACGGGGCATGGTGGCACACGCCCTTAATCCCACCATTCACAATGCAGAGGTATGAGGATTGCCATGAATTCGAGGCCACCCTGAGACTACATAGTGAACTCCAGGTCAGCTTGGGCTACAACAAGACCTTTACCTTGAAAAAAGAAAAAGAGGGAAAGAGAGAGAGGGAGGAGGGGAGGAGAAGGGAAGGGAGAGGAGAGAGAGAGAGAGGAGAGGAGAGGAAAGAGAGAGGAGAGAGAGGAGGAGAGGAGAGGAGAGAGAGGGAAGAGGAGAGAGAGGAGGACAGGAAAGAGAGGAGAGGAGAGAGAGAGGAGAGGAGAGAGAGAGGAGGAGAGGAGAGAGAGAGAGAATAGAAGAGAGACACAGAGAGGTAGAGAGAGGGCGGGGAGGGAGGGAGGGAAGGAGGAAGAGGGTAATTGCAAACTGTGACAGTAATATCATCATCATGTAGAGGCTTTGTGACTAGACCATGAAGATTCCATCCTCACTGGGGTTTACTTTCTTAATAAAAAGGTAGGAAGAGGTCTTCTTGACTTATTTTTTGGCTTTTCCACTCTTCTATCATGTGAAGGTATGGCGTTTCTCCTTGTTCCCTCAAGGTGCCATCTAGGAAGCACACTGGCCTCTCACGAGACAGATTGGTCCCTTGATAATGGACTCATAGCCTTTAGAGCTGTGAAAAATTGATCTTTCATTTATAAATCACCCTGTCTCAGGTGTTATTTTATTAGAAACAGAAGGACAAGGACAATGGCACTTTGTACTCTTTGAATATTTATCATCAATTGAATCACTTCTTTGATCCTCTCCTTCCCTTCTCCTCTCTCCTAATCTTCCTGGCTGTTTCCCTTCTAACCTGTCTACACAGCACTATTTACAAGCCCAACTTCTAAGCAGATGTCGTAGAATTGAGCTGCGTTTCTCTTGCCCCACTGCCATAGCAAGCGATACCCATGTTTGCCTGCATCTCCTGATTTTCCTCAGCCTTAAACTCTCAGTGTCAGCTCTGACTCTAGTCCCTTTTCACAGACCAGCAATGCCTCTGCTCTGCAGCCTTGTCCCACGGCTCCGGCCCTCTCCAGTCCCGTTGTACACTAATGCCAGCAGAGATCAAGACCTCATCCTGAGGAAACTCATTCTTTAACTCATTTCTCTGTCATTGGCACCAACCTAATTTCACTGACATTATCTGCACGTTTATCTTACTAAAATAGCCACTCTTCAAAAAGTCTAGTTTAAATCTTTTAAAAACATTTTCTTGCTTTTCATCTTTCTACTTTTAACTATGTTCCCCTTATCTAAGTCCTCTTTCTTCCCTCATTCAAATCTGGTAACCTCAGATGGAATGCTATTTTCTCCATCAATCTTTTCCATGATTCCTCCATTGAAATGCGATTGCTTATTCTCTTAGAGCTCCCCTCCCTTTGTTCTTCCTCACTCACAGGATTCTTGTATTTCACCACATACGGATATCCTAGAAATCATTTGTGCAGTTATTCCAAAACAATTCTGCTTTTATTTATCCTGCCCTTAGGACATTTTTGTCCAGATACACTATGCCAGCCTTCAACTGACGTGTTCTAGATTGTACTTTAAAAAAATAAACAGATTTTGTTTTTATTTATTTATTTGAGAGAGAGAGAGAGAGAGAGATACGGAAATAGGCAAGTAAAGAGAAAGAGAGAGAGAGAGAGAGAGAGAGAATGGGCACTGGCTTACAAGGGTCCTGGGGAGTAGAACCTGGGTTCTTTGGCTTTGCAGGCAAGCACCTTAACCACTAAGCAATCTCTCCAGCCCCCTAGATTGCTCTTTTGTAACCAGCATCTGCTGAGGAACCTCTACAGTGTCTTCTTTTTCTGATAATAGCACCTCTCTTTCTCTTTAGGAATTATCTCTCCCTTACTTCATGCTTTTTTTTTTAAATTTCCTGAAGTTGTTGAAGTATCTCTTATCTCTTAGTTAATAAGTAGACAGGTTGATCAATTTTGTGACATCTAAAAATTAACATATAAATTATGGTGTTGTCTGAAGAGACTGAAGTTTGTTCCTGTTACAAAAATCCCTTATGCTACCTAAATCCCTACTCTTTCTTAAATTCTTTCGTTGGTTCTGAACTAATTAGATTATGCTGATAAGTTTCTTCTTTTCTAAAATTAGCCAGAGTTTTGTTTGTTGCTTGCAAACCAAGAAGTCTGATGAATATACCACTCTATTCTCAAGACTCAGGAATTCTCATAGCATATGTCTGGACTTATGGTCATTATACATATGCTTTTTCTGATACTGGCATCCTGTTATAGAGCCTTGATTTTGGAAGAACCTTTATTTATTTATCTTACCTCTTATCAATGTGAAGTAGGCATCCTACAAATCTTAGAAGTTTGATGATTGACATTACTTTCTACTGAGTGATAGAACAAACAGTTGATGTGAAGTAAGTAAAAGTTACAAACCAGAACTGGCTACATTCTTAAATTAGGTAGAGTCCCGGTTTAATAGCTGTTAATCATGGGGACCACAGGCACCTGGTACTTGGTCAACAGCCACAAGAACAGAATCAAAACCAGGAAACTAATCCAGTTACCATGCTGACAGAGGAAGCTCTTTCTATCAATAACTACAGTTTCTTTTCGCTGATCATATAGCAGTGGAGCTGAAGTAAAGAGATTTCTCATTTGGCATACAGGACCCACTAACTAGAGGTCAGGAACTGCTCACAATCCCAGTGGCTAATTATTAAAAAGCATCAATCGAGGACCAGGATTATGTTGTAGAGTGTGACAGATGGGCATAGAGATCAAGTTCTATCAGCAGCAAGAACTGTTGCTGTTGACTATAGAGACTCACTACTTTCTGACTTACTCTGCTATATGCAGAGGCTGGGAACAAGGATGGGTTAAATGTGTCTGGTTGTGATTGCTCATTTATTTCTTCTTAAAGTCTGTTGTTTTATCTAATTTATTAATAACTTTCAAATTTATTTTATATTGTAATAGCTATATTATGAGGGTGTTATAGAATTGTATGATAGAGTTACTACTACATGATATTGCAAATAAAACAATGAGAATAGTATGTTTCTATAACCCAGGTAAAGGTACAATGATTCATAGTCATACATTTGATGCAATCAGACTTTATAAGCTACTTTCGCTCTCTATATATTTTTTTTAAAATTTTTATTTATTTATTTGAGAGCGACAGACACAGAGAGAAGGACAGAGAGAGAATGGGCACGCCAGGGCTTCCAGCCTCTGCAAACGAACTCCAGACGCGTGCGCCCCCTTGTGCATCTGGCTAACGTGGGACCTGGGGAACCGAGCCTTGAACCAGGGTCCTTAGGCTTCACAGGCAAGCGCTTAACCGCTAAGCCATCTCTCCAGCCCGCTCTATATATTTTGAGTTAGTTATATAGAAGTTTATACCATATCTTCCTGATAACGTGTTTCTTTTTATTGAAGGTTGTAAGTTTTCTTCATCTTTGCAATAATTTTTGCCTTATAGAAACTTTAAAAAGTCTGATCTAAGGGCTGGAGAGATGGCTTAGCAGTTAAAGCACTTGCCTACCAAACCTAAAGACCCAGGTTTGATACCCTACTACCCACAATAGCCAGATGCACAGGGTGGTCATGTGTCTGGAGTTTTTTGGCTGTAGACTCTGTCATGCCCATTACTCTCTTTATCTACCTTTTTTCTCACTCTAATATATAAATTTTAAAAATCTGATGTAAATATAGCTATGGAACTTTCTTTTGCTTCATGACTCTGTACTAGAATTTATTTTATTATTGTCCTTTTTTCCTGCCTATATCTTTATGTTTTAAGTACATATATGTAGATACTATATAGCTGAGTTTTGAAAATTTCAACTGACATTCTCAACTGATGTGTATTATGACAGTTTATTTCAATTACATTAATCATGATTGCTGACATCTATGAATTCTTCTCTATAATCTTATTTTTTGCTAATATCCAGCCTAATTTTTACATTTTCTCATTTGCATTGTGTTGTAGACAGCCCCATGTTGCTGGAACAAGCTTCCAACCAGATACAGTTTATGAGAATAAGGGATTTATTTCAAGCTTACAGATTCAGAGGAAATTCTACCAATGGTGGAAGAAACTGCTTACATTTATACAGCAAAGCAGAGAGAAACAGCCCAAAAATTAGCAAACCCTCACCCACCAGTGTGTACTGCTCTCTCTACACCTTTAGGCTGGAATCAGATCCACCCTCAGTGACATGTCCCCTCGAGCAGGCTGCTGGAGACTTAAACAAGAAGTTTAACATTAATATAAAAAAATACCTGAGGTTATAGGGGACATAATTCAAACTATAATAGATTGATTAAGGGATTCTATTTAATTCATTTTCTATATAGCCTAGAAGTCATATATTTTATTTCTTTTATGCATTAATTTAACATGAGTGAGTAACTAAAAAGTCTTTACCTACCTATACTAGGAAAATATAAAGATGTTAGAAAATTCTAATTCTAGTAATACTCTTCTAACTTATATTACTGCCCAGTATTTTCACTGAATTATTTTATACCATCAAATAACACTTGTATGGTTCTACAGAGTCAATAGTTATGTAGACACTTTCACTTTTTACTGATGTTGTTGTTCAGTCTTCTTCCTTGGATTTCACTTCCATTCTTATGGAGACATTGCTTCCTGCAGTTCAGCCTGAACATGAAGGAATTTGCTTCATTGAGGGTCTCATTCAGTGACAAAACACATTTTATTATTTGTGGGAAAAGTCTCCATTCTTAAGTAATAACTTAGATAAATATAAATATAAAATTATAAGTAGCTATCTCTGTCAGTACATCAAAGATATCATTTCTTTGCACTGTTAGAATAGGCTTACTCATAGATAAATTTGATGTCCATAGTCCTTAACTGAACACAATTCAAAATAAACATTTTAAAAACTCAATTTGTTTTTTGTCCCCATTATAACATAATTCAAAATTATGTTTACTTAAAATTGAATGTAAAAATTATATTTTATAACTCATATTTTCAAAAATGTCTTTACAACAGCTCTTCAAATATTACAGATTCTTCACAGATGTATTTTCAGAGTATTTTTTCACAGAAAGACACAGATATATGTACCTTCAAGAGGAAAGGAGGTATGATCCCAGTACATTGTGCCTATATATGGAGATTATCGCTAAAAAAAGAAACAAATAAGTTAAAAAAGAGGAATTTCACTCTTTCTCCTACATAAAATATAAGCTTGTCCTTGAAAATCTCAGTCTCAGATAATAAAATAGAAACAGCACTGTACGACATATTTCCAGGATATCAAATGCCCTCAGCTTCATACTAACATAAGGCAGCTGCCTTAAAGTAAAATGTGTACCGCTGAAGAGATAACACTTGGTATAAATTTTAAGCAAGTTCTTATCAAGAGCAGAAGGTGATTTAGTATGAGTTGAAATTTTATGTAGTTTCCACGTATTTCTTTATGTAATTTCTATGTTTCATATGTATTTTTATATTTTATACTTGCATGATTTCAGAGGGAAAGAATTTACCTAGACTTTTTTTTCTTGAAAATGTTTTGTTACCTGACCATAATTTATTAAACAATAAAACTAGGCCAAATTTGTATCTGACTTATTAGCAAGCAAGTTGTACACATATTGTCATTTTCCTTAAAGTCAAAAGCATGTGATGGGAGTTGCTTTAAGATTCAAACATCTTATTCTGTCCCTACTTCCTCCCTACTTCCCTCCTCTATACTCTTGTCCATTCTTTTCATCCCTTCCTACCTCTCTCCCATTCTTCTTTCCATTCATTCATCCCATTGTTTAGTCAGTAGATTAAATTTATTTCTTATTTGAAAATACAAAACAAGAAAATCTCTGTACATGATGGATGGCGGATTTTCCATTCTATTCCACATATTTAACTAGAATTACTCCATGTCAACTAACATAATAGTGCAAAGAATGGTGATGCAAAGAGCAATGCTACTCAAATGAAAGTTTGGGAAATGGAGGTTATGTTACAAAGTATTCTAATTACATCTAATTATATCATAGCAGGTATGTGGCATAGTACCTAAGAGAAGACTCCTACTCTTTGAGTCCTCATATTTAATCCATCACTGGGTCTCCATCTTGTAACCACATGAATCAGTTTTCTTATTCATTTCCCTCTTTTTATGTCCACAATCCATATTTTGCTCAAGACCATTGATTAATCTTATATGATTAATTATGTTAATCATATAGTCATCTGGATCCAAATTTGTTTCCTTCTAACTTTCTCTTCATACTGCTAGTAGCACGATACTAAACAACATCAGAGCAAGTCACTCATCTTCGGTTATCTTATTTGTTTTCATTAATAAAATAGGAATGTTCAGCACTTAATGTTAGCTTTTGTATTTTAACAAGGAAAAGTGAAAAAAGAAAATGAGAAATAAAAATTATATCATTTCACCTGATAAATATTGAAACTCCCACTATGTGTACCTCTCTATGGCAATGAACAAAGCCTGTAGACTTCTGTCCATGGGAGTTTTTCAGTCTCATTCATGTAAACAATTGAGCAGATAAACTTTACTAGAACATGACTCTGAATTAGGCATTGTACCTAGTTCTTTATTTTCATTGTTTGAGAGAGAGGCATATAGAGAGAATGGGCATGCCTAGGCCTCCAGCCACTGCAAATGAACTCCAGACATATATGTGACTTTGTGCATCTGGCTTATGTAGGGCCTGGGGAATCAAATCTGGGTCCTTTGGTTTTGTAAGCAAGTGTTTTAATATCTAAGGCATATATCTCCAGCCCACAACTCCTTTCTTGGCATGATCTCATATAGTCTTCACAACCTCCAATGAGCCAGGCTCTCTTTTTATCATCTTTCTAAGAAGAAAATTGAGGTCTGATGTGGTAAAAGCTAATGAAAGATAGAGCTAAGAAGAGCAGCTAGTTTCCTGCATGTGGTTATCCAGTTTGTCCAGCACCATTTGTTGAAGATGCTATCTTTTTTCCACACATTTCACCATGCACAACACTCAAATCCAAATGGATCAAAGACCTCAACATAAGACCAGAAACTCGAAAACTACTGGAAGAAAATTTAGGAAGTACTTTCCATGATATAGGAATGGAAAAAGACTTCCTGAATAATACCCCAGTGGCTCAAGTTCTTAAACAGTCACTCAATCATTGGGATCATATGAAGCTGAAGAGTTTCTTTACAGACAAGCATATAATAAGCAAAGCCAATAGAATACCTACAGAATGGGAGAAAATATTTGCAGGTTATCCAACTGATAGAGGCCTTATCTCTAGAATTTACAAAGAACTCAAACGTCTAAACAATAAGAAGACTAATACCCCACTCACAAAATGGGGCACAGAGTTGTTAAACAGGCAATTCACAGAGGAAGAGATACAAATGGCAAACACACACCAAAGAAAATGTTCATCATCCCTAATCATCAGAGAAATGCAAATTAAAACAACTATGAGATTCCACCTTACCTCAATAAGGATAGCCAACATAAAAGGTCAAATGAAAATAAATGCTGGAGAGGATGTGGAGAAGCAGAGACACTCAATCACTGTTGGTGGGAATGCAGGACGGTACAACCACTTTGGAAAGCAATATGGAGACTCCTGAAAAAGCTGAATATAGAAATACCAACAGACCCAGTTATACCATTACTGGGCATCTACCCTAAAACCTTCAAACCAAAAGCCAGAGAGATTTGCTCAACCATGTTTGTAGCAGCTCAATTCGTAATAGCTAAAAGCTGGAATCAACCCAGATTTCCATCATTAGAAGAATGGATAACAAAGATGTGGTATATCTACACAATGGAATTCTATACAGCAGTAAGAAAAAAACGACATAAAGAAATTTGAGGAAAAATGGTTGAACCTGGAACAGATCATTCTCAGTGAACTTACCCAATCACAGAAAAAAAATCGACACATAGTCTCACTCATCTGCAACACCTAACTGAATCTGCCCAAGATGCCTTACATACCCAGCAAGCACCTCATGGACTAGACAATAAGATGGACGGGAGGGCAGGGAGGGAATCAAAGGGTGGAAAACAGTAATCTGGACCCAAACAGCAATGGTACCATAAAATTCTACTTCCTAAAAGATAGACCAAATGGCTGAACCTTCACTAGACCCTTACAGGAAACACCTGAACCACAAGACACTGGAGAGGGTAGGATCAAAACTGACCTAAATCTCCTACATATTCCCTCCCTCCCTCTCCCCCTCTCCCCTCTATCTCTCTCCTCTCTAACTCTTGTATATTAGTTATCTTTTTCCTCAATTTCTTAGTGGACACTGACCTGTAACCCCCACTTCCAGCTTGGGCCTACCATCCACAATGAGCTTTTGATCAGAGAAACCTACAAGGTTTCCCAAAACAATGACAGACTTCTGTCAGAGTACTTGATGACCCACCAAAGGCCAGTGGTAAGACCCTATTGCTGAAGACTCCATACGCAGCTGACACGTAAAATGGAATGACATGGCTGGAAGCCAGGAGAGAGTCAGTCCCCAGACAGTCAGCGTGTCTAGTGCCAGAAGGCGCTACATAGGCGACTGGGGGAAATGACCAAGATCTGTCCAAGCAACACATTGTTTAACCTAATTAGCAACAAATAACCGGATGTGATGCCCACACAAGTGCAATAGTGGTACACAGCCATGGTGAGGAATCAATTGCTCTTGATTTGGCTAACTGATCCACTCAGTGGTACTAGACCCATAGCTGGAACTGGGAAACAAGTCAGAACCATACCCAAACACAAGCCCACTCTACAATATCAAGCTACAATCAATCACGGGGTATAGAGGGCCTAAACCTACCATACTGTCTACCAAAAAAGTAAGTGTTATCTCAATTTTCCGGGTGCTAACTTACTCTCCGTTGGAGAATCTGCTTCTCTTTTCTAGATAGATGCAGATCCTAAGAAGAGAGCTGCCCCAACATACCTCAAAAGGGGCCCAACTGAAACTAAGGACAACTGGCGAAATAAGCAAGGGTGATGTCTTCCTATGAACCGGATACCGGCACAAAGGGGAAGGAGATCAACCCAGAGAAAAATCAACTCCTACCAAATCAGAGAGCCAGAGCCTCAGAGGCCCCAAACACCTCAGCACTGAAGCAGACCAAAAATGAACCCAACATGGCTCAGGGAAATTTTGCGGAAGAGGGGGTGGAAGGAATGTCAGAGTCACATGTTGGGTCATGATATGCAGAGACATTAATCATACCAATAACTGGGGGCTAACTCCACAATGCACGACCCATTTTCATTAACAAGGAGGGTCTAATGGGAGGGGGTAGATCACAGATGAGCCTAAATAATGGTACCAAACTGCCTGTATTTACTGAAAAGAAAACTAATAAATTAAATTTTAAAAAATAAAATAAATAAATAAATAAATAATTTTTAAGTCATTAAAAAAAAAGAGCAGCTAGGCTGATTAATAAACTCTGTTCTAACTCAAATAAGTAATATACAGATACTGCTTAATGAGGAGGATGGGCCCATTGTTTTTTGGATGGTTTGGGTATAATATAAAGAAGAGATATCATCAAATATATAAATATATAGAATTAGCTTTTAGAGTCAGGCATGACTTCCTGAATGTACAGACAGTTCCAGACCTACTGGTATATAGTAAAAAGGGGACTCTGTTCAACTCCTCAAATCTTCACTTCAAGCATCTTATCCAAACTATAGTTCTGATTCCAGAAATTTTGCTTTGAAAATTATCCCACTAAAATACTTTATAAAAATATATATTTTTAGGGGGCTGGAGAGATGGCTTAGTGGTTAAGGTTAAATGCTTGCCTATGAAGCCTAAGGACCCCTGGTTCAAGGCTCTATTCCCCAGGACCCATGTTAGCTAGATGCACAAGGGGGCGCATGCATCTAGAGTTCATTTGCAGTGGCTGGAGGACCTGGCATGCCTATTCTCAATCTCTCTCTCTCTCTCTCTCTCTCTCTCTCTCTCTCTCTCTGCCTCTTTCATTCTCAATCTCTCTCATATAAATAAATAAACAAAAAAATTTAAATATCTTTTTAGTTTCTGGATATAATTGCCATATGTATGGAGACAGAATGTATTTAGATTCTAGAAATTTGCATCTTCTTCCATTTTGATACAGTCCTTTATCACCAGGAGAATGCTTTGCTGAGACAATTGTCTTGAATTTACATTCTTTTGAAATAGTAAGTGTGCACACAGGAATTCAGGATAACAAGAAGGCAAGACTGTTAATAGATTTGGTCCAGAGTTTCATGGAATGAAAAGCTATAGTCAGATTAATGTGGTGAGTGCCATTGCTGAGAATTGGGAAAGAGCTGTGAACTACAGATCATGGAACAGCCTATTCTGCCAATGAAAATTATAAAAAGTCCTCATAGAAGAAATAGTATTTGTGCTATGATTGTTTAAATGAAGGTAATTTACAAAGCAAAGGGAAAAGAGATTTTAGTACAAACCATGTGTAAAACATGTTGAATCAGAACTTGATATAGAATACTTGACAAGTAATTTAAAAATATAAAGTAAGAGATTTTTTTTATTTTTCATATATTTTTATTAGTTTTGTACACAGTGTGTATACAGTCATGTTGATACCACCATTAGCTTCTTCCCTACCCTCCCCACTCTGCAGGGATCCCCATCATTGGGGAATATGGGTTGTGCATTGTGGGGTTAGCCATCAGTCATGGGTAAGAGGCAATAACTCTGTGCATAATGACCCAATGTGTGGCTCTAACATCCTTTCTGCCACCTCTTCCCCAAATTTCCCTGAGCCATGTTGGGTTCATTTTAGATCTGCTTCAGTGATGAGGTCTTGGGAGCTTCTGTGTGTGGATATCTGGTTTGGTAGGAGTTTAGTGTTCTCTGTGTCTATCTCCTTCACCATTGTGTCTGTACCAGGTTCAACAAGAAACCAGTACTCTTGCTCATCTCCCCAGTTACTCATAGTTTCAGCTGGGGCCCTGTTGAGATGTATTGGGGTGGTTCTCTCCTTAGAACATGTGTCCATCCGAAAATGAGAAGCAAATTCTCTAATGGAGAGTGAAATCAGCACCAAATAAATGGGATAACCATTATTATTTTAGAGAGAGTTTAGTATGTGTAGGCCCTCTTGTAGCCCACAATTGGTGGGAGCTTGGTAATGTAGACAGGACTCATTTTTGGATATGGTTTTGACTTGTTTTCCAGCTCCACCTATGGGTTCCATGCCACTGAGCAGATCCATTAGCCAAATCAAGAACAGTTGGTTTCCCACCATGGCTGTGTGCCACTATTGCATTTGTGTGAGCATCACATCAGGTTGTTTGCTGCTGAGTAGCTTAGACCATGAGTCATTTTCCCTCAGTAGCTCATGTAGCACCTTCTAGCACTAGATGAGCTAATCTTCTGGGGATTGACTCTCTTCCAGATTCTATCCAGGTATTCCATGTTCCACACCAACAGCATATGGTATCTTTAGCAGTAGGGTATTACCAGTAACCTTTTGTGGATCATCAAGTACTCTGACAGAATTTGGTCTTCTTTTGGAAAACCTTGTAGGTCTCTCTGATTAACAGTTCATTGTGGATATTAACCACATGCTGGTACTGGGGAATTACAGGCCAGTACCAAGGAAAAGAAGGAAGAAAAAGATAGGTAATAGTAAAGAGACAGAGAGAAGATATAGAAGAGTAAGGGAGAGAGGGGGAGAAAGATAAAGAAATAGGAGAAGATTAAGGTTAGTCTTCATCATACCCTCTCCAGGGCCCTGTGATTCATAGTTCCCTTTAAGGACCTGATGACAATTCAACCATTTAGCCTGTCTTTTAGGATGTAGAATTTCATGGTACCATTGCCATTTATGTCCAATTTGGTGCCCCTCACCCGTTTCCTTACCCTCTCCTCCTGACAGACCCCCTCCCTATTGTCTGGTCCTCAAGATGCTCATTAGGTATGTCAGCATCCCAGGTAGATTCAGGTTAGGAGCCACCAATGAGTGAGACTATGTGACCATTGTATTTCTGTGATTGGGTGAGTTCACTGAGAATGATCTGTTCCAGGTTTAACCATTTTTCTTCAAATTTCGTTGTGTCATTTTTCCTTACTGCTATGTAGAATTCCATCAGGTAGCTATACCACATCTTGGTTATCCATTCATCTAATGAAGGACCTCTGGGTTGATTCCAGCTCTTAGCTATTACTAATTGAGCAGCTATATATATGGTTGAGCAAATCTCTCTGAACTGAGGCATGGAGCTTTTAGGATAAATGCCCAGTAAGGGAATAACTGGGTCTGTTGGTAACTTTATAATCAACCTTTTTAGGAGTCTCCATATTGCTTTCCAAAGTGGTTGTACCATCTTCCATTCCCACCAACAGTGGATGAGGATTCCTATTTCTCCATATCCATGCCATATTCATTTGGTTTTTTGATGTTTGCTATCCTTACCGAGGTAAGGTGGAATCTCATGGTTTTAACTTGCATTTTCATGATGATTAGGGATGGGGAACTTTTCTTAAGTGTGTGTTAGCTATTTGTATTTCTTCCTCTGAGAACTGCCTGTGCAGTTCTTTGTCCCATTTTGTGAGTGGGTTGTTTGACTTTTTATTGTTTAAGTTTTTGAGTCCTTTGTAGATTCTAGAAATTAGACCTCTGTCAGTTGGATAGCCAGCAAATATTTTCTCCCATTCTGTGGGTAATCTATTGGATTTGAGACAGATACCTCCTCAGGGTAAAAGGCTGGAAAATGATATTTTTAAGTAAACATTTTAACTGAAGTTCCCCTAGTGGATGGAAAATACTGATGCCTAAATCTACAGGTTTTTATAGGAAAGTCCCACTACTGAGAGTATTATATCTTCCTATTGGATTTTGGACACTGAGATCTCTGGGGTTCCCAAAACAATACAAACTACTGGCAATACTCTTGCTTCCCACAAGAATTAGATGGTGAGATCCAATTGCTGAAGACATAAGTTGTAGGACTCTGAGAGGTTGGGGAGATTGGGCTGAAAATTGGCTGGAACCTTTCTCCTCTCTGGATAGTTGTCATAGTGGTAGTGGATGCAATGCCTATTGTGGGGGTGGCCAACTGCTCTCTGATTGGATTTGAGCTTGCTTGGGGTGAGGACCATTTTTTGTTAAAAAAAAAATAAAAGAAAGCTTTATGATAGGGTGGTAGTTGGGTGCAAACCCACAAATGCACTTAAAAAAACAACCTACATGCTAAGCCAGATAATTTATATTTTAACTACAATTTCTCAGAAGGAAATAAGGACTTACTTGGTTTTAGTTTTGTTGCATTATCGAGAGGTGGAATCTAGTAGATTTGTTTTCAGAAATATAACTGTGATTAAAGAAGGAAACTTAATTAATCACTTGTTCTAAGAAAGCAGACGCCTTCAGGTCATTTCAAACACTATTCCACCTTTTCAAGTTAATGCCCTTGTTCTAGAAACAGAGAGAAATAAATGTGGCTAAACAAGAGACCAAGTTACTTCTTTTGCTGAGGTAAACTGGTGTACGGTATTGATGAATCAGATGCAAGGACTTGACCTGCAGTAGGGGGAGCACTGATGATGGCACCTGGGTAGCAGGGTAGCTGATGACATGAAAAACTGATGCTAAAACAACCTTATTTCTTGCTACATAAGTGTTCTTTTTCATGTTGTTTTGGAATAAAAATCAAGATCCAGTGTGTTGTGTAGGTATCATTTACAAGATTTATAAGATGCCATTTACAAGATACCGAGAGATCAAAGAATGGTAAACAGATCCAAGATTGTACATGGTGCAACTTACTAGGGATTTATGAGCAGCAGTGTGTCTTGGGCAGCAACAAGGTATGTAAATCTCTGAATCCCAAAGCAGATAGAAGAGATGCATATACTGAACTTAACAAAGGTGGGCTATGGCCCACTGGAATTAACTGGTCTATGTCAATAACCATTATAGCACATCTAATTTCAGTGAAGAGATAGATCAGGCATCCACGAGTTAAATTACCAGAGATCTCAGAGCTGAAAGGGAGTGATCCTATGAGCTTGGAAAGAATAGGAAAATTAAGCAGCTACCATTCTGGGAAGGAATTCACCAAGAGAAAATTGGTAACCTTTTCTTTGAGACAAGCTATATAGATGAATGATTATGATTCATTAGTCAGTCTAAGACAGGAGTCAGCAATGTCAAATCCTTTCCTAATAAGAGCTAGGAAACTATACTGCCTTAATATCAGGACCACAGAGTCAGACAAGTGCAGGCTTAAATCTCATCAATAGACATCCACAAAATAGAACCAGCAATAATATTTATGTCATATCCTATTGTAAAATTAAAGAAAAGATTGCAAAACTTGTAGTTAGTGTATACTATTAGTTGTTAGTAGCACAATGTTAGCAAATGGCTAGAAGAAACTAGCAACTAAAGGTCTGATTTCTTACCAGCCTATGATGTTTGAATTTTGACCCTCAAACCTTCTAATACAAGGATGATGTCATAGGAGGACAGAGAATAAGAAGGATCATATAGATCCCATTGAGAATGTTACTAAAAAACTTACTTACTTTGGGGATTGTGTTAAGAATATTCATAAATTGGCAGAACAGTAATAGAGCTCAATGAGGATTTAAAAAAAAAGCTGACAAAATGGAACAAGAAAAGGAAGGAGAAGTTTGAATGAAGACTTGGAGGTTGTAGAGAAAGACAATAAGCTCCAAATCCAACCAGGCAAAATATGCGTGGGGAGTCACACAAAGCTTGATGGGCTTCTCCCAATAAGGTAGAAATCTGGGTTTGGGATGTGATTGGCTGAGGGATAGTTCTTAGAGAAATTCTTCATATTACAAGAGTTCTACAATGTGAACATGGGCTTTGGGAGGTAGCTGAGTGGAAGCATCAGGTTCATGAAGAAAGATGAAGAGGGTGAAACTCCTAGGATGGTTGTCAGTCACCACTCCACATGGTAACTCTCTTCCTGTGACCCCACCTGTGGTGGTTTGATTCAGGTGTCCCCCATAAACTTAGGTATTCTGAATGCTAGTCTCCCCAGGTGATGGCAATTGAAAATTAAAGCCTCCTGTAGGTGGTGTATAGTTTGGAGTGTACTTATGGGTGCTACAGCCAGTTTCCCCATGCCAGTGTTTAGCACATTGTCATGTTGCTATTGTCCACCTTATTTTGGCAAAAGGGTGATGTCCACCCTCTGCTCATGCCATCATTTTCCCTTTCTATCACAAAGCTTCCCTATGAGTCTGTAAGCCAAAATAACCTCCCCCCCCCCCAAACAGTAATGTTGGTACCTAGAGTGAAGTTGCTGCTAGTCAGCTGACTGTGTGGCTTTGGCCTTTTGGAGCTGATATTTAAGAAGAATGTGGAAGGATTTGAAGTCTTGGCCTAAGAGATGTCTTGCAGTGCTGTAAATACAGCTTGATGGACTATTCTGGTCAGAGTTGAAAGACCTGAATTCAGTAAGAACTATGGACTGTGAGGTTTGGCTTATGAGGGTGAGAAAGAGACTTGCTGTTATGCCAGTGTCCTGAGAAGTTGTGCAGGGTTGCATGACATAGAAATGGACTGGTGTGTGCAGACAGATATGGTACAGAATGAAATCCATGGGCTGAAGCTTCTGCCCTTTCACATGCAATTATATGAGATTACAACCTTTTAGATTGTGCCAGCTGACCTCCACTGGGGCAGCAGGAAGAATGTAGACTCTTTTGAAGGGCCTGAGTGCTCAAGGAGTATCCTGTTCTTCAAAGTCTGCTTTATTCCCCCCCCCAACCCCCGAATTAACATATTAGCACTCTATCTGGTATTATGGAGCATAAGAAATGCAGGAAAGAGAGGGTCATTGAATTTGCAAAATGGTCTTGCGTTTTGGAAATAGCCATGGACAGTATGAAGCAGGATTGCCTGAATGGCAACCCAGTGGAGCTGTGACGATGAACCGTAGGTTGAAGTGGAGGCCCAGTAGAGATGCTGGGACAACAAGACAGCTGCTAAGGAAAGCTGCCAGTCCTGAATGAAATTTTCTGGGATGTGAGTAGCCTAGTTGGGGTTGCAGTTAGAACTCCAGAGTTGCTGGTTAGACTTACCGGACTTGGAGATATGTCACTGGCTCAAGTTGTTGGACCTGAAGCTACTGAATTTGATGTTTGCCCTGATTATTTTAAATCTTGTATTGGCTGAATATTTCTTTGCTATGCCTAATGCCATCTTTGGCAGTATGAGTGTTTGGTCTGTGCCACTATGGGTTTTGGGGGGATTTTTTTGGTATTATAGCTCATTTAGAAAACCTTGGATTATGGGGATGTTTGAACATCATTAGTATTGATAAAAAAAATGTGAGGACTTTGAAAGTTGGGCTGAATGCATGGCATTTTAAATTATGGGTGGATAAGAGTTTATGGGGGCCAGAGTCTCTCTAAATAGCCCAGGGTTGCTTCCAACTCATAACCCTCCTGTCTCCACCTCCTAAGTGTTAGGATTATGTGTGTGAATCATCATACCTGGCTCATATCAAGTTTCAAGTATACAACTTGTATAAACAAGCTAATTTTGGGCTGGAGAGATGGCTTAGCAGTTAAGCGCTTGCCTGTGAAGCCTAAGGACTCCGGTTCGAGGCTCGGTTCCCCAGGTCCCACGTTAGCCAGATGCACAAGGGGGCACACGCGTCTGGAGTTCGTTTGCAGAGGCTGGAAGCCCTGGCGCGCCCATTCTCTCTGTCTCCCTCTGTCTCCCTCTGTCTTTCTCTCTGTGCCTGTTGCTCTCAAATAAATAAATAAATAATTTTTAAAAAAAGAAGCTAATTTTCTTCATTTCTTCTTTTTCTTAATTGATTCTTATGTTCATTCATCTTCTTTCATGAGTGGGGAAAGTGCTGTGCTTTGTCACTCTCTGGTCTAGGTAAGGAGAATTGTAGAAAGTACGATGAAGATTAAAAGGAAGCAAGGATGGACAATTATCACATGCCTCCAAATCCAGTGTCTAACCAGAATCCTCACCTACATGATCCATGTCCCAAAATGGTCTTATTCAAGACTTGTATTTTTCTAGAGCCTTAGCACCCAGAAGGGTTTTAACTGGGCCACCAGGAGTATTGTGTGCCCCAAAGATCATTAGGTTATATAACAATCCACAGCTAGACTGAAAACCTCCAAGAGACAACTCCAGATTCTTAGAAAATAACTGAATGTGCATAGGTACGTAGGAAGGTAGGTAAATAGATGATATGTATATAGGCAGATAGATAGACAGATAGATACATAGGCAGATATATAGATAGACAGACAGACAGATAGATAGATAACAAAGATATAGATTAAAATGATATGTTCAGAATCCAAAAATCAGATAATTTGCCACAGTTATATCTCTACTTTGTAATTTATATAAATATTGTTAGATTATTTTTTGATTTATTTTTTATTGACAACTTCTATAACTGTAGACAATATCCCATGGCAATTCCCTCCCTCACCCCACTTTCCCCTTTGAAACTCCATTCTCCATCATATCCCCTCTCCTATTCAATCAGTCTCTCTTTTATTTTGATGTCATCATCTTTTCTTCCTATTATGTTAAACTTGTGTAGGTAGTGTCAGGTACTGTGACGGCATGGATGTCCAGGCCATTTTGTGTTTGGAAGAGCATGTTGTAAAGAGTCTACCCTTCCTTTGACTCTCACATTCTTTCTGCTACCTCTTCCGCAATGGACCCTGAGCTGTGGAAGATGTGATAGAGATATTTTAGTGCTGAGCACTCCTCTGTCACTTCTTCTCCGCATCATGGTGCTTTCTCAGTTATCCCACAGTCACTACCATCAGAAAAGAGAAGCTTCTCTTAACCACAAGTGGGAGTAACATTAATATATGGGTATTAACATAAACAGAAGTGCTTACTGGGCAGTTTGCTGAGCCTATTATATACATTTAGCCAGACATCAGCCGATGTTACATCCCTAGGGCTCATGAGTACCCCTGTTGTAGGTTTCAGTATCAGAGATGTATTCCGTCCCATGGAGTAGGCCTCCAGTCCAATTAGAGAGTGGTTGATTTCCCCATAACAGACATGCCACTATTATGACCATTGGCTCATTTGGCCTGGCTGGCCAAATTTAAGTCTTGCAGTGTCCATTGTTGAATATCTCCACTGGTGATTTCTCTTTCTCCCATTAAATTTCATGCAGCATAGCTTTTTCCAGCTTTCTGTCAGCTGCCCTACATGGAGGGGGTTTTCAGCTTAGCTCCAGCAGAATTTCTCAGTGACCTTGCAGCCCAAGTATGAGGAGTATTTAGTAATAGGGTCTTACCCTCTTTTCCTGGTGGGAAACTAGAGCCTCAGCAATGGCCTGTAATGTTTTGGGGGGTATCAATGACTTCCCTGGCCAACAACTCACTGGAAGGTATCCTATCCCTGGCACTGAAAAAATTTCTAGTAACAGTCTGTAGCTTCTGAATGTTCCATTATCCAAAAAAGTAGGTTTACATATGACTTATATATATCCTCTTAGATTTTTATGAGTCCATCTCCACCTTTCCTTTATTGAATCTCTTCTCCTGACCTCACTTAGGCCTGTTTACCCCCATTAATCTGTTCTTCTATTTACATATACAAGATAGTTCTCTTAATTTGTGGTTTCATAACCTTTATTCTTTACTTTGGTGAAAATGGTAAAACAAAGAAAATTCTACATTTGATTTTATATGTAAACTGAAATTTTTCAAAAAACAATATCCCAGAAGGCAAAAGTTTTAAAGGCTAAAGGAAAGCCCTTGATGTTGCAGAGTGGATCCGAATGCTGAAGTCACTATCCAAAATGAGCATACAGCCCTCATATGGACAGTTGTCAAATTGATGAATCAGTTTTTCATTAGCCTGTCTAAAGCTATAGGTTATTGGCTGAACTTCTGATTAATCCATTAATTTTCAAATAACATACTAAGAATTTATGTTATGCTTTGCATTTAACATGAATAATTCCGAAACAAGAATAAGATAGATTCTGATGTCGAAGAATGTCCAGTTAATTGGAACAGACAGATTAATGTATAGGTAACTTCAATTACACATCCTTCAAGGACATAATTCTGTCTTTAAAACATCAGAGTGGAGTCATTTAAACTAGTATCTTAATACATTCTAGATCAACTTTCTGAAATATGGCCCAAAATGACTTTTACACAGGCATGGTACTCTATAGGCCCAACATGTTGGTGGTAAAGTGATTATGGTTGAACACAACTGGATTTCTTGAGCTGAGCTGGTCCAGACAAAATGATGAGCCATTGTTGTCACTTGATCAGAGGACACCAGAGGCAAGAACAGTCTAAGCATTAAATATTGATAGGACAGGATTTATCTAGCTGTGAGTCACATGAAGTACAACGCATCCTGCTGCTGGAATGCTAGAGAAAAACAGCCTTGTAAGCTGCCTCAAATGCTATCTTCAAAAGACACCATATGAGGACCCTTCTCCATTCTGGACTTTTGTGTGCCAATCCTAGAAGATCATCATGGCCCAGCAGGCTATAAACATGTGCAAAGACTTGGCTGCTCAAGCACACTGTGTCCTTTAACTATTGCTGGGACACACATCATCTTAAATTTAATGCACTAAAACAACAGTCTTTTGATCTTTAAGAATTTGTGGTATCACACACAGAGAAGCTTAAATGTCATCTCTTCTATTTACCAACTATATTATGTGGAACAAGTTTCTGATCAATATGAATCTAGGTTCCATTTGTAAAATGGAACTAGAAATTGTGACTGTTTAATAGATATGAGAAATCAGACTGGATGTGAGTTGCTGCAAACTCATGTTTCATAAGGTGTGGATATTTGAGATAGATAGATAATGGGGATCATTAGTTTAGACAATGTATGCTATACTCATACTTTTTTCCTACATATAACCTTAGCTGAGTGCCTAAGGCAAATAGTCACTTATTCTTTTCATCTAATTAGTGACAATAGTGCCAATCTTTAGCATTTAGTCAATTTCCTACCTAAGAGGTCATTGGCCTATATTAATGCAGAAGAGTGGCACTTCACTTTTTCTTTTTTATTTTATTTTATTTTTATTTATTTATTTATTTTTGAAATCATTCTAGTTTATTCATGGCCTAAACTTCTTTTGTTTTAATTTATTAGTTTTCTTTTCAGCAAATACAGGCAGTTTGGTACCATTGTTTAGGCTCATCCATGACCTACCCCCTCCCAATGACCCCTCCTTATTGATGTAAATGGATCGTGCATTGTGGAGTTAGCCCACAGTTCTTGGTACAATAAATGTCTCTGCATATCATGACCCAACATGTGACTCTGACATTCTTTCCGCCCCCTCTTCTGCAAAATTCCCCTGAACCATGTTGGGTTCATTTCTGGTCTGCTTCAGTGATGAGGTGTTAGAGGCCTCTGAGGCTCTGGCTCTCTGGTTTGGTAGAAGTTGATTTTTCTGTGTGTTATTCTCCTTCCCCTTTGTGCTGGTATCTGGGTCATCAGGAAAACAGCACCCCTGCTTGTTTCGCCAATTTTTTTTTAGTTTCAGCTGGGGCCCTTTTGAGGTATGATGGGGCAGCTCTCTCTTTAGGATCTGCATCTATCTGAAAAAGAGAAGCAGATTCTCCAATGGAGAGTAAGTTAGCACCCGGAAAATTGAGATAACACTTACTTTTTTAAAAAAATTATTTATTTATTTATTTATTTGAGAGTGACAGACACAGAGAGAAAGACAGATAGAGGGAGAGAGAGAGAATGGGCGTGCCAGGGCTTCCAGCCTCTGCAAACGAACTCTAGACGCATTCGCCCCCTTGTGCATCTGACTAATGTGGGACCTGGGGAACCGAGCCTCGAACCGGGGTCCTTAGGCTTCACAGGCAAGCGCTTAACTGCTAAGCCATCTCTCCAGCCCAACACTTACCTTTTAAATAGAGGGTTAAATAGGTGTAGGCCCTCTTGTACCCCATGAGTGATGGTAGCTTGATATTGGAGAGTGGGCTTATGTTTGGATATGGTTCTGACTTGTTTCCCAGCTCCAGCTATGGGTCCCGTACCATTGAGGGGATCAATTAGCCAAATCAAGAGCAGTTGGTTCCTCACCATGGCTGTGTGCCACTATTGCACTTGTGTGGGCATCATACCAGGTTATTTGTTGCTAAGTAGGTTAGACCATGATTTTCTTGGACAGATATTGGTCATTTCCCCCAGTTGCCCATGTAGTACTGTTGCAGTCCGGTTCACATTACTGGTAGAAATCACCCAACCAAGAGTAGCTTCTGGGAAAAAGAGATTTATTTTGGCTTACAGGCTCGAGGGGAAGCTTCATGATGGCAGGGGAAAACGATGGCATGAGCAGAGGGTGGACATCACCCCCTGGCCAACATAAGATGGACCACAGCAACAGAAGGGTGTGCCAAACACTGGCATGGGGAAACTGGCTATAAAGCCCATAAGCCCACCCCCAACAATACACTCCCTGCAGGAGGCATTAATTCCCAAATATCCATCAGCTGGGAACCTAGCATTCAGAACACCTAAGTTTATGGGGGACACCTGAATCAAACCACCACAAGCACCTTTTGGCATTACACACTCTGACTGTCTGGGGACTGACTCTCTCCTGGCTACCCTAAAACCTTCAAACCACAGGCCAGAGAGATTTACTCAACCTTGTTTGTAGTGGCTCAATTTATAATAGCTAAAAGCTGGAATCAACCCGGATGTACATCACTTCACTATTTCTTACAAGCTAAGCATCATCCAGTGACATATTGTTTTGAAAAGTTATGAGGCATAGAAGAGATGAAAAATACAGGCCAGAGAATGATTCATTTGGCAATTGTTTGGAGCAGCCTATTGGCAGAGATGCTTACAAAGAACATCACACTGGACATGGGAATGAAACTGCACCATCCTAGCTTCATAAGACTATTGGTTTGGAATGGGAGGAGGCCTAACAGTACACTGACTTGGACATGGTTCTGCACATGTGTTGGTATGTGTGTTGTATCTTTACCTGCCAAGAGAGCTTTGAAAGTCCCTTTTGACCTTTTCCCATGCCTGATTATCCTCTACATCTCTTACCAGGTTTTGTGGGGTTCAGTTATATAGGATAAGTGAAAATATTCTATGCAAATTATCTCTCCATATAAAATTCAGATCAGACTTAGGTATGGTTCATATTATCAACAGATGGGATATTCATAAGCAGGAATATCTTTGTCCATGTGAGTGGTAGAAATATCTAACTGACCAAAAACAATATTGTAAATTAGGAGGATGTAGAAACATTCCTTTTCATTCCTAAGGGTCTATGGTCCATGAAAGATAGGGGCAAGAAGAGTTTTCTTGAGAAAAAAACAACTGCACAAACCTAAGGAATCAAAATTTCAGAAAAGAGCTTCACTGTTTTGTAGAGACAGGTTCTCATAAATAGACAACCTAGATTACATGCTACAAGTCTTACTGTCCTTCATTGTCACTTACTAACCTGGTTTGCTGATAAAAATAACCACCAAATAGTGGATGCCATTGGTATTGTTGGGCCTGTGCCCATTTTCACGTGAAATCTCCTGCCACTTCTGGCTACTCTCCCTTTTTATATGAATATAAAATGTCTCTCCTTGGTTCATGTATTTAAATGTTTGGTGCCTAGTCAGTGCTGCTATTTGGGGGGATTACAAAAACTAAAAAGTGAAGCTAATCTGGAGTTGGTAGATCACTAAAGGATATATATCTTATCCTAGAACCCTCTCTGTCTCTCTTTTTCTGCCTCTTGGCCACCATGAGATAAAGAACAATCCTCCACCACCACATTCTCCCATTATCATGATGTTTTGTCCAAGTGCATGGGTACAAGCAACAATGAGACTGAAAGCTCTAACACTATGGGCTGAAATACACACAAAAAAATGCCCTCTTTACATTTTTTATGCTAGGCATATGGTCATAATGAAGCAAAGGTAATAAATACACTCCCCCTCTGTGGCCACTTGCAATACATTGACAAAGCATTAAAGAGTCTTGGGATGAATAAGGAATTCCATGGGTCTTTCATTTACACTTAATTAAAAAATATTAGATATGGATATATTTAGTATGTAAACAACACATGTGGGTACCATCATTTCCTTCCTCTCTACCCCTTTGTGAAGAGATGCTCCTCATTGGGGATGCAGATCAACCCCATGGGGATTGTGGATCATGCATTATGGGTAGGGGAGAGGCAATGTCTCTGTGAAAAATGTCCCAACTTGTGTCTCTAACAAACTTTCTGCCCTCTCTTCCACAAAATTCTGAACCATGGTGGGAGCATCTTAAGTCTACTTCAATAATGGGTATTTAAGAGCCTCTGGATCTCTGGTTTGATAGGTGTTGAGTGTCCTCAGTGTCTATCTCCATCATCCTTGTGCTGATATCAGATTCACTAAGAGAGCAGCACTCTTGCTCAATTTCCCAGTTCCTCTGTGATATCAGCTGGGGCCTGGGTGGAGTTTATTGGGTCATTTATCACTTCTCTCATCTGAAAAATAGAAGCAGATTCTCCAACAGATAATGAGGTCATCACCCGTTAAATGGGATAATCATTATTAATTTAGAGAGAATTACAAGGATGTAGATCCTCTTATAGTCTAAGGTTAATGGGAGCTTGACAATGGAAAGAAGAATCATTATCTGGATAGGATTTTGACTTGTTTCCCAGTTCCAGACAGGATTTCCTTTCCAATGAGTAGATCTGTTAGCCAGTCCAAGAGCAGTTGGTTACCCACCATAGCTGTGTGTCACTATTGCACTTTTGTACACATCACATCATGTTGTTTGATTCTAAGTGGCTTAGACTTTGAGTTGCTTGAAGAGATGTTGGCCACTTTCACCCAGTAGTTCATGTAGTGCCTTCCAGCACTAGATGAGATAGTTGTCTGGGGACTGGCTCTCCTCCAGATTCCAACCATGTCTCTCCATGGTCTATGCCAACAGCATATGGTGCCTTCAGCAGTAGGGTCTTACCATTAACCTCTGGTGGGTAATAAGTGCTCTGACAGAAGTCTGTCTTGTTTGTTTGGGGAGATCTAGTAGGCCTCTCTGATCAATAGCTCATAGTGGATGTAGACCACATCCTGTTATAGGGACTTATAGGCCAGCACCAAGGAAAAAGAAAAAGACAGAGAAGAAAGAGAAACAGGAGAAATTTGAGGTTAGGTTTCTTCTTATACTCTCCAGGGTTCTTCAATTAAGGTGCTCCCCCTAAGGTCCTCTTGAGGGTTCCATCTACTATTCTGACTTCCAGGGTATAGGATTCTATGGTACTAGTTCAATCTGGGTTCAGTTTTGTGTCTCCCCCAACTCTCCTCCTTCCCCCAAGCCTTCTACTTGGTTGTTTCTTTTGCCTTGTGTTGTTATGGGGTTTGGGGGAGGTAGGCCCAGTTTTGAGTCCCACAGATTTGATGGTAGGTTTGCTTTTGCTCAGTTGATTGGTAGTGTTTTGTGTTAAAATTCTGTATCCTTTAGATAACTTAACAATTAATAGATAAAAAGAGGCATAACTTGTTTTAATTTACTCCCTTTTTACACCTGATGTTTTTGATGAGGTTCTTCTGAAACTGTGAGAGGAAAAATTAAGGGAAGCCCTTCAACATATACTTTCTGAATATAACCTCAATTGCTCAGGAAATAAAACCACAGATCAACTGCTGAGACTTCATGAAATTATATAGCTTTTGTACAGCAAAGGACACTGTGAATCGAGCAAAGAGACAACTTATAGAATGGGAGAAAACCTTTCCCAGCTATACATCTGACAATGGATTAATATCTAGGATATGGAAAAAACTCAAAAAACTAAGTAATAAGAAATCAAACAACCCAATTAAAAAATGGGCTATGGAACTAAATAGAGAGTTCTCAAAAGAAGAAATATACATGGCATATAAACATCTAAAAAAATTCTACATCCTTAGCCACCAGGGAAATGCAGATTAAAACTATGTTGAGATTCCATCTTACTCCTGTCAGATTGGCTACTATCATGAAAATAAATGACAATAAATGCTGGTGAGGATGTGAAAAAGAGGAACTCTTCTACACTGTTAGTGGGAATACAATCAGGTTCAGCCAGTGTGGAAGTCAGTGTGGAGGTTCCTGAGACTACTAAAAATAAATTTACCATATGACCCAGCTATAGCACTCCTAGGCATATATCCTAACGACTCATCTTGCTACCTTAGAGATAGTAGCTCAACCATGTTTATTGCCACTCTATTCACAGCTAGGAAATGGAACCAGCATAGATGTCCCTCATCTGATGAGTGGATAATGAAGATATGACATATTTACACAATGGAGTTCTACTCAGTGGCAAAGAAAAATGAAGTTATGAAATTGCAGGAAAATGGATGGGTCTGTAAAGGATTATATTAAAAGTGAGGTAACCCAGTCCCAGAAAACCACATACCACATTTTCTTTCTCATATGCAGATCCTAGCTACAAATAATTGGACTTTTATGTGAGAGGAATAAAACTCAGTAGTAGAGTCCAGTAATCTAGAAAGGGAATATGAAGGGAATAGAAAGGGAGAGAGGGGGGACTTAATAGGATGGTATTGTATATATGTAAGTAGAAGAACAGATTAATGGGAGTGAAAAGTCCTAAATGAGGTCAGAGGAAGAGACTGAGTAAAGAAAAGGTGGAGAGAGAGCTAATCAATATCTCAGAAGATATAAATAAGTCATATGGAAACCTACTTTTTTGAACATCGAAACACTCAGAAGCCATAGATTATTACTAGAAATTCTTCAATGGCAGGGATGAGGTACTTACCATTGAGTTGTTGGCCAGGGTGGTCACTGATACAGCCCCCAAAAATGTTACAGGCCATTGCTGAGGCTCTTGGTTTCCCACCAGGAATAGATGGTAGGATCCTATTGCTGAAGACTTCACATACTTGGGCTTCAAAGTCACTGAGAAATCCTGCTGGAGCTAAGCTGAAAACCTTCTCCATGTAGAGCAGCTGACAGAAAGCTAGAAAAAGCTATGATGCATGCAGTTCAATGGGAGAGAAAGAAATCACCAGTAAAGATACCCAACAGTGGACACCGCAAGCCTTAAATTTGGCCAGTCAGGCCAAATGAGCCAATGGATACAATAGTGGCATGTCTGTTATGGGGTAAACCAGCCACTCTGTAATTGGACTAGAGGTCTGCTCCATGGGAGGGAATATATCCCATGGGTGTTCCATGGACAAGAGAAAAGTGAAAAAGTGAAAAAGAGTCCATTATCATGTACATCATACACATACGTGAGCACACACACAGAGAGAGAGAGGGAGAGACTCTGTGATAAGTAAAGAAAAGTGATGGTTAAAATTTATACTGTATATACTTAACTCAGGAAAAAGGAAAAGGTGGTGGAATTTTGAGTACACATATCAGTATTAGCCAGGGTTCTCTAGAGGAACAGAACTGATAGAATGAATTTGTATTATAAAGGGGATTAACCTGAGTTGCTTGCAAGGTATAGGCTGGGTATTGCAGTTGTGTCTGTCTGAAGAAGGGAGCATCTGAGAACCGTCCAGTCGCTCAGGCATGAGGCTGGATGCCTTAGCAGTCACAATATTTTGTTGCAGGCCTGGAGGATACTAGAAGAGCTGTTGGTCTTCAGTCCACACTGGAAAGCCAATGATGCCTCCAATATCCATGAAGGCTAACACCAACAGGGTAGATACATGTACCAGTGAGTAGTAAGAACAGCCAGGAAAAAGGCTCTGTGGGTTTTTTTTAGCTCCTTTTTTTTATGTATAGTATACTGCCATAAGGACCAACCACTCTGGGGGAAGTTTTTCTTCAATCCTTCCTAGAAATGCCCTCACATACCCACCAAAGAGGCATCTAACTGCTTGACTAGCATGGTAGTACAAACCTGTAATTACAGCTCTCAGGACATGAAGACCAGGAGTATTGTAGGATTCTGGTCTATCAGCCACAGCTATATAGCAACACCCTGTCTTGGAGGAGGAGAAGGAGGAAGAAGAGAAGGAGGAAGAGGAGAGGAGGAGAAGGAAGAAGAAGGAAGTAGAGAAAGCAAAGGGGAAGAAGAGGATGATGATGAGGAGGAGAACCAGAAGAAGAGGAGGAAAGGAAAAAACAAAAACCAAACTCAAATGCTTTCCACACAAAATAATTCTTATTTCAAAGTGTCGTTTTGGGGGTGGCATAGCCTAATCCCAGCCGTATCTCTAAAATAACATTCTGTAATATCATTCATTGGCACACTTGAGTTCATTACCTTCTATGCTAGAGTCTGAAGTATTTTGTTCTGTTCTGTTGACAAATAATGATGATCAGTTTATCCTCTGAATTTTAAGCTGCCTACCAGCTGTCAGCATGAAATGTCACCTCTGTCAGGGTCAACAGGAAGTTCTACATCTAAAGAATACATACTTTATTGTTGTAGAATAATATGGATTGGGAACTTTTCTTTTCTGTCTGACTTGAATCAAATAGTGTACTGCATTTTATTAATGTGTGAAAGATAGATGCCAGTCACCTAATTTACCTCAGGTGGTGCCATGCAGCTGGAGTGAATGCTAATTGGAGGACTGAATGCTTCTGAATATTATTTACCAAGTGGAAGAAGATGAGAAGAAATTATGAAGGAAGGCGGGACATTTTTCTTTGGACTTTATAGTATCCATGTGAAAGTCCAAACTATGTATTTCTTTACCACAGAAAAGCTAGGAGTCCTGTCCCTGCTTAGTTGTCAACTTCTATGAGACTGAAAGTGGTTTCTCGAGAAGAATGAGGCCTAGGCTGTCATGACTGGGACCAAACAAGCCCTTTGTCTGCTGCATGGTTCTTATTGAGAGTTCATTACTAAATATCTCACATTTCCTTCAACTTTGAATGCAAATGCTACTTACTGCTAAAACTTGAGGAAAACCAGATATAGTAAAAAATATTTTTATTTGAGAAAATCCTTAGTTTTTTAGGAGAAAAGTGAGGTGAAATATTTTAATATCTTGACTTGACTTGTCCTATTAAAATGTAAATATGGGGCTGGAGAGATGGCTTAGCAGTTAAGCGCTTGCCTGTGAAGCCTAAGGACCCCGGTTCGAGGCTCAGTTCCCCAGGTCCCACGTTAGCCAGATGCACAAGGGGGCGCACGCGTCTGGAGTTCGTTTGCAGAGGCTGGAAGCCCTGTGTGCCCATTCTCTCTCTCTCCCTCTATCTGTCTTTCTCTCTGTGTCTGTCGTTCTCAAATAAATAAATAAATAAATAAATAAAAATGTAAATATGTGTACATATTTCTATATGTGTAGACACACACACACATATATACCATATATATATATAAACTTACATATTTATCTATATATCTGTTAAGAGAGAGAAGGAGAAAGGGACAGAGAGAAATAGGGAGAGAATGAAAATGCATGCTTGTATTTGCCTTTACTTTCCTAGGTTCTCTGGCTGGGGATCTATAAAACTAGACAATTAGGCTAAGAAAAAAATTATTGATAGAAAAACAAACAGAAGCATATTAGCCGGTCTATTGCACTCACACTCATGAAGGAGGGAGGCAGAGAGGGAATGTAAGAAAGAAAGAAAAAGAGAGAGAGAGAGAGAAAGAGAACACATAGTAAATTGGTAGGGTGCTGCCAAATCTAGGTGATACTTATCCTACTGTTCTTTTTGACTTTTCGGCATTTTTAAAAATTTTCAAGGTAAAACTTTCCAAAGTAATTTCAAAGTAATATGCTGGATGTTCTGGATGAACTATGCAGAGACCATGGCTTAGAAAAGACAAGCTCAATCTAGTCTGGCAGAGGGATGATCTCAGGGGAAGCTTATTTGTTGAACTGTGTGCTAACTAACTATAGTCACTGTTAGGGAGGCCAATTGTGACCTGTGTGACAGATGAAAAAACTGAGGCAGTCAGAAGTGAGGTTGCTCAAAGTCATGTGGCAACAGCCATGTTGCTCAGGTCCAGGGGAGACTAGTCACAATGTTGTGTCATGCAGTATTCTGGACCACCCATCCAGTCAGAAGTGGATCTGGGAGCCACTTAGAAGGTTTGACTGAAGAATTCCCATCTTTGACCTCTGCAGGGAAGATCATGTAGCTGGGACACAGGGCATGAAGCCATCATGGAAAGGAATGAAGTAGGAAGTGCTAAGTACTTAGGTCAAACAGCCTCTTTGCTGTGTCAATGAGAGATTTTAGGTGAAGGTGGATAAAATAGGAGTGTTAAATACCTCACTTCTGTACATAGGGTAGCATATGGAGGAGTGATAGTAGAAGCTTATTTAAACCAATTGGGAGACTATTGCAAAAAATCAGGCAGATAGAAACAAAGACTCAAAATAAAGCAATGGGAGTTAGAGTGGAGAAAGCAGGATATAAAGATCTGCTTTTGTCACTACAGTGATAACATAAGCTACTTATGAACAAGAGGGGGCCTAGAGCTTCAAAGACTGACACCAAGTGGCTCCAGTTCATTGGCCTCTGATGAGGGCAGGGGATCATGGCACTTACGGCGGAGCATGTGTAAGAGCAAGCTGTCACATATTAAACAAAGGTAGTGAGGATGGAAGGGTCCAGGCATGCTTTCTTTATGATAATGCTTTCAAGAAAATCCAAATGCACAAGAGAGCTAAGAAAGTATACCCTCAGTGATCTAAGCAGCTCTAAGTCCCACCTCTTACAGTTGTACTACCTCCTAATATCACCTCCCTATGCAACTGCTCTGAGGACCAAGTCTTCAGTCACAATGTGCCTTTGGAAAACACCTATGCCACACCCAATCCATAGAAAAGAGGAGGGATATTAATAAGGAAGAATTGACTGGATTTGGAGATTCTCTGGGGGTTAAAAAAATTATCACTGATGCTTTCTAGATTTTTAGTATAATTAATTTGGTGATAATTAAGAAGTCTGTGGGTGTTGAAGAATTCTAAGGAAAAGGTAAAATCTTTAGTTTTAAATATTTTTATTCTACAAGTAGATTTTCCACTAGTCTAGGAGTAAAGAGTATGACATATTCTACTCAAGATACTTTCTGGCAAAAAAAAAAAAAAACAACATATATTCAATAAATAGTTGTGAGATGTGTTGAATATTTGAAGAAATGGCTTTAGAAAATCTCTCAGAATTTCAGGAAGAGAAATATATTTTAAGACCATGTGATTGCTTCTCTGGAAGTGATTGACCTTTTTTTTTTTCAATATTCTCCCTCATTCTTCTTCCCCAGCACTCTCAGGTGGCTACTCTGAAGTGAGGATTACTTATAACACCACTGCTCTGGGCATGTTAACTAGAAAACTCACATAATCAATTCCCAGTATTCAGATCTAAAGGAAGCTAAGTAATGGAGTGTAGGATTAATGGATTAGCTCATTTAGTGGATTCCTTTAGTCATAGACTTTGGACAGAACTAAGTTCATTTTAAAAACCTCCATTGTGCTGGGAATACAGCTGAGTTGGTTTGCCTAGATGCATGAAGTCCTGGGTTCAATTGTCAGTACTATATCAACTGGGCAAGTTAATTTTTGGCTACATATTGAGTTCAAGGCCAGCCTGGGATACATAACACATTGAGTACAAAACATACAGTGAAGAAATATGAAATGAAAGCTATCTATCTAAGAGGAAAATATTTCTTCCAAGTTCTTAGCAAATTTGGATGCAACCATTGAACTTTATGAATACATATTAGAGGTTTCTTTATCGACAAAATAAGAAGCCAAAGTGTGGAGTGAATTCTAGGCTGAGTCCAGATTTACTGGATTTGGGGATGAGTATGATTACAAAATAGAAAGCAGTGTGAAATCACCACACCCTGACCTTGACCACCTTTAAAGGAAACACGTGGACTAGAAAGTATAATATTGCCAAGTTCTTTACATCCTGTTGACATCTGCCTTGTAAAGCAGAAAATGGGAGCATAACTTTTAAAAACAAGTTGTGTTGCTATAAAAGCAATTTTGTATTTTGTATCTCTATTGATATATCTCTTATTTAACTAAATTAGCATATTCACTGCAGTCTCTGATAGGCTGGAAAGTAGGGCATTCTCAGAAGATCTGGCACAACTCTGAGTGGATTGTATGCATACTTCTAATTGAATTCTCATTTATTTTTAACTCCAAGAGAAAAAGGAGTCTGGGAACCAAAATAACTCTTCTTTTCACTAAGTATTTAAAAATTGTTGACCCTTCCCAAAAGTTATTCAATCATAATTTGTATCACCCAGTTTGTGCTATTTACTAGGTCTGGAAATGGAGCTTTTGGGTTAAAAATGTGACTGCTTGGGTCTGGAAAAAATGGCTCAGCAGTTAAAGATGCTTGCTTGCAAAGCCTGAAGTTATTGGTTCAATGCCTCAGTACCTACACAAAGCCAGACACACAAAGTAGCACATGCATCTCAATGCAAGCATCTGGAGTTTGTGTGCAGTGGCAAGAGACTCTGACATTCTCTCTCTCTTTCTCCATCTCCCTTTCCCTCTCCCTCTCTTTCTCAAATAAATGAGCTTTTATAATGTTACTTTTTGGTGATGGTCACTTTACAAGTTTCAGTAGAAATCAATGGTGGCCACTGCTAAATTATGAGCAAGCAAATTATAAGTAAGTATAGAGTGCAATGATCAGGCTGAGAACTAGAGGAAAGTACTCAAGCAGCACAATTGGCAGTCACTAACTAAGTAAGGTCACTGGGGTTCCTAGATTCAGGGGAGGAGGGCAACACTATTAGTGATGTAGTTGGAAAATGACAGGAGAGAGCTGAGGAAGGAATACTTAGTGTTGGCTATTCTTGCTACAAAGCAACCAAAGTAGAGAGAACAGGAGAAAAGAAAGAGAATTCAAAGAGGAACTTAGAAAGTGGATCTAAAATGTTATGTTCTCTGAATAACAGTCCCAATACTCAAGAGAGCAGATGGCAGGTAACCTGGATTCTTATAGTACAATTTTGTATGTATTTAATGAGAACATATGTGGTTGACAAGGAAAAAAAAATATGCAAAACCAGAGGGATATTTATAGGCCTCAACAGATTAGCATCACTCTTTCATGGAAGAAAAACCAATGGTGGCTCATGTTTTAGAATTAGCTCAGGGAACCTATTATGACCTGGGAATTAAAGGGTTGTGTTGGCTCAAGGTTCCTTAATAGCTCAAAGTCTTAGTCTTACAAACTGAGTTCAAACAGTACAACCCTCTAACCTCTTACATATGTCATGATTTGTACCAAGAACATGCAAAGGCTTCACTATGAGGAGACCTAATTTGTGGCTTTTTATTTTGACATGCGCCATCCTCCTTTTCTTCACAAATTGCCTGTGGTTTATTGCATCATGCAGTGCTGGTCATAGTCAGACTTGTGGGTCCTGAATATCCAACTCAGCTGTCTTCTTCTGTAACATGTGACTTTGGAAGGGAATGATTTCAAGTCATTTCACACCCCTACGCTTGAACTAACATTCTTTCAGCATCAATGTATGAAACTTTGTTGGTTGTAATCATATTTAATCTTTTTGTTTTGCTTTGAGACAGAATCTTGAGGTCCTCCTGCCTTAACCTCCCAAGTACTGGGATTTCAACTGTCTGCTACTACACCCAGATTATATTTAATATATCTTAAAAATAATTTTATAATATAGGCACTTATATTAATTCCACTTACCATTGAATACATGGGAATTAGATAGCATTCCTGAGGTATACAGCTGATCCACTACTTCTGTAGCAGGTGCTCAGGCTCAAAGATCTTGAAAATCCCTCAAGGTCTTTCTACCTCTCCTTGGCTTTGAGAGGAGGCAGCAACTTCTAGGCACACATCCCTGTTAACAGTCTTTTCGAGGGAGAATTGTTTCAAAAATTTGTGTGTCCTTGCACTAGAAGTTTCCTCTTTCCATCTTTGTCTCTGATTATGTTCCTTTCTCATTTTCCTTCATCTTTACATCCTTATTGATGATCATTATTTGGGGTAGAGATACCCTGTAGTGCAGAAATTTGTCATCAAAAATATTTCTCTAGGATCAACAAGTGGTTTTGCCCGAGTTTCAGGAAGGAAAAGAAGTAGCCAATATTTTGCTTTAGTTATATTAGGACTAACAAATGTACAGAAGAAATCCAATGTGATAGTCTTTCTTCTCTGACATTATTCTGAAATTGTTCACTGTTGCTCAATTTGGAAAGGAGGATCCATCCTGTGATGACTAACCTCTGTATGTCAACTTGTCTTGCTTTAGAATCACCATGCAAACAAATCTCTGGTCATGTTTGTGAGGGATGTTTTAGATTGGATTAGTTGAAATGAGAAGACATTCCTTAACTGTGGATGACACTACTGTATGGGCTTTCTGGATTATATAGTAAGGGAAGAGCTGGCTGGAAATTTAATTACCATCACTGTTCTGTGTTGAACTGCATGTGGGCAGCTCCTGGTGCCATTTCTTCCCAGCCACAAGGATGGTCATGTGGGATTGTAAGCTGAAGTAAACTCTTCCTCTAAACTGATTTCATCTGGTATTTTGTCTCTAACAAGAAGTAATTAAAAAACATCCTTTCCTACCCATGGAGCAATCCACAGGCTAGTACAATTCTCAGCAAACTGTGTCATGATGTAGGGTTGTTCATTTTTTTGTACTCTAAGGAAATCAGAAGTGGGGAGACATAGAGTTGAAAAACATGTGCTTCAATAGAATTGTCCTCTGGGCAAAGCGTTTTTGAGAACCCTCTGATACCGTGAAGAGAAGAGATGCCTTTTCTTTCTTCCTGCAATACTCTGAGCTTCCTAAGGCATCACCAGAGTAAACTCATGAACACTGATGCTAGGCCTATATACTCTGCCTTACCTATGGTAATTTTGAGAGAGTAATATCAAAAATACAAACACAAATTTATTTGAAGCATGCCTACATCCTATCCCATTTACCTGAAAGAGCATACTGAGGAGCAGTAACCATACCAGGGTGAATCCAATGTAGTAATGGTACCTCCTTCTCCAGTTAATTACTATTAGCTACAAAAACAATGAGGATAGAAAGTCTGAAACTACATGATGTCTTCAATTTCAACTCAGGATAAATTCCTAAGCAGAATACTCATCTTCCTGAATCTGCAAAGATGGATTTTAGCATAAGATCAGTCATATTAGTCCTCTAAGCATGCTTGTTATTCCAATGAGCCTGTGAGATGACAGAAGGCAAAGCCTATGAGCACCTTGCCTCCTTCCAAACTCAAGTTCTGGTGCAGGGCAAGCACTTGATCAATGTCTGCTTTAAACACATACCATGATTTTCCTGTGCTGGTACAAGAAACACATATATTCTCTTCCTCCTCAAATTCCTTTTTAAAGACATGGCTCAGAACTATCCTGCAGATTTGATTCCTGGTAATATGCATAGTTAGTGATTTGGAGTAGATTTTAAAGACAATGGCAGAGTAGAACAATTAATACTCCAACATGATCAGAAACTTTAGCCACCAAATTATTTCCCTACAACTAGTAAATTGAAAAATTGAGCTGAAAAGCCTGGTGTTGCTCACAAGCAGGACAACTTGGAAGATATCTTAACTAATATTATTATGTCAAAGATGTGTGAAACATGACTAATCTAACTTCCTCCCAAAACCTGCCCTTCATTCTCACCAATGGCCATTCTCAGTAGTATCACTCAATTACTTTCATAAAAAAACAGGAAAAATTTTGAATCCTCACTAAAGTCCATTGATTTTTACCATTGTAATGTTTCTCGATATGACCCTTCTTCTAGACTCACTAAGTATTTCAGGAAGTCACCCTGTCCTCCTTACTTATCTCTGTATTAGTGCCCTAGTTCAAGACAATTTTTTCTCATCTGGGTTATAGCAACATCTTGCTAAATATTCTCTGGCCCTCTAGACCTGCCTCTTCCCATCTCATTTCCCTTATCTAGGCAGAAACATCTTTCTGAAGTGTGTATTTTCTCCAGTCCCTTAAATAGAATCCAATTCCATAGAGAATCAAATTCAATTAGCGTGGCCTAGAATGCTCTGTGCTGTGCTAACCTCATCACCCCCTCACATCTTCATGCTTTATGCTCTGATGATGTTGAGCAATGTGATTGTTTGTCACCACATATGCATGGGGGCTCATGCTGCTGTGACCTTGCTCTTCCATTATCAACCTTCTCACATCCTTTCCTTAAGTAGTTTTATAGGTTTAATATTTGTATTTAATATATATTTGAAGAAGACTATAAAACACAAATAACAAGCTTCTATTTTTAGAAAAGAGTATTAAACTTTGTATCAAGAAAAAAATATGATATAAATCAACTAGAAACATGTAATAAAAGCTAAAATTTTTTAAGAAAAAAATTCATTTTGAATGTATATCATTTAGAGTTATATAAGCAATAAAGAATTTCCTAAACAAAATAGCAAAAAGGTAAAAAGGAGTATAAAACAAGAAACAGTGGTTGGAAAAAATTATAACTCCCCTAAATGGACTATGATGTGAGGTAGGATTTTACTTTTTAAAAATTATTTATTAAAGGATATTGAAATGTTGTTATTATTGTTCAGGTATTGTCTGTGTTACTGGATGTATCAAAATTTATTGAGGTGAGTGATATCACCAAGATGGCAGAGTTCCTCTATAAAATGTGAATAAATATAGGCGAATCTTCCTTCCCCAAATCCTAAAGCAAGCTCAAGGGGCTATTAAATGAGTGTCAGTAACAAGGTAGAATAAAAAGAGAGAACAAAGAAAGAGAAAGGCATAGAGATTCTATATAACTTGAATTGCTGATGAGACAGGCAGGAATGAGATGCCAGTTGAGAGTGAGGAACAAAGAAGTTTATTTAGGCTACTGACAAGTAGTGGGAATCACCATGGCCTCCAGCAGCCTGCTCCCTAGAGAACACCAGCATCCCTTGCCATTTTGATGACTATTGTAGTTATTTTCCTCTTGCTGGGATAAAGCACCAACCAAAAGCAGCTGATGGGAGGAAAGTGTTTTTATTTTTTATTTTGGCTTACAGTCCTGAGGGAAGGCTTCATAATGGCAGTAGAAATAATGGCATAAGCAGAGGCTGGACATCATCTCTGCTACAGCAGGTGGAAAACTGCAGCAGGAGAGTGAGCTAAGTAATGTCAAGTGAGAGCTGACTATAACACCCTAATCTTGTCCCCAGCAACTCACCTCCTTCAGCAAGGCTCCACCTCCCAAATTACCACCAGCCTGAGATGAAGCATTCAAACTACATGAGTTTATTGGGGACATATGATTCAAACCATTATAGTGACCAACAGTTAGTTTCATCAGAGACCCCTCTCTTACACAAGAAGTGACTGCTTTTCATGGGCTTATTTGACAAAAGATGTATTACCCTTCTAGCAGCACTTGTGCCCTACAGTTGTACCACAAGTGTCTACTCCCCAGGCACAGGCTTTGTGGCTACGTTAGGTTTATATATATCTCAGACACTGGAGCCATAACTGTAGCAACCATGGTTCTCACTCTGGACCTGGGAGCCAAGCCCTTGCCCTGGATACTGGCTTAACCACTGCATTAAAGTTACACCTCAGGATGGAAAGGTTGCTTAGTGGTTAATGCACTTGTCTGCAAAGCCAAAGGACCCAATTTCAATTCCCCAGGACCCATATAAGCTAGATACACAGGTGGCACATGCATCTGGAGTTAATTTGCAGCAGGCAGAAGCCCTAGCTATCCCATATTCTCCCACCATCATCCTCCCTCTTCCTATCTCTTTCTCCCTCTCTCTCAAATAAATAAATATGTAATAAAATACGTTCTAAAAGAAAAAGAAAAGTCAGACCTCACCACACATTAGAGATGTTCTAAGTATGAACAGCTCTGTGCTTCCACACTCAGTCCCCCTGATTGTGTCACAAACATCAGTGCCTCATAGTTTATTATTAATATAGCAGTAGTGGTGCCTTCACCACCAGCAAACATTGCCCATGATCCTATAGACATAGTCCCTTCATTCAGACTTATGATGTAGACCTCAAGTCCATGGAAACTCATGGGGATTTATAAAAAGACATTAGTTCCACCACTACTGCAAGTTAGCCCACAAGCCACACCTTAATCACAACTTCCTTAGTGGGATAAAGAGATTGGGGGGACCTTAGCAGACATCACCACCAATGAACCTTCATCCCATTGTTATTATCCACAGAATTAAACCTGCTAACATTCTTCACTAACTTTGGTTAGTTGACCTGTACAGAGGCCCTCACTGGTGTAAGAGTCACTGTCATCACCCAGCAAGCACTTTGTACCCTTTCTGCAGTAAAACTGACTGAAAGTTGTCAAGAGATGACTATTCCACTAAATGTGAAAATAGCAGTTTAAGGCCCCAAGAAATATGTAAGTAAAACAAAACCATCAACAAAAAATAAAAACAAAAAATTACCAAGGAGATATAATAATACCAATAGGACATAATAATTTCTCAGTAGCTTACTTCAAACAAAATGAGACACACAGGATACCTGATAAAAAATTCAATGTGATGGTTTTAAGGAATCTAGGTAAAGTTTCAGCATTTGAAAGCCATTCCATGAAATCAGGAACACAATGAATCAAATGAGAAATCCAGGTGGGTGGTCACAGTTGATTTTAAATATTAAGCAGAAATTATAGATCAGAAAATCATAATAAAAATAACTCAAGAGAAAGTAGTGACAGAAGAACTGACCAACCAAAGGGGGGGATAGAATCTATAGGTTTAAAAACTACTGTCAGTAGCAAAAAGAATGAAAAAGAATAAAGAAGATTTATGGGACAAAGTAAAAACAGCAAATATGCAAGTTTAGGTTCAAGGAGAAGAAGAGAAAGCCAGAGAGGTAAAAGGGTTATTCAAAGAAATAATCAAAAATATTCCAAAGTTATGTATCCAGCTAGGTGGAGTGACCTGGCTGCAATCTGAAAGCAAATCAGTCCCAAGACAGTTAGTTTGTCTAATGCCAGAAGGTACTACATGAGCAACTGGGGGAAAATGACCAACATCTGTCTTAGCAACATGTGGACTAAGCTACTCAGTAGCAAACAACCTGATGTGATGCTTACACAAGTGCATTAGTGGCACACAACCATGGTGGGAAACCACCTGTTTTTGATTTGGCTAACTGACCTGCTCAGTAGAATGGAACCTATGAGCTGGAACTGGGAATCAAGTCAGAACCATATCCCACAAACAAGCCCACTCTCCATTATCAAGTTCCCACCAACCATGGGCTACAAGAGGGCCTACACGTATTAAATTCTCTCTAAAGTAACAACGGTTATCCCATTTATCTGGCCCTATCTTCACTTTCTGTTGGAGAATTTGCTTCTCTTTTTCAGGTGGATGCAGAATCTAAGGAGAGAACCAGCCCATCACACCTCACCAGGGCCCCAGATGAAACCAAGTGTATTTGGGGAAATGAATAAGAGTGCTACTTTCTTAGTGAACCTGCTACCAGCACAAGGGTGAAGGAGATACACACAGAGAATACTCAACTCCTACCAAACCACATATCCAGAGACACAGAGGCTCCCAAGACCTCCTCCCTGAAGCAGACCTAAAGTGAACCCAACATGGCTAAGGGAAATTTGCAGAAGAGGGGCAGAAAAAATGTTAGAGCCACACATTAGGTCATTATGCACAGAGACATTGCCTCTTACCCATAACTTATGGCTAACCCCACAATACACAACCCATATTCTCCAATGAGGAAGGTCCCTGCAGATGGGGGAGGACAGGGAGGAGGCTAATGATGGTACCAACATGACTGTATACACTGTGTATGTAACTAATAAAAAAATAAATTAAAAATAAATAGACTTTAAATTTAAAAACAAGGCATGAATGGTCCAATAAGGAAAAATAAATTAAATCATCAGCAAGCTATAACAACTGTTATAGATATAATTGTACCCAACATTGAACACTCAGCAAACATTAAGAGATTCAATAAGTGAGACAAATTACCACAGGGAGCTTCAATACCTCACACGCAGCAAGGGACACATCATCTAGACTAACTCCAATGAAACACTTGAGCTATTCTTTGTACCAAATGGACATAACAGACATACAGGAACAGCAGAATACACATTCTTCTGAAGTGTACATGGAATATTCTCTAGGATAGATCATGTATCAGGTCACAAAACAAGTCTTAACAAACTTTATAGGAAAGATAGAAATCATATCAAATATCTTTCTTACCATAGTTTTATGAAACTAGAAATCAGTAACAAAAATAAGTTCAGAAAATTCACAAAATATGTGGAAATTAAACATTCTTCTTAACAACCATTGTGCAAAGGAATAAATTAAGTAATTAAGAAGATTGAGACAATACATAAACAAAAAGCATACAAAATTTATGGGATGTGCCAAAAGTAGTCCTAAGAGGAAAGATTATAATAAATTTCTTTATCACAAAAGAAAAACATTGTTTCAAAAAGGTAATTTAACACTAATCCTTAATAAACTAGAAAAAAATAAAGATTTTTCAAGCTCAAAGTTCATAGAAGGAAGAAAATCACTCATATCAGCGTAGAAATAGATCAAGTACAGAGTAGAAAACTCACAGAAAGTGTCACATGTGTCTGGAATTTGTTGGTTGTAACAGGAGGCCTTGGTGTGCCCATACTCACTTTCTGTCTGTCTGCCTCTTTCTCTTGAAAAAAAAAAAAATATATATATATATATATATATATATTTATATATATATATATATACACATATATATATACATATACATATACATATATATTGTTTTTTCTAGGTAGGGTCTCACTCTAGCTCAGGCTGACCTGGAATTCACTCTGTAGTCCCAGGGTGGCCTTGAGCTCATGGCGATTCTCCTACCTCTGCCTCCCAAGTGCTGGGATTAAAGGCATGTGCCACCATGCCTGGTATATAAAAATATTGTTTTTTAAAAAAAGAAGAAGGATAAGAAGTATTGGTGAGAAGTGGAAAACAGGAAACTCATACAGTATTAATGGAAATATAAATTGATGAATCCATTATGAGAAATAAGAACTTTCTCAAAAATAGAAAGTAGAATTATCATATGACCCAACAATTCTACTTTTGGGTTTATACTCAAAGCACTTCAAATCAATATATAAAAGAAACATCTGTACTTCCATATCTGTTATAACAGCATTCATAATAATAGTCCAGATAAAGAATCACTTAAGTACTGATGGATAAATAGCTTTTAAAATTCTGGTATGTAGATAGCCATCATTGTGCTAGAAGGTGCTATGCAAGCCACTGGAGGAGAAAAGTCATCTACAGTCTGAACAAGCAATGACTCTTGCAAGCTACAAGTTGGCAAGATGCCCAAAGTATAAAAATGGCACATAAGTTATGGGGTAACCAACTTTTATTTTCCCTGAGGTAGGGTCTCACCTATAGCCCAGGCTGACCTGGAATTCACTATGTATTCTCAGGGTGGCCTCAAACTCTCAGTGACCCTCCTGCCTCTGCCTCCTGAGTACTGGGATTAAAGGTGTGCACCACCACGCCTGGCCCAAATTCTTTTTGATTGACTAAGAGGTTCCATTCAGTAGGAGGGAATTCATGCCTGCTATTGAGAGCCTAGTCAAAACCAATGCCTTATAAGGTCATAGGCCTCACAGGGAAACTTCTACTGTCCTTTGGCTAAATGGAGACATCTCATGTAAAAGCCTTCTAACTGTGTGTGCATTTCAATACTAAAGAAAATTTCTACCATGCCTTCCAAGGCTCAGGGATTGTGGAAGGGGATGGGTGGGGCAAAATATAAGAGCCATAGGATGAGGAGTATACTGGGGCACTGTTCTTCCAACATGAGCTAGCTGATGCATTCATGACCCCAAGTGGTAACTGATACCCCTACAAGACCAGCACTGTTCTGAGCTCATCAACATTTTACACAGACTGCTGAGTTGTACCAAAGAAATGAGACAAGAAACAGGAAGGGCTACCTTGAAAGAGGAGGGTCCTAAAGTGATAGAAGGTGGGATAAAGTAAACAAAAGAGGATAAAGGAACAAAGATATAATTAAATTACTATATGTTTATATATTAAAGCTCTTAATTGAAAGCAATCCCCTTGGTCCAACCAGGTTGGTTGATCAAAGAGAAGAGAAGAATAGCAGACTCTGAATCTCAGATCTCCAAATCCCACTCTGTGGGGATGGTAAAAAAGGAAAGAAAGAGGAAATAGCTCTGTGTGAACCAGCAGCTTTCCCATGTCTACTTCACAAGACCCTCACTGCACCTGTCTTTATAAAGACAGACCCAAGAAAGCCAAGTTATTGACTGCTTGTGACAGGCTTGGATATTGAAGAACAGGACTCAAATCCTCTTCTGTACTGGTTTGAATGTAAAATGTCCCCCCAAAGCCTCCTGTGTTTTAAGCCCCACAGTTAATCTTCAGCTAGTAGAGCCGCTGGGAGGTGGTGCCTTGCTGGAGATGCTGGGTCACTCATGGGAAGGGGGAGGCGGTCCTTGGGATTTTAGTCTAGCCCCATTGGGTGTGCAGTAGCTCACTCTTGCTGCTTTCTATCTGCTGGTATGACAAAAGGTGATGAAACTTCCCCTCAAAACACTAAGTCTGCCGGGTGTGGTGGTGCATGCCTTTTAATTCCAGTACTCAGGAGGCAGAGGTAGGAGAATTGCCATGAGTTCAAGGCCAGCCTGAAATTACATAGTGAATTCCAGGTCAGCCTGGGCCATAGTGAGACCCTACCTCGAAAAACAAAACAACAACAACAACAAAAACCCTCTAAGTCAGAAATAACCCTTTCTTTTATTAAAAAAAAAAAAAAAAGTGGCATGAATACAAACTGGAATACTAGTCAGCTTTTTTTTTTCTACCCAGCTTTTAAAAGAAGAAAATTGTGTCATTTGTGGAAAAATGAATAAACATCCAGGACACTATATTAAGTGAAATAAGCTAGTCACAGATTGACAAATATCACAGTTTTACTTATATGCAGAACATAAACATATTGAGCTCATAGAATACAATAATAGTTATCAAAGACCACGACAAGTGAATTGAGAAGTTAAAGAACATAAAATCCCAATTAGATAGTAGGATTAAATTGTAGAGATCTTCGGTATATCATAAGTACAGTTAATATGTATTTGTAGATGCTAAGAGCATGTTTCAAGTATTCTTACCATGTAAAGGTAAGTTCCACAAATGAGTATATATATAAAATATCATGCTATATACCATATATTTGTTTGTCACTTTTACTTGTCGGTTAAAATAGTTTATTGACATAAATAAGAGCAGTTCATAGCATTTGAAAGAGGTCTTTGTTGTTTCCAAAATCTCCACCTGATCCTGTCAGAGTTCAATGAATGCTGAAGTAAGAGTGGACTTCATTCTCTGGTCAAAATTTAGTACATACACTCTCCAATTAAACAGCATTCAATGATCTGTAGCTTGTAGAGTTACAAAAAGTTATTTCAATGTTCTAAAAGTACTGTCTTTGTAGTTATAATTCTATCAAACATCAATATCAAATGTAGCATCAGTTAAGTAACAGTAGATAAACTAAAAAGAGATATATAAAGATCACTTAAAATTCACAAAATGAAAATAAATTTTAAAATAATTCCTGCTGTATTAATGAAGTTGAATTGATATGCATGATCCTGGGTCCCTAAAATTGCATATTTGACACTGCTTTTTCCAGTTGACCCCATGAATGAGAGTCTGCTCAGAACCTCACAGCCCCTGCTCAACTTTGTGTGTTGAATAGGAGCAGCCAAAGGGGCTACTTGGGAAGAGCTGTCCCAGGATGCAACCAAGGTCCCCAAAGACAGGTCAGGCCAGGCAGAAATGGCTGAACAGGTACTTCATCTCAAGGGCTGCACTGGAGACCCTGGAGCAGGAAAAGGACCAGTGGCCTCAAACATTCATAGGAATTAGGTGGTTTAGCTTCTCCTATCTGTTTTAGTTGTGCTCTTGGTTGTGACCTCCCTGTCACCATTCCTGTCTTTCCAGCTGGCATGCTTTCTCAGCGCCCTGCTTATGCCTCATAACCTGGTCTCACCACCACCCCCACAAGGGTGGCTGGGCTCCGGGCCCACAACCCCAGAACTTTTGCAGTTGGAAATTAAGCTCCTATTTTCTGAGTAGATTTGTGGTGAGAATTGTGCAAACTTTACAAGGTTAAACAGTTCAGTTTGTTCAATGGCCCTGGACTGTGGAGTGTTCTCCAAACTTTTCTAAACCCCAGAGATTTATCTAAAATACCTAACTTGTGAGAACAAGCTTGCTCATGAGAAAAGTGCTTTCTCATTCAAAGTAAGTTTCAGAGTCCAGGATTTGCATTTGAAGGGCAAGTTTGTGCTTTGACTTTTGGCCACAGATTTAACCAAAGAATGAAGAGAAACTTAACATTCTTTCAATGCTGGAAGTTCAGTAAAGGCTTCCAGTGGGACTTAATTCAACAGTTGGATGAGTTGATAGAGATCGCATATCTCAGTAGATCTCAGTAGATGTAGAAATAAGGTTCTTTTTTTTTTTTTTTTTGGATGTGGGCATGAACTTTCAGCATGCTGGTCCTGATTTTTACAGGCCTATTATACATTGTATAACAACAGAATTGGGGTTTTGGTTCTTGGGGTTTGGGGAGAGATGTTGGGAAACATCTATTTGAGAGCTCATGTTTGAAAATTGCCTCCTTGTTATCTCCCTCCTCATCCATAGCTCTGGAAATAGCTTCGTAGCTTAGATCAACACCAGCACCTTTCTGCAAAACTCTGCTACTCTACTCTCCCAGGGCCACATAGAGTACAAATATGGCCTCGTTCTCTTTTCTCGAGATCTCACAAAGCCAGTTATGATATTTCAGCCTTTATTATCCTCTCCCTAGGGTTCTTCAGGCCTGTAATACAGTAAACCAAATACAGAGGTGTGTCATTGAAACTACCTTACTGAAAAGCTTATGGGTTCTGTACCCTCTCTCCATGGGGGATCTTCCCCTCAGACTTCCTATCCCCCTCTGTGTGTGCATTTGCTTTTTTATTCATCCATTGAGCACTGTTGGGTTACACATTAGGAACAAGCTGGAGCAGTCTGTCCTGTGGGAGACACTTCTTTTGGGGCCTTCTTATTGTCCCTAGTATCTTTTTATCACCACCTTCCCCTCTCTGGTTAGTCACAAAGCCTCTGCTGAAAATTGTGCCTTTACACAATCAAAGACTGAGTAGCGCTGGAGGAGGTTAGAACTGTGTGAAAGATCCCAAGCTGTGCTTCATAGAAACATCCTATTAAATCTCTCAGTCTTTATCACGAGAACATTACAAGCTGTTCTCATCATCTGCACTCCAGACAGACTGAATGGTGTCAGCAGCGTGGGGCCTGTCTGACACCCCCTGCCTGTTTCCTCCATCTGGAGTTAGACCTTGGGAGGGGATGAACAGTTTCACTCTCACCTTACATGGTTTTGGCCTTGACAGCAGGAAAGTAGTGTCTCTACTTTCCTATGGGGTAAAACCTGACTCAGAGTCCTATTTAACCATTTGGTTCCAGGATGCACTACATTTTTGACAGGTGCTACAAACTGTAGATATGTGAAAGGTAGTGTTCTTGTTTATTTATATTTATTTATTTGAGAGTGCCAGAGAAGAGGAAAATTGAGAGATCAAGATTATTCATCTTCCAGGAACCAACATGTGGCCCATCCTCCCTGAGTTTAGTATGATATGCTTATAGCTATTTCTCATTGTTATTATCTCTGATAATTTCCATGTTTTGCCAGTATATGAGCATGTGAGGGCATGGTTATGTCTTGATGATAAGTTTTATCAGCAGGACCTAGAAGGATTCTGGTGCAATGTAGGGACCTGATAATGATTTTTGACTAGATTGTTGCTGCAGTCAGGTTCACATTGCTGGTAGAAATTACCCAACCAATAACAGCTTGTGGGAAAAGGGGGTTTATTTTGGCTTACAGGCTTGAGAGGAAGCTCCATGATGGCAGGGGAAAATTATGGCATGAGCAGAGGGTTGACATTACCCCCTAGCCAACATAAGGTGGACAACATCAACAAGAGAGTTTACCAAACACTGCCAAGGAAAAACTGGCTATAACACCCATAATACTGTCCCCAACAATATACTGCATGGGGGAAACCTGAATCAAACCACCACAATTATCAAATGCATACTAATTTTTGTTTTGTTTTGTTTATCAAGGTATGGTTTCACTGTAGTCCAGGCTTATCTGGAATTCACTATGTACTCTCAGGGTGGCTTTGAACTCATGGCAATTCTCCTACCTCTGCATCCCGAGTGCTGGGATTAAAGGCATGCACCACTACACCTGGCCCAGTGCATAGTAATTTTTAAAAAGCAAACAAATTTATGTAAATCCAGATAGTCTTCTCAGTCCATCCTCTACCATGATGAGGTCATTTCATTCTACCTCTTTCTACAGGGTCATGAAGCTCATTGGACTATGGCAGCTACTTCTGCTTGTCTAGCCATTGCATATGAACTCCAGACACATGAGCCCCCTTGTGCATCTGGCCTATGTGGGTCCTGGGGAATTGAACCCAGTCCTTCAGGTTCACCGTAACTGCTAAGCCATTTCCTCAGTCCCCAACTCATTCACTTTTTATCTACATGCCAGATACTCCACTCTCCATGTACTGTTTATCTGTGTCAGCTGGAAGTGCCATTTAACTGAAAAGCCAACTGGATCACAGACCTGCACTTCAGATGTTGGCCAGTGCTGGAGCTTGGGGGATAATTGCTCCATTAATCCTGAGGGACTTGTGTATATGGAGAGTGCTCCCTCCCAGGAGAATCCATGATTCAGCTCACTGGCTCAAGCAGGATGGCAGGGCTGGAAGATATACTTCCCAGTGCTAGTAGGCTAGGCTTGAGCCTTACTCTTCCTATTTGCCAGCAGCTACCTTCTACTTCTTAGCAGGGTTCTAACTTGTTTAGTAAACTATGGATCTCGGATTTTGTAGAAAATAGACAAAAAGGGGTGAAACTTGTATTAATTTGCCTTCTTTTCCTCACCTGTTTTGGCTGGGGCCTATCTTAACCAAAAGTCCCTACCTAAGGCATTTCTTGAACCTAGTAATTCTGGAAAAGTCTTATAGATCCTTCAAGAACTGTATCTAGCTCTGTTTGTGTCTTTGTGATGTTATGTGTCTTTATGTCTTTATGCTATGTTGATTTATTTTATAAGTATTTCATAAAGCTCTTAAATAATAAAAAATATTGTTGAACTTATCTACCCATACCACTATATGGTATTCTTACTTCATATGATGTCTAGAATATTGCAGGCATTCACTTGATGTGGAAGGAAGGAAGGAAGGGAGGGAGGGAGGGAGGGAAGAAGGAAAGAAGGAAGTTAGGAACAGAGAAGGAAAGGGGAATAAAGGGGAAGAGAAGAGGGGAGGGAAAAAGAGAGGAGGGGAGGTGAAAAGAGGGAAGAAAAGGAGGGGAGAGGAGGGGAGGAGAGAAGAGGAGGGGAAGGGAAAGGAGAGGAGGGAAAAAGAGAGGAGGGGAGAGAAGGGGAGAGGAGAAGGAAAGGGATTAGAGAAAGGAAGGAAAGGGAAGGAAACTTCAAGAGAAGTAGAGAATGTAAGAAGAGTAGGACTTCACAAAAAGGTATTCAATATTAGAGATGTTGGCTCAATTGACCAGCAGATGAATTTAGACTCCAAAGCTCAAAAATAAGACCAGGGAGATGGCAGCACATAGTTGATAGTTGAAGGCATGGGAGTGGATATAACTCATAGAACCTTCACAAAGAGAAGTCAAGGAAGGACTGGTTCCTGAGACACAGCAGTATTTAAGGAGCAGAAGGCCCAACAAGGGCTACTTGAACCTATGCATGGTTTCAAACTCCCTCTTTTGTGACCTGAATCACAAAGATGTCAAGATGCAGAACATTCCATCTCTCCTTCAACTAGGTTAAGTAAATGTTATTGAGTCATATGCCTAACAGCTGTGTCCTTCTCCAGCCCTGTTGCTTACCACTATTCTGCATGAAGTTTTGGTTTTTGCCAAGTCACCCCACCCTTCCCATTACACATTCTGTTTTCCACTTCCTTCTCCACCCCCACACTTCCATCTTGGAGCCTTTGCTATGCTGATGTTCCCAGCTGGGCGTCCCCTCTCTTCTTTATTTATTCTAAGTCCCTTCAGGGCTACAGCACTTCTCCAACTCCATGAAGTATTTCTCAGTCATCTGGGTTGGTTCACATGGCCATTGCTGTCTGTGTTTGTGCCTTTTTTTTTTTTTTTTTTTTTTTGCCTGCTTTGCTTGGAGATTCTCATAGCAACTCACCCACTAGACTGGTCCTCCTTGATGAAAAGAGCCATGGCCAAACACATTCATGTTCAAACTCATTTGGAGAGTGTGTGCATACTCTTCCCAAGGGCATTCTCCTTGCTCTTCCTAATGACTTCTGGATGGCCTGGGAATAGGGTTCTGACTTTAGTCTTGGTGGCCTGGTGTTGTCCAGATGAACGGGATACTTTCTAAACACTGTGGCCTGAACAAGTTAAAGCACTTTAATGTGCCTAGATCTAACACTCTCCAAACTAAAGTTAACAAAGATAAGTCACTCTAAAGCCATAAAATTCAGAGAGAAAACTAGGGGGTATGTTGCAGAGAAGAAGGTATATTGGCAGACAAAAATGTTTTTTCTTTCCTTTTTTTTACTTTTTGCTATTTTAAGATCAGTTCTCATATAACCCAGGCCAGCCTCCAACTGCTATATAGCTAAGGCTGGGTTTTGAATCCCTGGTCTTCCTACCTCCACCTCCCAAGTCCTATGATTACAAGCAATCATGGTGAATGTGCCACTCTATCTGACTAGTTACCAAACTGAATATTTTCTCATAATGTTCTGTGAATATGATCACAATGCCAACTTTAAAAATTTTTTTTTTTAAATTTATTTATTTGAGAGCGGCAGACACGGAGAGAAAGACAGATAGAGGGAGAGAGAGAGAATGGGCGCGCCAGGGCTTCCAGCCTCTGCAAACGAACTCCAGACGCGTGTGCCCCCTTGTGCATCTGGCTAACGTGGGACCTGGGGAACTGAGCCTCGAACCGGGGTCCTTAGGCTTCACAGCCAAGCGCTTAACCGCTAAGCCATCTCTCCAGCCCCAATGCCAACTTTTTAAAATGTATATATTCTCATGTAGCCTAGGCTGATCTCCAACTCTCTATGTAGCCAAGGCCAGCCTGGAACTCCTGATTCTCTTGCTTTAGACTCCCAACTGCTGAGACAGAAGGCATGTAACATAATGCCCAGTTGTTTTTGTTTTTAAATGGATTTAGTTGGGGCCTTGGAGAGATACAACCTGAGATGTTAGCACTCTGAATCCTGATTATTTAGAATCTGTTTGTAGTCTGTATGTTGGGGAAAAGATACGTTCCTGCTCAGGGCAAAATAAACTGAGGCAGGTTAAGGTGAGGCTATGCTATCTGGTCTTTGAGGTTTTCTCAGGGTGTGATAAATAAAGCCTCTTTCTCCTGGGGCTTGTTAGAGCATTCATACTGTATCATGGTGGAGAAAAAGTAGGTTCCTCCCACCAAGATCCTGGTCCCATCTTTGCCTAAATGCTAATAAGTTCATAGAATTCTGGTTGTTCTCAGTGCTTGATAGAAACCTGATGTTTTCATTTCTTATGAAAATTCCCAGTAGAGTATGATGGATTGTTCCTGTCTTCCTAGAACTTGGGAGACAGGAGAATTACTCTAAGTTTTAAGGTCAGCTTGGCCTCCACAGTGAGTTCTAGGCCAGTCTAAGCTACAGAATGAGACCTTGTTTCAAAACAAATAAAAAACAAAAAACAAAATGTCAAAAAGAATGTTTTTTTTTTTTTTTTGCAGAATAATCTATGTAAGTGGACTTGGCCAGTCTGTTCTGCTTTGCTTATAAGAGTTGACATTGTCAGATGGAGAACGGGTTCAAGGGCAAGAGTCACTAACAACAGCCATCATCAAGTGCATCACTTCAATGTTCCAAATGAGACCTTAGCCTATTTACATACACCATCACTCCCATGAAGAGTAGGTGTCTTTATCACTGTCTTTTGCAGGTTGGATAATTCAGGAAGTTGAAATAAGAATAGTGGCTAAGTATCTTAGGGTAACACAGATTTATTTTCAAATCCCAGTGTAGGAAAAAACCCCCACAGGGGGTCCCCACGCTCTGCCTGGATAAGGCGACACCCCAAATCACTCACTCACGAGAAGCGGTCTTGATGCAAACTGCAAGAGGATTTTATTCCAAGCGCGCTGGGGCCCACAGTCATACACCGCACAGGGGTAGAGGACTGCAGAGCCCTGAATGCAGGAACAGGACAGTTTTTATAGGGTTTCTAACAAAGCCTGTGCCTTAGACCAATCATTTTCTAATATTAGGAGCCCCGCAGGGTGTTAGCCAGTCAGTTGGTGCCACCCCATAGTTTCTAAGCCAATTAGTTTATGACCTTGGTGGTCAGCGTTTGCGCAGGTCCTTGGGTGGGAGTAGCAGAGTGTGGTATCAGTCTCCTGTGACCTTGGAGGTCAGCACTTGTGCAATTCCTTAGGTGGGGGTAACAGAGTATGGTATCAGCCTCCTATGACCTTGATGGTCTGAGGCAGGCTGCTACAGCCTATGGTGCGAGTTACTAAGGCTTACAGTGTAGGCTACTAAGGCTTACAGTGTGGGCTATTAAGGCTTATGGTGCAGGCTATTTACAGAAACCAAATAAGTGGTTCACTTCATTACTCATTTCCCATCCTTGAGGGCTATCTCATGCCCTTTTACCTAGTTTTATATTAGGAGTGGGCTCTGATACAATGAGAAGAGGGATTCTTTACTTGCTTCTGACAGAGAGTAAAACCTGGAGTTTGAGGTATGCAGGTGGCCCGCTTAAGCTCCCTTTGGAGTGTGATAGTATTTCTGAGCTTCTGAATTCTTGGGCCTTTCACCAGCACTACCATTACCATTTCACTAAGGGTGCTCCTGAGGGTCTTCTAGGTGCACATAGATATATGACAGATAGGATTTATACCATCTCAGAGCTTATACTAAGAAGTAGAGCAGGAAGGGAAGGGAGGAGAGGTATTGATGAAGCAAATGTCAAATAAGATTATTTCAAACAGATATGTCATAAATGAGACCAACGTGGTATGACTAAGAGGGAGTAGATAGATGGATATAACTTCAGACAGGGAAATACTCAAGGTCATACATAAGTTATTTGCTGGTAAAAACTACTTAACAGTTCTAGGCTTCAGTTTTCTCATTCATAGTGAGTTTGTGTTACCTTGTGGTCACCTTGAGGGTTATACAAACTTTGAAGCTCCTGGAATTCCTTAAGTCCATAAGTGCTGGCTGCTTGTTATTATTAGGCTAAGGGACTTAGATATAATTACTCTGTCCTATTCAAACATTTTACCTGGATTATATATTGTTTATTGTCAGGTTATTGCTGTAGAGGGTTGAATGTTTGCAGAGCTTTTTCCTGTTTTTATAAATTCACCTTTATTCCTTCTCTGTCTCTTGGGTAAGCAAAGGAGCCTGAGAAAATGCTGTTGGCTGGAGGTGATGGGAAGAGAGAAAGAGGGGATCGGAGGAGGGAGAGAGGAGCTGTGTGTGTGTGTGTGTGTGTGTGTGATGTGCGACATCATTGATGTGATGTTGTTCCCCCCCCAATTGCCTCCTATAATTCCCATATTTTATTGATTCTGCATGGATTTTCAGTCATAGAAAAATAATGCCTTATTAACTGCATGCACCTTTTCTTGAAAGATGGAGCCATTTCTCACTCAGTGAAGAGATGTGAGCCAATTAGATCATTTCTAAGTCTGAGTAGGAAGGCTGGACCATTGGCAGGTTGGCTTTAAAGAGCGTTTGGTATACCAAGCAAGTGGAATTGGATGTGTGAGGGCAGATAGTGCAGACAGAGGAGCTCCAAACTTCTAAAGGAATGGTATGCTTGCCCCTCAGAACTCCTCAGAACCTAATGAGTGGCTCTTTAGGACAGACCAAGGGAGGAAGGAAAGGCTGCTGGTAGTAGTGGCCAGAGCCTTTCATTTCAGCCTTGGGGTCTGGGAACAAGGACTGCATTTCTCTTTCCCTGTGGGCTTTGAAGCCTGACAGATATGAGTCCAAATCTAGATCTATCCCCAACTTAGGATGTTACTTAAACCTCAGTTGTGTCTTAAATAATGACATTACTATTACCATTCTTCCAAGATTATTGCGGGGCCTGTTCATGAAATGAACATTTACTGAGCTTTTAGTTTTCTAGTTTTCAGTGAATGTTTCCTCCTCCTTCCTTTAGATACAGCAGTCCAGAAAAGTAGCCTAGTCAGCTTTAAATGACTCAGTCTCCCATAAGTTCAGGATATGCATATAATACCAGTAATAGCCAAGACAGACTAGAAAGATGGAAAGTCTATGGGCTTGGAGGAGAGCTTACTTAGTAAAGTGGTGCTTCATAAGCATGAAAAACTGAGTTCAACCCCAAAAGCCTATAATAAAAAAGCAAGCATGGTGGTTCATGTCTATAATCACAGACAGAAGGATCCCTGGAGCTTGCTGGCCAAGCCAGAGTATCTCACTCAACACACTCCAAGACAATGACAGACCCTCCCTCAAAAAACATGGATAGTGGGCTGGAGAGATGGCTTAGTGATTAAGATGTGTGCTTGCAAAGACAAAGGATCCTGGTTCAATTCTCCTGTACTCACATAAGCCAGATGCACAAAGGGGTACATGCATCTACAGTTTGTTTGCAGTGGCTGGAGGCCCTGGTGTGAGATCTCTCTCTCAATCTCTCCCTCTTTCTCTCTCTCAAATAAAGAAAAATAACATGGGTAGTGCTTAGGGAGCAGCATATGAAACTGTCCTCTGGCCTCCACATGCATATACATGTGTACACATGCTCCTACCTGTACATACAAATAGAGAGAGAGAGAAAGAGAAAAAGAAAGAGAAAGGTCTAGATAATATCACTGGACAAAATCAACATCATTTATAGATTTTACAATTATCCTTTGTGTTCTGTGACTGTATTACACAGACAACCAGAGCACAGTCTGCTACCTAGGTCTCATAGTTTAGTGGCCATAGAACTAATGGTGATAATTTACAGCTATATTAGAAATTTAAATGAGATATTATGGATTTGGAGGGGAAACACAGATTTAACTCTGTCTAGAGAGGCCATGGAAGGCTTTATGAAAGTGGTGACATTTAAGCTACAGAAAAGAGAAATTACAGATGGAAGATATATCTTAGGCCAAGGACAAATACAAAGAACTAGAGTTTAGCATGGTCCAGGCCAGAGAAAAGAGAAACAGTGATAATGAAAGGTACATGAAAATGTATGTACCATCCAAGAAACAGAGACCTGAGATAAGTCATGATGGATTCATTATGTGGTCTGAGGGCTCCTCAATCTATAAGACTATCAGAATTATACATGAATGATCTTTATGGCACTTAACATAGTTCTGTTATAACATATTTCATTGAAATGATGGGAAAATTATTGTGCTTTGCATATGACATCATCCATGAAGCCTGATACCATTTGGTCAGGAGCCACTTTATCCATTGTGGTACTTCTAGGAATGAGGGGTGGGGAGACTCACTGTGAACCAGGGCACTCCACTGGCCTTGGTACCACCCATCAGCCAGCCTAAATTGCTCAGACACATTGTGGGATGAGTGCCTAAATACTTAATACCACCTAACTGGCTTACCTTGAAATCCTGCTTGGCTCTTGCCTGTAAAAGGGCCATGTCTCTACTGATATCTGTGAACTGAGCGGTTGAAGGTCTCCAAATCTACACAGAAACAGAGAAGCCATAAAGCCCAGAACAGTAAGTGAAGTTCATGCTCTAGAACTCCTATCATTTCAAACCACACACCATCGATTGGTAGCTGTGTGACTTCAGACAAGCTGCCTACATCTATGAAGATTTTCACATAAATCACATGTGCAGAGGGCTCTGATGTTTCATGTTACCCAGGAACAGCACAGATTTATGCCCAATGCCCTGATGTAATCATTAATAATGCCTCTTTTGCCTCTTAAAAGTGTCTAAGTTTGGATGATAGATTGACTTTTCTTCACTTACCCCTGTCTCTCTTTTAGAGTTACTACTCAGGTGAAATGCATTAACAGTGTTTAAGCAATAAATAAATAAATAAATAAAATAATGTAAACAGTAGAGAAAATCTATAGTTTACATAACTGAAAATGACTATTTTAAAAAAATTGTCTATTTTCATTTATTTATTTTACAGTGACAGAGAGAAAGAGGCAGATAGAAAGAGTATGAGAGAGACAGAGAATGGGCATGCCAGGGCCTCCAGCCACTGCAAACGAACTCCAGATGCATGTGCCCCTTTGTGCATCTGGCTAACATGGGTCCTGGGGAATCGAGACTCGAACCAGGGTCCTTTGGCTTCACAGGCAAGCGCTTAACTACTAAGTCATCGCTCCAGGCTTGAAAATGACTATTTTGAATTCAATCCTAAGGCTCTGGAGCTTCTACAATAGTACTGTGGATCATAGATATAGCTTCCTTACTACCCCTCTTCCTCTTCTTTTTGAACCTGGCCTGAAGCTTTGGTTCCTATGAGCATGACAGGAGAAAAAGAATGTGGGATTTAGAGGCAGAAGACTTCCTAGATGACCCTGAGCTTCCATGACCACTGCTTGCTAGCCATGCAAAATCACTAAGCTTTGTAAGGCTGTCATGAGTTCCTCTATGGGGAAGTGCTCTGCAAACATAAGTGGAAAGAACTAGATGAGAAATGTTAGCAGAAGCTCATAAAAGAAGCTGTTCTTATTTCAAAACACCCTCAATTCTGACCCCTTGATTTTAAATTTCTGCAAGGAGCAAATGGACAAATACAGGTGGAGTTTCAAAATGGTGAGAGTTGTGGAGTAGGCGGATGGGATGCTCCAGAAGATGATTTTGAAAGGCAGATTAAGGTTGAGTTGTTGAGTCACCTTTATGAGGCATGTTGAACCACAGCCAGATGAGACAGAGAGGCTATAGCCAGGGAATAGGCCCAGGAATGACTTTCTGCCAGAGTTCAGGAGGTCAGAGAATGGTTGTGAGTCACAAAGGGAAAAGTGCTCTTTCCCCAGCCCTAGAGCTTCAGTCAGCAAGTTGGAAGCCCTGACCAATCTGTGGGTGGCCTTCATGGACCCCCAGGCAGACTTAGATGAGTCCTGGACTGTTAGCACCTCAGAGGGAAATAGCCTCTCTCTTCACAATAAAGGTCAGATGCTTCAAATTAAAGGTTCCTACATGCCCCCAGTAAGTCGGACTCTCTTAAGATTCAGAGTGACTGAGAAAATTCAGCTGTAACCTTGCTCAAATTAATATACCTTGGACTTTAGGGGAGGGAGGTGTTGCTTGGGAGAGGAGGGGGAAAGAGCAAACCAGTCTGGAAAGTGGTTTGGCTGTGACATGTTTCCCATTCCTCTTGGAACTCAGGTCCTGAGGCACTGGTTCTGAGCCCACAGGAGAAAAGGGTTCCAGACCAAAGCAAATCTCCTTGCTCTGAAGTGCTGAATGTCTCAATTATCAAGTGCCTCGAGTGGAATGCACCAGGTGGCTACGCACAGCTGGGAGATGGCCCAGTTAGTAAAGCACTTGCTGCACAAACATGGGGACCTGAATTCAAAGTTCCAACGCCCATGGAAATTCCTGGTGGGCATGGCCGCTGTCCTGTAATCCCACCACTGAGGGGGCAGAGATAGGGTTTCCTCCAAGAACGCTGCCTAGCTAGAGTAGACAACTGGTGAGCTCTTATTTCGAATTAGAGAGCTCGCCTCAGTAAATAAGGTGGAGACTGAGGAAAACATCCAATGTCGACCTTTAACTTCCACGCACGTGTGTACTTGTTTGTACATGTACCCCCTACCCCCACACATATACATGCAAAACAAAAGTGACTAAGGAGAGCTGGAGATATGGCTCATTGCTTAAGGTGCTTGTCTGCAAAGCCTAACAACCTGGGTTCAATTCCTCAGTACTCACATAAGCCAGATGCACAAAGTGGTACACACATCTGCAGTTCGTTTGCAGTGGTTGGAAGCCCTGATGTGTCCATACTCAATTTCTATCTCTGTTTGCAAATAAATAAAAACATTTTTTTAAAGTGTCTAAGAAACGTGAACTTTAGGTGGAACTATACTGAAGACTAAATGAGATTGTGCAATGTATTCCTAACATGTAGATAGTGATCAAAGCAGGTCTTAAATGATATGGCTATTAGTTTACTCCTAGATAGAGTCTTGGAGGGTGCCTCCCCAGTTCTCAGTCCTCAAATGCTAAATGGCTGTGGATGGATGGCTCCTCCCCTTCAATCTTTGATTAATCTGAAAAGGTGAGGATGCCCCCTCTCTGAGCAGCAAGGTTGGCAGAGGTGAGTCAATAGGCCCAAGTTTCCTCATTTCTTGGACACAGTTGTTTTCCCTGTAGATTGCTCATGTGAATAAGCCTGTTGCCAGGATGTAACATTTTCCTTGGAACCTCAGGGCAGCAAAAGAATAAGACTCTTTTGGTGCAAAAGACAGAGGTGGGGGGTGTCTGGTCACTTCCTACATACTGCAGGCAGGGCTGCCCTGGGGTTTTGGCATTTGAGCCTTTTGTCCACAGTGTTGCTGTTGCTGCTAGAGGAGCTCTAGGAGTCCTGCAGGTGGCACTGCCCCTCCTGGAGGTCAGGCTCTGGGACTCCCATGACGGCAGTGCTACACTACAGATGTGTCCAGATGATACTGGGGGTGTTGGTCACTAGCCTGCAGGTGCTGCAGCTGCCTATTGCTTTCAAAATGGATCAAGTCTCATAAAGTAACAACAAGTGTAGGTCCTTTGTGCTGAGAAACAGTTCTCTTTAAGGCATAGTGGTAATTACATTAATCTGATTTTGTGAGAAAATGGAACACCAACACACACACATACACACACACACACACCCCTACACCTACACCTGCAAGTACATGTGAAAATCTAAATAATGTTTACAGATGGTACTGATGTTGCCATGGGGGAACCAAGGGAAGCAGTACTAGAGGGTACTTTGCCATTTTTCATTTTTCTATGAGTCCATATTTATGTCAAGATTATTTTGATGGATTATGCTTCAAATAGGTTGCTTTTCCTGTATGTTCCATTATTTATATTTGATGAGTTGATTGTGGAATCAAATTAGTAAATATATTTAAAGTTATCTAAAATAGTCAGGAATGGTAGCACATGTTTATAATCCCAGCACTTGTGAGGTGATGACAGGATAATCAGGAATTCAAGATCAGCATTGGCAATACAGTGTGTGTTTAAGTCCAGCGTGGACTACATGAGACTCTGTCTAAAAAATGCTTTTAATAACCCTAGAATATTTAAATAAATAGATAATGCCTAGACCAATGTCTGTCAGATAAAAAAAAATATGCAACTTAAATATTTCCAATACCTACAGACTTACTTTATCTTCTTCCTAGACATTCTCTGTGTGTGTGTGTATGGATGCACACATGTCATGGCATGATTGGGGAGGTCAGAGGACAGCCTTGAGATTCTGGTCCTTTGTGTCTACATTGTTTGCAATAGTGTCTCTTTGAGATAGTCTCTGACTAGCTAGGGTAGACAACTGGTGAGACCTTATATTGAATTAGAGAGCTTGCCTCAGTAAATAAGGTGGAGACTGATTGAGAAAAACATCCAATGTCAACCTTTAACCTCCATACACATGTGCACTTGTTTATACATGTACCTCCCCCCAAACACATAATGTCTTTTTTGTGCCATTGGGAAGGACAGACTGGATGGCCTACTAGCTTCAGGAATTTTCTTATTCTGCCTCCCACTGCTCTAGGTGCATTGGGATAATAGACATGTCCACTGCTTTGTGTCCAGTTTTACATGAGTACTGTGGAGCCAAACTCTAGTAGGCAGGCTTGCAGAGCTAACACCTTTAACCACAGAACCATCTCCCAGCCCCCAGATATTTCTTTTTGACCACCAGCCAGGTCCTTCTAATTGAACTCTTTGAAGGTACACTCCATCTCACTATGAGTTGTCCAGCTTCACTGTGTCTGAAAACAGTATTCCACCATCTTTAGTTCATGCAAATCCTCTATGAATCCTATAAGACTGTTGCCAGAATGTAACATTTTCCTTGGAACCTCAGGCAGCAGAAGAATATATATGGAAAATATAGTGTTTTTAGTTGGCTTGGTCAATAGTGCTTTACTCAACTAGAGAAGAGATGATATGAGTATTGTTATGTAGATCTCTTCTGTAAATGTTTACTACAAGCTCACACCAAGTTAGAAATGTTTCCTACAAAGATGGTTAGCCTCCTCTTCTGCAGCAGTAAAAGGGATGAGGAGGTTTTAACCATATTAATCCATTAATTCTCCTTTATGTGGTGAGCTTTGTGTATTTTGGCTTCATATATAGCTATGTTTCACTTTAAGAAATAAAAAAGGAATAAGATATGTTTCCTGCTCAAACATCTTTAATGGGAGTATATAATTACAGATTGATAATCCCCCGACAGCGTCCTTTGTGCTTAGAGAGGGATGCACGTGTGCTCAGGGAGCTCAGAAAAATAAGGTTTCAGTCAGAACAGGGGATCAAGAAAGATGTACTAGACCAGGTAACCTCCCAGTACATCTTAAAAGAATAGTAGAAATAAGTAAGGTGGATATAGAGGACAGTTCCACATTGCTGGAATGAATATCAAACCAGATACAGTTTATGGAAGGAATGGGATTTATTTCAGACTTATAGATTCAGAGGAAGTTCCATCACTGGTGGCTCCCATTCATAAATCTAAGCCAAATTTAGAAACCATTGATAGCCAGCAAACACCAAAAAAAAAAAAAAGAAAAAAAAAAGCAGCAAGCACACAGCTTGAACTGTGTAATCATGACCCCAGAGCTCAAAACTCTCTGCACACCTCTGGGTTGGAATTCATATCCACCCCCAAGTACCTTTGGGCTGGATCCCAGGATCTGCCCCCAATGATACCTCCTCTAGCCAGAAGGTTGGAGACCCAGGTTGCTAGCTTTAATAGAACAACTGCATCTATGCATGGAGGGCACACATTCATACTCCCACAGTGGGCCAAGCAGAGAGGAAGGAAACACTCTGCAAGCAGGTGAGTACTGTGAGAAATGGCTTGGGAGTCTGAGAGATGACAACTTGTCCTGAAACTACCCAAAGTTAAATGTGGCTGATGCAAGCCTGCTTCTTGGAGAGTGGCAAGGAATGATCAGTAAGGATTAGTAGTCTAAATGGTCTGGATAATTCTGGGTTAAAATAGTCCAAATGTTTTGCTTCAGGGCATCTCAGAACTAAATTATTCTTTCCCACATCATAAGGGTTGTCACATATATAGCCTTTCCCAGCCTTATGCCACAGAGACCCTTTGTTTCAAAGACATTTTGTAAAACACAAGTATTCTTGAACATAATGGAGGAAACATTGGACTATTCAGATAGGTTCTGAATAACACTCATATTTATCAGACAACATAAAGATATTTTTTAGAATATTTACAGTTACAGATGGCCTAGCCTTTCTTATAACTTCATGGCTAGGTACTGAATCATGTTATATTAGATTACAGTAGTTCTCTCCCGGTGGGTGTCCATAAACAGCACTCTAGGAGTCTAGCAGCTTGGCCTTAAACTAACACAGGGGCTCTGTCTGTTCTTCTCAGCTGGATAAATGTCCAGCCTCTTCTTTGGCCACCAACTGACCTTGAGAGATTTTTGCAGAATTAGAAACAGAGATAGAATCTTGCATTTTTTAGGGAAAAGGCTGCAATAGATAATTTGCATTAATTAATCAAAAAGAGAACAAAATTTTATCAAATATTGAAATACAACCAAGGCTAGGGCATTTATGATCTTGTATTTTGTTTTCATCCTAAGAATAGAATTTATGATTTTGTATACATATGCACATGAATACACACACATAATGTTGTATTAGGCAGAAAACACTTTGGAGTAAATTCAAATCCTGAAAATAAGTATCAACAAATCATGAACTCAATTCTTTACTCCTTGTCTCCTCTTCCCCCACAGTACTCATAAATTCTTTGAACCAAGAAAAATATTTCTCAGATGCCTTAGAGTAGGATTTACTGCCTCTGTCTCCATCAGCCTTTCCTTGATTATCAGCTCACTAAATATTTATGGTGGCTTTTTCAAGGTATGAATGTTCTGAGTTCAGTCTTCAGGGCATTGCATCAATGAAGCATGTAATATTTCTGCTCTATCTTGCTTACTTCACTGATGCAAGTTGTGAACCTTTTTTTTTTCATTCATGGACTTCAAGCTTTAAAAAATATTTTATTTTTATTTATTTATTTGAGAGAGAGAAATAGGCAGAGAGACACACATAGCGAGAGAGAGATAGAGAGAATAGGAACACCAGGGCTTTCAGCCACTGCAAATGGACCCCAGATGTATGCCCCACCTGTGCATCTGGCTTATGTGGGTCTTAAAGAATCAAACTAAGATCCTTAGGCTTTGCAGACAAGAGCCTTAATCTCTAAGCCATCTCTCAAGCCCCCTGATTTCAAACATTTTGCTGAAAGGTCCTTATCCTTCCAAACAAATGATAAAGAACAGCATCTTCTTCAAACAATGACATGAGATTAATCGAACAGTATAAAGTGACCTCAAACTTTAAGGTTAAAAAAGAACCCTTAGGTAGTGGGTTTTGAGATTGTTAAATTTGTATAGCAAAAGTCTGCAAGTAGAAAAACTGACAAAATGAGTAAAGAGCCTCCATCCAACTGATCTGGCTGAGAGCAGATTCTACCCTCTGATTTTTAAAATCCTGACAGTTGAAATAACTTCTGCTTTCTACTGTTTTATAAGCTTAGCATTTATTTGATTTGTTTGGTACCTGAGCATATTAGAAGAATGTGTGGAATGGGAGAGCAATGCCCATGAGGGAGTCACTCCGAAGTTTCAGATTAGAAATACTGTCTAAAATGTGGGGTGTGTGTGAAAGTGACTAATATTTTGACATCAGACATCCTCTCTGTTGCTCCCTATAGGCATTTCCATTGTTTACAATGCCCTTCATCTCCTATCTCCTCTACTCAATCCCTCTAAATATCCAACATTTAAATTTTTTTAAGTGCTACTAGATAGAATCAGGGAAGATCATTATTTTATGTTTTAAAAGCCCTGCCTTTTTATTCTATGATTTCAGGGTAGGTTTTGTAGTAAGAGAGTGACATGCATGTACGCAGGCATGCACCCACACACACAGACGCACACATCTACCTCTAAGCCTATTCTTCTTATAAGCTATAGCACATCTGTTTTTTATCCCATAAAAACCTAAAGCCTGAAATGCTGGTGGAAAGAAATCTGTTTTGTTTTATGTCTTAAAAGAAAAATTATCAAGCAAATGTGTCTATAGTCACCTTGGCATGGAGAACACGATAGTGACCTCCATCAACATCATTATAATTATGAGACAAGAAGTAAGTCTGAGACTGGAAAATAGAGATATTGTATTTTAAATTCCTCTGAGGGAAAAACTGCAGATTTATTTAAGAAGCAGATTCTCTGAGGCCTGTGGAAATGGATTCTGCAAAGAAAGATGATTCCTCCATGATCAAGTGTGAGTATGCATGCTCAGTCAAGGTCTGGCCCCTTCCCTGGGCCCTTTGGTCAATCTTTGGTCAGTCATAGATAAGTTAAGGTAACTATGAGGCAGTCAGGACCAAAGACCTGCAGCAAAGTTGGCATACTTCTTTGAGATTGAGAAGCTAAGGCATGAAGAAGTTGGCCATATATCCAGGTGGAAGCTCTATAGAATTAAAATTTCTATTGTTACCTGGAATTTCAGATGAATGCTAGCTTGGAAATCATAAGGCTATACAGTAGTGTGAGGGTGTAAAGTCTCCATGCAAAATGGAAAGTTACCTTTAAACTTCTGAGGAAGAGGACAAACAATGGACTGAAGACCACTGAATTTAGTAGAAAAGAAAAGGTCACAACAAAGCAATCAGGGGTCAGATTGTAGGTCACAACAAAACTCTGCCTCCTTAATCATCGAAATGTGGCTGTACTCCTAAAACAGAGCTTCTGTTCCTCCATCTCTAAGCCTTCTCTGGTGTTTGAATGGCTAAAGAAAAGATGAGGGAACTACAGTAATGAGATTGTGGATGTGCTTTAATTATATGTTACAGCAAACAGAGGAGAAGGCACTGGGCTGGACTTGGACAATCTCACAACAAGTGGGCCACTGTAGGGGAAGTAAGACCAGAAACAAACTTAGAAGACTTAAACATTGTGAGCAATAATACCAAGGATATTAAGGGACATCATTTGGGCAGAGTTGTCTATTCATTAACTAACTTACTGTGTGGTAGGTTCTGGTACCCAGTCTCTCAAGAGGACACTTACATTCCTTCCCCAGCAAGGACTTTCCTGAAGAACCCATACTAATGCTTTCAAACAAGAGAGGGCAGTAGTGTTTAAGGACTACAGGGCTTGTTTCCTGTTACTTCTTGAGTCCCTCCCATCCATCAAATAAAGACAGGTTTCCCCCTCAGTGGTCAGGAAGCAACTATATGACCTGACACAGGGGCAGGACCAAACAAATTCATTTAGTTACCCTTTAAAATCAGCTGTAGCTCCCACGGTAATAAACTGTCAAAAAAATAATTTCCTCTTTTTAAAATTATAATAAGAACACGAATAAAAATGTTCTGAGTATTATTACATTTGTCCTTATTTTTATAAAGTGTTGTTAGCTTCTTTTTAAAAATTTATTTTTATTTTTATTTATTTATTTGAGAGCAACAGTGAGAGAAAGAGGGAAAGAAAGAGAGAGAGAGAGAGAATGGGTGTGCCAGGGCCTCCAGCCACTGCAAATGAAGTCCAGATGAATGCGCCCCCCTTGTGCATCTGGCTAACACGGGTCCTGGGGAATCAAGCCTGGAACAGGGGTCCTTAGGATTCACAGGCAAGCGCTTAACTGCTAAGCCATCTCTCCAGCCCAGTTGTTAGCTTCTTATACCAGACTTCCCAGATGCTCTTTGGAATTTACCTGATAGAAGTCCAGGCTACCTAACTGGCTTATTGTTCCTCTGAATGTTTATTGGGAGGAAGATCACACCTAGTCCAAGTGGAAGCCTGTCTGGTGTTGAGTATCAGTGACAATGAGTGAGCCACAATGACATTCATCATGTTCATGGCCTCAGTGTTACACCCTCCAGGACATACTGGGTTGTGTGTGTATTTCCCACAAAGATATCTCACTTGTAACCAAATATACAAAATGAGCTTAAGTCATGATTGCTGGTACACTTGGGAATGGAAATAATACAGCAATCGAGATAATTTTATAGGGTTTCTTGGCATTGTGAAGCTTATTAAAAATCATAGATCATAGAGCTAGAAGGCTGGAGGGGACTTATGGCCAGGTTGTTGCCATCTTTTCTATCCTCCTAAGTATGGCAGTAACTTCATTCTTTGCATAAAAATGTGACTGTGGGAGAGACGATTGATCACATTGTTGACATGATGCTGAGCTGACCCTCTGTTCTTTCCCCCAGCTCCCCAGCTCTGTGAGTTTTCCGTCCTTGAGAAGAGGGTCCCTATGCTTTATAAAAACTGTCAATATAACAGGAAAGCTTGTAGCCTTAGGTAGCGATCCTGCCTGACTTTTCCATCACCTCTATCTCCTTCTGGAGGAAAAGCAATTCCATTCTCTGTACAGTTTCTTCTGGCCTGCATGCTACTACTCTCTTACTGCTTCTCTAGTTTTATAATAAGACAAGTGAGTGGGGACCTGGATTTGCCTCTTCATAGCTATTTCGCATTGAATAAATTCCTACTGATCCTTCCTGAATGTGCCCCAGGGTTGGAAAACCAGCTCACTCTCACAATAAGAAGGGTGGCCATTCTAAGCCTCCTTCTGGTCTCAGTGCTGGATCATCAGGCACACTAGACAATCTCTTAATTTTCTGGCCTTCACCTTCCTTGCTTGTAAGTGATAACAAATAGTATCCCTTAAAATGTGTAGTTGGAAGGATTAAAAATGTTCATGAAAAGTCACTGAGGCTTTAAAGCCCTAAAGCCATGCAAAGGAGGAACTTTATTATTCATATCCTTCATGCATACTCTAGGTAAATTATCCTTACATTAGGCAATGCCCAGTCTATGACCTCATTTGACCTCATTCTCTGAGAACTGCCTTTCTTTAGAGACTGAGCCTGGCAAATGAAATTTGTCTTATACAATACTTCTCTCCTAGTCAAAATTCATTGGACACAGGCAATCACCTGATCTAAGCAGACAGATCATATTCTTTCTCCAGGGACTTTAGAGTGAGGACTCATACTCTTGATTTCTGATTTTGAAGACATGAGTGGATATATTTGGATTGCACCAAAAGAAACAAAAACAAAAAAAATAGAGAATGAAGGAGTAGCCATTGACATTCACCTTCTTTCTCATCCAAAAATAGGCTGTAGAACTTACTCCTCAGCAGGAGACAAGTTGATGAGCTCTTATGTACTTCTTCAGGTACTGTAAGTAGTGCATCCAGGTGAGAAAATGCATGCAGCCTTTAACCACTCTGGTCTGGGACTATTAGTGGAGCCATGGTACCGTTGAATGTAAGTATTTCATCAACATCAGGGCCCCTGTGTGATCAGCCACAAAAAGATCAAGACAAAGCAAGACTACTCTAGAATGAAGGCAACTTGATCATGGTGAATATGTTTATAATATGTTACTGAATTTGGTTTGCCAATGTTTTAACGACAATTTTGCACCCATTTTCATTAGGGTTTTTATTTTATTTCTTTTTATTTACAAGCATATAGAGACAGAGAAAAGAGACTGAGAAATAGAGGGAGAAAGCGAGAGAATGGGCATGCCAAGGCCTCCAGTCACATGTGCCACTTTGTGCATTTGGCTTTACACAGGCACTGGGGGATTGAACTCAAGTTGTTAGAGTTGGAAGACAAATGCCTGGAGCAGTCTTTCCAGCCCAACATGGACCTTTTAATAGTTGGTAGATTTTTATTATGACATTAATCTCATTGCTTGTTATAGATTGGTTAAATGGCTTATATCCTCTTAGTTTAATTTTGAGAGGTCAATATGTATCTAAAAACTACTAATTTCGTCTAGATTTTTCAATTTATTGGAATGTAGGCTTGCAAAGTATGCCCTAGTGATCCAATGAATATCATTCGTAACTGTTGTAATGTCTCCCTTTTATTTCTAATTTTATTAATTAGTGTGTTACATTAAGTAAGGGATGTCAATCATTTTTTTTCTTTTTTTTTAGTTGTCTTTTGAAAATAAATTTTACTTGGATAATTTTTTTTCTCAATTTTTAATAACATCTTCCATGATTATAAAAAGTATCCCATGGTAATACCCTCCCTCCCCCCACTATCCCTTTTGAAATTCCATTCTCCACCATATCCCCTCCCCATCTCAATCAGTCTCTCTTTTATTTTGATGTCATGATATTTTTCTCCTCTTATGATGGTATTGTGTAGATAGTGTCAGGCACTGTGAGGTCATGGATATCCAGGCCCTTTAATGTCTGGAGGGAGCACGTTGTAAGGAGTCCTATCCTTCCTTTGGCTCCTACATTCTTTCCACCACCTCTTCCACATTAGACCCTGAGCCTTGGAAGGTGTGATCGAGGTATTACTCAGCACTCCAATCACTTCTTTCCAGCACCATGATACCTTCTGAGTTGTCCCAAGGTCACTGCCATCTGAAAAGAGAAGATTCTCTACCCAAAGTGAGAGTAACATTAATATAAGGGTATGAAATTAAGAGAAGTGCTTACTGGGCAGTTTGATAAGCATAGTATATACATTTATCCTGACATCAGCAGACGTTACACCCCTAGAGCTTATGACTACCCCTGTTTTAAGTTTTTAGTATCAGGGATGTATTCCCTCCCATGGAGCAGGCCTCCAGTCCAATTAAAGGGCAGTTGTTTTCTACCATGATAGACATGCCACTATTGCACCCGTGGGCTCATTTGGCCTGGCTGGCCAATTATAATGCTTTTTTAAAAAATTTTCCTAGGTCTCTAATGTGTGTTGCTAAGTTATTTATTTGGTTTATTAAAACTGTATTGCATTTATAGATATAAATTTGCCCCTTTGAAATGCTTTCATTGAATCTCACAGTCTCTGATAAGTCTTTTTAATTTTTAAAACATTTTAAAATGTATCAGCTATATACACAGTATGTATGTAGCCATTGGTACCATTGTTAGCCTCCTCCCTGTCCTCCCCCCTCTGTAGGGATCCTCTTCATTGGGGAATCTGGGTTATGTATTGGGGAGTTAGCCATCAGTTATGGGTAAGAGACAATGTCTCTGTGCATAATATTCCAACATATGGCTCTAACAATCTTTCTGCCCCATCGTCCATGAATTTCCCTGTGCCATGTTGGGTTTGTTTTAGGTATACCTCACTGATGAGGTCTTGGGAGCCTCTGTGTCTCTGGATATCTGGTTTGATAGGAGTTGAATATTCTCTGTGTCTATCTCCTTCACCCTTGTGCTGGTATCAGGTTCACCAAGAAAGCAGTACTTTTGCTCATTTTCCCCAATTACTCTATGGTTTCAGCTGGGGCCCTGGTAAGGTGTGATGGGCTGATTCTTTCCTCAGGGTCTGTGTCCATCTGAAAAAGAGAAGCAAATTCTCCAATGGAGAGTGAAGTCAGCACCAAATAAATGGGATAACTATTATTATTTTAGAGAGAATTAGAGGATTACCTGAAAAGCCCTGTAATAGGAAATAAAACAAAGAATTGACAAATGAGATTGCATGAAATTACAAAGCTTATGTGCAACATGAGAGAAATTACAAAGCTTATGTGCAACATGAGAGACAATTAGTTGAGTGAAGACAGAACCTATAGAATGAGAGAAAATCTTCTGTAGGTACACGTCTGAGAGATAAGTAAGGTTTTGTGCAGGGCACATGTCCATTCATCAAAGCATTGTAGAATGTTACCATCCAGAGGGAACCAAAAGAGAGAAAGGCTTCCATTCCACAAAAGAAGGCCATATGAACGGTCAAGTGAGCAGAATTATTTTTCAGAGTAGGTCTAGAAATGTGGTCTTCTGACTCCCACTCCAATGCAGTGCTGCTTCAGGGCCTTGCTTTGTTGTCTACTCTTTGGTATCTGTATATGTGAGATGTGAGGAGACTAGACCACAGGATCCTAAAGGGTTGATTTTGCATGTGCTGATCACTCACTGGCTCAATATATGTTTTTTGTTTTCTGGAGGTAGTGTTTTGCTGTAGCCCAGGCTGACTTGAAATTCACTCTGTATTTTCAGGGTGGCCTGGAACTTATGTGAATCCTCTTGCCTCTGCCTTCCAAGTGCTGGGATAAAAGGCATGTGCCACCACACACAGTCTTGTGTTTATCATTGAAAGAGATTTGAAATCACTAATCCTGAGTTATGCTCACAAAGTCCACACATTTCATTCATGGTTTTAAATGGTGTGAGATTGTGGCCACAGAGGACTCTCAGCACTTTCTGGAACACCACTGGGAAGGATTTGAAAGTACAGTAGGAGGCCGGTACTCCCCCATGTTTCTTTTCCATAGTAGCATCACAGCTTAATAGTCTCTAATAAAGCGTCCATCCCTATGACTCATTGCTCTTAAGTAAAGCAATAATGGGACTCTTGGTGCTCTGTTTCTTGCCATAAGAGAACTGAGTATGATTGTCCAAATTTAGGGAGCTCTAGTTCTCTGGAAAAGAACATTCCTCCCAGTGTTATGATACCTTATCTTTGTACTGTGCTGAAACAATTATATGTACCAAAATCAATGCTGATTTTTCAGTACATCTAAGCATCTATACCTCCCTTAGAAAAGAGGAAGAAAAATCAATATTAAAATAAGAAAAAAAAATAATGGAGAGTGTCTAGCTTTTCCAAATTCAAATCTGGAAGAATTTTCCAGAATCACAAACCTATGAATTACAGATTAAAATCTCAATTCTGTTCTACATAGTATGCATCAGTTCTTATAACAATAAATGTTTTCTACTTATGATGAATGTAAACATTTGGTTCCTGGGAGGCAATAACAGGACCCAAAATTTTATCCAAGGGGCATAGACATCTTTCCTGAAAAATGGTTATAGTGGGCTGGCGAGATGGCTTAGCAGTTAAGCGCTTGCCTGTGAAGCCTAAGGACCCCGGCTCAAGGCTCGGTTCCCCAGGTCCCACGTTAGCCAGATGCACAAGGGGGCGCACGTGTCTGGAGTTCGTTTGCAGAGGCTGGAAGCCCTGGCGCGCCCATTCTCTCTCTCTCCCTCTATCTATCTTTCTGTGTCTGTCGTTCTCAAATAAATAAATAAAAATTAAAAAAAATGGTTATAGTTTAAGAATTAGAAGGTGTTAATTGATTCATCCCATAATTTGTAGAATTTTAGGGACAGAGGTGGGCTCTGAACTCTAAGGTCCAAATAAAGTGTGCTTCCAATTGATTTGGGATCTTAAAGTTTCATTTGTAGAAGGTACTTTAGGAAGTATATCTAGTTTCTGAATTCTAGTTTCTAAGTACATTTTTTAAACTAAAGGAATCAAAACTCTTGTTTTAGTAAAAAAAATTATTTTTATTAGTTATGGACATATTCAGTAAGTAAACAGCACATGTTTTTATCATTCTTACCCTCATCCCTGTACCCCCATCTGAAGGGACCTTCCTCATTGAGGATGCGGTTATCTCTATTGGGATTGTGGGGTGTGCATATGAGAATAGCATCAGTTATGGGGAGGAGGCAATGTCTCTGTGCATAATTTCCCAACTTGTAGCTCTAACAATCTTTCTGCCCTCTCTTCCACAAATTTCCCCGAACCATGCTGGGTTTGTTTTAGGTCTACTTAGTGATGGGATATTGGGAGCCTCTTTGTCTCTGGATCTCTGAATTAGTTAGAATTCATTGTCCTCTGTGTCTATCTCCTTCACCCTTGTGTATCAATCAGGTTCACCAAGAAAGCAGCACTTTTGCTCATTTCCCCAATTACTCTATGGTTTCAGCTGGGGCCTTGGTGAAGTGCAATAGGCTGATTCTCTCCTCAAGTTCTACTTCCATCTGAAAAGTTAAGCAGATTCTCCAACAGAGAGTGAAGTCATCACAGGTTAACTGGGATAACCATTGTTACTTTAGAGAGAATTTAATAGGTGTAAACCTTTTTGTAGCCCAAGATTGGAGAGAGCTTGATATTGGAGAGCTAACTTGTTACTTGGATATGATTCTGACTTGTTTCTCAGTTCCAGCTATGGGTTCCTTTCCACTGAGCAGATCTGTTAAGCAATTCAAGAGCACTTGGTTACCCACCATAGCTGTGTGTTGCTATTTCACTTGTGTGAGCATCATGTCTGGTTGTTTGCTATTGAGTAGCTTAGACCTCAAGTTGCTCAGATGTATGCTGGTCATTCTATCCCAGTAGCTCATGCAGTACCTTCTGGTACTAGACAAGCTAAATGTCTGGGGACTGGCTCGCTTCCAGATTCCAGCCACATCTCTTCATTTTCCATACCAACAGCATATGGTGTTTTTGGCAGTAGGGTCTTACCATTAACCTTTGGTGGATAATCAAGTACTCTAACACAAGTCTGTCTTCTTTTGGAAAAACTTGTAGGTCTCTCTGATCAACAGCTCATTGTGGATGTTAATAGCATCCTGGTATTGGGAGTTACAGGCCAGAACCAAGCGAAAAGAAGGAAGAAAAAGATAGGTAATATAAATGAGAAAGAGAGAGAGACAGATTGAGAGAGAGGATAAAATTAAGGTTAGGTTTAATCTTACCATCTCCATGGTACTTTGATTCAGGTGTTCCCTCTAAGGTCCTGATGAGGGTTCAACCCATTAGTCTATATTACAGGACATAGGATTTTATGGTACCAGTGCCATTTGGATCCAGTTTTATGCCCCCCCCCCCCACTCTTACACCCTTCCCTCCAACCCCACCTTCCCTACTCTTTGGTCCTCAAGATGCCTATTAGATATGTCATCATCAGATTGATCCAGGTTAGGAGCCACAGATGAGTGAGACCATGTGATGATTGTCTTTCTGTGATTGGGTGAGTTGTACAAGAATGACCTGTTCCAAGTTTGACCATTTTCCTACAAATTTCATTGTGTCATTTTTCTAACTGCTGAGTAGAATTCCATCAGTAGTTATGTCACATTTTGGTTATCCATTTGTTGAATGATGGGCATCTGGGTTGATTCCAGTTCTTAGCTATTATTAATTGAGCAGCTACAAACATGATTGAGCATATATTTCTGAACTTTTAGATCTTTATTTTTTTACCTCTGTGTAGAAAAATGCTGGGATTTTTATTAGTATGGTATTGCATTAAATCTGTATATTGCTTTTGGTAAGATTGCCATTTTCACAATGTTAATTCTGCCTATCTAGGAGCATAGGAGGACTTTCCATTTTCTCAAGCATGTATTCTCAGGGTGGCCTCAAACTCTCAGCAATCCTCCTACCTCTGCTTCCTGAGTGCTGGGATTAAAGGTATGTGCTACCATGCCCAGCTGAAAATTGATGATTTTTTACCTTTGGGATATATATAACAGTAACAAATATCTGGCTGTTAGTGCATCATAAAATCCATCTTTCTTTCCATAGGAAGAAGTAGGCTATCAAATCTCCCACTAAGATAGCTCCCTGGGGTCATATTTAAATTTTATGGAAAAAATTTCCTATGATGCTACACAAAACAAAAACAAAGAAATAACAAAAAAAATCTTCATTCAAATTTATTTAGAAAAATGAAATATCTTAGAAGAAGTAGAGGTGTCCTGGTGTCCCAGAGAAGTAACAGAGAAGAAAGTAGGGAGGCTTCATAAGAAAGTGGATGCAGGTATTGAACAGTCAATAGGATAGGAAGAAAAGTCACCCTTATCTTCTTCTCTCCCCTCCTCTCCTCTCCTTTTCTCTTTCTTTTCCCTCTTGCTTCTCATCTTTACAGCTTGTCTTTAAACTTCACCCACAATTCCTTTCAGTCCTGCCTCTTATTTTGGTCCACACATGAGTCCCGCTTAAGGCGCTGCTCACTGTTACATCCAGCACCTCATACAGTACCAGTCTGCATGATAATTTTTCAGAAAAGAGGATCAAATTGGCTTGGGTTGGATCAGTAGTTACTTCAACTCAATTAGCGGTTTCTATGAGGAGAAAAGTTTTGTCCCATGGATCTCTGCTTTCTGAGAAAGGGATCTGGGCATATTTTTTATCAGGATGTGCAAACAAGAAAGACATGATTATAAGTGGAAATGATTGGATCTTTTGCAGTTAATGAAACATAGGAAGGCCTCTGAGAATTATTAGTGGTAACTGAATTGCCTAAAACCATAGGCGGCCAGCAAGAGAATGCCTTCTACCAAAGCATGTTAAATACAGTAATATAGAGAACAATTTTCAAAATCATGACTTCTTTAGCCCAGAGTTAGGTCAGCAGGAAATGGAGGGCCAAATTATGGGCCATGAATAATGTGGCATATTGTGTATCTACTTAACTGGATGATCAGTATATGTTGAATTTAGAAAGTATTCAGCATAGTATTAAATGAAAAATTACAGAATAATTTTCTCATCCTGTGATTAAATGCCAGAGAGAACAACTTGAAGTTGAAAAAATTAATGTTGGTTCACACTTCAGGTAGATCATAGATCCTTGGCTTTTTGTTCTCACACTTTAGAGTGTCATGGTGGCTGGAGGGAATATGGGACTTGGAGGAGCTTCTTTGCCTCATAGCAGACAGGAACCAGAGAGGGATCTATGCCATGTATGCCATTCAAAGGCATACACCCCTGTGTCCCACTTTATATTTTTTATAATTTATACACACATATATATATCCAACCATGTTGGTACCATCATTAGCCTCCTACCTGTCCTCCCCCCTCCTCAGGGACCCTCTTTGTTGGCGAATGTGGGTTGTGCATTGTGGGGTTAGTCATCAGTTATGGGTAAGAGGCAATGTCTTTGTGTATAATGTCCCATCATGTGGCTCTAACAATCTTTCTGCTCCCTTCTTCTGCAAATTTCCCTGAGCCATGTTGGGTTCATTTTAGTCTTTTTATATGACTCTGAATGATTTAACTTATTAGAAAACCTATATATCATACTTATAATTTTTAGCTTACAAATACAGTAGAAAGTTTAAAAGATTCTCATTTAAAATTTTTTTTTTGTCCATTATTTATTTATTTATTATTTGAGAGCGACAGACACAGAGAGAAAGACAGATAGAGGGGGAGAGAGAGAATGGGCGCGCCAGGGCTTCCAGCCTCTGCAAACGAACTCCAGACACGTGCGCCCCCTTGTGCATCTGGCTAACGTGGGACCTGGGGAACCTAGCCTCGAACCGGGGTCCTTAGGCTTCACAGGCAAGCGCTTAACCGCTAGGCCATCTCTCCAGCCCAAGATTCTCATTTAAAAGCTGATCTCAATACTATTCCTTCCAGCCTTTTCTGATGCCCACATACAAATAAGCTCTTTGTTTAGAGGAATCACCTCTCCATGGACTCTGTTATGATCATGATAGTATTCCTACTTTGATACCCCTGTCCTTATAGTAGAAACTTTAGTACCATTATGGAGTCCTGTCCCCCAGGACATCTAAACTGATATACAGAGGTTATACTAAATAAATATTTATTGGATAGGGATAAGGTAATACTCAGTAATGTCCTATGTCTTTTTTTAAAGGCAGCTTTTATCTAAAATTTTGTCTTAGCTTGTAAGAATAGCAATAGCCATCTTATTTTTCTATTACAATAGTGTATTATTATTCTATCATTATAAGATAACATATTGGGACTCATAATCTGAAGGGAATATTAAATGAATTTTTTAATATTTTGAGCATAGTGAACTCTGACCAGCTATGTATCTTTAAAATTAATTTGGAGCATTGCATCTGACCTTAGCAGGGATAGTCCAGTAAGTCCAGAGCTTGAGAAACCAACACTGTGATTAACCTTGTCAGAGATGAAATGGCTAATGTCAAACTCTTCCAAATGACACCCATGCTTGACCTGTTCCTCTGCTTCTGAGTATACCTCATTACCAAGAGGCCATCATTCTAGGCCCATATTCTTAAACATTTAATAAATCTCCAATCAGAATCCAGTATAATAATTAAATCTTTGATGAAAATGAAAGAGCATGGGAACAGAACCAAGGAGAACACAGGACAAAGGGAAAGGCAGGAGGGGGAGAGGTTTGTATGGAGTCACTGGCTAGAAATTTTAAGCCTTCTACTTACCCTGTAGGCTATAATTTCCCTTGGATATGGGACATTTAAGAAGCTTCCGAAGATTAGATCAAGTCACATTCAGTAATTTTGGTGATGGAAGCTGACCTTGAATTCCTTCACTGTTCTTTAACTTTTAGTTGTAAGAATAATTTGTCTGAATGTAATAATAACCTGGTGAATGAAACATATATGTAACAATTAATGATGACTATCACATCATATACACCAGAATGAGCATCTGGCTAATATGGTCAGAGGCAGGAAAGCATGGTGAGAAACTACAAGGGCCAAGGTCCAAGTAACCAATTTCTGTCCCCTCTCTGTCACTACAGCCACTATGTGGCCTTGAACATGTGATTTTATATGTTCAGAGTCTCAGGTTCTGGGCTAAGGAGATAGCTTAGTGGTTAAAGGTACTGCTTACTAAGCCTGCCATCCTGAGTTTGACTCCCCGATACCCACATAAAGCTAGATATACAAAGTTATGCATGCATAAGGAGTTTGTTGCAGCAAGGGGAAACATCCAATCAGATGCTATTTATGGGGAAAAGGGATTTATTTCATCTTAAAGATACAGAGGAAGTTTCATCAATGGAAGAAAAAGCTAGCTCCTTTTCACATATCCAAGCAGAAACAACCAACAGTCAGCACTCAAACTGCTCTGCACACACCTTGGGAATGGAATGAATATTTGCCCCCAACACCCCTTAAGGATGGACTCAGATCTGCCCTCAGTGACAAGCCCTGTCTAGTAGGAATCTGCCTGCTAAAGGATCAAGTATTAAGTTTAACAGAAATGTCTGAGTCTATGAAGTCAAACTCTCAAACTACCATGTCCTGTCCCTGGCCCCCATACACTCATGACTATCTCACATTTCAAATTGTATTCAGTTCAGATTCAAAGGTCTCTTAAGATTTAGCAACTTTAAGACTGTTCCAGAGTCCCAAGTCTCATATGAGATTCAAGACTGTCTCATAAGTGTACATCCTATGAAATCAAAAGAAGTTACATACTTCCAACACAGTGGCACAGAGTAAACATTCCCATTGCAAAAAAGCAAGGAGATTCTGTAAAATCAATAACCATCAGGTAAATAGTAAACATATGTCTTACATCCATAACCAGTGATGACAGTCTCCAGAGTTCTGCTTGAGCCCTTCCAGCTGGGCAGAGTAGCCAGAAGGAAATTTTCATCCCATCTGCTCTCCATGGCAGCCATTGCATAGCCCTGGTACATTCTTAACATCTCTGCATCTCCACTGCAAACCATAGTCCATGCTTACCCATTGGCCTTTGGTCCTTTACTACAGGGCTTATTTCAACCCGGCTTCACATTACACATCTCAGCAAGTGGCTCCTGGAACTATATGTACTTCATGACCCACATCTATGTATTTTTAATGCTTCTAAATCTGATATCAGGTGTGCAGCAACATATCCATTGTTAATCCAGGAGTAAGTAAATCTTGACCTTGAGCATTCAGAATTATTCCTTTCAGTCATCTACTTTCAGAGGAGTTTGCATTACTACTCATTCAGCCATTCTTGAATCAACTTCACTCATAGGCATCTTTTTCATTGTTTTAATGTAAAGCAATTGACTTCCATCCTTAGTGGTGGAAACATGCTTAACAACAGCAGCTTTATCAATCTAAAATCAGTCTCTGTGCTTGTAACTTTAAATTTGTTAAATTTTTCAACTTCAAATTGTATATCTTTTAGCTCTATACCTTTTGCAAAGTATACCAGTCCATTACTTTTCAATTCAACCTTGGTCAAACTTTCTGGGCATGAGCAGCAGAGCACAGCCAGCCTTTATGACAGTAGTCCAGTTCCAATCAAGTTCTCTGACTTCTTTCCTTATCCTTCAATAGTTCATAAGCCAACACAATTTTCTCTGCATTTAGCACTTTCAAATTCTCAAAAAAAAATATTCCTTAAAATTTGGTTTACTGCTATGTAAGACTTCTGCAGCCCCAATTACCAAGTTCTGCTATATACCTCTAGCACACAAGTTCCAAAAGATCAAAATTTACATGGTCAGATTTACTCTTAAAAACACCCCAACTCACTGGTATCAATTCTGCTGTAATCAGCTCCACATTGCTGGGACAAACATTCAAATAAGAGATTTATTTCATCTCACAGATCCAGAGGCAGTTTCATCAATGGCTTCTTTTCACATATCCAAGCAGAGAGAAACCACCAGAAGTCAGCACCACAAACTTGAACAGCTAGCACTCAAACTGCTCTCCACATACCTTGGTGCTTGAATGAAGATCTGCCCCAAACACACCTTAGGGCTGAACTCAGATCTTGCTCCAGTGACAAGCATCCTCTAGCACTAGCAGGAATCTACCTGCTAGGGGCTTAAGTAGGAAGTTTAATCAAAAATCAATGAGAGGTAGCAGGGCGTGGTGGCACACACCTTTAATCCCAGCACTCGGGAGGCAGAGGTAGGAGGATCACTGTGAGTTCAAGGCCACGCTGAGACTACATAGTGAATTCCAGGTCAGCCTGAGCTACAGTAAGACCCTACCTCAAGAAAACAAAACAAACAAAAAAATCAATGAGTCTATGGTAGCAAACATTCAAACTACCACAATATTCATTATTATGCACTCCCTCATTCCCTCCTTCCCTCCCTCCCTCCCTCCCTCCAACTCTCTTTCTCCTCATAAATAAATAACATTTTTAAAAGTGTCTTAGGTCTAAATAAAAAAAAAAAAAGTCACAGGCATGTCAATTTTTTTTTTTTAAATGGAAGACTTTTTAAAATGACCGTTCTTCCCTACTAGACCTGGGGAAAGACAAAAACCCTGACCTCCTGAAAAACTCCTGGCTGACACACAGATCTCATGTGTAAAGGCCATTACTTGGGTGATCCATCTTTAAATTTCCTTCTAGCGCTAAAATTTGGGTTCCCAAGTCAGAATCTCTGCTTCCTCATGCAAATCCCTTGATTTTCTCCTATTCCGGTCTGGCTGCCCTCAGACTTCCTTCTTAACCTGACAAAGCCAGGATTCTATTGACCCTTTGACATTTTACTCCTTATCCAGAAGGAAATGGAAGTTGAAAAAGCTGTCTTCTTTCTCTTGTGGGCTTTGAAGGCAGCACGGAGGCCATCTGCACTCGAAATAGTCCTATAGATTACCATTTGGAAAACACACAGGTAAAGTAACATAAACTTCAAGAGCCTCTTAATATTCTGGATATTTACTTCCAGGCAATATATTTTACATGTTTTATATGTTTGTGTGTTTTATGGAAATGGGAATTATAACAAACATACATACATTTGCTACCAAATTATATTTAATTAATGTAGTGATTGTTTAGACATTTAAGATCTTGTAGTTTGATTTTTGCTTCTACAACTTCATTTGTTAGACACATGCCATACCCTGAGTCATGTTTTATAGCCATTATCTCAGACCCCTGACACTAACTTTTCAGATGATGCACAATTCTTATTTATACTTTCTTGAGGAAAAAAAAAAACCACTGACGCACACAAAAGTCAAATCATTCATGCACACACTTCTAGTTAGTGGCAGAAGTGGACCCATCAGTGTCTATCTGATTTCAAAAACATGCTCATTACCAGTCCCTGATAATATGTCCTTGCTTGTAATTTCCTAGGGACTTCTCTCATTATCTTATTATGGTATTTTTATCTGTGTATGAATTTTTAAATTTAATTGTGAAAGTGATAGATTGTTTAATGACAGAACAATTCAAGTAATGTGAGGCTGCAAATGAAACAAGTATTCTCTTCTTTCATAATACACGTATAATATCTTGTTATAAATTTTCTATGCTTAAGTTGTCCACAAAAGGCCAAGGGCTGTGCATTTCTCACTATTATTTCTTGTACCTGACACAGAGCTACAAAGGCCTCAATAAACCAGGAAAATTATATTTTTTTCTCTTGCATCAAGGTCTCACATAGTCTAGACTGGCCTCAGATAAGCTATACTGCCCAGGATTATCTTGAATTTATGAGCTTCCTGCCTCTACCTCCAAAGTGCTAAGATTACAGGCATCACATCAGGTTGTTTGCTTCTGAGTTGCTTAGACTTTGAGTAGCTAGAACAGATGTTGGCCACTTTCCCCTGGTAGCTCATATAGTGCCTTCCAGGATTAGATGGGCTAATTGGCAGGGGACTGGCTCTCTTCCAGATGTCAACCAGGTCTCTCCATGGCCCATGCCAATAGGGTATGGTATCTTCATGAGTAGGGTGTTACCATTAACCTCTGGTGGGTAATCAAGTGCTCTGACAGAAGTTTGTCTTGTTTGTTTTCGGAGATCCAGTAGGTCTCTCTGATCAATAGCTCATTGTAGATGTAAACCACAACCTGGTACAGGGAGTTACAGGCCAGCACCAAGGAAAAGAAAAAGATAGAGTAAAAAGAGAAATAGGAGAAATTTAAGGTTAGGCTTCATCTCACCTTTTCCAAGGTCCTTCGATTGAGGTGCTCCTCCTAAGGTCCTTTTGAGGGTTCCACATTTTTGTCTGACTTCCAGGATATAGGATTCTATGCTACAAGTTCAGTTTACGTTCAGTTTTGTGTCCCCCTCTCCCTTCCCCCAATCCCTACCCTCTCTTTTGTCCAAGCCTCAAGAAGCAATTCAGATATGTCAGCAACTCTGGCTGGTCCATGTTAGAAACCACAGATAAGTGAGACCATGTGAGGATTGTCTTTCTGTGATTGCGTGAGTTCCCTTAGAATAATCTGTTCCAAGCCTGATCATTTCTCTACAAATTTCACTGTGTTATTGTTTTTCTTACTGATGAGTAGAATTTCATTGTGTATATATGAACCACATCTTGGTTATCCATTCACACAATGATGGCCATCTTGCTTGATTCCAGTTCTTGGCTATTATGAATTGAGCAGCTATAAGCATGGTTGAACAAATATCTCTGAACTAAGATGTCAAGCGTTTAGGCTAAATACTTAGTAAGGGAATAGCAGGGTCTGTTGATAACTCTATATTCATCCTTTTCAGGAGTCTCCATATTGATCTCCAAAGTGGGTATACCAGCTTACCTTCCCACCAACAGTGAATGAGTGTTCCTATATCTTCACAGCCTTGCCAACACGTTTTGTTGTTGTTGTTGTTGTTTTGAGGTAGGGTCTCACTCTAGCCCAGGCTGACCTAGAATTTACTATGCAGTCTCAGGGTGCCCTCAAACTCATGCCAACCTTCCTACCTCTGCCTCTCGAGTGCTGGGATTAAAGGTGTGAGCCACCATACCCAGTGCTTGTTTTCATTTGATTGTTTTAATGTTTGCTATTCTTGCTGGGGTAAAGTAGAACCTCATAGTTGTTTTAATTTGCATTTTCCTAATGGTTGGGGTTGTTGAACATTTTCTTAAGTGAGTGTTAGCCATTAGTAATTGTTCCTCTGAGAACTCCCTATTAAGTTCTCTGCCCTACTTTTTGAGTGGGTTGTTTGACTTTTTATTGTTTAGTTTTTTGAGGTCTTTGTAGATTCTAGATATTAGGCTTCTGTCAGTGGTGTAGCAGGTGAAAACTTTCTCCCATTCAGTGGGTAATGTACTGGCTCTGCTTAGGGTATGTTTGTATGTGCAAAAGCTTTTTAGCTTAATGAGATTCCATTGGCTGAGTGCTTGTTTCCTGTGCTACTGGAGTTTTGTTCAGGAAATCTTTGCCCAGTCCCAGGTCATGGAGAGTGCCTCATATTTATTCTTCTATTAGGTGAAGAGTTTCAGGTCTTATATTGCAGTCTTTAATACATTTGGACTTGATTTTTGTGTATAGTGAAATGAATGGGTCTAATTTTGTTTTGCTACATTTGGTCATCCAATTTGTCCAACACCATCTGTTCAAGGTGCTGTCTTTTCTCCAGTCTATACTGATGGTACCTTTGTCAAAAACAAGTAGCTGTAGCTATTTGATCTAAGATCTAAGTCTTTACTTCTGTTCCATTGGTCTGTTTATGCATTTGTTTCAGTACCAGGCTGTTTTGTCACTATGGCTTTCTAATATAGTTTCAGATGGGGTATGGTGATACTACTAGAGACATTTTCCCCCTGAGGATATGTTTGAATATCTGAGACCTTCTGCCATTCCTTATGAATTTTGAGGTCATTTTCTTTCAACCTCTGCGAAGAATGATGTTGGAATTTTTATTGGTTTTGCATTAAATCTATATATTGCTTTTGTTAAAATTGCCATTTTCAAAATATTAATTCTATCTATCCAGGAGCATGGGAGGTCTTGCCATCATTTCAAGTCTTCCTAGGTTTCTTTCTTGAGATTTTTATGTTTTCATTATATAGGACTTTCACATCCTTGGTTAGTGTTATTCCAAGGTATTTAACTTTTTTGGGTGCTATTGAAAATGGGACAGCCTCACTGATTTCTTTCTCTGCATATTTGTCCTTTGTTATAGAAAATGTACTGATTTTTTTTTTTTTTTTTTTTTTTTTTGCATTGACTTTGTATCCTGCCATTTTGCTGAAGGAATTTATCACCTTTAGAAGTTTTGAGATGGAGACTCTCAGGTCATTTATTTATAGGATCATGTCATCTGCAAGTAGGGCTAACTTGACTTATTAGTTTCCAATTTGAATTGCTTTAACTTCTTTATCCTTACCTATTTCTTGGCCTAGTACTTTTAGTACTATGTTGACGAGCAGAGGTGAGAATGGGCACTTCTGGCTTGTTCCTGATCTCAGTGAGAACTCCTTAAGTTTTTCCTCATTAAGTATTATTTGTGCTTTGGTAGTTTCATATATAGCCTTTATTGTGTTGAGATATAAACCATCCATGCCTATTTTCTCCAGTGTTTTGAACAAGAAGTGGTGTTGTATTTTGTCAAAAGTCCTTCTCTGAATCAATTTAGATGATCATGTGGTTCTTATGGTAAAGTTTATTTATGTGGTGCATTATGTTGACCAATTTCTGTATGTTAAACCATCTTTGCATTCCTGGGATGAAGCCTACTTGATGAAGATGGATAATGCTTTTGATGTGTTTTAGAATTTGGTTAGCAAGGATTTTGTTCAGGATCTTTGCATCTAAAGTCATTAGGGAGTAGGCCTATATATATATTTTTTCCTTGTTGCATCTCTGTCTGGTTTTGGTATTAGGATGAGACTTACATCATAAAAGGAGTCAGGGAGTAGTCCTTGGTTTCCAATTATGTGGAACTGTTTGAGAAAAACTGGTTTCTTTCCTTCAATGAAGATTTGATGGGATTTACCTGAGAAGCCATCTTATTCTGGGGTTTTCTTTTCGGCAAGTTTTTGATTACCTTTTCAATCTTCATGGATGTGGTAGTTTTGTTGAGGACATTAATCCACTCTGTTTAGTTTTGGCAAGTGGTATATATCTATGAATTCAGCCATTTCTTCCAGATTATTCAATTCTGGGAAGCAGAGGTTCTAGAAGTATACCATGATGATTCTTTCAATTTCATTGATATCTGTTGTGTTCTCCACTTTTTTTATTTCTGATTTTGTTCATTTGAGAATTCTCTCTTTTTTGCTTGATCAAATTGGCCAGGGGTTTGTCAATCTTGTTTATTTTTTCAAAGAACCAGCTCTTCATTTCATTGATTTTTAAAAATTGTTTTCTTAATTGCCAATTCATTAATTTTTGCTCTAATCTTGATTATTTCTTTCTTTCTGGAGCTCTTTGGGTTGGATTCTTCTTGTTTTTCCATTATTAGTTGGGCTCTCTCTGTTTGTAATGAAGGCATTTAAAGCTATGAATTTTCCTCTTCGGACTGCCTTCATTGTGTCCCATAAGTTTTGATAGGTTGTGTTTTCATTATCATTCAATTCTAGGAATTTTACAATTTCATTTTTTATTTCTTCCATGACCCATTCATTGTTAAAAGTTTGTTGTTTAGATTCTAGTTGCTGGTGGAAATCTGGATCTGTCTCTTGTTAATTTCTAGCTTTAAAGCATTGTGACCTAACATGATGCAGGGAGTTACTTCAATTTTCCTGACTTTATGGAGGCACACTTTATGGCCTACTATATGGTCACTTTTGGAGAAGGTTCCATGGGCTGCTGAGAAGAATGTGTATTTTGTAGAGTTGGGGTGTAAAGTTATGTAGATAGTCATTAGGTCTAGTTGATCTATAATGTTGTTGAGTTCTATTATTTCATTTTGATTATCTGCCTGGATGACCTGTCTATTGATGGTAGTGGAATATTGCAGTCTTTGACTATGATGGTGTTGGTGTTGGTTTTTGTTTTATTGTTGAGTAGATTTTGTTTTATAAATTGTGTGTACCTATGTTTAGCACATATACATTTATGATTGCATTGTGTTGATGTTGGATCATTTCCTTGATGAGTAAGAAGTGGCCATCTGTGTCCTTTTTGATTACTTTTGGTTTGAAGTCTATGTTATCAGATATTAATATAGCAATACCTGCTTGTTTTATTTATTCCATTTCCTTGGAATATTTTTTTCTAACCTTTCACCCTGAGGAGGTATCTATCTTTAGTGGTGAGGTAGATTTCTTAAAGAAGCAGATAGAAGGGTCCATTTTTTTTTAATCCATTCTGATAACCTATGTCCTTTGCTGGGTAAGTTAAGTCCATTAATATTTAAGGTTATTACTGTGAGGTTTGAATCAATCCCTGCCATGATGAGGTGTTTTATGGGGTTTGGTGATTTCTTATGTTATGTACTGTTTGGATCCTGGTTCATTTTGGTTATTGTGATCTTCTTGTTGGCTCTTGAGATTGGTTATTTGACAATTCTGTGTGGAATGTTCTCTTACGTATTCTCCGTAGGTTTGGCTTCATATAATTTTACAATTGGCATTTTTTTTCATGGAAAATTTTTTCATCTATATTGAGGGATAATTTTGCTGGGTAGAGTAGCTTGGGTTGGAAGCCATAGGTTTTCGGACTTTGAAGTGTTCCATTCTAGGCCTTTCTGGCTTTCAGGGTTTCCATTAAGGATCTGATGTAATTCTGATCTGATTGCCTTTGTATGTTGTGAGCTGTTTCTCTCTCCTCTGCTTTTAACACTCTCTTTTTTGGTGTAAAGAGTTAACTATGATGTGTCTTGGAGAATTTCTTCTTTGGTTCTGTCTGGTCAGTGTTTTATGAGCTTCTTATATCTACATGGGCCTCTCTTATGAGAGAGTCAGAAAATTTTCTTCAATAATTTTGTTGAATGTTTTCTCTATGCCTCTGGCCTGGATTTCCTCTTCTTCTGGTATACCCATGATCTAGATATTTGGTCTCTTTAGGGTATCCCATAGCTCCTCTGTGTTCTGTTCACTTGATTTTTTGAACTAAACAAAATTTTTTTTTTGCCTCCCAATCAATTTCTTAGGCCTTGTCTTCCTGGTCAGAGGTTTTGTATTCCACATGAGTAACTCTGTTGGTGAGTGGTTCTAGAGAGGTTTTTATAATTTCTTTTTGATTTTTGTTTCTGTTGTGTTCTTTTGCATTGTGTCCATCTCTTTTTAGAGATATAATTTCAGTTTGAGTTCTGATTATCTTGATACTTCCTGGAAATCATTCTTGCATTTGATCAAGTCTTCCTTAAGCTTAATCAACCAGTTTTTGAGATCTTTTCTTTCTTGACTCACTGTCAATTTATTCATATCTCTTTGGAGGGTTCTAACATTTTCTTCCATCAGGTTAAACCTACTGTCAGAAGCTGAACCCTCTAGGAGATTATTCTGTTCAATTTCATTGATATGCTTATTGGTTATTTGATAGCTTGCTTCCAGTTCAGATTTTATATGTGTGTGTGTGTGTGTGTGTGTGTGTGTGTGTGTGTGTGTGTGTATGTATGTATATGTATATGTATATGTATATGTATATGTATATGTATATGTATATGTATATGTATATGTATATGTATATGTATATATGTTCAGGATTTCATTGGTTTTTGCATTTTCATTTTGGGAATGAATTTCTGTTGGTTTCTCTGTGATTTATTGAGGCTTCCATTGTAAGCCTGGGCATCCTTGGTGGTGATCCTTCAGTTTTCTGACTTTTGTTGGCTTTTTTGCATTGTTGTCTACCCATTTTAGAAAGACTCTTTATTTTATGGAGGAGGAAGCAAATTTTTGTCCTTTGGCCCATGCACTGTCTGTCTTAGGTGATGTTGTAGTTCGGTTCGTATTGCTGTTAGAAATCACCCAACCAAGAGCAGCTTCTGGGAAAAAGAGGTTTATTTTGGCTTACAGGCTTGAGGGGAAGCTTCACGATGGCAGGGGGAAACGATGGCATGAGCAGAGGGTGGACATCACCCCCTGGCCAACATAAGATGGAACACAGCAACAAGAGGGTGTGCCAAACACTGGCATGGGGAAACTGGCTATAAAGCCCATAAGCCCACCCCCAACAATACACTCCCTCCAGGAGGCATTAATTCCCAAATCTCCATCAGCTGGGAACCTAGCATTCAGAACACCTAAGTTTATGGGGGACACCTGAATCAAACCACCTCAGGTGATCAGGAATTTTGGTACCCAGTAGCCAGTTAGGATAGCAGAGCAAAAGGCCTGATTCCACAGCTCACTCAGGGAGCAGACCTCCCCAAGCAAGGCACAATGGGACCTACCAGGAGTAGGGGACTGGGAGTAACTGGGAGGAGCCAGGGCACAGGAGTCTGGACTATTTACTCTATACTGCTGCATCTGCCTGCATACCATCCATATAGGGTACCCAGATCAGGGAGCTAGGAGTAGCCAGGAAATTGGTCTGGCCTACTCCACACTGCTGTGCCCACACACTGTCTGTGCAGGTAGCCCAGACCCAGACTCTAGGAGGATCTGGGATACAGGGGTGTGTCATTCTTACTCCACACTGCCATGCCTGCCCACACACTATCTGCACAGGGAACATCCCAGATATGATGTCTTGATGTTGGCCCAAACAAGTATCTACAATTCCATTTAAATAACTAGAATAACTAGTATTCTTTCATATACATATACATTAATCAATTATTTCCTATAAGGAGATATAACTATATAAAGACTTGGATAGTTACTAATGATATGTTTAATATCCACACATAACTTTATGTACTGAAATTTTTATTTAAGGCAGTACCTATAATTTGAACTACTGGTTTAAAAGAGAGGTATACATTTAATACATAATAATAATTTTCTTGAAGTACCAAGCCAACTAACATTCAAATAAGCAGTGTATAAAAGTGTCTAAATCTCCACATTCTTACCACCTTATTAAATTTCAATGTTTTCAAACTAGTGGATGAAATGAAAGCAATGAGTATCTTTTTTCTTTATTAGCTATGTACATACTCAGTGTATAAATAGCCATGTTGGTACCATCACTAGCCTACTCTCTGTCTTTCCCCCTCCAAAGAGACCCTCCTCATTGGAGATTGTGGACCATGCATTGAGGGGGTAGCTATCAGTTATGGGGAAGAAGAAATGTCTCTGTGCATAATGTTCCAACTTGTGGCTCTAACAATCTTTTTGTCCCCTCTTCTGCAAATTTCCCTGAGCCATAGGTGGAACAGGGATACAAGTAAGAACCATATTCAAAAAATTGAGTATCTTTTTAAGACTTCTCTGTTTATTTCCCATGAGCTGCCTTATGTTAGATCCTCTAATAAGAATGGGAATGCTTTTACATGCTATGCAGCTCACCAGATTGCCTCCAGAGGTGATGAAACAAACAAGTCTCCCATCGGTGGCTCCTGAAACTTCCGATTTCACCAAACTAGGTACTGTGATACCACCAAGAAAATGCACATTTTTTTTTTTTGCCAATTTGAAGGTGTTGCTGAGTTAGTTGATTTATATGGGCATTTCTGAACTTCTTATTGAAAATCCAAGTAGAAGACTGGTGAGAGAACTCCATTATTCAGGGCAAGCCTTGTGGCAGGAAGGCATCAAGGCCCTGGGAGACCATTTGGGGTTTGTGGAGGAAGGAGGAAAAAGAATAGGAGAATGAACACTTTTCTGTGACCAAAGGAATTAAGAAAGCTAAACCAGAGGCTGAGAGTTAGTTTACAATGGGGTTTGTTTCCAGGGACATGGCCAAGGTGTTGTGGGGGTCTGGAGTATAGGCATAGATGCCTCTGTACTGAATGAACTTAGTTTCTCTTGTCACAAGCTTGTGTGCTCTAATGGCCAGCCATGGATCTGTGAAGGCCATCTATGTATTAATAGAGGCCACAAATGGCCATCACTGATTTGAACTAAACTGAAATGAAATACTACTCTACCAATGGTTCCTATAAGCAAACTCTAATAAAAAATATTATATAGACCTTTACATCCTAATCTTAAAGAAGAGTAAGATGTGAGCCAGTTGGCCATTGTGAGTTGAAACAGTGGCCATAACCAGGTAGTAATAAGGCCAAGAATGTCTTTCTGCATGGAGATCAGTAAGTTCAGGGGTGCCTGAACTTCACAGTAAAAAAATAACATGCTTCCCCAGCTCCTGAGCCTCTTGAAGAATGTTGGAAGCTCTTGCCAACACATGGGTATGCTTCACAGATCCATGGGTGGTTCTTAGATTAGGCTGTTAGGGTAAAGCATGGGATTTAAGCCATCTTTCTTCTTCACAGTAAAGATCAGGGGTTCAAATTAAGGGCTCCATGGATTCCCCTGTCTAGGTCAAGCTGGAGTTCAATGACCCTGAAAAGTCAATTTGTCATCTTAATGGATTCAGGTATGCCCAGTGTTCCATTATTTTGCTGAAGATAGAGCAAGGTGTTCTTTCTGGAGAGAATAAAGAGAACAGCTCTAAAGAGAGATTATGACCTGCTTCCTATTACTTTTGTACACTGGGTTCCTAAGATATTTGTTTTAGGCTAATAGGAGTAAAGTGATCTCTGTACCAAAGTAGATTTGCTACTCCTGAGAAGTTGTGTGTCTGAATGATGAAAGATGATCATAGATGGATGAACACTACAGAGATGAGAAGCAGGTTCCTCAATGGCTGCTAGTCTCCCAGGGTCATTAACATGAGCTCTTTCAGACCTAACAGTGAGCAGTGAAAGGAGTGTTTCATGAATGTTGTCTCTGACATCAGAACTTGAAAAACCCAGGAAGACTTGAGATAGGACAGGGAGACCATAGGCAGATAAGTGGCAGCTGACTACCACCAATATTTAGGCATTAATGGAAATAAAAACCTATTAGAAAGTATACTCTCTTTAGGCCTGGGGACAATTTAGTTTCACAGGAGTGCAATAAAACTAGCCTATTCATTTCCTTTGTAGAAAATGGACTCCAAACTTTTTATTAAAATATCCAGTTGAACATGAAGCCCCTAGATCATGTGCTAAGAGAACTTAGAATCCATATCCTATCCCAATATGCTATCCTGTGGAAATCTCAAAATTGGAATTTGGACTTCTTGCTAAGAACTTTTAGAGAAGGATGAAATTCCAATTAGCATAACATTTATCAATTATATATAGACCCTGAACATGTCTAACATATTACATTGCATTAATTTAGTATATCCATATAGTGCATACATTTTATTTTGTTAAATTATCTTAAGTTCTAGAATTTATTTTAGCTATACCCACAATGAATAGTGATAACTTCTCTTATGAAATACATTTCTTTATACCTCTGTAGCTTCTTGTACCATTAAGCGAACTGCTTGCCTGCTTACCTGAAGTGGATGTTGCGATCCCCTCTAAATAGTCTGTTAGAAAATGTAGCAGGAAGGAAAGATGAAGGGACATCCAATGTTTTTTAGGCTCCAAACTTCATTTTCATAAGTGTACCCATCTTCTGCCCCTTCTTTCTTTAGTCTCACTTCTAAGTAGGAAATTATAAGAAATGGAAGTCCCTCACTGCTCCATGAATCTCAACTCCAAATTTCTCATTTGGTAAATGCCACGTCTCATGTGCAAAGCCAAGCTAAGTTCAAGACAAAGTCAACACAGACTGTTGATTCATAAACTTACAACAACATGCATCTACTGTCACTTTCATTTTGGTGGGAGTTTAAAGGCATCAGCAGTAAGGGTGGGTTTTATGTAATTTAATGAAGTACTGGGAGAAGCACCTTCTGTTCAGTTTCTCTGTTGCAAAGTGGGGTGCAGAAGCAGGAGGACTCTTTTGTTTGCTTATATTGGGCAAGCTTTCATCAGCTGCTGAGGGACAGGTGAATGGCTCAGGAACATTCCAAAGAGGAAGAATTGATAACTACTGAGGCAAAAGACATTGTGTGGCAGGTCATTTCCTCAAACAAATGAAGACCAATAGCAGGCTTTTAATGATTCTCGTCTTCTGTACGTGTATGTGTGTGGATGGTGTGTGTAACATGTTATGCCTTCACATGTATGTAGGCAATTGTGTGTATACGTACACATTCATGTGTGTGGGTGTGTGTGTATGCATGTGTGTGTGGAGGCCAGAGGTCAATATTAAGTGTCTTCCATCCTTGCTTCTCTGCCTTATTTTTTAAGGTGGAATCTTGCATTGAATCTGAAGCTTCGCAATTTTGCTAGACTAGCTGGCCAGCAAGTCTTGCAGACCCTGATGTCTCCACCTCCTAAGCACTGGTATTACAGGTGTACACCACAATACCCAGTTTATATGTGAGGGCTGGGGATCCAAACTCAGGTCCTAATGTGCAGCAAGCACTTTTATCTGCTGAGCCATTTCCCCAATCCCACTTTTTATGCTTATTTTGAGAAGCTGAATACCTGGAAGAAAATTTCTCATATACAAAGCCACTAATCGTGTATTTTAGTTACTTTCCTTGTTGCTGTGACCAAATACCTGACAAGAAGATACTCAAGGGAGGTGTTTTTTTCCCCCCTTACAGTTCAAGAAGGTACAGTTGAACATGGTGGAGGCAGGGTGGCAGGGAGGCAAGAATTAAGAGGTAACTGGTTACATTGCATCTGCAACCAGGAAACATAGTGGACAGGAAGTGGGGTCAGGTAAGAAACCTCAAGGCCCACCCCCTAGCAGGAGACCAAGTAGTCTAGCATATGAACCTATGGGGTGGGATGGACATTTTACATTCAAACTATAGCAAATGTTAAATGAAAAATTTAAAAATTTTTTGCTAGAAGACAATTTTCTAACATCTTTATGCTGGACTATAGTAAACATTAACTGAAAAATGTCTCCAGTAAAATCAGCCTATGTTTAGGCTATTTATTAGAATGCCCACTCTGTCTTTTACGTAACTTACAGCCAGCATATTCCTAACAATTCTTCCTGGTTTCCAAGGGCAGCTCAGACTCTGGAATAACCCTCTCACTTCCTGCCCATTCCTATGTTCCTTGCTTTCTTCCCATACATGCAGACTGGCTATTACCCTCATCTGTTCCCTTTGATCCTTCCCTGAGGCTCTTCTGCTCTCAATGATGGTAGAAAACAGGCTGAAATACTTAGAAAAACTTCACTGACAGAGGAAAACAGAACAGCAGCTTTCTCTTGTGGTGTTCTGTGAGGTCTAGGAGGACCAGTGCAGGCTCCTCTTACCTTACTGCCAGGTGATACTATCTAGGTAGGAACCCTCTAGAGTATGTCTCCTGAGCAAAATTCCCAAGAGCAACCATTATAAGGTTTCTCCACTTCCACAGAGGAAGAGCTGTCCCCTTATAATTCCTGCCCACTATCTTGATTCCTGTTCCAAGACTGACCTTAAATATTAGTTCTTTATCCAAGAACTAGTAGTAGCTGTGACACCCATTACCTCCATCCCCACTCTCCCGGGTGTGGCCTTAGTCTCTAGTTTCCATCAAGACAACAACATTAGATGAGAGCATAACATTTAAGCCTTGGTCACCCAGAAGGAATTTTAAATGCAACATGTTTATCATTGGTGCTACAGTGTACAAGGATATGCAGGCAGTACTGTGCAGAAGGGGTTAACTTCATTTTACAGATGGAAAAAAGCCTCCAACAATGTTAAGTAACGAGCCCGAAAGCACTCCACTGTTAAACTGTGGAGCCAGAAGTTGAACTCATCTCTGTTTCAAAGGCCTTTTGCTCTTTTAGCATGTCTAGAGGGAATAAAGGACAACAGCCCTTGTCTCTTCCTACTGGTTACCTGCCAGACGCTCCACTGGTTGTGAGTCCTTTCCATGACCCCTCCACACTAGCTCTGTGCTCTCTTCATCTCCCTCATCCTGTTCCAGCTCTAAATTTTCAGTCAGAATCTTCTCTATATTCTACTCCCTCCATATCAACCTTTAGAATGAAGATTGTGTTTTCTTGTCTACTTAACAATCTCACTTATGAGAAGCCACTTTCAGCATGATTAAGTGGTGTGCCTCTGTTTTCCTGGGTGTACCTTTGCTTTCCAAAGAGACTAGTGAAGCCTTCACTATGCCTAGATCTCTGGCACAACTTAATTTGTTCTTAAAATGTCAGAGTGCAAGGGCTGTGTCCATATAAATGCTGAAACTGTGAGCACAAGTTATAGGTCCTTAGAGAAGAAATGTTGCCTAATTGGATGGCCAGCTTCCAAAATTCCCCTTAGCAATCCTTCCTCAGGACTGTTTCTCTTTTGCAAAATAGTTTCCAGAAGAGCTTGGAATTCATCTTTAGAGGTGTCAGATCACCTATCACAAAACACATCCAACAGCAAAATTATCCCAAACTAATTATTACAGGAAGGAGTATGTGGGGCCTAGACTCAAATGCCAGGCATGTGCTCACTAATGGTGGGTCTTTGAGAGATTGCAGGACAATTTTAACTGTCTATATCTTTGAAACTTTTTAAAAAAATCAGTGTGAAGACAAACTAATTATACATGCAAAATCAAAGGACTGAAAAAATGCCTGGATAATTTGGGCTTAAAAACCCACTTTTGAAGACTCAACAGAATTACAGCCTTTCTAGAAGATCCAATTCCCATAGCCTAAGTTGGATCAGGGGAGGACAATGCAGGAGAGGATGGGTAGTAGGAGGAGGGTTAGTCAAAACTAAAGATGTAAGAAATAAACCATATGGAACTTACTCCTTTCACACACACACACACACACACACACACACACATACACATATATATATAATAGATTTTTTTTGAAAAGGGCAAGGGCTGGAGAGATGGCTTAGCAGTTAAGCACTTGCCTGTAAAGCCTAAGGACCCTGGTTTGAGGCTCGATTCCCCAGGACCACCGTTAGCCAGATGCACAAGGGAATGCATGTATCTTGAGTTTGATTCCAGTGGCTGGAGGCCCTGGCATGCCCATTCTTTCTCTCTCTCTTTTTATCTGCCTCTTCCTTACTCTGTATGTCACTCTCAAATAAATAAATAAATAATTTTTTAAAAGTTAAAAAAAAGGGGGAAGGTTTTGGCAAAAGTACCCTATTAGAGTGGATAATATTATATTACAAAAGAATGCCAGTTTCAGGAATGGAAAACCTCACAGTGAACTATTGGTCAGGGAGGTCCCTGAGATGCCCAAAAAACAATACAGGCTACTGCCAAGTCTCTTGGTTGTCCACCACAAATAGATGGCCATACCCTCTTGCTAAGTATATCACATGCTTTGGTTTCAGGACATTGGGAAATGAAGCTAAAGCTGAGCCGGAAGCTTCCTTACTGCTAACTGTCATAGTGCTGAGAAGTGCTATACAGCAAGCTAGGGAGGAAAAGTCATCAACAGTCTTAACTAGCAGTGGACAGTGGAGCCTGCAAGCTCCACAACTTGCCAGCTAGGCAAGATTTACCCACTACTGAAATAGTGGTATGTCTGATTGGAATTGAGGCCTGCTCCAAACACCTAGTCCACAGCCTATGACTGGGAAGTCATACACCCCAGAAGGAAAGTTACTACTGTTGTTTGGCTACATGGATATATTATGCCCACCAAATTTCACTCTTAATATTTATGCCTATGTCCATATATTATTGATGCTAACACTTTTGATTAGAGAAGGTCCTCTTTTCAGATAGCAGTGACTACTGGGGAAATTCAAAACTGGAAAAGGTTCTAAGAAGTGACAGTTGAGTGTTTAGTACTAAATAGGACATCTCTATCATACCCTGCAAGGACCAGGGACCATTTGCAGAAGTGGCAGAATTAGAGTAAGAGACAAAGAATGGGAAAGGAATATTGCCTTCCAGACACAAAGTCATTGCATTCATAACCTCATAGCAGCTATAATTACTTGCACTATACCTGAATAAAATTGGGACTATGAACATGTTTTCATGTATTATGGTAGAGGGAGAGAAAATGATATCAAAATAGATGAGGGAGCTGAGCATAGTGGTACATGCCTTTAATTTGAGCACTTGGAAGGCAGAGGGGGATTGCTATGAGTTGTAGGCCAGCCTGAGACTACATAGTAAATTCTAGGTAAGCCTGGGCTACAGTGAGACCCTACTTCAAAAGAGAGAGAGAGAGAGAGAGAGAGAAAATAATGTTTAAGTCATAAAAATCTAAGATCCAATTCCAAGGTAATGGCTCAACTTTCCCCTATCCAGGTACGTGGGCTGAGTCCTTAACTTTTCTATATTCTGTCTAGCTCTTCCTTCCATTGTGCCTGAGTGGGCACCATATATTTATAATGGAGCAAGACAAAGAGTACATTATGCATACCTGGAAGGGTAAGGGCCACCTAATCCCTGGTGAAAGCCCTGCCCAGAGCTTCTTTCTTTCTCAGGAACCCTGGAAAAGAAGGACTGGACAGGGTTTCCACCTAGGTTTACAAAGTATTCATCAGCCACTTAGCCCCAAAGTTGACAAGTTACTTTTGTTGTTTTTGCTTGATGCTGTGACCATGAAATTCTGTAAATGGGAGAATAAGCAAGGAAGAAGTTACTGGAGAAAGTTGAGGCAGGCAGTTATAGGGATTATATCATGATTCTCTGAGCCTGAAACCTGGGTAGTGGCTGACATTTGTATTTATATTCAAGTATTTGTATTTCCTGTGACCACAGAGAAATGGATGCACTAGCCATGCTGTTACATGGCATGGACTTCCTTCCGGATTTTTAATTTGTGGAGACTGTTTCAGTCCATTTCACATTGCTGCTAGAAATCACCTAACCAAGAGCAGCTTCTGGGTAAAAGAGGTTTATTTTGGCTTACAGGCTGGAGGGGAAGCTCCATGATAGCAGGGAAAACAATGGCATGAGCAGAGGGTGGACATCACCCCCTGGCCAACATAAGGAGGACAATAGTAACAGAAGAGTGTGCCCAACAATGGCATGGGGAAACTGGCTATCATACTTATAAGCCTGCCCCCACCAATACATTCCCTCCAGGAGGCATTAATTCCCAAATATCTGTCAGCTGGGAACCTAGCATTAAGAACACCTGAGTTTATGGGGGACACCTGAATCAAACAACCACATCCCGCTCCTGGTTCCCATAAACTGATAACCATACATGATGTAAAATGCAATGCATTCATCTAATTTTAGAAGTCCCATAGTTTTTATCAATTCCAATGATGTTCATACATCCCCATAGTCCAAGATCTTTTAATTGAGTCATAATACAAAAAATAACCTCAAAAAAAAAAAACCATACTGGCACAGAATAAATATTCACACTGCAAAAGATGGCATAGCAAAGAAACATTCCACGAATACAAGATTTAAAACAACCAGGGAAAACATAAAACTCTGTAGCTTCAAGTCTAACAACTCTAGCCAGTGACAAAACTCCAAGTCTGATAATTCTAACCAGCAACAAGTCTCTGTCATTCCAATTCCACCCCTCCAGCTAGGCTACTCACAGTCCTGGAAAACTTCATCAGGGTCAGAAGCTCTCCTTGGCAGCCATCTCATGGTCCCAGCATCTCCACTGGGTCTCCACTGCAATCCACGATTCATCTTCATGGCCCCATGGGGTCTCCATGTAGGCAACCAACAAAACCTGCTTCACACTGCCCATGGCCATATCCAAAACACAAGATCATGTTGCGAACTCAATGACCCTCTCTTTCCTGCATTTCTTATGCTCCACAATACCAGGTAGGGTGGCAATTTGTTAATCCAGGGGGGAATAAAGCAGACTTTGAAGACCAGGACACTCCTTGAGTAATCAGGCCCCTTCAAAAGAGTCTGCATTCTTCCTGTTGCCTCTGTGCAGGTCAGCTAGCCCAGTCTCAAAATTGTGATCTCTCAATTGCAGATGAATGGGCAATAGATCAACCAAAGATTTTTCTTTCTGTGCCATATCCCTCTGTGCACACCAGTTCATTTCTATACAAAGCAACCCTGCACATCTTCTCAGGACATGGGCATAAGAGCAAGCTTCTGACACAAACTGCTAGCCCAGTCCAAGCAAAGCTCTTTCTCACCCTCATAAGCCAAACCTCACAGTCCATAGTTCTTACTGCATTCAGGTCTTGCAGCTAGACCAGAATAGTCCATCAAGCTGTACTTGCAGCACTGCAAGACATCACTTAGGCCAAGATTTCAAACCCTCCCACATTCCTCTTGAAAGTCAGCTCCAAAAGGCCAAAGCCATACAGTTAGGTGTCTAGCAGCAATCCCACTCCTTGGTGCCACTTTACTGTTGTAGCCTGGTTCACATTGCTGGTAGAAATCACCTAACCAAGAGAAGATTCTGGGAAAAAGAGATTTAGTTTGGCTTACAGACTTGAGGGGAAGCTCCACGACAGCAGAGGAAAATGATGGCATGAGCAGAGGGTGGACATCACTCCCTGGCCAATATAAGGTGGACAATAGCAACAGGAGAGTGTGCCAAACACTGGGATGGGGAAACTGACTATAACACCCATAAGCCTACCCCCAACAATACACTCCCTCCAGGAGGCATTAATTCCCAAATGTCCATCAGCTGGGAACCTAGCATTCAGAACATCTAAGTTAATGGGGGACACCTGAATCAAACCACCACAGAGACCATAGAATTCTGACCATAGAGTTATTTGGACAAAGAAATTATCACAATGCCTTCAAACACAGTCAAGCTTTCCTTTTCAGCTTTATTAAAGTGTAATTAAAAATAGAAAAGTGATATATATTCAATTATATAGCATGTTGCCTTGATTTATGGATATGTGGTGAAATTATATTCATAATCAAACTCATTAACATACCTCATCTCTTTGTGTTTTGGTTTGACTTGAATGGTTAAGGTCTACTCTCTTGGTGCTATATGGTGCTATTAAATATGGTAACAATGCTACATTGTAGGTCTAAAAACTCCTTCAGGTTGTAACTGCAAGTTTGTGTCTCTTGACCAACACTTCCTAATTTCTCTCCTGATCTCTGATAGAGCCCCCTCCTCTATTTCTATGAGTTCAATGTCTTTATATTCTAATTTAAGTAAGACCAGTAGTATTTACTCTTTTCTGTGTCTGGCTAATTTCACATGGCATAAAGTCATCCTGCTTTACCTACATATTTGAAAATAGCAGGGGTACCTTCCTTTTTAAGGGTGAATAATGCCTCATTTTGATCACAGTTTCTTTGTCTAGCAGCAATCCCACTCCTTGGTACCACTTTACTGTTGCAGTCCGCTTCACAGTTTCTTTCACCTACTGATGGTAATGGGTTATTTCTGGATTATAGCTATTGTGAATAAATCTATAATGAACAAGGCAGTACAGATGTCTCTTCAAGGTAATGATTTTACATCCTTTGGCTATATGACCAAAAGTGAGATTGCTGAATCATATAGTGATCTTATTTTTTAAATTTTTCAAGACACATACATATTTTTATATTTCATATTTTTGGGAAACCTACATAATTTTCATTCTGGTTGTATGGATTTGTACCCACCAACAAGTTATAGTGGTTTCCTCTTCTCTATATCCTCACCAATGCTTGTTACCTCATATCATTTTGCAGTAGTCATCCTAGCATGCATGAGATGATGTCTCTTTATGGTTTGGGTTTGTAATTCCCTGAAGACTAGTGAGGATGAACACCTTTTTATGTACTCATTGGCCATTTCTATGATGCATGTTCGATTGGCACTGGTAGAAATAAAATTCTTCCTCTAGATTCTGAACCCTAACTAATTAGAGTAATACGATTCTTGCCAGATACACCAACTCAAAAAATCAATAGCATTTTTCTTTAGCAGTAATATCCAGCTACAAAATATAGGCAGAAGATAGATTAAATTCTCCACAGTAAGAAAGTTAGAAATTACATAGAATAAAACAAATAATGCCTAAGACAGATGTTCTGTTAAAGGACATAAAAATTCTTATTAAAAGGAATGATAGCTTATTCTCTTGCATAGAACAACTTAGTTTGATAAAACCAGTTCTTTTGCTTAAAAAGTAAGCTAAAATTTAATGAGACACCAATCAAACTCCCTGCCAGATTTGTTTTCAAGAATATTAAAGTGTCTGTTGAGTATATTTTGCCATGGATGACCAAATGAACTTGGTAAAAGAAGGATCCAAAAAAAAAAAGAATGTACCTTGTTAGCTATGATCATAATCTAAAACCTAGTATCAAAACATCATTACACAAGTACAAAAACAAATAGAAAAACAAGATAAAGTACTTAGAAATGCATGCATTATGGGGAAAATAGATGATAAAGATGATACCATGAAACAATATGACTAAGAAAAAAATAAGAAGAAGATACTGAGGGGAAATTGCTATTTGGAGGTTAGTGACAGAGGCTTGGCAGATAAAGACCAAAGGAGAAGGAACAAACTGGAGATTGCCACATGTGTAGGGCTTATCCCATCTGTGTAAAATGACACAACTTTCTTTTTATTGTGTGTATGTGGGTGTGTGCATATGTGTGTGCAAATGTATGGAAGTGCCTTGGTCTCTTGCTACAAATGAATGCCTGACTGGCTTTATGTGGGAGTTAGCAGGCTTTGCAAGCAAGTACTTTTAAAAATTTTATTTTTTTTTTATTATTAGTTTTGTACTCAGTGAATACAGTCAAGCTAGAACCATTGTTAGGCTTGTCCATGCCCTACTCCCTCCCCCTGGCCCTTCCTTGTTAAGGTATATGGGTCATGCATTGTGGAGTTAGCCCACAGTTATGGGTAGGAGGAAATGTCTCTGCGTATCATGACCCAATGTATGGTTCTGACATTCTTTCCGCCCCCTTTTTGCAAAATTTCCCTGAGCCATGTTGGGTTCATTTTGGTTTGCTTCAGTGATGAGGTGTGGGGAGCTTCTATGTCTCTGGATATCTGATTTGGTAGGAGTTGATTATTCTCTGTGTTGATCTCCTTCACCCTTGTGCTGGTACCCAGTTCACCAAGAAAACAACACCCTTGCTTGTTTTGCCAATTATTCTTAGTTTCAGCTGGGTCCCTTTTGAGGTATGATGGGGTGGTTCTCTCCTTAGGATCTGCAACTATCTGAAAAAGAGAAGCAGATTCTCCAACAGAGAGTAAAGTTAGGAAGCAAGCACTTTTAATTGCTGAGCCATCTCCTCAGCCCCAAGACAAAATTTTAATTATGTGTCCATTCTTTAAAAAGGATAAAACTTTCCTTGTTATGTTTATAATGTGATGGAACTAATGCTGTGGTATTGCTATCTAATCAGGAGTGAACAGAGGTGCAAAGAACATGTGGGATCCATGCGCAATGTTGTACCATGTATCTGGCTAGGACACCAGCTAAGTAAGCCAGCAATGTATTTCCACTTCAAGGTGGAGACTATCCAGAGCATAAAGAGAGAATTCAGTGGAAAGGAAGAGCACAGGAAGTTGACAGAAAACAGGATCCTGTGCTTATTTGCATATTCTGAGCTAGTGGATGAAGCTGGCCTGAAGGTACTGGGTGCATGTGGATCCTTCCATGCCAGCTCTGCCTTGGGCCCTGTTTACAATGGGTGACTCTGGGAGCAGCTGTTGTTAGCTGGATTGATTGGCCGATATGTTCACATAGTTGGGTCATTTTTTTGTCCTCAAGTAGACCAAATTCCCCAGATGTTTTGGCCCCATCTGCAAGTCTCAAATCACCCAGCATTGACCCAGTTCTTTCTGTCAGGGGAGTGAGGTCTCAGGTCTACCTACTAGTAGAAGTCCTTTGCCCCATGGCCTTGTGGCTCTCTCCCCTGGCTCATCAAGAACTTTCAAACTTCTTCTTCCTGACACAGATACATCATTATGACTTCAGACTCCAAGGACTGTCAGCTTTTGTTGTGCTGAGCATATTGGATCAAAAATTCCTTGAAATAAGTAGGCCATCAGTTGTGACTATTTCCAGAATGTGAAACTCCCCCCTTTTTATCTTAAGGAATGTGTTATTGAAATTGAAGTTTGAATCATTAGAGAGTAGTTTCAGTCCCTCCTTTCTTAAACTGAAACTGACCAATATCCCTGCACATTCTATCAGTTAGCTGTCAGAGGCCAAGGCTAAATCTCCCCAGTCAGGCCCCTCCTTCAGCATTATGTTTCATGTGACCTCAAAACCTCATTTGCCCCTTGTCAAGGCAGTATGATGTAATATAAAATGCACATGGGATTTCAAAACAAACTGGCTCTGGGCTCTTCTGCTCTGCATTCCCAGCTGCCATGAGGAACAAATTCTTCATCCTCTCTGTTCCTCACAGGCTGCTTCTATGACATGGGGAAAGAGTATCTGCCTCATGGTGTTACCATGAGGATTACATAACACAATGAAGGTAAAAGTGCTTATGCCTGGTGTATATCAAATACTCAAAAGATAGTTATTGGGTTTTGCCTTCTTGTATAATTTGCTTGTACTGTGTTATATGACACTGGAGAGGAAAAAATGTCAAATTTAAGTCAAATTCCGCTAAAGGGAAATCTGAGCCAATTGGCTAATATGCAAATTTCTCTTCTACATAAAAAGAGCAAATGTTTGCTTTGGACTATTTATTTAAAAGAATCTTCTGCTTGTGTTGTAGGTTTATTTGGTTTGGCTACATTTTTAAAGTGAGAGATGGAATTTGAGTGGGCACAGTAAGTTCCTCTGTCCAAAGCAGATGCCCTAGCCATGGCTTGCCACATATACAGGGTCCAGTGCTCACCAGTTCTACTTCTGCAACCAGTCTGTCACAGTGGCAGGCAAAGACATAGGACTCTCCAGCTGGTGATCCCCATGTCTGGTAGGCCATATTCACCACCTCATCTTCCAGCCTGTATTTAGGGAGCTCTTTAGCTGCCCTCTACCACCTCTAACCTCTAACCTGAAAGATGTTTCCTTTTTGTTGTTATTGTTTTTTTTTTTTTCTACCAACTCTTAAACACATTATTACTAGCTAAAATAATTCTCTTCTACTTCATTTATCTCTACTTCAGATCCCCCCATCTGCCCTCCCACTCACTCTAAAACTTTATTTTTAGTTCATTTTGACAAGTAAAGGCAAAGTCAAATGCCCCTTTCTGTTGTGGCTCCTTAAGGTGATCCATGGCTAACTTATCAAGTCTCAGAGTGGCAGTTCTTAATTAGCTGTAGCAACCATTCGTCAGGAATGGCATGGCCATGTTGGCTGCAGAGATCTAACCCTTGTAGAAAGCACCTGGCAGCTTTATCTCTGGTCTCCTAAGTGGTTCTTTCGTACTCCTTCAGTACGTTCTGACAGACAGACATAGCCACAAGTGGGTGCTTCTGTAAACTGGGATATGTATTTCTTGGATCCATGCTTGAGAGGGTATATTTTTGCCTTCTGTGTAAATTTATTTGCTTTGTCCTTAAAACTCATTGTATTGCCTCTCATCTCTAGGTTTTTACTTATACTCTATCTTCTTCCTCAAACACTTTCCCCAGAATCTCTCCTGTAATCCAAGTTTCCTTTATCCAGTGCAATAACATTTGTCCTTTAAGTTTTACCTTATCAGTGTTCTTTCCCATAGAAAGATGTCCCTGCCCCTCCCCACCAGCAAGATAGTTAATGGTCTTCCTTTGGGTCCTGGATACCTTGCTTTTGTCCTACTGGGCCCTCCCACTGTGTGCAGTTATTTCAACCTTGTGTGCTTGAGTACTCCACTAGATGAGGAGCCCAGGGTGACCTGGATACATCTTTACTGAATATGCATGCAGTTGCCTTGCTTATATACAAGTAATAAGTCTTTAATCTGTGAAGCTGTTGAGTTTCTTTCCAGATAATGGAGTTTGAATCCATGAGAATGTATTATTGTTAATGGGAAGGGGGAGAAATATTGGAAAGAAGCTAAGGAAAGAGACCAGCCTCAGCTTGGCTCATTGGTGTTCAGTGTTTCCAGTGCAGCAAACATGTGAATAATAGTAATTACATTATAAATGACACAACTTGTGTTTTCTCTAAGCAGGTGATAATGTTAAAGCAAATACACATGGTGTAGACTGCACTATCAATGTTTATTGGTGAGTAACCTGGGATTAGGGTAATCCAGGCTGGGATTAAAAAGACAAGGGCAGCTCAGACCACAAGCAGTTTCTAGCATGTGATATTTTGATGTTAAAGTAAACAGATTAGAAATCTGTGGATTGCATTCCCCATGAGTTATGTAGGATTTTGCAATTAAAGGGAAAAGTTTCCTGGGCAAAATGTGTTTTACATTTGATTGGACCAAAACTGTACAGAGACCTAAAAAATGGTTATTTTGAAAGCGGCTGCTTTTTCTTCCTGTCCCTATTTAAACTTGTCTTTGTTTTATTTAATTTTGTGGGAGGAGTATGAGCTTTGGAATGTGAAAGACCTAGATTCAAACAATGTGTGAAGTAATAATAATAATCTATTAATCAAGTTGATTGACATTGCAAACCTGGGTGTATCCATTTTCAAAAAGGCTATGGCAAGCTTTGCCTGGTAGAGTTATTGTGAGAATTAAGTGAGCTTACGTTAATACAATACTTAGTCCAGTGCCTGGAGAATATGTAGTACATTCTTGCAAAGAAATATTCCTTTTGTAAGGGACACACACACACACACACACACACACACATGTTTTTTTTTTTTTTAAAAACAACAACTTTTTTCCAAATAAGACAATATATAAGAGGGCAAATACCTTTTCATTGGGTTGCTTACAATATACAGATGGTATTCTCAATATTTTCGTTGATGTTTGTTTAAAGAAATATTGATGATTAATAAACAGGACTCATTCATAAGTAAGCCAACAACAACAACAACAACAAAAAACTGGCTAAAAACAAAATGCTTTAGAAAATTGTGGCCAATTTACAAAAGCCAAGGAAAAACTGCAGAATCAAGTCTTAGTAGGGACAAAGTGCCAATGGCTATGATGTAGAGGGGCCAGGATGTATCTCCCCTTACATAGTAATAGTATAGAAAGCTTGAACAATGAGAAATGGGTATTTTCATTACTGACTAGCATATAATAACATTCTCAAGTATTGCAAGGAAGCAATTATCCTCCCATTGAATGAGAATGGCTTTGAGTAATGTCCTCCCGTTTTTTGGCTTTAAAGTATGATTATTTGTAAACTTAGGGATGGCATATGTATTCATAGATTTTAATATTCTGGGCTTAGAGCTCACTTGGCTACTTATAAGTGACTAAGAATATATGAACTCTATGGGCTCAAGAGATAATGCAATCAATAGAATGCTTGCCTTATAAACACAAGAACCTGAGTTTGATCACCAGAGCTAATATGCAAAAATGGACATGGAGGTGGACACACATAACTCAAGTGTTGGGGAGGCATAGAAAGGAGGATTCTTGGAGCTCACTGGCCTGCCAATGTAGTGTATTTGGCAAGTTATAGGCCAATGTCTTAAATACAGCTGGACAGCACAGGAAGAATAACACCAGAGGCCATCTGTCTTCTTGGCTGTACTTATACAAGCACGCAAGTATATGTGTACAAAAATGAACATGAAAACATTCACAGCCCGCACATAAAAGATTATGAGTGTTAAATGTTACTTAACAGTGACAATTCTTCCTATATATAAGTCACATATATTCTTCCTATATATACGTCACGTGTGTGAGTGTGTGTGTGTGTGTGTGTGTGTGTGATAATATTGATTATAAAATTGGTAGAGGGGATGGAGAGATGGCTTAGTGGTTAAGGTGATTGCCTGCAAAGCCAAAGGACCTTGATTCACTTTCCCAGGACCCACATAAGCCATGCACAAGGTGGTGCATGCATTTGGAGTTCATTTGCAGTGGCTGGAGGCCTGGCACGCCCATTCTTTTTCTTTATCTTCCTCTGGCTCGTTCTCTGTCTCAAATAAATAAATAAAACAATATGTTTTTTAAAACTGCCAGGGGATTTCTTAGGTTAAAAAGACTACATGGATTTTTTTTTTTTAATTTTTATTTATTTATTTGAGAGCGACGGACACAGAGAGAAGGACAGAGAGAGGGAGAGAGAGAGAATGGGCGCGCCAGGGCTTCCAGCCTCTGCAAACGAACTCCAGACGCGTGCGCCCCCTTGTGCATCTGGCTAACGTGGGACCTGGGGAACCGAGCCTCGAATCGGGGTCCTTAGGCTTCATAGGCAAGCGCTTAACCACTAAGCCATCTCTCCAGCCCACTACATGGATTTTTAAATTAATTTTGAATAGGATGAATTCAGAGAATAAAAAATGAACAGATACTAAACTTTTAGTATTATGCATAATGTAATTTAAAATGAACTTTTTGGTTTCTGTCCTACATATCCTTGTTAGTACCTGTCTGATATACGTGGGGTGCCTGGGTGCTCTGATGATTAGACACAGGATGGTTTCCAAGGAGATGATATAACAAGTTCTGTCAATATTGCATGGGAGTCAGGTTCTTAGGGAGCAATGCTGAGTCATTTCCATTCTAAACTGGGCTGATTCCTGAGAGGAGAGGAGAAAGGTTTGTTACAGAAAATTGAATTTATATTAGAAAATTGAACAGAGTCTATATCTGGGCCATCTCTGATGAAGGTCTTTCATAACATAAAGTGAGTCTGCATGTCAAAGACCAGGTTTCTCTACATTACCAGAGTCCTTCCTAGCCTCTGGGACTATTAGCAAAAGAGGAAAAGTTCAATTCCCATCTGTGTATACAGCTTCATGTCTCAGTCCTCTTTTTCTTCCACCCTGATTTTAGTCATTCCTAGGCAAACTTGAACCAACTTTATGTAGGCTACACCTGACAGTACCTACATTAGGCTCTGCCATCCTTGCTATTTGCCCCAGAGAGCCCTTCTGGAAGTATGGAATGCCGGAGACAGGAACTGATGGGCAACTGACAAACTTCCAGTCCTTGAGTGATTGTAGATTTCTCAGGAGATTCCATAGGATACAGAAAAATGTAGCCAATTTAGCATCTTTCTTTCTGTGTTTTCCTCCTTCCATTTTCTTTTTTTTTTTTTCTCTTGTTTCTGAGACCACTCTATGAGTCAACTTCCTGCAACAAACATCTACCAGCCTGTTTTGTGGAGAACCAAGACTAAGTCAAGTCCCTAGGATTGTCATCTAAAGAAAGCCTATCTACTTAGGTCAAGTCCTTTAAAGGTATTATATTTGCTTCCTTAAGACAAATTTCAAGGAAAGATTATAATTATTATTTTTTCTTACAGATAATCAAACAATTTAAATTATATACAAGAAATACCACTTTTCCATAGATAGAAATTTGTTTACAAAGCATGTCTGTTTTATTTATTTATTTATTTATTTTTTTAGATTCCATGCAGGGTTCCCCCCTCCCCACCCCCTGTTGGCTCATTTTTTTTTTTAATTTAATTTATTAGTTTTCTTTTCAGCAAATACAGGCAGTTTGGTACCATTGTTTAGGCTCATCTATGATCTACCCCCTCCCATTGGACCCTCCTTGTTGATGAAAATGGGTCATGCATTGTGGAGTTAGCCCACAGTTATTGGTACGATAAATGTCTCTGCATATCATGACTCAACATGTGACTCTGACATTCTTTCCACCCCCTCTTCCGCAAAATTTCCCTGAGCCATGTTGGGTTCATTTTTGGTCTGCTTCAGTGCTGAGGTGTTGGGGGCCTCTGAGGCTGTAGCTCTCTGATTTGGTAGGAGTTGATTTTTCTCTGTGTTGGTCTCCTTCCCCTTTGTGCTGGTATCCGGTTCACAGGAAAACATCACCCTTGCTTGTTTCGCCAATTGTCCTTAGTTTCAGTTGGGCCCCTTTTGAGGAATGTTGGGGCAGCTCTCTCTTTAGGATCTGCATCTATCTGAAAAAGAGAAGCAGATTCTCCAACGGAGAGTAAGTTAGCACCCAGAAAATTGAGATAACACTTTCTTTTTTGATAGAGAGTTTGATAGGTATAGGCCCTCTTGTACCCCATGATTGATGGTAGCTTGATATTGGAGAGTGGGCTTATGTTTGGGTGTGGTTCTGACTTGTTTCCCAGCTCCAGCTATGGGTCTCGTACCACTGAGGGGATCAGTTTGCCAAATCAAGAGCAGTTGGTTCCCCACCCTGGCTGTGTGCCACTATTGAACTTGGGTGGGCATCACTTCAGGTTATCTGTTGCTAATTAGGTTAGACAATGAGTTGCTTGGACAGGTATTGGTCATTTCCCCCAGTTTCCCATGTAGCACCTTCTGGCACTAGACACGCTGACTGTCTGGGGACTGACTCTCTCCTGGCTTCCAGCCATGCCATTCCATTTTACATGTCAGCTGTGTATGGAGTCTTCAGCAATAGGGTCTTACCACTGGCCTTTGGTGGGTCATCAAGTACTCTGACAGAAGTTTAGTTTTGTATTCAGCAAATACAGTCAGTTTGGTACCATTATTAGGCTCATCCATGACTTACTCCCTCCCCTTTGTGTCTCCTTGTTGATGAATATGGGTCATACATTCTGGAGTTAGCCCACAGTTATGGGTAGGATAAATGTCTCTGCATATCATGACCCAACATGTGGCTCTGATCTTATTTCTGCCCCCTCTTCTGCAAAATTTCCCTGAGCCATGTTGGGTTCATTTGTGGTCTGCTTCAGTGATGAGGTGTTGGGGGCCTCTGGGTCTCTGGCTCTCTGATTTGGTAGGAGTTGATTTTTCTCTGTGATGATCTCCTCCACCCTTGTGCTGGTATCCGATTCACCAATTTTTCTTAGTTTCAGCTGGGGCCCTTTTGAGGTATGGTGGAGTGGCTCTTTCCTTAGGATCTACATCTATCTGAAAAAGAGAAGCAGATTCTCCAATGGAGAGTAAGTTAGCACCAGGACAAATGAAATAACCCTTACTTTTTTTATTGAGAATTTAATAGGTGTAGGCCCTATTGTAGCCCACAGTTGGTGGTAGCTTGATAATGGACAGTGGGCTTATGTTTGGATATGGTTGACTTGTTTCCCAGCTCCAGCTATGGGTCCTATACCACTGAGGAGATCAGTTAGCCAAATCAAGAGCAGTTGGTTCCCCACCATGGCTGGTGTGCCACTATTTCACTTGTGTGGGCATCACAACAGGTTATTTGCTGCTAAGTAGGTTAGATGCTTGAACAGATATTGGTCATTTTCCCCCAGTCGCCCTTGTAGCACCTTTTGGCACTAGACAAGCTGACTGTCTGGGAACTGACCCTCTTCCAGCTCCCAGCTATGCCATTCCATTTGACCTGTCGACCACATACAGTGTCTTCAGAAGTAGGGGCTTACCACTAACCTTTGGTGGGTCATCAAATACTCTGACAGAAATCTGTCTTTCTTTTAAGAAACCTTGTAGGTCTCTCTGATCAAAAGCTCATTGTGGATGATAGACACATGCTGGTACTGGGAGTTACAGGTCAGTGCCCTCTAAGAAAAGGAAGAAAAAGATAACAATATACAAGAATTAGAGAGAAGAGAGAGAGAGAGAAAGAGAGAGGGGGGAGAGGGAGGAAGGGAAGCTGTAGAAGATTAAGGTTGGTATGATAAAGACATGCCTGTTTTATAAGCACTTAAAGTTGAATAGAGAGTGAGGGGTAGGAAGTCAATCTCTGGACAAATTAACAGCCTTCAAATTCATGCCCCCAGTGACCTACTTCCTGCCACCAACATCATCTCTTAATAGTCCCTTCCCTTATGAACTCATCAGTGGGTTGACCCTTGATAAAGTTACACACTCCATGAAACCATCAATCCTGAGCCCTGTAGAAGGACCCAGCCTTTAGGGATATCTCATATTCAAATGGTAATACTCATTAACTTAATTAATACTGTCATGAGGCAGAGAGTTAAAAACAGGTAGCTTCTTAGGAACATCATAACACTGTTAAGTCACATTGGAGTAGACAAAGTAAAGCTTTGTCAATAGAAGACTTGAAGTTAATTTTGGGAAAAGTAATTAGAAAATAATCATTGGCAGTAAATAAATTCAAAGTAGGGGGAGTTGATTCTATATATATTAATAATATAAGGACATAACAAGTGTGAAGAGGATTGTGCCCCAAAAGACTGCAGAAGTCATATGAATGCTATTAGAAAATGGGTGATATGCATTGACAGAAAGGTTAAGGTTATTCAAGGTAGTAGAATAGAGCATGATATGATATGATAGATATGGAAAATTGTTTACCTGGTCATTGGCATCTGCTCTGTGCTAAGCATCATATCTGGTGCTAGAATATGATGATGGGCAAACATGGGCTTATAAAGCAACTTTTGAGGAATTTATAAACAAGCTTGGAATACATTGGGCCACCTTCCATGTAGCAAGTATTCTTTTAAGAATGACCTTGAAAGACAGAAGAAATACTGATATTTTTATGAGGAAGAATTCTATAAGTTCTGATTTATGGAACATAAAAGGTTTGATTTATTGGGAAATATAAGTTGACACATCATAATTTTATATTTCAACTATATGCATCTTTTCCTGGGGGACTTAGAGACTTAATCAGGGGTAAGCTATTTCTTTGATCTATAAATTATTATATATTTGCTTTTTATTTCCTGAAAAATAACTGAGGCTAGTGCATATTTATATTTAGTCACTATATTCTGTCTTGCATTCCTGATTAAAAACAGGACAGGTATATATGTATAGGTACTGAAAAATTGATCTTTTTCTCAAAATATTATGGCTTTAAGGGTTAAATAAATGGCAATTTAATGCATTCTCAAAGTAGAGCTAAAATTCCTTCTGATAATTATAATTTCTCAGTCTGTCCTTCCAAAGAGGAAATAAAGGGAAATAATGTTTTAAATATGTCATAGGGTATAAGTCTATTTCTTATAATAAATTGGACCACACTTTAGCCAGGACATTGGATAAAATGGGATGTCACTGAAACAACATTAGAATGCTCCCTCTTCTCAGCCTGTGGGGACATGGGATATCCAAAACACTGGAGGATTAGTGGGCACACCTCCCTTGTTACCTAGCTAGACTTCCCACACTGCTTTTGTTCCATTTTATATGTTTCAAGATAGGGAAGCACAGAACTGATCTGACACTTGTTACATTATTTGATAAATGGCATTTGTGTTAAAGAGCAGAGAGAAGTAATCTGTGTGGGCTGTGATTTCCTTGCTTCTGATTGCAAAGTGCAAAGCACTTTCTGTGTGGAAAGGGAAATTAATTTAGAAGCATCCAGTGGCAATGTCTAATAAATCTGATTAGTAACAGAAAAAGAGACTGGCAAAGTCAAAGGAGATTTTTTTAAATATGAATACCATGAAGCCCTTGGAGTAGCTTCATTTTGATGAGCCCAGTATGACCATGGGTGCTTCAGCCATTTCCCTTTCATTAATCAGACACCCTGTCTGGTTCTTGAGCTGAGAGAAGACACTGCAGGACTGAGAATTGTCCCCTGGTTCAATTCTGGAGTATACTAGGCATCCTCCAATAGTAGAAGACCTGACTTAGTTGGTACTCTCTGGATATCGCCATGTATTTGGACCCAGGGATGCAGTCATGAATAAGAAAGACAAAGTCCTATTGGAGCTGAGAATTTGGTTTGGAAACTTAATTGCAATAAAATAACAGAAATCATCATGATACAATTTCAGACAAAGTTCTTATCCTCTAGAATATGATTATTTAAAAGGAGAAATTGCCAGGCATGGTGGTGCACAACTTCAATTCCAGCACTTGAGAGACAGAGGTAGGAGGATTGCTGTCAATTTGAGGCCATCCTGAGACTACATAGTGAATTCCAGGTCAGCTTGGGCTACAGCAAATTCCTACCTTGAAAAACAAAGCAAAAAATAAAATAAAATAAAATAAAATAAAATAAAATGAGAAATCAACACTTAAAGGATGGGGGATATCTTATTGGAAATAGGGAACCAGCATCCAAGACCCTGTAGTCAGTCAGGTGCTATTTCAAATTCACCTTGACTTTTTTTTTTTCTTTTTTACCCATTTGCCATCCAGCAAAATAATACACCTTATTTATCATAGGAGCAATTATAGTCTCATTTTGTAATGTAAATATAATGATGTCATCCAAGGTAGAATTTTTATGATTTCCATGTTTTGGTTTTGAGCTGTAAGCATGAATACAGGAAACCAGAGTCTCAGTTTGAAGATTACAGCTTCCCTGTACATCCTTCACTAGGACTGACACATCAGTGACACTTATTCCATGGTACTGAAAGCTGACAAAAGCAAAAGACAAGGCAAATCGCTTGATAAAACTGAGTTCTGGCACCTCAGGATTTGAGGTGAAGTCCATATGTTCCAAATAAAGCTCCCTTTCACCTAGCCAGCCCACGCTGCTTGTCACCTCCCCTGGGTTTCTAGGAGGGAATGTTGACAGATATATTGTGAAACTGGCAGCAGAATACTGTTTAATACCTTTTTAAAAGCACATCACTGGGCTGGAGAGATGACTTATTGGTCAAGGTATTTGCCTGCAAAGCTAAAGGTGCCCAGTTCAATTCTCCAGGACCCACGTAAGCCAGATGCACAAGGGGTGCATGTATCTGGAGTTCATTTACAGTGGCTAGAGGCCCTGCCATGCCCATTCTCTCTTTCATTCTTTCTGTCTCCTCTCTATTTCTCTCTCTCAAATAAATAATTTTTTTTTTTTTATGAAAATTGCATCACTGTGAGCTAAGCCATTGGTTTGCTGTTGCCTCTCACATAAGTCCACGTCCATCCTGAGGCTTCCTGTTGATCTATAGGTCTGTCTAGTCTCCATCTTCTCTGAAGTCCCCTGGACAGTCAGTAGGTCAAAACATTCTGTATGCCAGCTGCTCACTTACTTTACAAAAAGAAAAAATAGTTTCAGGCAATAGATGCCAAATTTAGAAGGAAGTCTACACTCAATCCCCAAGGCACTTTTTCTCTAATATGTTAAATTAAAGAAGTAGTTTGATTGCTTATGACTCACTTTTTCTCATATTCTTTAAAAAAATATTAGTTTTTGATTTTTTTTCACAAAAAGATTATATCCTTATACCTCCTCCCCCTGCTCCAATTCTGTTAAGGGTCTTCTTTGGTGAAGATATTGGTATTCATTGTGGGGATTAAGAGGTCTCAGTCAGTTTGGGGAGGAGATGTGGGTATTGTGCCCCAGGATATTCCCACCCACCCTTATGCTCTTACAGTCTTTCCACCTCCTCTTCCACAATGTTCCCTGAGCCTTGGTAGGCAAGATAGAGATCTTATTTAGTGTTGCTTTCTCTGCAACCTCTGGATCTCTTTTTTAAATTATATTATTATTAGATATGGACATACTTTGTATGTAAACAACACATGTTGACTCCATCCTTTCCCTCCTCCCTTCCCATTTTCTGAAGAGGCCTTCCTCATTGGGGATGCAGGTCGACCCTAAGGGGTCTGTGGGTCATGCACCAAGAGGTGGGGGGAAGGCGATGTCTCTGTGCAAAATGTCCCAACTTGTGGCTCTAACAATCTTTCCATCCCCTCTTTCACCAAATTCCCTGAGCCATCCTGGGAGTATTTTAATTCTACTTCAGTGATGGGCACTTAGGAGCCCATTACCTCTGGATCTCTGGTTTGGTAGGTGTTGAATGTCCTCGTTGTCTTTCTCTATCACCCTTGTGCTGATATCAGATTCACTAAGAAAGCAGCACCCTTGCTCATTTCCCCAGTTCTTCTGTGGTTTCAGCTGGGCCAGGGTGGAGTGCAGTGAGCCATTTATCTTCCCTGGTCCACCTCCCATCTGAAAAAGAGAAGCAGATTCTCCAATGGAGAGTGAAGTCAGCCCTGGTTAAATGGGATAACCATTATTAACTTAGAGAGAATTCAAAGGATGTAGACCCTCTTATAGTCTAAGGTTAGTGGAAACTTGACAATGGAAAGCAGAATCATCATCTGGATATGATTCTGACTGGTCTCCCAGTTCCAGATATGGTTTCTTTTTCACTGAACAGATCTATTACCCAATCCAAGAGCAGTTGGTTACCCACAATGGCTGTGTACAACTATTGCACTTGTGTGACCACCACATCAGGTTGTTTGCCTCTGAGTCACTTAGACTTTGAGTTTCTTGGACAGATGTTAGTCATTTCCCCCATAACTCATGTAGGACCTTCCAGCACTACATGGGCCAATTGTCTGGGGACTGGCTCTCCTCTCCAACCAGATCTTTCCATGGTCTGTCCAACAGTGTTTGGTGTCTTCAGCAGTAGGGGTATACCATTAACATCTGGTGTGGAAGTAAGTGCTCTGACAGAAGTCTATCTTGTTTGTTTGGGGAGTTCTAGTAGGTGTCTCTGATCAACAGCTCATTGTGGATGCAGACCACATCCACATACAGGGAATTACAGGCTTATGCCAAGGGAAAAGAATAAAAGAAAAAGATAGAGAAATAGGAGAAATTTGAGGTTAGGTTTTGTCTCACTCTCTCCAGGGCCCTTAGATTCAGGTGCTCTCTCTAAGGTCTCCTTTAGGGTTTCACCTTTTATTCTGACTTCCAGAATATAGGATTCTATGGTACCAGTTCAATTTGGGTTCAGTTTTGTGTCCCCACCATGACCATTCCCCTGCCTCAATCCTTACACTCCCTTTTTTCCAGGCCTTGAAAAGCAATTCAGGTTTGTCAGCAAATCTAGCTGATCCAGGTTAGGAACTACAGATTAGTGAGACCATGTGAGGATTTTCGTAATGTGATTGTGTAAGTTTGCTTAGAATGATCTGTTCCAAGTCCGACCATTTCTCTACAAATTTCATTGTGTCAATTTTTCCTACTGATGAGTAGAATTCCATTGTGTAGATATACCATATCTTGGTTAGCCATTTATCCAATGATGGGCACCTGGGTTGGTTTCAGTTCTTAGCTATTATGAATTGAGTAGCTATAAACATGGTTGAGAAAATATTTCTGAACTTGGATGTGGAGCTTTTAGGGTAAATGCCCAGTAAAGGAATAACAGGGTCTATTGGTAACTCAATATTCATCCTTTTCAGGAGTCTCCATATTGATTTCCATTGTGGTTGTACCAGCTTATATTCCTACCAACAGTGAATGAGTGTTCCTATATCTCTATAGCCTTTCTAACATTTGTTTTCATTTGATTTTTTAAATGTTTGCTATCCTTAGTGGGGTAAGGTAGAATCTCATAGTTGTTTTAATTTGAATTTCCCTATTGGTTAGGGATGCTGAACATTTTCTCTTTTAAAAAAAAATTGTTATTTATGTACTTATTTGAGAGCATCAAACAGAGAGAAAAAGAGGCAGATAGAGAGAGAAAGAAAGTGGCTTGCCAGGGCCTCCAGCCACTGCAAACAAATTCCACATACATGCACCACCTTGTGCATTTGGCTTATGTGGGTCCTGGGCAATTGAACCTTGAACTGGGGTCCTTAGGCTTCACAGAAAAGCGCTTAACCACTAAGCCTTTTCTCCAGCCCTGAACATTTTCTTAAGTGTGTGTTAGCCATTTGTAATTCTTCCTCTGAGAACTCCCTATTTTGTTCTCTGCCCTGCTTTTGGAGTTTGTTGTTTGATTTTTTTTTTTATTTTTTAGTTTTTTGAATTCTTTGTACATTTTACATATTAGGTTTGTGTCAGTGGTATAGCTGTGAAAGGTTTTTGCCCATTCAGTAAATAACATATTAGCTATGCTTATGGTATGTTTGTCTATAAAATGTCTTTTTAGCTTCATGAGATCCCATTGGTTGAGTGCTTGTTTAATTTCCTTGGCTACTGGGGTTTTTTGTTCAGGAAGTCATTTCCCAGTCCTGTATCATAGAGAGTGCCTCCTATGTTTTCTTACAGTAGATGAAGAGTTTCACATCTTATATTGAGGTATTTTAATCCATTTGAACTTGATTTTTGTATATTGCAACATGAGTGGGTCTAATTTAATTTTTCTACATATGGTCAACCAATTTGTCCAACATCATTTGTTGAAGATGCTGTCTTTTCTCCAGTCTACATTATTGGCACCTTTATCAAAGATCAAGTAGCTGTAGTTGCTTGCGCTAAGATCTGGGTCTTCATTTCTGTTCCATTAGTCTATATTTCTGTTTCTTAAAAACTATTTTATTGTATTGTTTAGAGGAGTGAGGAGGCAGAGAGAAAGAGAATGGGTGCACCAGGGCCTCCAGCCACTAAAAACAAATTCCAGACAGATGCGCCCCTTTGTGCATCTGGCTTTCATTGGTTCTTAGGCATCACAGGCAAATGCCTTAACCACTAAGCCATTTCCCCAGCCCTATGTTTCTGTTTTTATTCCAGTATCATGCTGTTTTTGTCATTATGGTTTTGTAATATAAATTTAGATCAGGTATGGTGATACCACCAGATGTGTTTATTTTGCTGAGGATGTGTTTGGATATCGGAGGCCTTCTACAATTCCATATGAAATTTAAAATCATTTTTTTCACTCTCTGTGTAAAATGATGCTGGTATTACTATTGGTGTTGTGTTAAATTTGTATATTGCTTTTGGTAGAATTGCCATTTTCCCAATATTAATTCTACCTATCTAGGAGCATGGGAGGTCTTTCCGTCTTTCCAGTCCTCTTCTATTTCTCTCTTGAGTGCTTTTATGTTTTCATTATATAGGACTTTCACATTCTTGGTTAGTGTTATTCCAAGGTACGTATTATTTTATTTTTTTCATTTATTTTTACTTATATATTTGAGAGTGACAGACACAGAGAGAAAGAGGCAGATAGAGAGAGAAAGAATGGGTGTCCCACGGTCCTACTCCAGCAACTGCAAACGGAATCCAGACACGTACATTCTCTTGTGCTTCTGGCTAATGTGGGTCCTGAGGAATCAAGCCTTGAACCGGGGTCCTTAGACTTCACAGGCAAGTGCTTAACCACTAAGCCATCTCTCCAGCTCCCAAGGTAGGTATTTTTGTTGTTGTTGTTGCTATTGAAAATGGCACAGCCTCACCACTTTCTTTCTCTCTATATTTGTCCTTTGTAAATAGAAAAACTAATGATTTTTTTTTGCATTGATTTTTGTATCTTGCCACTTTGATGAAGGAATTAAACTCTAGAAGTTTTGATTTGGAGACTTGTGGGTCACTTATATATAGGATCATGACATCTGAAAATAGAGCTAATTTGACCTATTTTTTCCAATTTGGATCCCGTTTATTTCTTTCTCCTGTCTTATTGCATGGGCTAGTAATTCTAGTACTATGGAGAAGAGCAGAGGTGAAAGTGGGCACCCTTTTTTTGTTCCCAGTCTCAGTGAGAACTCCTTGAGTTTTTCCCTGTTAAGTATTATTTAAGCTTTAGGAGATTTATATATAGCCTTTATTGTGTTGAGATATAAATCCTCCATGCCTATTCTTTCCAGTACTTTGATCATGAGGTGGTGTTATATTTTGTCAAAGACCTTCTCTTCATCAATTGATATGATCATGTGGATCTTATGGTTCATTTTATTTATGTGGTGTATTACGTTGACCACTTTCCATATGTTAAACCATCCCTGCATTTCTGGGATAAAGCCTCCTTGATCAAAGTGGATAATTCTTTTGATGTGTTGAATTTGGTTTACAAGGATTTTGTTCAGGATCTTTGCATCTAAATTCATTAGGTATGTAGGCCTGTAATTTTCTTTCTTTGTTGCATCTTTGATGGTTTTGGTATTAAGGTGATGCTAGCTTCATAAAAGGAGTGGGGAGAATTCCCTGGTCTCTGATTATGCAGAATAGTTTGAGAGAAACTGGTTACAGTTCTTGTAAGAAAGTTTTATAGAATTCAACTGAGAAGCTATTGGGCCCTAGATTTTTCTTTTTGGTGAGGTTTTTGATTACCTTTTCAATCTCTATGTATGTGATATGTTTGTTTAGGAGATTAATCTTCTCTGAGTTTAGTTTTGGTAGGTGATATGTATCTAGGAATTCATCTACTTCTTCTAGATTATTTAATTTTGTGGATAGAAGTTTTGGAAGTATGCCTTGATGATTGTTCCAATTTCATTGATGTCTATTGTGATCTTTCCTTTTTCCATTTCTGATTTTGTTCATTTGAGATTTATCTTTTTTTTTTTTTTTTGCTTATCAGTTTGGCCAGGTGTTTGTCAATCTTGTTTATTTTTTCAATTAACCAGCTCTTTGTTTCGATTTTTAAAATTGTTTTCTTAGTTGCCAATTCATTAATTTCTGCTCTAACTTTATTTCTGGGGTTTGGTACTTTCTTGTGTTATGTACTGTTTGAGCCTGATTTATTTTGGTTATTGTGATCTTCTTGTTGCCTCTTGAGATGGTTGTTTGACTGCTTTGTGTGGAATATTCTCTAAAGTATTCTCTGTAGATTTGGCTTTGTGTACATATAATCAAAGAGTTGACATTTTTCATGGGAAGTTTTTTTTTTTTTTTTTTTTTTTTAACCATCTATTATGAGAGATATTTTTGCTGGGTAGAGTAGCTTGGGTTAGAAGCCATAGTTTTTCAGACTTTGAAGTGTTCCATTCCAGGACCTTCTGGCTCTCAGGGTTTCCACTGAGAAATCTTATGTAATTCTGATGGGATTGCCTTTGTATGTTGTGAATTGTTTATCTCTTGCTGCTTTTTAACACACTCTGCCCTTGTTTTCATTGTTAAGAGTTTTAACCATGATGTGTCTTGGAGAGTTTCTTCTTTGGTCCAGTCTGTTTGGTGTTCTGTGGGCTTCTTGTATCTGGATCTCTCTTTTGCAAGACTTGGAATTTTTCTTCAATACTTTTGTTGAGTATGTTCTCTAAGTCACTGGTTTGGATTTCCTCTCCTTATATACTCATGAGCTGGATGTTTGCTCATTTTAGGGTGTCCCACAGTTCCCTCGTATTCTGTTCACTTGATTTTTTTTAACTTAGTAAAGTTTTTGACCTCTCAATTAATTTCTTCTGTCTTGTTGTCCAGGTCAGAGGTTCTGTCTTCCACATGGGTAACTCTGTCCGTGAGGGGTTCTGGAGAGCTTTTTATAATTTCTGTTTTATTTTTGTTTTTCTGTTGTGTTATTTTGTATCATGTCCATCTCTTTTTTGAGGTACAATTTCAATATGAGGTCTGATTTTCTTTTTTCTTTTTAGTTTTGTACTCAGTAATATAGCCAAGTCGGTACCATTGTTAGCCACCTCCCTGACCAGCCCGCTCTGCAGGGACCCTCCTTGTTGTGGGATATCAGTTGTGCATTGTGGGGTTAGCCATCAGTTATGAGCAGGAGGCAATGTCTCTGTGTATCACGACCCAACCAGATATCCAAAGACATAGACTCCCAAGACCTCATCACTGAAGCAGACCTAAAATGAACCCAACATTGCTCAGGGACATTTGCAGAAGAGGGGGCGGAAAGAATGTCAGAGCCACACATTTTATCATGATACACATCGAGGTCTGATTTTCTTGATGATTCCTGGAGTTCATTCTTGCATTTGAACAAATTGTCATAAAGCTTAATCAACCAGTTGTTGAAGTCTTTCATTTATTGACTTACCTCTAATTTATTCATCTTTTTGAAGGGTTCTAATGTTTTCTTCAATCAAGTTAAGTCTACTGTCAAAAGCTGAATGCTCTTGGAGATGATTTGGTTCATTGACATGATTGTTGTTTCTTTGATAGTTTGCTTCAAGTTTAGCAACTTTTCTTTTAATCAGGATCTCATTGGTTGTTGTATTTTCATTTTGGGAAGAATTTCTGTTGATATCTCTATGATTTCACTGGAGGCTTCTGTAGCAGGATTAGGCATCCTTGATGGAGATCTCTCAGTTTTCTAATTAGCTGGGGCTTTTTGTTGTTGTCTACCCATTTTAGGAAGACTCTTTTTGGTTTTTTTAGCAGAAAGCAAGTATTTGTCCTCTGGTCCACTCACAATGACTCAGGTGAAAAGGGATGTTGGTACCTATTGTCTACTCAGGATACAAGGTCAAAAGGCCTAATTCCACAGCTCACACAGGGATCAGAACTCCCCCAACAAGGCACAATGTACCTACCAGGACAATGGGACTGGGAGGAGCAAGGGAACATGGATATGACCTACTTCATGCAGATCCTTCCAGGACACAGACCAGCATAGGCAACCCACACTGGGAAGGTGGGGGAGCCTAGATACAGGGGTCTGGCCTACTCACTTTGGACTGCAGAGCCTGCCCACACACTGTCCATACAAGGACCTCAGACCCTGGAGGTGGGAGGAGCCCAGAAATGTGTCCAGCCTACCTACTCCAGGCTGGTGTGCCTGCCCACACTCTGTCCAGGCAAGGAACTCTGGATCTTTGTTTGATGAGGCTTGAATGACCGTTGTCTGCCACCATCTCCCTTGAGCTGGTTTTTAGGCTAGCCATGAGAGCAGTATTCATGTCACTGATTCCTCTGTAGTAACTTCTGGACCTGGGCAGATGTCGTGGAGGTGACCTATCTCATGGTAGGAAGTTGGCTTTCTATTCATGATGTATCCTGTTGCTCTCAGTGTTATCTGAAATTTATAAGATAGTACAGATTCTCTATCCAAAGGTGAGAGAAGTTTGAATTAAAAGGGATAAGCCTAGTTGTTAGAGAGACTATGTCCACTCTTCTTAGTTAAAGAGCAGTGGATGTTCTCTCTGGAGCCTATTGGTTTCCTGTCCTAGTGAATGTGGTTTGATTCCCTAAGCCAGATAAGAGCTCTTTACCACAGAGCAGGTCTCATGTCCAATCTGAGAGCATTTGGTTACCTGCATTGGCTGTTTGCCACTATTGCACAAGTGTACATTTCTTGTTCAGTTGGTTGAATTTGTATCTGGCAGGATCAACAAATTATTCATTCTGTTGGCAACTGTTATTCTTCAGCTGTTCTCATAGCACTTCCCAGCACTATAAGGACCATCAAAGAGGGAAGTGGATTAACTCTCAGTTCCAGCATGGTCACTTGATGTCCTGTGTCCACAGACTGTGTTGTCTTCAGCAATAGGGACCTCTCATATTCTTTTTTTTTGGTTTTTCTAAATGATTGCTTGTGAAATGTATTGTGGCACCTGCTGCTTTTTTATGAACTTTGTCAACGTACTTGAGAGAAAGGTACATTACTTTCTCACTAGTATCACCTCATACACAAATGTGTTTAATCACTGGGAGCAGAAGGTTGGTCCTGGCTAATAGTCTGCCCTTAGCATGCTCCCAGTCTTTCCCTCCCAAGGTAGCATGGCTAGCTGGAACTTTCTGGAATGGTTGCAGAAGTAAGATTTGGTTTCTATATTTTTCTCTTATTGCATATTGCTCATAATAGGCAAAATTATATAATACATGCCAAGGTGCTATTCTGAAACATAGGCTATATCAATCATTTTTTCAGTGAGTAATGGTGGATTGGTAATAAAGTTGAGTAGGGAATTTTAGTATAAACTAGCATATTCTATGATGAAGATGCACCAGGGAAAGGTCTTCCCTCCTTTGGCAGCTGGTAGACAAAGCCAGAGTGCTTGTATTTGGGATATTGTGACAAGTATATAGAAGAGAAAGGTAGCCTATTAAAAGACGAAAGTAAAATAGTATTTCCATGTAGTAGTAGAAATTTGATACTGTACAAATGCATTTATTCAGTTGGCATATATTTTTGATACTTTTTATGAGCTGGGAACTATGCTAGTCATAGTGATAAACACACTTCATTGTTGTTCTACTTAGCTTTTAATATGCAAACTAAGTGTAAGTAATTTACCTTCTCACTGGTTAAAACCTGACCTTAGGCCCTCAGCACAGTGATGCAAAGGCAGTACAAAATCTGTCTCACTTCTCTCCCCTGTGCTACATGTGGACTCTCATTTGCTCCTGCTTGTACTTGTCCTATGGTAGGTGTGATGGGACCCAGCAGGTTTAGTAACGGTCAAGACAGGAGGCTTGTTACTAAGTTGTTCTCTGTCTTAGTAAACCTGCATATACTGCAAAAGTCCCTCAGATAAATAGAGCCATAGATTCATTACAGATATTAACTAGCAATGGTGTTGAAGAATTATGCATGACTAATGGCTATCAATTTTGACCCAGGCAATGAAAATAAACAAAGCTTTATAGTCTATATTTTTTAAAATGTTACCATGGTAACTAAAAAATTTTAAATCCTATGAAGTTGGTATTCTCATGTACTCTATAAATAAGAATCCTGGAGTTCATTCCAATTAGGCCATTTATTAGAGGAAGAGCCAGGCCCAAACTGCTCATAGTCCAAAGTTCTGCACACTGTAACATACAACTTCCTTAAGTATTAATGGATTCCTTTAAAATGCAACTGAGATATCTTACCTAACTATCTTCACAGTGCCTAAGAAGTCAGAGGTGTTTACTGGGAGTCTCTCTTGAGGAGTTTTGTGAATGGAGGTGTGAAAAAATGCTGCTAAGGTGGAAATGAAATTTCAGTGGTGCTGTTTCAGGTACTCATTTCATTCACCACTGTGAAGCAATAGAGCATGAAATAGAGTGACAATGAAGTTATGTTCAAATCTGGCCATTTGCTGGGGCTACAGGAACATGTGTCAACTGTGAGTTTATATAGTACTGCTCAATTTGTTTTGTTGGTAGTTATTCTCTCTTTCTTTCTGTCTCTCTCTCCCTACCTCTCCCTTGCTTTCTGTAATAAATCTTCTCTTTAATGACAAAATACTGTGATTCTGAAGTGAAAGTAGGTTGATTTATCATAGTTTTAACTGTATAATTGCAGTATTTAATAACAAGTAAGGTCCCAACAGGGAATGGAATGTACTTTGCAGAAGCACCGAGCATGACAATTGTCATGATTGCTGACCTCATTTGGGGATCATCTCTGGGTGCACAATCCTCCATTTGTGCTTTACATATGCTTATCTCTACACCTAAGCCTCACAACAATACTGTAGAGGTTGCATGGCACGCCTGTGACTGTACAGCTAGTAACTAAGGGAACTAAGATTAACATCAGGCAGGAACTACATAGCTATGAAATTTCCATTCCTGTGTTTTTAAACATTTTCCTTCAGAAATGCTTTGACTCACTGAGGCCAACATGGGCAAGTCAATGCTATTCCCCTCTATATTTGAGAGCATTCACTATCTTTATGCTATCTATTATTTATCTTCTGTCTGTCTATTTTTCATCTAGCTTAATCTATACATTGATATACCTATCTACATTTTTGTCTACTGCCATTATAGCTGGTATCTATTAGTCATCTATGATTCTATGTATATATCTATGTATATATTTATGAATCATCTATTTAGCATCTACCTGGTAGAGTTACTAAGATTTAATGCTCACAAAATTTATAGCACAACTTACATACACAGAGAGAAATAAATTTAATTTTAAAACTTACTATCTCAGAGAGAGTAAGAGAAAGAAGGGTGGAGGAGAATATGCATCCCAGCAGCACTTAAAAAGAACTCCAGACTTATGTACTATTTTGGCTGTATGTAGGTATTGGGGAATTGAACCTGGGCTGGCAGGCTTTGCAAGCAAATGCCTGTAACTGTTGAGCTACCTCCACAGCTCCATGAATGTGAAATCAAGTTCTGCATTTGGTGAGTAAATAATGAGTTTGCCATTAAGACAGCTCATTCAATGGGAAGCTATGAATAGAAAATTAATCAGATATCTTGAAGGATAAAATCTAAATAGCTCATCACTGAAAGGTTTAGTCTAAACAGTTAAGAGTCTTTTTCTGGAGGGGTAAGCTATGGTCTCTCAGAGATCCACCTTGGCTACCAGGGTACCAGACACCCTGATGCTCTTTGATACTGAGGTAACTTTGGGTTTATTCTTCCAGCTCCAGCACACTCCTGGCCAAGTTCCCAGGCTTAAATGGCCTCCTTATTAAGTTACAACTCTTCTGAGGTCTAGCCACAAGTCTCATTTGTCATTAATTCAAGCAGCCAGCTCCATAATCTTTATTAAGAGACATTTCATCCCTATGAAGATGACTTCCTCTGGTTAGGCTGGTTCCTTATGCCAAATTAGACAATCAGATTCCTGCTGGCCTGAAGTATCTGTTCTTATCTCAGCAAAGTTGTGAGTAGGAGATCTAGTTATCCACACAGTAAAACGGTTGCTTGCCCTCATTCAGTAGATCCGTTCCTTGTATGTATTTTTATCTTTGAAATATTTTATTTATGAGTTTCAAGGACAGGGAGAGAGAGAGAGAGAGAGAGAGAGAGGTCATGCTAGGGCTTCTAGCTACTGTAAACAAACTCCAGATGAATGTGCTACATTGCAGTTTGCACATCTGGCTTTAAATAGATACTGGGGAATTGAACCCAGGTCATAGGCTTTGCAGTCAAGTACCCTAACTACTACTGAGCCATCTCTCCAGCTTTTAGTTGCATTGTTTATTTTTGTGGTTTTTTTTTTTTTTTTCAAGGTACAGTCTCGCTGTAGCCCAGGCTGACCTGGAATTCACTATGTAATCTCAGGCTGGGCCTGAGCTAATAGTAATCCTCCTACCTCTGCCTCCTAAGGCTGGGATTAAAGGTGTGTCATACCACACTGGGCATGTTGGCTCTATTTTCAATTAATGAGAATAAAATATTACAAAACTTTAGTAGTAGAAAGTGTCTTCAAATTCATTCATGCTCACCTTCCTCACCTTATTATATAAAGAAACAAGAGGTCAGGGTTCTAGTGTTTTAGTCCCTATATCACCATGATGAGCAATCATAAACCCAAACAGCCAGAACTGATAAGGGCTACCTCCAGTGCTGGGCCACAGATGTTAGAGACATATCACATTTTATAGAACTAACCTGTGCTGATAACTGCAATTGCAAACATGAAAGCTCCACAAAATCCTTTGAGCTCAAAGAGATCAAGTACATTTATTGTTAGGCCATTTGTCCATAAGTCTTATGCATCTGGAAGCTGTATGAGGCCTAGACTAGGGAGGAAATGGAAGTACAAGAGCCAGCATAGCAAGAATACCTTCTAGTTCTTTACCTCTGCTCACAATAAGCATGATGGAATATTTTCAGAAGAAAATATACTCAGTAATGAGAAACAAGAGTCTTCCATAAACATTAAATATTTTTCCAAACAGTGAATTATCTAAAATAAAATGGAAAAACAACTGTTTCAGGGAGGAGATACCATCCCTAAGGTGGGGAAAGGGCCTTACAGAAGAAAAAAATGTTCTAAAACCGTTTTTTCATTGCTTATTTATCCTAAGTTCCAGAAGAAAATGGAACCCAGGGGAAGCATTCATGAGTTATGGCTTTCTGTTTGAATGGCTTCTGGAAGCAAAGGAAAGGAGAGAAAGAGAGAGACAGAGAGAAAGAGAGAGACAGAGAGAGAGAGACTGAGGTGCCCGTAGGAAATGATTGAGGGACATTTTTTAAAAAAATTAGTAATGGGGAGGTAATATGATGGAGAATGGAATTTCAAAATGGGAAAGTGTGGGGGTGGGGAGGGAGGGAATTACCATGGGATATATTTTATAATCATGGAAAATGTTAATAAATTTTTTTTTAAAAAAAATGAGAAAAAAAATTAGTTTTGTACTCAGTGAATACAGTCAAGTTGGTACCATTGTTAGCCTCCTCCCTGTCTTACCCCTCCCCCTGGCCTCTCCTTGTTGGGGTATATGGGTCATGTTTTGTGGAGTTATCCCTCAGTTATGAGTAGGAGGAAATGTCTCAGTGTATCATGACCCAAGATGTGGCTCTGGCATTCTTTCTGTCCCCTCTTCTGCAAATTTCCCTGAACCATGTTGAGTTCATTTTAGGTCTGCTTCACTGATGAGGTCTTAGGAGCCTCTGTGTCTCTGGATATCTTATTTTGTAGGAGTTGATTCTTCTCTGTGTTGATCTCCTTCACCCTTGTGCTGGTGCCAGGTTCACTAAGAAAATACCACCCTTGCTTGTTTTGCCAATTACTCTTAGTTTCAGCTGGGGCCCTTTTGAGGTATAATGGGGTGGTTCTCTCCTTAGGATCTGCATCTATCTGAAAAAGAGAAGCAGATTCTCTGATGGAGAGTAAAGTTAGCACTGGATAAATGGAATAACCATTATTTTTTTTTAGAGAGACTTTAATAGGTGTACGCCCACTTGTAGCCCACAAGTGGTGGTAGCTTGATAATAGAGAGCAGGCTCATTTTTAGATCTGGTTCTGATTTGTTTCCCAGCTCCAGCTATGGGTCCCATTCCACTGAGTGGATCAGTTAGCCAAATCAAGAGCAGTTGGATTCAAACCATGGCTCTGTGCCAATATTGCACTTATGTGAGCACCACGACAGGTTATTTGTTGTTAAGTAGGTTGGACTATGAGTCTCTTGGACAGATATTGGTCATTTTTCCCTAGTTGCCCATGTAGCACCTTCTGGTACTAGATGTGCTGACTGTCTGGGGACTGACTCAATTGAGGGACTTTTAGTAAAGTTTTCTGCTCCATAAATTCACACTTGCCTGGCTTTTAGTACCATGTGACTTTTCAATGACTTGTGCTACTTGCCAGCTGCTGAGGCACAGATGTACAATTTCATGCATTCCACTGGTCTTAATCTGTCTCCATTTCCAGGGCATCATCAGTCCCTTCTTTCTCCTGGGCTGGTGACTAGGCTGGTGGCTACCTGTGGTATTTTGAATGGAAAGGCTCCCTGCAGCCTCATGGGTTTGTGATTAATCTTCATACTCAATCCACATCAGTAGCAATTTTGGAGAAGTAGCCTTGCTGGAGGAGGTATATTGCTGGGGGCATGTTTGGGTATGTTAATCCCAGTTCCCCTTATGAGGACTAGCACAATCTTTCTACTATTTCCAAGCTTTTGTGACAACGTCTGATATTCAGCCTCTGTCTGCCATACTTTCTTGCCATGGTGAAACTTCTACTTGAGACTGTAAGATGAAATAAGCCCTTTTCTCCCATCAGCTCCTTTTGGCCAGGTCTTTTGTCTCAGCAATGAGAAGGTAACTGCAACACTTCCTCCTCAGGTAGCCTTGGGGAAGCATCATCTTCCAGTGGAAGAGAAGTATGTGGGCTCCTTCTTGGGGCCATTGGGAGATGAATTGTATCTCCTAAATTTCACATGTTGAAGTAGGAATCCTGAGGATTTCTTAAGGTGATCTTATTTGGGAACAAAGATGTAATTATATGTGATTCTAAATGTGATCAGATTTGATTTAGATTAGATGACATCATATCTAGATGGATCTCTAACTGGTGTCTTTAAAACTTTAGTAATTTGAGACTTCTGGTAAAGATGGTGGTATAGGTACCACGCCAGAGCAGCCTAGGGGGGAAAAGCCCCCCCCCAAAAGAACAGCAAAATACACACTTTTACTAAAAAGTGAGGTGTATAGGAAATTGAAACAGCAGTGGAGAAGTAGGAGAGATCCAGAGCATCCAGAGCCTGCAAAGGCCGGCAAAAGCGGCCCCAGCAGGTCTGCCAACCGGTGGCAGTGGTGCACCTGAAAGCCACCAGGATCGGCTTGAGCCACAGGAAAAGCCAGGTTAGGGGATTTTCCACTCATACCGGCGCGCTCCGCAACTCAGGAAACGTGAAGGGAGAGTGGCAGTGAGCAGCGGAGGAGCAGACCACGAGGTAGAAGAACACGTGGAACAGCGAGAGATCCAGAGCAGCATTGGCAGTCTCTGTAGAAAATCTCACCAGTAGAATGGATGAAGGAGAGGACAGACTATCTACGCTAGAAGAGCAGGTGGCATATCTAATACAGTTCAACAAAGAGAAAGACAAACTTATAGAAAAGTATGAGTGGGAATTTCAAGATATTCGGGACACTATGAAAAGATCAAACATAAGAATTCAGGACATAGTAGAAGGAGAAGAATTTCACTCCAAAGGCATAGTTGGTGTCTTCAACAAAATCATAGAAGAAAACTTCCCCCAAATTGTGAAAGAGGTGCCAATGCAGATACAGGAATCCTTTGGAACCCCAGCCAGACAAAACCTGGAAAGAACCTCTCCTCACCATATTATAATCAAACTACCAAACATACAAACCAAAGATAAAATATTGAAAGCAGTCAGAGAGAAAAATCAAGTTACCTACAAAGGCAAGCCTATCAGGATTACAGCAGATTACTCAACACAAACTTTAAAAGCCAGAAGGGCATGGAGTGATGTCAACCAAGGTTACTTTATCCTGCAAAGCTATCAATTCAAATAGATGGAGAAATAAGGACATTCCACAACAAAAGGAGGCTAAAGGACTATTTGAAGACAAACGCAGCTCTACAGAAAATACTTGAAAGAATCCTCCATGCTGAAGAAAAAGAAAAGCACACATGAAAGGAACCAGGAAAAAACAAACAATACCCAAATACTTGTTAACACAAGAGAACAAAGGTAAAATCAGAAGAACTACGAAAAAAAAAAAAAAAAGCAAAAATGAATACACAACATTCAATAATATCTCTTAATATCAGTGGCCTCAATGCCCCAACCAAAATACATAGGTTTGCAGATTGGGTTAAAAATCAGGATCCTACAATTTGTTACCTCCAAGAAACCCACCTTTTCACAAAAGATGGACACAATTTTAGGGTGAAAGGTTGGAAAACAGTGTTTCAAGCAAATGGACCTAGGAAACAAGCAGGGCTTGCTATCCTAATATCTGACAAGGTAGACTTCAGTCCAACATTAGTTAAGAAAGATAAGGAAGGCCACTTTATATTGATTAAAGGCACCCTCCAACAGGAGGACATTACAATCCTAAACATATATGCGCCTAACATTGGGTCCCCCAAATTCATCAAACAAATGCTATTAGAACTAAGGCCACAGATAACACCAAACAGAGTGGTAGTGGGTGACTTCAACACCCCACTCTCATCAATTGACAGGTCATCTTGGGAAAAAATATACAAAGAGGCATCTGGACTAAATAAGGTCATAGAATGAATGGAACTAACAAGTATATACAGGACATTTCATCCAAATGCTGCAGAATATACATTCTTTTTGGCATCACATGGAACATTCTCTAAGATAGACTATATATTAGGACACAAAGCAAATCTTAACAAATACAGGAAAACTGAAATAACTCCTCGCATTCTATCTGACCACAATGGAACCAAACTACAAATCAATAGTAAGAAATGCTATAGAGCATACACAAAATCATGGAAATTAAACAACACAGTTCTAAATGATGAATGGGTCAATGAAGAAATCAAGAGGGAAATCAAAAAATTTATAGAGTCAAATGATAATGAGAACACAACATACCAAAATCTCTGGGACACAATGAAGGCAGTCCTAAGAGCTAAATTTATAGCTTTAAGTGCCTATATTAAGAGAATAGAAAGGTCACAAGTGAATGACCTAATGCTTTATCTTAAAGCCTTGGAAAAAGAAGAACAAGGCAAACCCAAAATCAGCAGATGAGAAGAAATAATAAAGATTATGGCAGAAATTAATGAAATAGAAACTAAAAATATCCAAAGAATTAATGAAACAAACAGTTGGTTCTTTGAAAGGACAAACAAGATTGATAAACCCTTAGCAAATCTGACCAAAAGATAGAGAGAAGAGACACAAACTAATAAAATTAGAGATGAAAAAGGTAACATCACAACAGATGCCAGAGAAATTCAAAAAATCATAGGGACATACTATAAAAGCATATACTCCACAAAGTATGAAAATCTGAAAGAAATGGATGGCTTCCTTGATTTATATGACCTACCTAAATTAAAATAAGATGAGATTAATCACTTAAATAGACCTATAACAAGCGTGGAGATCCAAGAAGTTATCAAAAATCTCCCAACTAAAAAAAGCCCAGGCCCAGATGGATTCACTGCTGAATTTTACCAGACCTTCAGGGAAGAGCTAATACCATTGCTTCTTAAGCTTTTCCATAAAATAGAAAAAGAAGGAATTCTACCGAACTGCTTCTGTGAAGCCAGCAGCACCCTGATACCAAAACCAGGCAAAGATAGAACAAAAAAAGAAAATTACAGACCAATCTCCCTCATGAACATAGATGCAAAAATTCTCAACAAAATATTGGCAAACAGAATACAAGAATATGTCAGAAAGATCACTCATCCAGACCAAGTAGGCTTTATCTTAGAGATGCAGGGATGGCTCAATATAAGCAATTGATAAATGTAATACATTATATAAATGGATTGAAGGGCAAAAATCACATGATCATATCATTAGACACAGAGAAAGCATTTGACAAAATCCAACATCCCTTCATGATAATAGTCTTACAGAGACTGGGAATAGAAGGAACATATCTCAATATAATAAAGGCTTTTTATGACAAGCCTACAGCCAACATATTACTAAATGGGGAAAAACTGGAAGCTTTTCCAGTAAAATCAGGAACAAGACAAGAGTGTCCACTGTCCCTACTTTTATTAAATGTAGTACTAGAAGTTTTAGCCATAGCAATAAGGCAAGTGACATACATAAAAGGGATACATATTGGAAAGGAAGAGATCAAGTTATCATTATTTGCAGATGACATGATTCTATAAAAAAAAGACCCTAAAGACTCTACTAACAAACTGTTAGAGCTGATAAAAACCTACAGCCATGTAGCAGGATACAAAATAAATACAGAGAAATCAGTAGCCTTCATATATGCTAACAACAAACACACAGAGGATGAAATCAATGAATCAGTCCATTCACAATTGCATCAAACAAAATAAAGTACCTTGGAATAAACCTAACCAAGGAAGTAAAGGATCTCTACAATGAAAACTTTAAACCACTCAAGTGAGAAATTGCAGAAGACACTAGGAAGTGTAAAAACTTCCCTTGTTCCTGGATTGGAAGAATCAATATTGTGAAAATGGCAATCTTACCAAAAGCATTCTACACAGTTAATGGAATCCCCAGCAAAATTCCAAAGGCATTCTTCATGGAAATAGAAAAAAAAAAAATCCAAAAATTCATTTGGAATCACAAAAACCTCGAATATCTAAAATAATACTGAGCAACAAAAATAAGGCTGGTGGTATCACCATACCTGATTTTAACCTATACTACAGAGCCATAGTAACAAAAACAGCATGGTACTAGCACAAAAGCAGACATGTAGATCAATGGAACAGAATAGAGAACCTAGATGTAAGCCCAAGTAGCTATAGCCACCTGATATTCGATAAAAATGCCCAAAATACTCACTGGTTAAAAGACAGCCTCTTCAGCAAATGGTGTTGGGAAAACTGAATATGTGTCTGTAGAAGGATGAAAATAGATTCTTCTCTCTCGCCATGCACAAGAATTAAGTCCAAACGGATTAAAGACCTTAACAGCAGACTGGAAACTCTAAAACTGCTAGAGGAAAAAGCAGGGGGATGCCTTCAACATATTGGTCTTGGCAAAGACTTTATGAATACAACTCCAATTGTTCAGGCAATAAAACCACAGATTACTACAGGGACCTCATGAAATTACAAAAATTTTGTACTGCAAAGGACACTGTGGATAAAGCAAAGAGGCAACCTACAGAATGGGAAAATAGCTTTGCCAGTTATATATCTGATAGAGGGTTAATATCTAGGATATACAAAGAACTCAAAAAGTTAAATAATAAGAAATCAAACAAGCCAATTAAAAACTGGGCTATGGAGCTAAATAGAGAGCTCTGAAAGGAGGAAATACAGATGGCATATAAGCATATAAAAAATGTTCTACGCCCCTAGTCATCAAGGAAATGCAGATTAAAACTACATTGATATTCCATCTCACTCCTGTCACATTGGTTACCATCATGAAAACAAATGATCATAAATGCTGGCAAGGATGTGGAAAAAGTGGAACCCTTCTACACTAGTGGTGGGAATGCAATCTGGTCCAGCCATTGTGGAAATCAGTGTGGAGGTTCCTAAAACAGCTAAAGATTGATCTACCATATGACCCAGCTAGGCATATATCCTAAGGACTCATCTCATTTCCTTAGAAGTACATGGTCAACCATGTTTATTGCTGCTCAATTTATAATAGCTGGGAAATGGAACCAGCCTAGATGTCCCTCAACTGATAAGTGGATAATGAATATATGGCACATTTATACAATGGAGTTCTACTCAGTGGTAAAGAAAGATGAAGTTATGAAATTTGCAGAAAAATGGATGGACCTGGAAAGGATTATAGTAAGTGAGGTAACCCAGGCCCAGAAAACCAATTGCCGCATGTTCTCCCTCATATGTGGATCCTAGCTACAGATGATTGGGCTTCTGTGTGAGAAGGAAAAAACTCAGTAGCAGAGGACAGTAAGATAAAACAATTGATACAAAGGGAAGAGAAAGGAAGGGAGGAGGGTACTTAATAGGTTGGTATTGTATGTATGCAAGTAGAAGAATAGATTAGCGGGATAAAAAGGCCCAATGTGAGGTCAGTGGATGAGATTGAGTAAAGGAAAGATGAAGGGAGGACTAATCAAAATCTAAGAGGATATAAATAAATCATATGGAATCCTCCAGTTTTGAACAATGGAACACTCAGGAACTATAGATCTTTGCTAGAAAATTTTCAGTGCCAGGGATGGTATACCTTCCAGTGAGTTGCTGGATAGGGAGGTCCCTGATGCCCCCAAAACATTATAGGCCATTGCCGAGGTCCTTGGTTTCCCACCAGGAATTGATGGTAAGACTATATTGCTGAAGACTCCACATACTTGAGCTGCAAGGCCACTGAGAAATCCTGATGGAACTGAGCTGATAACCTCCCCCATGTAGACCAGCTTACAGAAAGCAAGAAGAAGCCATTCTACATGTAGTTCAATGGGAGAAAGAGATACCAACAGTGAAGATACTCAACAGTGGACACTGAAAGCCTTATAATTGGCCAGCCAGGCCAAATGAGCCAATGGGTGCAATAGTGGCAGGTCTGTCATGGTGGAAACCAACTGCCCTCCAATTTGACTGGAGGCCTGCTCCAAGGGAGGGAATATATTCCAGATACTGAAAACTTAAAACAGGGGTAGTCATGAGCCCTAGGGGTGAAACATCTGCTGATGTCTGGATAAGTGTATATACTATGCTTATCAAACTGCCTAGTAAGCACTTTTCTTAATATTCATACCCTTATATTAATGCTACTCTCACTTTGGATAGAGAATCTTCTCTTTTCAGATGGTAGTGACCTTGGGACGACTCAGAAGGTATGGTGCTGGAAAGAAGTGACTAGAGTATCGAGTAACATCTCAATCACAACTTCCAAGGCTCAGGGTCAAATGTGGAAGAGGTGGTGGAAAGAATGTAAGCACCAAAGGAAGGGTAGGACTCCTTACAATAATAATTTTATGTCCTCCAGACATAAAATTGCCTTGATATCCATGACCTCATAGTGCCTGACACTACCTACACAAGACCATTGTAAGAGGTGGGAAAGATCATGACATCAAAATAAAAGAGAGACTTATTGAGATGGGGAGGAGATATGATGGAAAATGGAATGTCAAAGGGGAAAAGGGGGGGCAGGGAGGGTATTACCATGGGATACTTTTTTTAAAATTTATTTATTTATTTATTTATTTGAGAGTGACAGACACAGAGAGAAAGACAGATAGAGGGAGAGGAGAGAATGGGCGCGCCAGGGCTTCCAGCCTCTTCAAACGAACTCCAGACGCGTGCGCCCCCTTGTGTATCTGGCTAACGTGGGACCTGGGGAACCGAGCCTCGAACCGGGGTCCTTAGGCTTCACAGGCAAGTGCTTAACCGCTAAGCCATCTCCCTAGCCCATGGGATACTTTTTATAATCATGGAAAATGTTTTAAAAATTGAGAAAAAAGAAAATTAAATTAAAAAAAACTTTAGTAATTTAAACACAGGCTTGCATTGAAGGAAGATAGTATAAAGATACACAGTGGGAATATTTTCTACATGTCACGGGCCCCGGAAGGCTGGAGGAGCAACAGATTCTCTCTCCTAGCACTTAGATACAACTGACTACTGACTCTTTGATTTTAGAATTCTAGCCTCCAGTACTGTGTGACAATAAACTCCTGTTGTACATGCCATCCAGTGTGTGGTGCTTGTTATGAAATTAACAGAAGGAAGTTCTCTCTCCCTACTCCCATCTTATGTCTCCTCTTATTATGTGTAAATCTTCCCTTCTAAAACTTCTTAGAGGGTTTAATTTGTACTTTACAGAGGCATTGTCCTCATAGAGTAACTGTATTTAAGTTTCGTATGTTATTTCAGAGTGAGGATCTTTGTCCAATAAATGGGGAAGCAATAAAGAATGGAAATCAGAAGCATTCCTTTGATTATAAGAAGGAAGGGCATTTAATCTCTCACTGCACCATTGGGGAAATTAAAGAAGCATAAATTTCTCATATGTTAAATGGAGCACTAATATTTTCCCCCTCATACAGTTGAGATTGTAAATATAAAACATTAGCACAATTCTTGATACACAGGCACCTCAATTAATGAGCAACATTAAAAATAGTAGCTATTAGGGGAGCTTTAAGCATGGAGGAGCAGGGTAGGGTGTGTTCATGGAGTATTTTCAGCTCTCTGAAATTGGACGAGATAGCTGCCTACTCTGTTATTTAATTCCAGAGACACATTTATCGTCACCATTAAGACAAATAACCATATGACCCCTGAGTGCCTTGAAAGATCTAAGGAAAATCAAGGTTTCAATAGTGAAGTGAAAGGGCTTGATAACCTATAGGATTGCAATGAGACACAAAACCAGGTAATGTTCCCTGAATCTTCCAGAAGGGAGGGAGAATTCAGCAAACAGGGAACACCTGATCAGGCTGTCAGAGTATATAGCTCCTTCTCTCTCATGATATATGAACCAATGCCTTGGACTATCTGAGTTCCATGTCCCTTCCTTGTCATGATAGCATGGATGTTCAAAAATATTTCCTGTTGTTCTCTAGAAGGTGTTTACAATTTCCTGCCATAATCACAACCCTTCCCTCTGACAGACTTTGACCAATAAAAGGGAAACATCTCAATGGTTCTCTAAGTACTTCTGCTATCATGAAAGCATTTATGAAGATGGAGCTTCTGTCAGCTTGGTCCTAAGTGTGTATGATAAGAAATCAGCTTTGTGAACATACATGGTGGTGTACACCTTTAATCCCAGCACTCAGGAGGCAGAGGTAGGAGGATTTCCATGAGTTTGAGGCTACCCTGAGACTCCATAGTGAATTCCAGGTCATCCTGGGCTAGAGTGAGACCCTACCTTGAAAAACCAAAAAAAGAAAAAAAAAAGTTTATGGGAGCAGGGTGTGGTGGCACATACTTTTCATTCTGGAATTCAGGAGGCAGAGGTCAACCTGAGACTACATAGTGAGTTCCAGGTCAGCCTGGGCTAGAGCGAAATACTACCTCAAAAAAAAAAAAAAAAAAAAAAGTTTATGGGGACTAGAGAGATGGCTTTGAGGTTAAAAGCACTTGCATGTGCTAAAGGAAGAGTAGGACTGCTTACAATACAGTCTTCCAGACACAAATAGCCTTGATATTCATGACATCTCTGTGCCTGACACTACTTACCTGACCTACTTAGTAGAAGGGAAAGATGATGACATCAAAACAGAAGAGAGACTAATTGGAAGGGAGAGGGGATTTTATGAAGGGTGGATTTGAGAGGGGGAATGGGAATGAAGGGGAAAATTATCATGGTTTTATTGTCTATATTTATTGAAGCTGTAAATTAAAAAAGAAATCAGCTTTGACCCCACAATGGATATGGACTAGAAGCAATAAACTAACTTTTCTCTACCACTTCACCCATGGGATTGATGTGTGAAGAAATCAGATATATGCTTCATAGGGCTTTGGCAAAGAGTTTTGCATATACATTTAAGAGCCTTGTAATTATAGGACAATATTTGAGGGGGACATTTTAAATTCCCATGAATTATTCTATAGTGCTACAAAATTACATATTAATCATTAAGTATTAGTGGTAAGAAAAAGACATACAAATAAACCACACTCTTTCTCTCAAAGCAGAGGAAAGGATAGATATGAAGTGAAATTATTCACAATTGACTTTAAAAGAAGCACTCTTTAAAAGAAACACCTCATCACTGAAGCAGACCAAAAATGAACCCAATATGGCTCAGGGAAATTTTGCAGAAGAAGGGGTGGAAAGAATGTCAGAGCCACATGATATGCAGAGACATTTATCTTACCCATAACTGTGGGCTAACTCCACAGTGTATGACCCATATACCTCAACAAGGAGGGGCCAAGGGGAGGGGGTAGGTCACAGATGAGCCTAATAATGGTACCAAGCTGACTGTATTTGCTGAATACAGAACTAATTAATATAAATAAATAAATAACATTTAAAAAATAAAGGTTGTCTTATAAATGTAAAAAAAAAAAAAAAAAGCAGCACCTCAGGACCTTGCTTAAATCAGGCTCTCCTCTCACTGGCTGTCTCACTCTCCCTTTAGATTTTCAACCTTTCCTCCATGTTTCAAATGTCCAGAAGGGCTACCTGGAAATCATATTTCTCCTATTTGAAAGAAAACATATTAGATATGGGCATGAGCCCTCAATGTTTTGGGCAAAAAAGGAACACAGAATAATGGAAGGGAGGGAAGAAGGGAGGGGGGATAGATGAAAGGATGGAAGATATTAATTATACAGAAGGGCCTCTTTGTTCTCTATAGAGATTATTATATTCATTATTTGTTACATAAGGAAAGTAACATGGGCTTTCTAACCCATACAATAAAGTTACCAATAATTCTATAGAAACTCCCATTTTGTTCTTAATTCAGAAAGAGTTAACGTGGGCCATTAGCACCCAAAAAGATAACATTCAAAGCTCAATGGACCTAGTATTTCACCTTCATAGTTATATTTGATTGCAGGAGTAACAAACTTCTGGTAAGTAGCTTCAACCAAACCAATTCATTCAGCAACAACTACACCCACCAATATCCAACTCCCCTATTCCACAACCCTGTCTAGTTGTGCCATGCTCCACCCAAGATGAACAGCATTAAACTACAAATCTTTCAGATATCTGAAAGCCCCTAAAAGGACAAAATTGTATCTTTGTTTGGAACAAAGTATTTATTTTAAAACAGAGAAAACCTCAAGATGCTTTACCTTTCACTTCTTGTTGATTTACAGATTGAAATTAAAAGAAAATAAATGCTAGTGACTATAATGGTAAGAGTCTGCCATTATGAGGAAGTTGGAGAAGGTGAGGCCTAGAGCATCTTAGAGCCTGTCTGTCTAGGGACAGTGCAAGGCCTGGCTGGAGCACTCAGAAACGTTCTGCTTCTGGAAATAGATGCCAAGGCTTTGAGGACATTACTGATCTGAGTTCCGGATCCACTATTGCTTACTTTAAACACTTTTTGAGGCATTGTCCTTTTTGATCCAGACATGAAAAATATCTCCTCATATTAAAATCAAATTCAATATTTAGTATTGGTCAAACATCTTGCAGGAAGGAAAATAACAATTGGAAATAGGCTAACAGTAGAGAGAAGCATCTTCTCTGAGATAACATGTAAGTAGCTACGTGAATGTGCTTCTCAGCTAGATTTCAGAGGTAAACCCAGGAGGCTTGAATAAAAACTTCTCAAAATGCACCCTCATCCCCCAAAATGAAGAGATAAGACATAGGCTGGGAGAAAATGTTTGATCAATCTCCAAATTATATTTTAAAAGCTTAGTACTCAGGGATAGAGAGATGGTTTAGTGGTTAAGGCACTTGCCTGTGAAGCCTAAGGACCCAGGTTTGTTTCCCCAGTACTCACAAAAACCAGATGGACATGGTGGTGCATGTGTCTGGTGTTTGTTTGCAGTGGGTAGAGCCCCTGGAACACCCATTCTCTCTCTCTCTCTCTTTCATAAATAAATAACTTAGTAGTCAATAAGAAAATAGCCTAATGAAAACTAGACCAAATGGATCTGGGGAGATGGCTCAGTGGGTAAGGTTCTTGCCGAGCCGGCATGAGGGCTGGCGTTTGGATCCTGATTGCCCACATGAAAATCAGATGAAACAGCTTTTTTTTTTTAACACCAGCACATCTTCATTTAGAGTTTAGAGGCAGAGACAGGAGAATCAGAGGTTACCAGACCAGCTGGCCTAAAGAACAGATGCAAACAACAAGGACACCCTGCCTCAAACAAGGTAGAAGGTGAGGACCCCATCTGAAGTTGTTCTCAAACCTCCACATGCACACAATGGCATGCACACACATGTAGTCTCTCTAACACACATGGTACGTATGTACATATATACATAAATGCACAAAGGGATTTTTTTTTGCTATTAGTCACAAAGCAATTATTTAATTGAAGCTATAAAGAAGAGGCAGTATAACTGAGCAAATAATTTGGAAGAATATTTCCGAAGATTTGAAACAGGAGAACACTTTACAAAAAACTGTATGGGAAATAAAATTCCTAAACTATAAGTAGAAATGTAACATTACAGAGTGTCTTATAAAATACAAAGACAGAAGTATAGAAGGACTGTGTGCTGTGAGCCAAAGGTATGAAAAGAGACCTCATCGAAGGTATACAGGTAGTATTTAATGGCAAATAAATATCCTGAAAGATATTCAACATCATAAGTCCTCCCCCTCTGAAGGGACCCTGCTCGTTGTGGATTGTGGGTCGTGCATTGTAGGGGTAGCCATCAGTTATGGGGAAGAGGCAACATTTCTGTGCATAATGTCCCAACTGTGGCTCTGACAATCTTTCCACCCCCTCTTCCACTAATTTTCCTGAGCCATGTTGGATTCATTTTAAGTCAACCTCAGTGATGAGATCTTGGAAGCCTCTGCATCTCTGGATATCTGGTTTGGTAGGAGTTGAGTGTTCTCTGTCTATCTCCTTCACCCTTGTGCTGATACCAGGTTCACCAAGAAAGCAGCACTCTTGCTCATTTCCCAAATTACTCTATGGTTTCAGCTGGGACCCTGGTGAAAGGATATAGTTTTATGTTACCTAAATAAACAGATTTTTTTTTAATTTAGAGAATAGAATGTCTCCTGATTAGGGTGATTTTTAGAAGATCCTCACAAATGTTTTTTCCTGGATTACCTTTTTGGTACATTATATATAATACAGTAATATCAGTATCTTTTATGCATACATGTGTATGTATATATTCTTGTGTGTGCATGTTCATGTGAGAAGTTTCATGTGCACATGTGTGTAGGTCAAAGGATGACCTTGACTTGTCCTTAGGGAGACAAACAAAGAAGATAGATAAATATGAAATTATTAATAATAAGGGGCTGCCTCCCCTGGTTCCCTGTCAACCTTACCCACAGTGTCCAGTACACGGCATTGCACTCTCTGTTTATGTGGATTTTCTTTGCTTTTTATTTATTTATTTATTTATTTATTTATTTATTTGTTTTTTTTTTAATTTAATTTATTAGTTTTCTTTTCAGTAAATACAGGCAGTTTGGTACCATTATTTAGGCTCATCTGTGATCTACCCCCTCCCATTAGACCCTCCTTGTTATTGAAAATGGGTCGTGCATTGTGGAATTAGCCCCCAGTTATTAGTATGATAAATGTCTCTGAAAATCATGTTTTTTGAGGTGGGTCTCACACTAGCCCAGGCTGACCTGGAATTCACTATGGAGTCTCAGGGTGGCCTCGAACTCACGGTGATCCTTCTACTTCTGCCTCCCAAGTGCTGGGATTAAAGGTGTGTGCCACCATGCCTGGCTTTTTTGCTTTTTTTTTTATTATTCCACATGTAAATGAGATCAATGTAGAATTTCTTGCTTCCTTCAGACTGAATGCTAATCATTTGTATATATGTACCACATTAGAAAATCTGTTCACTTGGGATGGGTCTCTGGTTGCTTCTTGGGTCCTGCAGGAATACTGATTTTTTTCTGGTTGCCATTTTATGCTTTCTTTCATGTGTATGGTAAATATCTGTTCAGATCCTTTACCCATTCTTAGAGGGGATTATCTATTTCTGTGTTATGTAACAGCCTTAGTGTTTGGTATGTCTTGGATATTAATCCCTTACCCAATGTAGGCTTGCAAATATTTTCTCCCATTCTGTTGGTTGTCTATTTACTCTTTATTGTTTCTTTGGCTATGCAGCTTCTCAGTTTGATACAACTTCATTTCTATTTTTCCTTTCATTGTCTTGCCTTCAGGGTCAAATCCAAGAAATTATTGACAGACCAATGCTGTAGTGTTTTCCCCATTATTCTTTTCTCTAGTAGTTTCATGATTTTAAATCTTAGACTACAATTTATAATCCATTTTAGAAGGCTCCTACATAAAGGGTGAGAGAGAAGTCCATTTCCATTTTTTCACATGTGGATACTCAGCTTTTCCAAGACCATTCAGTGAAGAAATCTTTCCCTGCTGTGTTGTCTTATTACTTTTATCAAAAATCATTTGATCCACATAGCTACAGATGACTGGGCTTCTGCGTGAGAATGAAAATACTTAGTAGCAGAGGCCAGTAAGTTAAAAAGGAGACATAAAGGGTAGAGAAAGGAAGGGAGGAGGGTACTTATAGGTTGGGATTGTATATATGTAATTACAATGATTGTAATGGGGAGGTAATATGATGGAGAATGGAATTTCAAATGGGAAAGTGTGGGGGTGGGGAGGAAGGGAATTACCATGGGATATATTTTATAATCATGGAAAATGTTAATAAAAATTTTAAAAAAATCATTTGACTCTGGATGTATGGATTTACTTCTGGCTCTTTGTCCTATTGCACTTATAGATATGTATATTCTTAGGATAAGAACATGCTATTTTTATTACCATAACTTTGAAATATATTTTGAAATCTGTTAGAATGATACCTCCAACTTTGTTATTTTAGGTCAAGATTTCGTGGTTCCATATGAATTGTAGGATTAAAAAAAAATTTTAGCATGTGTGCATGTATGTGGTATGTATGCATGCTCATGTGTATAGACGCATGTATGTATGTAGGTATTCGTGCTTGTGTGGGGACTGCATGTGGAAGCTAGATTTAAAGTATCCTCTTCTGTCACTGTCTATCTTTGTTTGTTGAGACTGGCTGTCACTGAATCTAGAGCTCCCCATTGTGGCTAGGCTAGTTAGTCAGTAAGCCCTAGGGATCTGCCCATCACACCTAGCATTTAACTTGGATAGTATAGACCTAAACTTAGGTCCTCATGCTTGCACAGCAATAACTTTATATACTGAGCCTTTTCCCCAGCCTGTTTCTATTCTATTTCTCTGAATTTTGGAATTTTAATATATATTGCATTGACTCTATAGACTGCTTTCAATATTGTGAACATTCTGACAGTATTTTCATTTTTTTTTTTTTTTGTTTTGTGTGACTGTCAGACTAGTAAGAGTAACTCGGCATTGAAGCCTTAACTAGGTCACCTGCACTGTGCATAGCATTGCTACACAGTCTGCCTTGCTCTGGGTCATACACAGATTCCCACGATAGATGATGCTGAAGAGAGGAGGTCAGGCTTACAGAGGCCCAGACTGCTTCCATTGTCCCCTTACAGCTGGCATCATAGAGAATAGCACTGGAAACCCACAAGTGGTCTTTCTACTACTACCTTCATACTTTTTTCCAGAGCCTTAATCCTCTATCCTCCTTACAATGCTCCTTACATTAGCTACTTTTCATATATAACCTGACTTTGATTTTTGATCATTACAACAGTTATAAGTGGCCAATTGAAGGTGGATGTGACTATTCCTAGTGCAAAAATGAAGAAAGCATAGCTCAAGGAACATATTTCTATTCCCAATGGCCATGGGTAATAAGTTGTGAATGCAGGGCGCTTATTTCAGCACTCACGATCCATGGAAAGATGTATGCACCTGGGTAAGAGTGGAAAGCTTAGAATACTGTAACCACAATTGTATAATATAACCGTTTAATACTGGATCAGGTTTTGGAAATTGTCTGTTCTTTTCTTAATAGTGGACGACAAACACAGTGAGGAACAGCTTCTCAGATCATGATGACAGGACAGTGACCAGCCCAGAGCACAGGGCTCCAGCCACACAGCCCGGAGTAATGTTCTCCCATTTACATTGCCTCTCATCTGGAACTCTTTGTTTGTGATCTCATTCTCTCTTTTCATAAGAGATAATAATTAAGTTTATGAGAAGAAACTCCTAATTTTTAAGCCTGTCAATTTAAAGCCATGGGGAGGAAACAATTAAATTGAATTGAAGCTGCAGCATTTAAAATGCCAATATATGCCAGAGCTCCCCGCCACAAACACACTTTCCCCAACGTGTTTATGAACAGAATTAATCATGAACACTTTCCTGTAGCAACCCACTGAGCTAGAGTGTCAATGAAACATTTCATGTGGTGAGATTCCACTCAGGTATTCAAATAGAGGCTAACAGACTAAAAATATTCTGTCAAAATGCATAAAATATTTGTTTGTGAAGATCATAAATTCTATCATTCTATAAGTTCCTGGGGTATTCAGCCTAGCTACCCAGGGAGAACAAACAGCCCCTGAAGCAGTTTATGAAACTGATCCAGTTCTACACTTTGGGATTTCAAATGTTTGCAAGAGGTCAGTATTCACTGGCCAAATGAGCTTGTTCTCTTTTTTTAAACTGTTTGACCTTCTCCTTTCTGTTGCTATAAGCATCTGCTGTTGCCTTGGAGAATAAGCACATTGCTTTTGAATATCTGACCTTGCAGAGAGAGTATCAGGCTGTGGAGCTTATTTTTTCTGGCTAGGTTTAATCCTGAGTTTCTGAAATGGTTGGACTTCTCTGACATCCATGCTTTGACTGACAATCACAGCATATCCTAAAGCTTCAAATCTGCTTATAGACTGTAAGTAATCACCAAAGGTTGGAGGTGGAGAGATGGAAATATATATATCTTGATATGTCATTGAGTTCATCCAGTAGCCATAGGAGTAGGCAACTTTTCTACATTTTATCAATAGGAAGATGGTAGTTTACAGAAGTGAAATTCTTTGAATAAAGCCAAATGGCTAAATGCAGGACAGAAAAGATTTAAATTCCAAAGCTAATGCCCTCACTGACTGTATGAATGTGTCATAGTATGTTCATTTCTGAATTGGGATTGATTGAGGAGTAAAGTAAGTCAGGAGAGCCAGTGCATATAACTGGAATCTAGCCAGAGCCTAAAGTCCTAGTGCCAACCCTTATAACTATTATAGTCATGGTATGTGCACAGGAGCCTGACTGGGAAGACAGTCCTCCACATTTGCTACCTGCATCCAAGAACAAAGGTGACCTGATTATTTCTCACTGGTTTGCAAAATTTTCCTATATACTCCTATGTCCAAATGCTGCATCTGTGCTGCCAGTTCTAGCTTTTGGCATGTCATGTTTACTTCCCTCAAGGCCTTCCTCCAGAGCTCCTTCACTGGGCAGCATGTTTAGTCTCAGCCCTCAAAGATGACTCTCTTTCCAAACATGAGCAGCTCCAATGTGAGTTAACTTTCTCATCTCTCAACTACTTTGACAGGATGTGAGCAAGATTAAGAAACAAATTCAGTATGGCACAATGTAACATACTACCTTACAATTGTAACACCTGCCCTCCTTCCAACCTCATCCTCTACTAGGCTCCAATCATGCATATCTCTTTCCTATTCCTTGAGTACACCAAGTTTGTTCCTGTGTTACTTCTGTTCTCTTGGCCTAGATTTTTCCACCCACTAATATCACTATCAGCCTTCCAGAAGCTTTCTTGTCATTCTCATCTCAAATCAAACTACCCCTACTGGTTTGGAATTTAAGTCTTTTCTGACCATGCTAAATATGATCACACTGAGTCTTTTCTTTACCCATATGCCCACTTGAGTTTCTCACCCAATGCCCTGTTCTGTTTTCTTCAAAACACCTGCCAGCACTGGGAGTCACCCTCTTCATTGGTTTGATTATTTAATTATTATCAGCACTCTCCAATTTGATGTGAGTTCTGTGAGCAATGGAACCCTTTCTGCTTGTTCCCAATGGTGCTCAGTGACTAAGCTAGCCCCTGGCTTAAAATAGATTTGCTCAGTGGATAAAACCAAGAAGGAGGTGGGAGGAGTATATGGAGGGAAAGTAGAATCCTATTTACTTGGTGTCCTTGTATGGTGCTGTATCATCTTTGAAACCCCTCCCATGTATTGGGTATTACTGAAATCTTTCAGCAAAGGTAAGGAATAATATTATCGACCCTTTACTGACAAGTAACTGGCACTGACTGGGTACTCAAGTGCTTTGATTTTTATGGAATTAAATGACAGTCTATAAATTGAGGCACAGAATTACATGGCAAGTTGCAGAATCAGGATTTGAATTCAAGTAGTCTGGCTCTAGTGCCTTTGCTCTCTACCAGACACAAGAGCTGCAGAACCAGAGAATTACATCCCTTAGATCAATGATGTATGAGAGACTGTGAATCTTTACATGTTGGATTCTAGACCTTTGCTGTCTTTGTTTTTCCCTTCCACGGCAGAAGCACCCAAAATCGTCAGTGTGAAGAAGGCAAGGCCAGGTGAATGTCATTTTCTTCATGCCCTATTCCTGATTCCCCTTCACATCTACTCTCTGCCCTTTTCTACCCTGTATAGTACCAAACAGGAACATTGGCTTCTTTCTTCCCATTCACTGGGGACTTAAATGCAAGTCATTTAATTCCAAACTCCCCATGTCACATCTCCAAAGAACAGTCAACCTCACCATTGGCTGCCTCCACATGCCCAGCTCCCCACACCAGCCATCTCTTAGGACCACCTTCAGGCCTGGCACCTTGATGCCCAGAGGACCACCCATTTTCTAATTCCCCATCCAGTTTCCACAATTAGCATACCCCTGACAGTGCCTCATACAGGAAGCACAGATATATCTGGCAATTATTCTCCAGAGGGTACCAGTACATCCTTCACAACCAACTCAGCTGCTTTCTTGTCTGAGAAAGGGGCTCATAGACAGTGCCTTGGTACTCCATTCTCAGGGACTATAGGTTCACACTGTGGTTATGTTCTTTGTGTTGACTTCACATATTGTTTTCCTTTCATCCACTCACTTTGCTAGCAGAAGGACTCTTCGTTTATTAGTCTTCACTGGGTGGGAAATTGAATAAGACCTAAAATTGGAACTTAGCTCAGGCTAGGCACTCTGATGCTCCATGCTATCAGGGAAAAGACCACCTGGAAACATTCTAACTCAGAATTCCTAGCTCCATAATGCATGGCCTTTTGTGGCGTGAAGAGGAAGCCTATGTGAGATTTAAAAAAAAAAAAAAGCAACTTCAATTTTGCTGATTATGCACATTCTAAAGCTCCCAAGAGATAGAAAGAGAAAGAGAGAAGATCACATCTCTTCATTTGCCAAATGAAAGGTGACTGTTGTTAGAATAAACAGAATAATCTCCTCTGGATGTCCTCGAAAATGTTACAAATAGCACAGGGTGATCAAATCACTGACTAGTAGAAACCATTTTTATCTTCTACTTCCTCAACTCATGATAACCAAAGACAAAATATCCAAAGAAATATTTAATCTTCATTGTGAATGTAACTTGGAACTTTGTTTATGATAGTTGAAAGGGAGTCAATGCACTTTTCAGAAAGGAAGGAGGATTGAAGAATGGGAGGATGAGTGCACATTATTGTGATAGTTGGGTTCAAGGCATTTTACCATAAAGAAGTCTTCCTTAGATTGTGTGTTGCTCTGTGTTAAGTGTGAAGACAAGCTCTATGGGCTTATGTAGGAACTAATTTCAATTCAGTCTTATTGAGCCTCAGAGACTCAATATTTCTACTCTTGTAAGTGGCCTGATAAGAAAACATAGTCTTTAAAATTGGATGAAACTGGGCTTGTGTTCCACTCTGGAAGTCACTGGACAGCCATTTCTTCATCTATATTGTATTCATGCTGTAGAAATCGTAAAGTATTAAGTTGTGAGTGCCAATTCTTATGTCATTATCCCTTGAGTTTGGATAGATAACCAGTTGTGCATTTAGTAGCTGTGTGGCTGAGACAAGTTAATCCTCTTGTCTGTACCTTGAATTCCTTGAATATAAACTGGAGACTGGTAATCTATCCTGCATGAGAGTTTGTAATAAATAATTGAAACAATGCATATAATATAGAACCAAGAACATTCTTATTCAAAAGTATAGAATTTTTGATGTTATACTTTACTGGTGCATTTAGGTTTGCATTGCTGGTAGAATCACCCAACCAAGAGCAGCTTATGGGAAAAAGAAGTTTATTTTGGCTTACAGGCTTGATGGGAAGCTCCACGATGGCAGGGGAAAACGATGGCATGAGCAGAGGGTGGACATCACCCCCTGGCCAACATAAGGTAGACAATAGCAACAGGAGAGTGTGCCAAACACTGGCAAGGGGAAACTGGCTATAATATTTATAATCCCACCTCTAACAATACCCTCCCTCCAGGAGGCATTAATCCCCAAATCTCCATCAGCTGAGAATCTAGTATTCAGAACACCTAATTTTATGGGGAAACCTGAATCAAAACACCACCTTATATACTCATAAGGTTTTTTTTTTTTTTTTGGTATATTAAAGGGAAATTAGATTGCTCTGTCCAGCATCACTAAGTGAAACATTTCTCTGTGGGTTTCTACCAGCACTGCTCACATGTGGCCTTGGACAGAATGGGAAGTTGCAGAGATGTGATATTGACTGTGACCACAAATCATCAGTCATGCACAGATATTAGGCAGGCTTGTCAGGTTGCTACTTCATTAGAAAACCAAATATGATGAATCTTTGGCTTTAAGGAGATCATGAGCATTCACATTCTCTGCCACTGAGGACAGGAAACAAAACAGAAAAATCCAAAAAACAACAAAACTTCATCTCATTCAACAATTCCATAAAGGTAAACACAATGAACAAATCAAAATAAATAATACCTTTCTGATATTCTCTCTTTCTGAATTCTTTGAAAAAATCTTCTTATAGTGAAAACATGAAAGAATCAAAAACTTAAAGCTGGAAGAAACTTAACCATCAGAGAGTTCGGGATGTGGTTCAGGATGCTGAGGTAAGCTCAGGATGACTTTGCACTGGGAACCGAGAATATCTAAATCCTTCTGTTGACCACCTGTTCCTGATAGATCCTTTAAGATCACTCAGCGTTGCTACCCTTAGGCAGGGCCAGTGCATGCTCACATGAAGACCTGTCTGTCTTTTGAGTGGCAAGAAGAAAAAAAGTGGACCAAGCCAAAGAGACAAAGAAAAATGAGTACCTTCTACAGTGTTTTTTTCTATTTAGTATTAAAAAAACAGAAAGACTTTCAATTGTATCCAGCCTTGAAAACATTTATCAGTAAATGTCATTTCCTTTGAATATCACTCATCTTTTGTGATGTAGTGGAGTGAGATGCTATGGCATAGCCTTTGAGGATGATGGAGAAAGATGCCATGCTTTGGGAATTTCCTGGTCACACTGGAGCCCACAGTGATGAAAGACAAAGGATTTGGAGTTAGAGAGACTTGAGTCTGGTGTTGGATTACTCAACTTCCTTAAGCCTGCAGTTCCTTGTCTAAAAGTAGATCATTCCTCCCGCATAAAGTTGTCATGAAAATTAACAGAGATAACATTGTTAGAGCCCCTAGCATAGTGGCTAGCACAGTGTAAATGTTAATAGCAGCTATTATCATGACATAAAATTCAGAATCTTTTACCATGTCTCTGAAAAATTATTATCTAATTTCTGAGTATCTCTGACAACAATGTGCTCCACCACAAGACAAGCTATTGTATTCCTGGATAGCTATAGAAAATTATCTTCCTTCATTGGAGATAGACACCATCTCTTTTGTGTCTTGCTCTGAAGCAAGATCAACTAACCATGCTCTCTCTTCTTTATGATAGGGATTTATATGCCCACAGTGCCTGGTGTGTTCCCTGAGTTTTATCTTTGCTAGAATTAATCCCTAATATTCTTATCCATTACATATGGATTAGTTTCTGGGTTCTTCACTACACAGATTGCTGTCCATCATCCCAAAGGGATAATGAAAAATTTTCTGAATATTGGCTGATAGTGAATTGTCACATAAAGACACCTTCCTAAGATATCTCACACTGGATATTTTATCACAAACACTGACTAGTCATAGGAAAAAGTAATGCCTTCCAGGATAAGATGGTCTATTAATAAAATTATCTAACCATGCTAATTCATTCATCTTACAAAGGTATATTGTGCACCTTCAGAGTATCAGACACCAAGACAGACACTGGCCAGCACTCTGGGGATCTCCCTTTTCACATGATAAGTGCACAGACTACTAGTCCAGCAAGAATGACATGCTGGGGAGAAGGAAAAAGACTGTAAGGGTCTTTATGGTGGGTTCCACTTTACTTATTTACCATTCTTCACATTCCACACAGTCCTAATATGATCTCCACATTCCACACAATCCTAATATGATACCATGTGTTTCTCCTATAGCAACCTGAGCCAATCACTTTAATGTCTTAATAAAATCATGTCATTTATCTGTTTAAAAATCCCTTGGCTTTGATTTCTAAGGCATATTTTTAAGTGAAAATAGCAAGTTACAGAGTGACATCTGTAGTAATTTATCATCTATACAATAGAAAACAAACAATATATTTCAATTAATTGTATGACAGATCAATACATAAATAAATGTGGGAGAGAGTCTAGGATAGCTACAGTTAGCAGAGAAAATACTTTTTTGTTTTAATTCTCAGTGGCTCCCAATGTCCTTAGAATAAAGAGGATTTTGTGCTTGCCTCAGAGCACTCAAGTATACCCGCCAGCTTTCCAATCTCTACCCTTTACTATTGAACAATGCAAGTCTGCTTTTTAGAATACTAAAAAAGATGATTTCACTTTGAAGGATGATAATTTTCTACGTTGTTTCTCTGAATATTCATTGAGCATGAGGAATGTGCCTTTGCAAAGAGTACAGCTTTGTAAAAGCTTTCCATATACATCACAGAGGTTCAACTAACAAGGAAAAGCTCTTTAAATTACATATATAGTTCAGTGTCCTCTGTTTCTCTTTATTTTAGAAGCCTGCCAACATGTCAATGATTGCTTATTATTTCAATATGTGTTACTTTCTAGCTTAGTCAATAGAAATGTCAATGAGCATGTTGAATGGAATGGAGAGTTCTCATTCTGTTCAAGCATCCTGTAATCCCACACATGCCTTGGTCCATGCCCATCTTCACTGCTCATGTTGGTCCAATCTCCTCCCTGCCTCTACATTCCAACCATGCAGCCACTCATTCCCATCTCAAATGCATTCTGCTCTCTGTATGCTTTCCAAGGTTTCTGGAATCACATCAAACATTTCTGCCTTTACATTGCTAGATACTACATAGCTTGCAGGGAAATCCTCTTAAGTGGGGCTTCTGCAAGGAAGAATGTGTATACTTTTTGCTGATACTCCAATAACACAATTAGAACAGCCATGTAAAACCTTCAGCCTATGGGTCTCAGAATAGTTATACATGTATCCAAATACATTTGTATATCACAATGTAATGTCACAATGTCAAAAGGCTGGACGCCTCTCCTCTAAACTGTAGGAACCATAAGACAGAGATAGTATAGTCCAGGCAGTTGGTAGGAACTCAAGAATTATTTATTCAATACATAAGCAAGTGAAGAATTGAATGTCAGTGAATGCCTTGCAGCCACTTCTGTTTAAATTGGAATTTTCTGAAACTCTTTATAGAAGGAACTAATAATTCCACCTCACTCCATTCCTGAAGATAAATTTCATTTTGTTAACATTTACTTTCTTGTGATAATTTGAAACAATATAGTTAGCTACCAAAGTAATTAAAAATATGAACCTATCCATGTGTAGCAAACTAAAAACCAAGATAATAGTTTTCATAAAGTATCAGATATCAGGTATAAGAAACCTTCTCTATTTGAGATGTTCAACTGGAGCCAAAGAAATGGGGTAGAACCAATAATTGAAAAGGAAGGGCTGAAGAGGTGGCTTAGTGGTTAAGCGCTTGCCTGTGAAGCCTAAGGGCCCCAGTTTGAGGCTCGATTCCCCAGTAGCCAGATGCACAAGGGGGCACACACTTCTGGAGTTCGTTTGCAGTGGCTGGAAGCCTTGGCGCACCCATTCTCTCTTTCTCTCTCTCTCTCTGCCTCTTTCTCTGTCTGTCACTTTCAAATAAATAAATAAACATAAACCAAAAAATAATTTAAAAAAAGGAAAGGAAGACAGTCAATAAAGAGGTTGTTGGTATTAAAGTTCTGACCCTGCTTGTAAACTAGCTTGTCTACACCTGGTTGGTTACAGATACTATTAATGATAGAAGCATGAGGTGGTTGCGAGTATGAATCTGGATCTGGGTTGAATTCTGGGTATTCCAGTGTAGTCATTAGTGTGCTAGATTGATTGCTTCCCAGGTATATCTAAAAAATATGAATTCATTTTAAGAGATGGAAATTTCCTATGTTATTTCTCTGATTATCCTTTTAACATAAAAAATGTGCTTTTGCAAATAGTATATCTTATTTCTTTATTTATTTAGCTAGTTATTTATTTGTGTGTGTGTAAGAGTGTACCAGAGCCTCTTGTCACACAAACAATCTCTAAACACATGCACCTGGCTCTACTTGGTCTCCAGGGAATCAAGCCCAGGTTAGTAGACTTTGTAAGAAAGTACCCTTAATCACTGAGCTATCTCCTTAGTTCTGTCTGCTCGAAATAAATAAATAATATTTTTAAAAGTATAAGGAGTCAGGCGTGGTGGCGCATGCCTTTAATCCCAGCACTCAGGAGGCAGAGTTGGAGGATCCCCGCGTGTTCAAGGTCACCCTGAGACTACAGAGTGAATTCCAGGTCAGCCTGGTCTAGAGTGAGAACTTACCTCGAAAAAAATATATAAAGAATTAGGAAACAATGAAGAAATTGAACAATGAAAAATAAGGATATACAAAACAACAGATAAAATATGAACAAAGAAAATTAAAAATATGCATGGTTAGAATTCCTAAGTAAGTGTCCAAAACAGTGCATTGTACAATTACTAGAAACTAAAACAGAAAGCTTTTTGGAAAAGAAAGATGACTTAACTCATGCATATTGAAAGAATAGAGCATACATTTGAGAAAAATTGGCCCAGATAGCCAACATCAAGATATATATTACTGAAACTATTGGACTCAAAGAAGACATCCTTTTAGCATGCAGTACAAGCAGATCAGCTCAAAATAAAATGTTCATATACTTTATCATCCAAACTGGCCAACTGAGATATAAGATCACCCACTCATAGGAAAACAAACACCAAACAGCTTGCTGTTAAAGAAAATGAAGGCTAGGAAATAATGATAACCCATTAGAGTGAGTATTCATAGCACTTACACTGTAGGTTCTAAACAAATTTTCCTACTAAAAGAAAAAAAAAATTCTGGGAGCAATAATTGATTTTAGATATAGAACATGAAGTATCTAAAATAAGCTCATGCTGTCTTTCTGTGACAGGAGGAAAGTAATCTATCAAAAGGACCACAGCTGTAGTCACTGTGGTGGTACTGATGGAGGTCATGCAGTTTTTCACAACACAAGGTATCTCTTGTTGAATGCTTCTAATGTACTAAGGGTTTTGTCTCTTGGACACAATGATTCTTTGAGGCTTAATCCTGTGGATTTCAAACAAAAAGATGTAACATTCCCTTACTTTTCCCATTCTGAAAATACAGAGAAAATATATCTGGCGTTTCTGCTTCTTCCCACTCTTTTATGCTGTGATAGAATGGATAAGCTAGTCTACTATTAGATCAAATAAATGGGATCCCATTAGTTTGGGTTACATACAACAGAGGAAAAAAAGTAAATCTTGAAGCGGTAACAAGCCAATTCAAATTTCTGTTACCAAATAGGATTACCACCCTTCAATTCCATCTTTCATTTCTTTAACCTTTGAGCACTTTCTTCCCTTACTCCTAATAAATGTACATCAGAGCCAGAAAATTGTAGACAGACAAAAAGTTCTGATAGCAATATAGTTTTAGCTTGCTATATTTATTACTATCTATTTGATACATTTATATTGTATAAGTAATCTGTAAAGTCTTATTTTGTATGATGTTGATACAACACAAAATGAATGCCAACCAATAATTCCAAACTTACAATATTATAACTTGTAATCCATTAATGGTCTTCAAATAAATTTTTCTCATAATATATCAACAATTGTAAATTAAATCATGCTAACAGATTTGTAATGAATTGAGTCGTGATCTACTGAAAAGTGAGCCCTTCTCTAAATCTCCAGAACATGTGGATATGATGATTTGGAAAAAGAAAGGTTTTTGAAGGTATAATTAAGTTAGTGATCTCACTGATATCATCTTACATTACCCAAATGGGCCCTAAAACCAATGGAAAGAATTCATGTGACAAGAGTAATGCAGCAGTAAGAACAGAAACAACAATCCCACCAACACACCCACCTGCCCAGGAATATCATGAGCTACCAGAAGCTGGAAGATGCAAGAAAAGAAATCTTCTTACAGATTCTGAAAGAAGTACAGAAGGCCTGATGTGTTGATTTGGGAAATATAAGGTAATAAATTTCTGTTGTTTTATACTATCAAAAAATGACATGAATTAAGATGAAAAGTGCCATGTGCCCAAGATGGAATAACAGAAAGACCATAAGCAATGATATCTGCTCTGTAATGATATAATTTATATGCATGTGCTTTATAAAATTTATTTTATAGATTTATATATATAAACATAATATAAATTCTACATTGCTCATAAACTGAAAATAATTCTCTTTTAAAAATCTCAGTGAGAATTACCAGCGCTCACTAAAACATTTAGTTAAAAATGATAAGGAAAATGACTCAGACAATTATCCTATACTTCCAACATAAACAAAGCTCCAGAGTAACCAAGTAGTTAATGAGAGAAAAAGTCTTTACAGTATTATTTTGCTAGTAAATGCAGAAGGAATCATAGAATTAAAATCTTCCAATTTTGCAAACCTCATTAAAAATGGATACTAAAACCTGTTACCAACATATGTTGTGAAACAATAGAAATGCAATTGGAAATTTAATAACAAAGACATAAATCTGGCAGGTCCTGATCCCATTGGTTTGTCTTGACATTACTAAAAGTGAGACAGCAAAAAATTACATTCTTCATAATTTAATGTAATTGGCCAACTTCGAATTATTTCTGAAGAGTTGAGATCTAAATGTAATCAAGCCTCATGCTCTGTCAGTTATATGGTGAAAGAAACTACAAGCAAGCAATTAACCATTTCTTTTTTCTATAGGCAAGTCTTTTGTCGACAGGACAAAATGCTGGGCCATATTCCTAGGTCCATAATGTCACTTTAGACATTAAAGAAATGGGAAAGCTTTCTAATTACTCTTCCCAATATCATAACCTGAAAAATACAATTTTCATAACATTAAAGTAATAATATAATAAGTACAAAATCTACCAAGTACCTAGTAGATGCTTAATAAATTGTGAGACACTGCTTTTTAAGATTAACGTAATGCTAGATATTAAGAGAATGTAAAAGGTCTGTCTGAGAGTATAGGTAAAAAATTAGAAAGGTAGTGGATACTGAGACAATTTTAATGAAAACATGTCATTTGATGCAAATTAGTTCTGTTTTGAGATTTCTTTGTCATCAGAGACCTACTTTTTTTTTACATGCTAATTGAATGATACCAGTTGAGATATATTTTTAAAAAAAGCACAGTCAAAGCTATTTAAATAGCATGTAGTAATTAGGAAACTAGTTTAATAGAAGAAATCTCAAAGGGAATGAATGTTTTAGCACCTTAATAGGAGCACTACATTGCTTCAAGCCTTTTAATTGGGATGATTTTCATTCTAATTGCATGGAAAGTTAAAATCCACATTATAATAAGACCATGACGAAGCACAGATGTTTCACAATGTGACTTTCTGCCTCTTAATGGTTCAAAATAAAGGCAGAGTGCTGTGTAATGGTGCACATTTGGCTGGAGGTTCTTGATGAATTATTAGCTGATCAACATGATGCTGTGTGTAAAGGCTATAAAACGGAATGATATCTCCACTGAGATAAGTGAACAGCCAAGATGTGTTCATTATCAGTGTCTATATGTGAATAAAGAATGACATATTGAAACAACCCTGCTAGTAACATCAAATCCCAAAAACATGCTAACCTGATATATTCACTCGATTGAGGAAGAATTGCTTGAGGCTCTACAATTTCTAACTCATTACCCCTATTTTCTCTCATACATTAGTTTAGTGTGTCTACAAGCACAGATGGTCCACTCTTTGTTTCACTGCAACTAATCTGGCTGTGTAAGCTTGCTACTTAAGTGGGACAAAACAGGCTCTTAAAGGGACCCCTTGGGCCTTTATCAAGAGCTGCCCGTTTAGAAGGCTCCAGTGGGCTTTCCTCTAGACCCAAATGTTCTTGGCCTATCTACACAGCCCTCTAATAGTTCATTTGGGTGGTATACTAAGGTTTTTAAACCTTTTTAAACCTTTAAGTGGTATTTGCTTCGAAGAGACCAGAAATCCAACTCTCAAGTAGAAAAAGTATGGAGCTCTCTTGGGTAAAATTTTGGGACCCATCCTATGTCTGGTTTGAGAGAATGGACTGGAGGTAGTTCTGACTTGGCAATTCTCAGTGAAGCCATCAGAAGGCAATCTATATAGACAGCCCAGGTCTACTGCAACACACTACTAGAGCAAGCACCAATAATGGCCTGTGTGTGGTACCAGACAAGCTGAACCAGTATCTAACAGGTAAGGGGCATTTTGCACACACTCATGTAGCATTTACAGAGCATTTATCATGGGATTCTGTGTTTGAAGTTTCCTCTCAGTTTTCATTAGAAGGTTCTACTATGGAATTATCCATTCTTGGCAGGGATGGCTTGCCTTGGCATCTTGTATTATAAGAATGCAGCAATCACAGCTCTTATGGAGACTGTGTTGAATGGCCTGGTCAATCTTGACAAAGGTGGGTGTGTCATTTCAGTCTATGTGCAGGTTTGGGCTGAGTACACTTATATGAGCAGGCTCCTCCTTGTGTGTGTAGTATTTATTTGTTTGTGTGTATGTATGTGTGTGTGTTGGATAGAACCTGGGAGGCCTGGCATACTCACTGTCTAAGATGTGGACTATGGGCAGCTAGGAAATCCCTAATCAGGAAGATTTAGGTGGGTTAGACCAGGGGTGGGGGGTTGTTTCCACAGGGCAGCAGGGGGAAGCTTTCCTGGGCCCTGGCTAGGGCTCTGGGTGAGATGAGCTCTGGAGTATCTACTGGTGGTAGCAGTGGAGGCTGGACTATGGTCTATTGCTCCTTACCTTATTTTTGAGACAAGGCTCTCTCACTGAATTAAGAGCTCACTGATTTAGCTATTAAAACTAGCCAACCCAGGAATCCTCTTTCCTTCACAGTTCATCACCCAGTGCTTGTATTGCAGGCATATGCCACTGTGCCCAGCAATTTATGGGAATCCAAACTCAGGTCTTCATGCTTGCATAGCAAGTGATTTAGCAACTTAGCTATCTTACCAGCCCCAACCACCATTCTTTGGCTTTTAGTTTTGGGGCTTACCAGTGTAGTATTTGTGTTTCTTATAGACAAAAAAAAAAATACTGCTTTGAAATTCAGTTATCTAGTCCAAATCTTTTGATTAGAAAATTAAGACAATTTACACTAAAATTATTTTTGAGAGAAGTTTTCTGAATCATATAATTTAAAATATTTGTTTTTATTTTTATTTATTTATTGAGAGAGAGAGAGAGAATGGACGCTCCAGGGCTTCTAGCCACTGCAAACAAACAGAAGACACATGCACCATCATATGCATTTGGCTTAGATGGGTTCTAGGGACTCAAACCTGGGTCCCTAGGCTTCATGGGCAAGTGCCTTCACCATTAAGCCATCTCTCCAGCCTTGAATTTTATTATTTTGTTGTTTATTTCCCAATTAGTTCACTTATTTTTTTGTTTTATTTATCTTCTATTCATATTAGGCATTTTTCAATTTGCTGAGTTGGACATCATTCTTTCCTAATTCTCTCTTATTCATCATTCCTCTTATGTAACTTATTCGCTCCTGCACTCTTGTGACTGAGACTGGCTTTCTTCTTCTTGCTCATTTAGGACTTCCTTAAGTATCTGCTATAGTGCTGCTTGTGTGGCAATCATAAAGTAAATGAAATAATTGAAATAATTTTTTCTGTAAATTTTCAAAGATAATTTTTTGGGTACAGTAACCTTTATTAAAAATTATTGACATTCAGGGATTGAAATATACTATTTCATGTCATCCTGACTATCAGGGTTTCTAATGATATGACTGATGTTAATTCAGTGGGCATTTTTTTCTCTTGCCACTTTTGATATTGTATGTTTAATATTTGTGACATTTTGACTATAATGAGTCATGGAGAGGTTTCTCTCCGGACATGTCTGTTTGGGGTCTAAATATGCTAAAATGTACATTTACTTCCTTAGGTTTGGGGACTTTTCTGTTATAATTTCACTGAGTAGTTTTCCTATGCCATTAGATTACTTAAAAGTATAAGTTCCTTTATCAAACACCTACATTTTTAGCTTTGATCTCTTGATAATATCTTAGAGTTCTTGGATATTGTGGTCATAGTTAGTTTTTCATCATTTATATTTAAATATAATATTTCTTCAACCAGTTCTTCTATATAGATATACTCCCTTCTGCTTGATCTAGGCTACCAGTCTTGCTTTCTACTGTATTTTACATTTAATTTATTGGGTTTTCATTGCCAACATTTATGTTTGTTTGATTTCAAGATAATTTTTCTTGCTGAACTTCTCATCCATGTTGCTATCTTTCTCTTCTTCATTATTGAATTTCTTACCTATGTAGTGAACTGATTTCCTTACTTCTTTCATCTGTTTTCTCTTTGAAGTCATTGATTATTTGTAGAAAAGTACTTTTTTTTTCTTTTTTTAAATTAGTTTTGTACTTGGTGAATACAGTCAAATTGGTACCATTGTTAGCCTCCTCCCTGTCCTTCCCTGTCCTCAGAGACCCTCCTTGTTGGGGTATATGGGTCATGCATTGTGGAGTTAGCCCACAGTTATGGGTAGAAGGAAATGTCTCTGTGTATCATGAGCCAAGGTGTGGCTCTGACATTCTTTCCTCCCCCTCTTCCACAAATTTCCCTGAGCCATGTTGGATTTATTTTAGGTCTGCTTCAGTGGTGAGGTCTTTAAAGCCTCATCATGGGATAACCATTATTTTTTAGAGAGAACTTAATAGGTAGCCCACGATTGGTGGGAGCTTGATAATGGAGAGTGGGCTCATTATTGGATATGGTTCTGACTTGTTTCCTAGCTCCAGCTATGGATTCTGTTCCACTGAGTAGATTAGTTAGCCAAATCAAAAGCAGTTGGTTTCCCACATTGGCTGTGCACCACTAATGCACTTGTGTGAGCATCACATCAGGTTATTTGCTGTTAAGTAGGTTAGACCATGAGTTGTTTGGACAGATATTGGTCATTTTCCCCCAGTTGCTCTTGTAGCACCTTCTGGGACAAGATGTGCTGTCTGGGGACTGACTCTCTTCCTGCTTTCAGCCATGTCAATCCATGTTAAGTACCAATAGCATATGGTGTCTTCAGCTGTAGAGTCTTACCACTAACCTTTGGTGGGTTATCAAGTTCTCTGACAGAAATCTGTCTTCTTTTGGGAAACCTTGTAGGTCTCTCTGATCAAAAGCTCATTGTGGATGATAGCCACCTGCTGATAGTGGGAGTTACAGGTCAGTGCCCAAGAAGAAAGTGAAGAAAACTAATATAAATTAATGTAAATATTAATATAATAAAACAATAAAGTATTATAAATAGTAATATAAAATATGTAGAGTGATGAGAGAGAAGAGAGAGAGAGGGAGAGAGAGAGGGAGGGAGAGAAACAGAAACAGGAGAAGATTGAGGTCAGTCTTCATCATATCCTCTCCAGGGCCTTATGATTCAGATGTTCCCTCTAAGGGCCTGATGAAGATTCAGCCATTTGGTCTGTCTTTTAGGATGTAGAATTTTATGTAGTACCATTGAAAAGTACTTTAAATTTATTTGTCTAGCATTTTAACCATTTCAGCATGATATTACTCTGGATTCCCTAGGGAAGCAGAACTTAATAATTACAAGTATCTTTGAATTAGTAATACAGGACTTATCTCTTGACAGCATTATGTTGCCTTGATTCTTTGCATTTCTTGTGTTTCTGTGTTAAAATTTATTTGTGGGATGGTTTGGTTCTCTCTTCTGGTTGTATTTGAGGATCTTAGTGAGAAGTCTGCTTTTAATGACCTCAATCTCCACTTAGCCTCTGGGGGTTATTTTTTTATATATAAAGGATGGGAAATTACTAATGGAATCAAGAAGAATCACAAATGTTTCTCTGGACAAGAAGCTATATTATCCACATGATCATAGCTCCTAAGTGATGTTCATACAGTTGTAGTCTTTATGACTCTACTGTTGACAATTCAACACATTTTCTTACTGGAAGCAAAAGGCTCAATACATTGCTTCTCCTAGATTATGTATTTATATTCAACAGTGGGATCTTCTAGAAATAATGTTTTAACTATAACTAAAAAAATCCCCTGGGATCCAGATGTTTAATGAATGTAAAGATACATACCTTTTACTTAGTGATGCAAAATTTATGACAATGGGGCAAAGGAAATGGCTTAGTGGTTAAAGCACATGCCTGTGAAGCCTAAGGACCCAAGTTCAATTTCTCAGTACCCACAGAAACTACATGCTTAAGGTGGCAAATATGTCTGGGGTTCATTTGCAATGGCTAGAGGCCCTGGTATGCCCATTCTTTATCTCTGTCTGCCTCCTCCTGTGTGCACTCTTTCTCTCTCTGTCTTAAATAAATAAAATATAAAAATGTTTTAAAAAATTATGCCAATGACAGGAGGCTCTGATAAATCCCACAGTTGAAAGAACTATTTGACATTTTATAATCCAGATTTTTTCCAAAGTTACATTTCTTTGCACAGTTATTTTGTACCCTATGAAATAATTTTGTCCAGAATGCAAGCTTATAAAATTGTGATTATGTTAGTGGCCCCAAATAGTGGATCATAAATCTTGATGATAAATTATGAAGTATGTGAGATAGGATATTAGGGAGGAAGAATGTACAACTAGGCATCCTTGAATTCATTTGTTTCTCTAAACCTAATAAGTAATATATCTTGTAAATATATAGGTGACTGTTCTTCAAATATAGGGAGCACTACAATTTATTAGATGTGAATTCATCTAAAAGTGTCATTGATTTTTTTGGTAGATTTTTTTGTTTTGCATCTTTTCTCAGTTACTAGAAATTAAACATATAACTATTATGTGGGAGATGTGTAAGATGCTTTGGTGCTTAAAAGGGTTCTTTGTGAACAAGAACAAAAAAGAAAAACCACTCCCTTAACCCTGAGAAATGACTCTAATGGTTGGAAATCAGGCATGATGCCAGCAGAAGGGCCATTCTGGGGGCACAGATGGATTACAGTAAATTCTGTTTCTTCCTAACTTATAACACACAGTGTCACCTGGTCCCCTATGAGCATCCTTGGTGTGTAGGATCCAATGCTGTGAATGAAGGTCTTCCCATTTCCTTGAGGCTAGGACTCTGTGGGACTCTTGACACAGCATGCACAACAAAGCTGATGTTTCTAGAGCACAGCTGTATAAATGAGCTGCGGTGGCCAGATGTGACCATCCTGACCCTGTTTGTGTACAGCATGGACCTGCAACCTCCATGGCCCCTAGGGACCTTACTGGGTCTAAGATACTATGATAGCAGGCTTTAGTAATTGCATAAAAAAATTAGCCAAAAAAAATGAAAAATAAAAATTATGTTCACAGATGCTATTATCTCCAAAGAGAAGGGAGCTGCAGGTCTATCCAGTAAAATCAAACTCCACAGTGATCTTAATTACAAGGATACTCAGCCTTCTCAACGGAAGCATGGTATGTACCTGATGGTGAGATGGGTCATGGTGATTATCATAGCATGGAGTGTTACTACTAACATGTCATGTGACTTGGAACATTTTCCTAAACCAGCTAATAGGGAATATTTAATTTTGTTCTTAATGTAAGAAAACTATCTTTGCTCTACAGCATTTCTTTTATTATTGTTATTTTGTTGAGACAGAGTTTCATACTGTATCACAGACTCTCTGTGTAGCCTAGACTGTCCTCAAACTCACCACAATCCTCCTGTCTTGGCCTCCAGAAGGTTCTTTACACTCTGGACAAACTCAGCTTTAAGATATGGTCACATTTAAATCATACTTGCCCACACTGAGGTCGAAAATGCAAAATCACCAGAAATACAACCAGATGTAACTAGTCTTGGCTTTGGCTCTTCACACATGTAGCCATGTCCTGCAGAGGTAGCTGAGCCAAGGGCTTGTGGCAAGAACAGTGCGCAGGGAAGTCAGGACCTCTGAGAGTCTAATTTTTCTTAATGACTCAGTGTAAACTTGAAGGAAAGTCAATCCAAAAAGGTGGTATTTTATCTCATCCTTTTGTTCTTGGATGCAAGATTTTTACTTTTTCATTTGGGACTCTGGATCAGAATTTATTTATATAATTTACTTTACCAGGTCATCTCTCCCCGTTGTGTTTTTAAATTGCTCATGTCACATCAGTGGAGTTTACAGGTTCAACTGATTTTTCTAAGTTCCATTCTTCAAATTATAGTTCTTCAGTTTTCACTTTTGAGTCCTGTTTTAAGGTCCCTTATGAAAGAAATCCTGTAAGTTCATGTGGCTAACAGTGAAAGAAGACAATATCAGAACTTTGCAGCCTTTAGTGAATATTCACTGTGAAATTCCCTTTAGGAGAAATTTGACCATTCTTTCTTGGTTTTGCCTAGTTTCTTTCTTTTTCATTTTCCAGTAAATAATATTTAATATTTATAGCTAAAAATGTCTGGCATGAGTTTAACAATAAGATTGCCCACACAATATAGAATGCCCATATTAGCACAGTATGAGCTGGAGGGATTGAAGAACTAACAAGAAGTTTTTTGTTTTTTTTTTAATTATTTATTTATTTAATTATTTGAGAGCAACAGACACAGAGAGAAAGACAGATAGAGGGAGAGAGAGAGAATGGGCGCGCCAGGGCTTCCAGCCTCTGCAAACGAACTCCAGATGCGTGCGCCCTCTTGTGCATCTGGCTAACGTGGGACCTGGGGAACCGAGCCTCGAACCAGGGTCCTTAGGCTTCACAGGCAAGCGCTTAACCACTAAGCCATCTCTCCAGCCCAAGAAGTTTTTTAATGACACAAAGTTCTTGGCTGTATCAATGTGAGGCATTTGGAAAAAATAACTAAATAGTTCAGTTAAATTTAAGGAATTATCATATATTTCAGTTGTTTGTAAGTAAGATTGCTTTAGTTTTATGCACATAGTATTTAGTGAACATAGTCTTTAGAGAAAAAAGCTACTCACAATCCTAAGAATTATTAATTTTTTATTCTTTGGATAATTAATCCTGAAATGACATCGTTATAGATGTATGCTATGTATATGATATAAAATACTTTCCAAAGGAAATGACCAATTCATTTGGCTTGGTTACTAGGTTGGGTCTCATGAAATGTTTGTTCAAGCAGAGGGTTCTGTTTGACTGAGTAGAGGTTTTCAGATGAAAATATGATGTTTGACTCTCTGGGGATCTGAATAAAACAATTGAGCTTTGATTAATGCATGCCTTATTTTATTTGCTTCAAAATATGCATAAAGTTCAGAAATGAGCCCTATTAGGAATTCAGATTAAAGGATGACTAGTGTAAATGAATTCAGAATGGCTCAGTGGAGGGATATAGGGTAGCTTCATGTATGCCCTCTTTACAAGGAATTTGGAAATTAAGTGAGAAAGAAAGAGGACCTGGCCTTGGGGCCATTCAATGCTGGTTGAAAACCAGCCTGTCCAACTGTTGTGTCTCCCACAATAGTGTTCCACAGATTGTACTGCAATGGGTGGAAATGAGAAGGAAAAACTGCACTGACTTCGAGTATACTTGGAAATTCTAGATTGCACTCTTATAGGACATCTCAGAGTTGCTATGCATTGTAACTGTGTAAGAGAAGAACATAGTATCAAAATTTCAAAGACCACTTGATCATAGAAAACAGAATTTTAGATTCATCTTTTCATGCAATCACCCAAGAAAACCAGTTTACTTTTGTATGGCATAAAACTGAGCCTACTAGTGCATGTCTGTAAGCCCAGCTACTTGGGAGACCAAGACTGAAGAATTGTAAGTTCAAAACCAGCCTTGGCAACTGAATGATACCCTTTCTCAACAATTTTTAACAGGCTTGGGTTGCAAATTAGTTGTAGAGCACTTCCTTAGTATGCATGAGGTCCTAGCTTTAATCCCTAGTACCATAAAGAAGAAAAAGTGATCATGTACTTGAAATAGCCTTGGCTTTAGAAATAAATACATCATACAAATCTAAGCCACACTATCTATTAGCTGTGTGATCTCAGGCAGATAGCTTTCTAGTGAGAGTCTTGGGTTTGTTTGCCAGTAAACAAATGCAGATACTGAAATGTGCAATATATAATGCTCATGAGAATTAACAGCATAATAAGCATAAACTAAAACTATAAGCAATGAGATAGAAAATAAATATTCATGTTATGAATTTAGGCATGAACCATAAACTATATTCAGATTTTTATATTAGTGAATTTTCAGTTTGAGAGGTATAGTTCTTCTTTTAAGGGCATTGCCAAAGAAACTGATATTCCTCTGAAAAGATGCACAAGTACTTGGCCACATTCTACAAAACAATTCACTTTTGATAACCCCCAAACTGTTAGCAAAATAGCCCCAAAGGAGTACCTCAGTCTTTATTAAAAACTAGCTGGGAAAAAATCTGCCTGATTCTACTCACAAAAATGTTGCAACCAACTCCCTGAGTATTTGAAAAGGACACAGCTAGTTTAGGATTTATGTCTGGTCTTTAAACTCTGAAATAAGCTGAATTGTGTAAACATTTTGGCACGGTGTGCAGGGAGGGAAATGCATTACTCTTGGCATTATTAACAGGTGGTGTGGGAATAAGTGGCTATGGAGAGTTCATGCTGCAATGTCAGCAAAAGAAAATGTATTTTATAGGCTTATAGGAATACAGGGGGCCAGCAAGAGTCCACAGGTCTTATGCATGAAGATGGCTGAAAAATACTTTCCAGCTGTCACAACTGAGCACTGGGTCAGTGGTTTTTTTTTTAGTGTTATGAATGTAAACGGTATCCAATTAACTGTTTCAAAAGCACAAGACTGTTTGTAAAAGAAATCAATTGCTAGGCACCTGAAAGCTTGAAAGCTCTGTTATTTTCCATGTTGCCTGGTGTCGGGAGAAAAATCACCTCCCCTCCAATGATGCTCTGTGGTGCTTTGAGGATATAAAAATAGACGTATGAGGAGTGCTTTCTCTAATAAGTAGAGCAGCTGTCAGCTTCTCAAAAGCTGAGTCTGAGTCAGGATTCAGTCTATCTACATGACATCTCTACCTTGTGCAGCCACCCCCTCCTCCTCTGGAACTCAGCACCAAATCATTTAATACAAGTACCATGAGAGGAAAGAACTTAAAACCTGCGATGGAGAATTAGGAAGAACTTGTATTAACTTCTGTATGGAAGACCAAAGAAAATGATAAAGTCTCCCTTTTGTCCTGAAAAAGATAAAAGAACCTTCCAAGATAATTAAAGGGTTCCTTCAAGGTTGTTTCTTATGTTTTGAAAATAAGCGCCCCCCAAAAGGCTGAGTTTCCAGAAAGGGAGGACCTCATGCTGGACCCTGTGGCATGAGTAGCAATAGAACCGGATGGTGCCTAGTGGTGGAAGAATCATTGCTGAAAAAGCAGGTGCATCAGGCCTCAAGCATGAGCAAGGCTCTGAATTGTGAAGTTTGGAAACTTCTTGAGCTCCAATCATCCAACGTTTTCTCCAGAAACTATGTGAGAACTCTAGCCAAGTAGGGGATGAGTTTTCAAAGCTCATGTTGTTCCATTATCCCTATGGGAAGGATGAAAGACAAACTTTTTATTAAGATGACCCTGTAACTTACGCTTTATCACTCTGGAAACCACAAGCTCTCCTTCCAAAGCCCCAGAAACCCCAGAGTTATTTGCCATTTTCTTTTACAACACTCTACACCCACCAGGCTCACAACTTAGCGCAATTCAGTCTGGCGACTTTGGAATCTTCAGGGACCCAAATTCAGGTTCTAGTTCAGGTTTGTTAATTAATTATCCATGAAATGTTCAACAACTTTTTTTAAACATCTCTTCACCTCTGTCTGCTTATCCATAACATGGTGAGAGCCATAGTTCTCTCTTCACAAGGGATCTAACGGTAAAAATGAGATAATTCACATGAAGAATAATGATATGTAGGAAATAATAAGTGGTGGGTTCCTGACCTCTACAAAGAACGGATCACATTAGATACTTTTTGTGGTCTTGTGAAGCCACAAAGACTCTATCTTATGGACAAAACATATTACTCACTATCTTACTATTTCTTTTTTTAAATTTTTATTTATTTATTTGAGAGAGAAAGGGAGAGGGAGAGAGAATGGGTGTACCAGGGCCTCCAGCCACTGCAAACGAACTCCAGACGCATGTGCCCCTTGTGCATCTGGCTAACGTGGGTCCTGGGGAATCTAGCCTCAAACCGGGTCCTTAGTCTTCACAGGCAAGCACTTAACTGCTAAGCCATCTCTCCATCCCTATCTTACTATTTCTATTCCTTTTTTTAAAAGCCAAGACTGGCCTCAAACTTGCTATATAGATAAGGACAGCCCTGAACTCCTGATCCCCCTGCCTTTTTCACCATTGGATTGTAGTTGTACACACTGTATAGATCATATCTATTCTTATTTCTACAGAAATTTAGAAAGAGGTGGGATGTATACAAGCATCAGTAATCTACCCAAATTTACTTTAATCCAGTATTTTTCTTCTTATCTACATCCAAGAAAAATTTGACCAAGGCCTGGGTCATTTGTTAACAATTGCAACATCTGAATGGGATGAGAACTTGTACTTTAAAAAATTTATTTATTTATTTATTTTATAGTGACAGAGAGAGAAAAAGGAAAATAGAGAGAGAGAGAGAGAGAATGGGCACACCAGGGCCTCCAGACACTGCAAAGAAACTCCAGGTGCATGCACCACCTTGAGCATCTGGCTTACGTGGGCCTAGGGAATTGAGCCTTGAACTAGGGTTCTTAGGCTTCACGAGCCAGCACTTAACTGCTAAGGCATCTCTCCAGGCCCAGGAACTCGTACTTTTATCAAGCAATTGAAATTACCATCTTCGAGTTTCTAACAGTGTGTTTTGGGATAGGACAGGACATGCCAACACACATCTGTGTTTTTCAAATGAGAATTATTCAGTTGGCAAGAAAAATGAATTCCAAGCTTTTGCAACCAGGAAATATGATCACAAAATTCAAAATTGTCATTTAATGTGTTTTTGTATTCAAGCTGCTCTTCAACATTAGAAAGTCTACAGTACAATGATGAGCAAATGAGGTCAATCTGTATATATTATCATTGCTTTGAGGATATGATATAGTCTGCCATTACTCATGTAATAAATAAATAAAAATGAACAAAAAATTGACCAAAGACCTTAACTTAATATATGGAACTCTAAAGCTATTAGCAAAAAGATTAAGGTACAGGCAAGAGCTTCTGAAAAGGACGCTAGTCAGTCATAAAGTGATACCAAGAACTGACAAGTAGGATTACATGAAATTATAGACCTTCAGAGCAGCAAAGAAAACAATCAACAAGTATGGTGGTTTGAGTCAAGTGTCCTCCATAAACTTGGATGCTAGGTTTCCCACCTGATGGCAATTGGAAATTAAAGCCTCCTGGAGGCAGTGTATTGTTGAGGGAAGGCTATGGTTGTTATAGCCAGTTTCCCCTTGCTAGTGTTTGGCACACTCTCCTGTTCCTGTTGCCTACCTTATGTGGGTCAGGGGTGATGTCCACCCTCTGCTCATGCTATCATTTTCCCCTGCCATCGTGGAGCTTCACTTCAAGCCTATAAGCCAAAATAAACCTCTTTTGCCCAAAGTTGCTCTTGGTTGGGTGATTTTTACCAGCAATGCGAACTTGACTGCAACAAGTGAAAAGACAGCCTATATAACAGAAATAAAAGCTTTGCTAGCTACCCATCTGACAGAAATTAATTCTTAGAATATATAAATCTCAAAAACCTAAATGCCAAAATAATCAATGACTAAATCAGTTAATGAATTGAACAGAAGTTATCAAAAGATGCAGTACAAATGGCTAATAATTGTATGAAATTAAAATTCATGCAAAGATGGCGACCACCTAGCTGCGCTGCAAATCCCAGGGAAAGAAAGGCAAGACATTAAGGGTTTTCTGGGTCTTCTTATCAGTGGGAGGGCACAGAGTGGGGGTAAACAGGGAATCATGGATCCCCTCGCAGGCGGGTAGACCGCCCCTAACACCAAATAGCCAGCAACACAGAGAAAAATCAACTCCTACCAAATCAGAGAGCCAAAGCCTCAGAGGCCCCCAATACCTCATCACTGAAGAAGACCAAAAATGAACCCAACATGACTCAGGGAAATTTTGCGGAAGAGGGGGCGGAAAGAATGTCAGAGCCACATGTTGGGTCAGAATATGCAGAGACATTTATCGTACCAATAACTGTGGGCTAACTCCACAATGCACGACCCATATACCTCAACAAGAAGGGGCCAATGGGGAGGGGGTAGGTCACAGATGAGCCTAATAATGGTTCCAAACTGCCTGTATTTGCTGAATAGAAAACTAATTTAAAAAATAAATATAAAATAAAATTTTAAAAATGAAAAAAAAAAAAGAAAGAAAACACCTTAGCAGTTTCTGGCCAAAATGTAAACATAGACATTGTATAAAACAAAAAATAAAATAAAATAAAATAAAATTCAATATCATTAGCCATCAGAGGGATGCAAATTAGAAAGAGTAACTATCATGTAAAGGAGTAAAATGTGATAATTTTCAATGTTTGATAGAAGAGGAAATTGAAAGTCAGGGAGTCTAGGAAATTGACAAGATTATATAGTCAGCTAATTACAGAGTCAGAATACGTATGTGTATCTGTCTGATGCCAAAGTATGTTTTCCTTCCTCTAATTTCCTTGAGTCTCTCCCTTTATATATCCATAAAATAATGGTTTACATTAGATTATATTGAGATGACTTCTAGTTTTAAAATACTAAAACCTTCTAGCTATGTCATCAAAATGTGAGCATGCTTCCTCTGCTTATATATATGTTGGTGCTTCTCGGCTGCATTCTTGCCTCCATGCACCACTCACTTTTGTTTTTTCTTTTGTATCACATGATCAAAAAGACAGTGCTCACATTTGTGAGTGAGTACCTTTGTGGTCTTCAGTTTTCAAGAAATCTCAAGAAAATGGTGAGAAACAGACAGTGTTTAGCCATGGCATAAGCAGAGAGTGAGCCCTGAGTTTCTATTCTGAATAGTCCAGCCGGTAAGAAACAGTGGTGGAGGGTAGGTATGAAGACGCAGTTAAGTGGGGGGCAAGGTTAGCATTGGCACTCAGTACCATGATGTAGATAGTAACCAAAGTTCAGGTCCATTACTATACAATGGGTCCTCTAAAAATCAGGGCATAGCTTTTAAATTAAATAAGCTGTTGTATATGTATATAAGCATAACCTATTACATGTGTGCATTTTATGGTTACCAACATACTAGGTCTAGTTTGTCTATATTTGAAATATTTCTATAAGTACAAAGTATTCTGAGACAAGAGGAAAACATGTTTTGTAGTTAGGAAAAAAAAATCACTTCAAATCAATCAATGCTTAATGACAGTATATGTCATAAAAAATTATAATAGTCTTGAATTTTTACTTAGCTATAGAATGAGGCATCTGAGAATGATCCATTCCAGGTTCAACCATTTTTCCTCAAATTTCATTGTGTCATTTTTTTCTTACTGCAGTATAGAATACCATTGTGGAGGCATCTGTGAAATTAAGTTTTGTAGGTGCCTTTTAATGAAATTTCAGTTACATTTTCATTTCTCTGTTTTAGCATCCTGTAGCTCAGGTAAGTTATATAAGCAGAAATACCATTGAAATATGGATAGTGATTATAAGTTTAGGGAACAGTAGAAGCACATATTATGGCATTTCCTTCTGATGAAGTTCTTACACAGTGGCTCAGACTCTTTGAAGCTCACTCTCCACTTGTTGGTGGGCAGAAACACTTCAGGACAGGGCACTGGCAGAATGCTTTCATTATCTCTAAGCTTGAATACAGCCAATCATTTTAGTTGCCTGAAATCTTTCTTTTAATCAGAAACTGACTACAGGTGGGCAATTTTTGAGCCCTATCAAGGAAGTTTCTTGGAGCTTTCTTGCTCCAGAATATTCTGGATCCTTCTTCTATGTGTTGGGCACTGGGATATAGTAGACATGCTCTGGGAAGACTGGAGTATGGTCTTTTCTTCTAATCAAAGCTCTTGTAAAAGGAAAGCCCACGGGTTGAAGAGCACCATTGCTATATTGACCAGATACCAGGAAGGAATGACTAATGGCCTGAGGGAGTAGCTAAGTGATGGAATATTTACCCAGCATGCATCAAACCTTGATTTCCAAGCAGAAAGCTTAGAAGAATGAATGAATAACTTAATGGGATGGAGAATAATCAGCTTTAACCAATCAGATGGGGATTGTACATGGCATTCTCTGAATCCCATTATGCAGAAATATGAATGCAAGTACTCCTAAAGAAATTATTGTTTTGCTCCCTGAGCAGTTTCCTGGCTGGCTCACACACTTTTAGTAAGTGTTGGTGTCACCATTCTTACAAGAGGTCAAGGATGGTACAAATTCTGTCAGGGTTCTTAAGTCAAATGCCAGAAGTACTATCCACTCTGACTCATTCTGATGCATCTAGGCTAAAGATCATAGCTTAAGTGAAAGCCTACTAAGACAAGAATGTCTGGAAACTCGGGATTGAAAGCACAAGCCAAGCTTTCATGTTTGTTTCTCCAACTCTGCTTGTAGTCTCTTCTTGGTTTTCCCATGCTCTTTATGCACTAGTTCCATTTTTATGTACACATATTGACTACACAAGGTAATTTGCTTCATTATGATGTTTCCATATGTTCATTCAGTGTACTTTGATCACATTTTCTTCCATCTTTCCTGTCTCATTTTCACTTGTCCCATTCAACATTGCGAAAACAGTCCCCCTTCTACTTTCATGTCTTTTTCTAACATGTAATACTATGTATTTTTCTGTCTTTTTAAAGTATAGGTTTCTCATTTGAGAGAGAACATGCAGTACTTATCTTTCTGATTCTGGCTTATTTTGCTTAACATGATCATTTCAACTACATCCATTTTCCTAATTTCCCAATGGCATAATTTCATTCTTTTTTATGGCTGAATAAAGCTCTATTGTCCATTCATCCATTCATGTACTGATGGGTACCTAGTCTGATTTGAAATCTTGGTATTGTGAATAGTGCCACAGTAAACAGTTATCTGTAAGCATATCCACAGTAAGGTGACTCTGATTCTTTTGAGTATATACCCAGAAGTGGTAAGTACTTGTAAGTAGTATAAGGTTCCTCCACCACCACTCCAAAGTGCACATTCTCTCTGGTTCTTATTATTTTACTCTGAAAGTTTCAACTTCCTTATCTATAAAAGGAGGAAATAATAGTGCCTCTCTTATAAGGGTTTAGGACAAATGAGATAAGACATTTGAAGGAATCAGTCTAGTTATAATGGCTGCTTCATTATTACATTGTGTCCCCAAACAGCAATCAATCCAACCTCTCTCCCTATTGACTATTCTGTGTCAACTACAGCATCCTTCCATTCCACCTCCTTCCCAAACTCCTACTCCCCAAGTGAAAAAAGAGAAAGACAGCACAATATCATATGCATGTCACATGGAACTGTGTTACTAGGTGATTTGGAATGGATCAAGTACCTGTATTCTAGAAAGAATAGGAAAATGGTAGAACTGATCCCTGTTCTCCCACCATCGTTTGGCTGGAATGTTCTTCTCCCCACTCAGAACTTTATATGGCTGAATCCATCTCAGTTGAAATGCCACCTCAGCAGAAGCTCTTTTCCTGACCATGGTGCTTCAGAGTCCCCTGACCCTCACCACTTCTATACTTTTTCCCTGGATCACATACTTCCAAGCATCTCTAATGAGCTGTAATGATCTTGTTTATCTGGAATCATTGTCTGTCTTTTCCAAGACAATATAAGCCCCTTAAGAGCATAGTCCTTTTCTCTCTTGTGTGTGTTGTTTGTACAACATCTGGCACAGAAGGGACACTCAATGCATCATTTTTGAGTGAATAAAAGAATCTTTCTATGACTTCCTTTGTGACCAGGGCTCTGGCAGGCCTGAGGAATGTGTGTAGTGACAACCTCTGCCCTGACTGCACACTCCAAAGCAAAGGTCCTAGAGGATCTTTTCTCCCCTCATTGCAGCGTAAAAATGTCATATGTGCTTCACCCTCATTTCACAAGTCTTAATATTTGTGATTTTATAAATTTTTTTTAAGTATTTTTATTTATTTATTTGAGAGTGACAGACACAGAGAGAAAGACAGATAGAGGAAGAGAGAGAGAGTGGGCGCACCAGGGCTTTCAGCCTCTGCAAACGAACTCCAGACGCGTGCGCCCCCTTGTACATCTGGCTAACGTGGGACCTGGGGAACTGAGCCTCGAACCGGGGTCCTTAGGCTTCACAGGCAAGCGCTTAACCGCTAAGCCATCTCTCCAGCCTAATATTTGTGATTTTAAAGTGGACTTGAAATTAAACATTGAGAATGTCCAAGGACTTTAAGTGCTCTCACAGGAATCTGTATGAAGGTGCTAAGCAGTTTTAGTTAGGAGAAAAATGACCCATGGTTTACAGATTTGAACTCCTAGCCTCTAGGTTCAAGAAGTGGGAAGGACCAAGAAGATCCTAACGGACTTTATGCAGAAACTTTTGGAAAATATGTGAGTGAAAATGAACTGAGACAACCTAAAGAATGCTAACAGGAAGGATTTCAACTTTGGGGCCATAGTTAGAAAGGGGAGTCAATGTGATGTTGATTTTTCCATTGCTCCTGTGAAGTGAGCAAGAGATCCTCAGGCATGCCAAATTCTGCAACAATTAAAGACTTGATGAAATTAAATATTTCTCCTTAATTGTTTTTGCTTTTGAAATGCTTACCTCATTACAACAAAATGTTGGCTGATTAGTTAGGCAGGAAAACCATGTCCATGCCATTGCATCAAGAAGTCAGATATTAAACATTCTATCTTGAAAATATCTCTAGAATGAATAAATTGACTTATCTTGGGTTCTTGTCAAGATCTACAGCAATAGGATGGCAGATCAATTCTCTGTTCTGCACAATAGAGCTGTGTTGTTCATTTAGTAGGATTTTCCTGAGCATCTATTATAAACAATATCCTTCTCTTGATGTTGAAAGCATCATACTATATGAAAAATAGACATCCTGGGGCTGACAGCCTGGACAAGCAGACAGACAATTACAATTACAATTACAATTACAATTAAGGGTTTTGGAAACACAGCCAGGAAAGCAGCAAGTTTAAGCTATCAGGGATGAATTCACAGAGGAGGTGTTATAGAAATGATCATCTGTCATCTGGTGACAGCAGCAAACTTATGAACCTTATTTTTCTTGCCAAATGAATCCAGCAACATGAGAACATTAAATTATTTGAATGGATGTGTGCCAGTACCACTCCTGCCTAAGGCTTACACACACTGTCTTCCTTTTACTAAGCTCCAATGTCCCAGTCACCTGCTATCCCTATTTATCTTTGACTCTGGATTGAGATGTCAGGTTCTGGGATGAAACTCTCTGGCTCCCACAAAACGAAGGGCTCTGCTCCTCCACTATGTGTCTATAACACATGTTTGTTTCCCCTTCAGACTAATACTTGCATGTTTACTGTGTGCCAACCCAGACCCTGAGTGCTTTAGCTACACTGATTCATTCATGCTCTGTACCAGTTTGTAAGAATTTCTCAAAACCTTTGGCTTGCAAAGGAGGAAGGAGAGGTCCAAGGAGGTTAAGAAACTCATCCCTGAAAGTGACAGAGCTAGGATGCAGGCATGTGGCTCTAAATTGACCTTTTTATCTATAACACCTGTAATATCTGTTCCTGTCTCCTGCTCCAACTGCAGTCTCCTCAAAGATGGAGACTATATCTTGTTCATATGTTTACCAGGGCCTGGCACATCGTAAGCATTTGAGAATGCTTATAGCCATTGTTTCAGTGAATGTTTGCATACCACATGGTTTAAACTATAAGGATACACTAGTTCAGCCTGTGTCTCAATGGAGCTACAAGTTCTACTCCTCAACTGAAGGATATTAGGAACCCTGGAATATAATCTCTGGGGTTAAGATGGCAGCGTAGGTACCATGCCAAAGCAGCCTGGGGGGAAAAAGACCAAAAAAACTCAGCAAAATACACACTTTTACTAAAAGGTAAGGTGTATAGGAAATTGAAGCAGCAGCAGAGAAGTAGAAGAGATCCAGAGTATCCAGAGCCTGCACAGGCTGGCAAAAGCAGCCCTGGGCAGCTCCGCCAACTGCAGCGGTGGTGGCCCACCAGAAAGCCATGAGGCTCAGCTCCAGCCACAGGAAAAGCCAGGTGTGGGGAGCTTCCCCTCACACTGGTGCTCTCTGCAACTCAGGAAACATTAAGGGAGAGTGGCAGTGAGCAACGGAGGAGCAGACCACGAGGTAGAAGAACACGTGGAACAGCGAGAGATCCAGAGCAGCTGCGGCTCCCCCCTTCCTCCCCCACTGCCTGAGCCCAGCTCCAGTGAACAGAGCAGCGGCCCAGGACCCGGCCACGCCAACTTGGGCCAACAGCGGGACCCAAGCAGGAGCAGAGTCCAGCAGCAACATCAGCGGCTCCGGCACCGGTAACAGCAGCCCCAACAGCAGCAGACCCAGTAGCGGCAGCAGCGGCAGACCCAGCAGCAGTGGACCCAGCAGCAGCAGCTTCGGCAGCAGCAGTGGCTCCAGAAGTGGCAGCTACAGTAGCAGCAGCAGAGGCAGCAGCAGCGGTGGGCCCAGCAGCAGCAGCTTCAGCTGCTGACAGACCCAGCAGAGGCAGCTTTAGCAGCAGCAGTTCCAGCAGCGGGGGTGCTGATCTGCAGGGTCACAGTTGCCAGGCTCAGTTTGCCCTTCAGGAAAAGCCAGTGCCCAGCTCCAGAAATCAGAACAGCAGCCTGACGACCAGGCAGCAACTTGACTGAGACCAAAATCATACAAGATTACTGGGATTGCACCAGGGAAGGGTCTCACTTGGTCACAAGCCAACTTGGATCCCTCAACAGACCAGAAATCTTAACCTCTATGTTGATAGAGGAGCTGGTTGTTATACTAACTACTCTGGCATACATACATACATACCTGATCCATCTTCCACAATGGGATGGGGACAACAGACTTACTGATCTCACTCCCAATATACTTTCCAAGCTGTCATCTTTTTCTTGGTGCTTAACAAACATTGAATGGGTACAGTGTTTAGTTAAATTTTAGAATCTACCTGTATTTTATTCCACTCAGCCTACTTGAATACTCCCATAGCAGGGAAATTCAACCCCTAGGAGCACCTTTGTAGATATACTCTGAGAGTCTTAAGAGCCACACCTAACACCTTAAGCTCCTACCCTGATAATATATAACATCAATCAATTGATACAGCTAAGAATACCCAGCTAGCTAGAAAATCCAAGCATTAACTTAATCCAAGATGCAAAAATATATACATTATAACACAAGAAACACTAAAAAGCAAGACAATATAAATCCGCCTAAAAATATTAATGCATCAGAAATGTCCTCCAGTGAGAATGAGTTAGAGGAATATAATCTCTGGAGATAAAATTGGGAGCTTCTTGCTGCAGATGACTTTGAAACCCTCTACAATATTTCTTTTCATGAAATTTCATGAAAATACTATTCACCACCCAATCTAGAATAGAGATTTTGTTTTTAAATCTTGTGTGGGCTTGTAGCACAACTTAGGGCATAGAAGCAAACCTGACTGAGCACTTGCTTTGTGTTATTAGCCCCCATTGAACTGTAATGGGTCAGTGCCTCTTTGCACTCTAGCTGTGGCCTTCTCTCCTGTGTGTCATATATCATTTTACTCAGCTGCCTTCTTTATCCTGCTTCATCTATTCCTTTCTGGCCTTACCACACCCACCCTCTGGATATAGATATGTTCAGCATCTCTAGGAGCCCCTCATGGGAATTAGACTATGTAGATGAAATGTCTGGGGTTTTGTTCTAATTTTTCTGAAATGTCAAAGGTGATAACATTTCAAGGACGCATAGATACATCATGGTCAGGACATATAGCAAAGATAACAATAGCAATGATAAGGAAACGCTTTAGAGGTTTTTAAGGTGCCTTTGAAAATTTGAGAGATTTTATTATCTTTATTAAAATCAGCTATGATTCATTGACAAGTACTGGGCATGTGAAAGTTCTGAATTGGTCAATGAAAAAAATAGAAAAAATGTGTCAGTAACTGTTATGAACACAATAATCAATGGGTGTCTATGGTCTATGGCCTTAGTGTGGAGAATAATCAGTCTTGATTAATTCAATGTTATTAAATGTATGATAGTATAAGGATTATCAATTCTCACAGAATTAAAATGAATTAAGTGGTCTCATTCTCTGACCCAGATATCAGTTACTATTTCATAATTAAATTTCAACTTATCAATGTTATTTCATTAAATTTTGATACAATAGATATTCCAGTTAGATAAAGAGCAACATTTTATGTAGGCAAGGGTTAGACAAAACAAGGTAGAACAGTGTCTAAATCAGTACTTATTTACCATGATGCTGCTCTATAAGTTGAGCTAAGCTACCTCCATGGAGCACCAAAGAAAAATTGGTCTCAATGCCCCATTTTCAACTTCCAACAAGTTCCCATCTTGTCAAGGTTCACACTTAAGTCTGCTCTGTTCTCCACCTTCAGACCCGATGCTGGATGTGGACTCTGGCTGCTGACCTTCTATCCTTCTCTTAGGTTGAGCTTCATAGTAGCGTCCACTCACAGTCACTTCTGGGAGAACATCTTATTTAAGACCAGTCTTGGCCTCTGGCACTCCACCTGATCCATCCCCCACAATGGGATGGGGACAACAGACTTACTGACCTCACTCCCAATATACTTTCCAAGCTGTCATCTTTTTCTTGGTGCTTAACAAATATTGAAAACACAACATAAATGATTCTATCAATGTGAATTCAGAATAGTAAAGAAAGAAGGCAAGGAAGAAACAGAGTGCATTCTGTTAATGAGAACTAGATTGCTCAATGCTGAAAGGTTAGAATGGTTTAAACTGATGCAGAACATTGCTTTTCAATCAAAGGAATGTTAGTTTCACTGAAGATAATTTATTATAGATGGGGATAGTCAAAGTTCCCTTAGACATTATCTTTGGCTTGGAAGAAGTAAGCTAAAAATGTCTAACTGATGGAAAATAGTGGAGGTAAGAAAGAGTGCACAGAATTTCCAAGATCCTAATTCACAAAACACCTTCATGAAGGCACATACATGGAGTTTGGAAACTTTTCCCTCCACACTAATGGCAAAGTGTCAACCTGACTACAGCCTTTAGAGTCTGATTTTCAGCACTTATTTTTCTTAGCTACAGCTTCCCTGAGTTTTCTGTGACATCCTTCTATAGCTGCCTGTGGACTGCTTCACTCTATCTCTCACCCTGGACATTCTTCAACAGTGCTAGGTCTTCTCACCAAGGCTCCTTAGCTCCCAAACCTATCACTTTTACAGGGAAACATGTTCGTCTCTTTGGCTCATATACCCCCTATAGATGAATGACAGGGTCACTATTTCTGCAAAAACCTCAGCAATGTGTTACACAGCTTTTCCACACTCCATGTCTCTTGTCATTTACATGCCTTTGTTGCTGCTGTTGTTCTTCTCTGGCACTTGCATTGACTTCTCCTTCCTGATTGTCCAAGAGACTTGGGATGGCTTTGGGGAAGGTCACACTGTCATTTTTAGCACTTTAAATTCTTCCAATACATTCCCCTTTACTGGGGATAATTACCCACGGTGAATTTTCCTCTGGAATATTTTGCAAACATTATTCACAGTCTGTATGAGTTTTGTGGGGTTGCTAGAAAATGACCATAAACTTGGTGACTCCAAGCAATAAAAATTCATTCTTACACTTCTGAAGCCAGAATTACAAAATAAGTATGTTTTCAGGGCCACATTCCCTTGGAGACTATCAGGAGGATCCTTCCTGGCCACTTCTGGCTTTTTGTGGCTGCTGACATTTCTTGTTCCAAGTCTTTGCCTGTGGGGTCATAACACAATTCTTCATGTGTTTATTTTCTTTTCTGTATCTTACAATGACTCTTCATTAGGTATAGGGGTCATCCTGGTAACTCAGAGTTGTTTAAGCTTGTGGAATTTAATATATCTGCAATAACTATTTATTTCCAAATAAGGTGATGTTAACTGTCTTAGTATTTGGTCATATATACATACTTTGGGAACCCCCATTTAATCCACTGCACCCTATATTCTGATTAAATCTAAGCAAAGTCACCTCCACATATTCAGATAGTTCTCAAATTACCATTTTAAAGGCAATACAGACCTGCTGTTTGCTTTTCAAGGTTGGTATACACCCACGGAGCAAGGTCCATGGGATTTCCTCAGTGAAAGAGAAGTAGGGAAGATGGTGGCACCAACAATGAGAGACAGTAGTTAGGATGAATCTCTGAGAAGCTAATGTTCCCTTATTAATTTGGCTTCTTTCAAGTTTTGCATGAAAGCCAAGTTCTCTACAGTCACGTTAATTCCATCCAGACTCCAACTCAACATTCAAAAACCTCTTCTTTCCATCTAGATTCCCCACAATTAATTCTAAATTCAAAATTAGTGTATGCAATACTTATTTCTTGGTAATCATGAGACCAGAACAAGTAAGAAAAACAAGTACAATGACTGTAGAATATTTAAATAAAGTAGATCTTGACAAGAAGTCCTCCCATCCCACCACATTTTTAAAAAAAATCTTCTGCAGGGCTATTTATATGGATACAAGTTAGTCATTAATAAGTAGATCCTCTACTTCCAGTGCTTCTGTATAGCTGGTTCTGAGAAGCACATACAATAAAATCTTTTCCATCCATTTATCTCAATATATCTATAGTGAGCAGCTCATTCATTGAGCATGGACTACACTGTGAAAGATTAAAGGGTGAATTATAACAACCCTGTAAAAAATGCAAGCAAAGCGCTTTGCTACGTCTGATCTTATTTGATCTTTAGAACAAACTTTCCAGGTTACGTTCATTGCTATCATTCCACAAAAGACAAATGCAAGGTAAGAAAATATTATGCAGGATGCCATAGCTAATAGGAAATAGAGCTCGACTTCAATTCTTTTTAAGGTCAGACACTTACTTTCGCTGAGCCTTGGCTTCTGATCTATAAAGTGAGTAAGATAACATTTGCTTCATATTAAGAAGGTCAGCTAATGGGCTGGAGGGATTGCTTAGTGGTTGAGGCATTTGCCTGCACAGCCAAAGGACCCAGGTTCGATACCTCAAGACCCATGTTAGCCAGCTGCACAATGTGCTGCATGCATTTGGAATTTGTTTGCAGTGGCTAGAGGCCCTGGGGCACCCATTCTCTCCCTCTCTCTCTCTTTGTCTCTCTTCCTCTTTCTCTATCAAATAAATAAATAAAAATAAAATATTAAAAAGAAGGTAAATGATAAAAATCATAAGGTGTGTTGATAAGCTACTTTTAAATTTTTTGGCATCATTTGTGAGTGGTGGCTTGTTTCTACTGCTATGATTTCTTGGGACCATGTTTATTTCAATTTATCTAATGCCACAAATAGAGTTAAGTCTGTTCAATCAGTATCTTGGACTTTTGTCTTCAGATGTATGAAAAATAATGTTAGATTCAATTTTGCAATCATTGTTTGATTTCTAGGCTAAGATTTGTGAAATACACAGGGAGGAGAAAGAAAAGATATATTGATACACTTGCATACAGATAGAGATTAAGATGCAGATGTCAATGTGGAGATGGGATGTTTCCTTTTGATTGGCTTTGCTCATGAATTGCCTTTACAAATAAGGCTTTGCCCCCTACTGCTTCTGAGTGGCAAGCCTGTGAGGTTGGAAAATAAGAGATTCAATAAGAAGCACAGGTTTATAGCCGGCTGTGTTTGGTTAATGTTATTCTAAGGAATTTCCTGGTGGGTAATTTGGCATAAGATTTGTACAAATTACTGAATGCAGATGAAAGACTGGTTCCCTGAGGGTGGAACCAAGAGTATTTCCCACTTTTTAAAATATAAGGTCTCACTCTAGCCCAGGCTGACTTGGAACTTGCTCTATAGCCCATGCTGGCCTATAACTCGTGGAACTCCTCCTACCTTAGCCTCCTGAGTGTCAGCATTAGAGGCATGAGCCACTATGCTCAGCTATCTTTCCCACTTTTTTTTCCTGGTTTGTGAGGGCAGCTTTGTAGAGATTTGGAACTCAAAATAAAAATCATTTTAAAAGTGACAGGACAGTTTGTTTAATGCTTTTATGAGTTTTTGCTTTGTGTGTTTTATAAAGGAATGCTTTAAAAATAGCAATGGCAATGAAGGGGTTTATTCTTAACTTTTAGGCAGTTCTAGCATTTAGGAGTACTCTATAAGAAACAGGCTTGCTTTTTGGACTCTAAAAAATTGGCTCATTTCTTTAATACTCTGGATGTTCACTAAAGAAACAAACTCTAGGATAATTGAAAGTAGATAAAACTCAAGGATATAATATTATGTCATTTTTAAACATCATAAGGTGTTTCAGACAAAACAAGATTTCTACCCCCAGCAAGACCTAGAATTTTGATTAAAATCACCAGAACAGAAACATATGAGGATGTTGTTTTCCCCCATAAGACCTTGTATCTAGAAACAATTTTAGGTTCTCTTCCATTTGTTCCAAAGAACATATCAACTTGTTTTAAAAAGTTATCTTTGCCTTGGGACTCTTTGGGGTATTTTCTATGAATGAAAGATACTACTATGAAGAATAATTTATAATAAATTAACCATTTGTATCATGCAGGACTTTTACAATTGCAATGATCATCAAACAAAACAGTGACTGAATAAACAAGGGAAACAGCCACTCATGAGCATTTGCCTCTATGCCTCAACATGGACAAATCAAGGATTCTCTTTTTGAGGAGCATTGAAAAAATCCTGAAAAATGTTATGAACAAAAGGAGCCTTTGAGTTCATTCAAGCAGCAGTTTGAAAGCTTTTTAGTTGTAGAAACTTTTCTTCAAATGAAATATTGTACAAAAGTCTCCCTTGTATGTGAACTAAACTAAAAATTAAGCTTCTCTAGTGGAAACAGGGATCTGAATCTTGAAGCTCCCACAAGTCAAGCTTATCTCTCCCTTTGTAGACAGCTGTGTCTCATGATGCACCCTGTAAAAGCATCCCATCTGGCCTCATTTAGTTCACGCTGTGCCATCCAACTGGAGCCCAGAGGCAGAGTGATGTGCCTGAGGTCACAGACAGCACGTAGTGAGACTAAATCAGCTGCATGAGCCCCTTAGTTTGCCATTTTGATTTCTTTGTGTTAGTTTTATGTTTATTACAAAGTTTGTTTAGATTTTATCGTGGATGTATTTCATATATCTAAAATTTTAAGCAAGCCTTTTAAAATAGGTCCTTTCTCTGAATGCACACACAAGTCCGTAGGCTCTTCTTGGGCATACACAAGTGATGGCTGCCATTGTAACAAACCTGCTGTCACTCCTGTCTCCTAAATTGTGACAGAATAGGAATGGGAACTTGCTTTTTAAAATTGGGAATATTCCATTGCTCCCCTAATAAATAGAATAAAAACTCAATCCAGGTAATCTCCAATCCTCAGTCTTACTTTTTCCCAGAAAGGAGGAAAAGAGCATCATCAATACCTTCTACTCTTTTTTCATTTCCATGGTATACTTCAAGATCTGCTAATTAGCAGTAAAATAATCTACAAGCAGGTGAGTAGCCAGATGGATGGATGGATGGATGGATGGATGGATGGATGGATGGATAGATAAATAGATAGGTAGGTAGATAGATAGATAGATAGATATAGATATAGATATAGATATAGATATAGATATAGATATAGATATAGATGATATAGATATAGATGATAGAGATGATATAGATATAGATATAGATATAGATATATAGATATAGATACATGGTGTCTGAAAGAGCTTATATCATTGAGCAGCTACACAATTAAGCCACAATGTCAATTAGAATTGAAAATTTAAGATTATTTTAAAGACAATATTTTAGTTCTCTGCTTCGTACTTTTATCTAAGCAAGAAATTCTCTACAAAATATACTTTTCCACTAAGCCATCTTAGAATGGTTGTAGGAAGAGGGGAGGTAGTAGTGTGACTGTGTGGTGGACCTTAGCATTTTAACTATCTGAGTGATAGGAACAAAGTTCTCCTCCACAATGGAAAGAGCACACTGTTGTGAATGAAAGTTTGGCTTACCATGCACATTTTGAAATAGCAGGGCTTTGGTAAGATCCTCATCCCTTGTTGCGCTCTGCACAGTGTGATCCAGAAACAAGTAACAACAGGCTTATATTGGCCAAGGTACTTTAGAGATACAGAACCAATAGATGAAGGGATTTATCTTAAAGAGATTGGCTCGCAGGATTATGGAAGCTGAGAAATTCTAAAACCTATGGTCTGAAGACCTAAGATTAAGAAGGACCAGTGGTGTAAGTCATAGCCCTGAGTATAAGTCTAAAGACAAGAGAAGACTGAAGCCCTAGCTTGCAAACTAGCAAGCAGAGAGAGAGATGCATAAATTTTTTCTTACTCTGATTTTGTTCTATTCAAGCTTTCAATGGATTGGATAAGCTCCACCCACATGGGGAGAGCAATCAACTTTCCTCTGTGTATAGATTCAAATAGCATCATCCAAAAGCATCCTCGAAGACATGACTGGAGTGATTCACCAAAAACCTGGGTTTCCTGTGTCCCAGACAAGTTAAAGAATTCACTAGCAAAGGACTTAAGGAAGAAAGAAGAACTGTATCAGGGTGACCCTGAAAATTTGTCACAAAGTTGATTACCAGATGTCCATCTTTCTGTGTCCACTTTACAGAGCCCATTCTGGAGCCCAACATGTGTGTAGATGCAGTTACTCTGATGCCTCCTAGACTCATCATTCATGGTAATCCAGTGAAGTAATTACTCAGATGACAAGAAATGTGGGTTTGATCACTAACATCTGTTAAGGAAGAAAGGAGAATTCTGGAACGCTTTTAAGATACCTGATCAGTTTTTAACAAGTTTGTGGAAAGAAGGAAAGGAAAATGGCAAGAGCATCGTATGTGCTGATTATTTAGCAAGAGAAATGCTATGTTGTTGATAGTGTCTTTACTTGGCTTCAGTGATTTAAGGGCACATTAATGTTGTGCATTCATCTGCAAACAGGGTTCCTGGCCATGGAAAATGATCAAAGGCTAGTTATTTTTCTTTAGAAAATGTCTATCATTTAATATTAATGAAGAATCTAACCACTTCTAATAAGAAGCTGCTTTGGAATATAGCCACCTAGAGAAATCCACCCCTTTGCAATATTTTCAGGCAAATATAAAGCAGAGATACTTTAATGATCATTTTAAAAAAGGACTTTTGCTGCCCTGGTTAGTCTAAATTGGTCTCTTGGGCACATGACTTGGCAAAGCTCCATAATTCACTCATTTTCTTCACTTACTTTAAGCAGGACTGATTTGCCATTGCCCTAGAACTTCTCTGACCCAGGACAAACCTCAGCCCAATGGAGAATCAGTGAAGCCTGGAGGCAGGAGAATTAAAATATCATATCCCTTTAATACTACATCTCAGGGTGTATTTAGACAAGAATTCTCCTTACATAGTAAATATTTAATTTTTGGCAAAAAGTCATCCCTAAGCCAACTTGTGAGAATGTGTGGCTGGGAAATATATCTTAACATTAACCTAAATTGATAATATAAAACATAAAGTGTAAAGTCAATAAACAGACTTTCTATTATGTAAAAACCAGCAAAGTGGTACTAAATCTGGTTATAAAAGAAAGTCAAAATATTAAGATGAAAAATAAAAAAAAAAGTATTAAGTTATCTGAAAGAATTATTTCAAGTCTCTTCTCCCTTCCCTTATTCCTATATCCACTTTCCATCCCATCTGGTATACTCACAAAGGAATTGGCATTTTTGTGTTGGATGAGGTGATTTGGGGAACAGGTGTAAGTTATAAAGTGCTAAGGCATTTTGGAGGAAGAAATGTGCTATCAAAATAGAAGTTCCCAACTTTGTTAATGGCACAAATATATGAGTTCTCATTTTGTGATCTATGTTCATAGTTGCATTACTTCTTCTTCCTTTCATCAGTCCCAAACTCCTCATTAAACATAAGACTTGAAAGTACTGGGAAGTGTTATGAACTCACCCATGTGATACAGGTAATGTAATACTGCAGCTACAGGCTTGAATTTGGCTCTTGCTACTGTAGGGTGCATGCACGGGGATCTATACAGACTCCACTCCAGTTTCTGATGTTGGAAATGGCAGCAGGGGCTCAATTCCAGGAGAGAGACATGGATAAGCATTAAAATTTACTCTCTCCTTTCCCCAATACCAAGACTACTGAGCATCACTTTCATCCAGGTCTTTTGTTTCTTTTATAACCAACTTGTATATATTTCATCACTTGAGTCATTCCTTCAATTTAAGCATCATTGGTATACCAGGCACTAATCTTCACCATATTTCAGCCTGCCCTTCCTCCTCATTTTTTCTCTGAAAGTTCTCAGCAATGTGATTTGTTTTCTTTTAAATCAATGGTTGTATTTACAGAGCTTATGTTGACCTCTTCATATGCTATAAAATTCTCATCTCTTCCTTATTTTCCCCCTTTCCAGATCTTCTCCTTCCTGTGATATTTCATTTTTGGTATTGTTCTTGTTCCCTGTCCTATTTCTGTTTTTTAATATTGGTATTTCCTAAGGTTCCATTCTTATCCTTTTAGTCCTACAGACTTCTGTGGATTCCTTCTCCTTTCTTAAATCTTTGGCCATTACACAATGAAACAAACCATGGGGAATAAATTTTCAAGCAATAGCTCTCTTCTGAACTCTATATATGTTTAGTAATCTCTTACACAATACTATCATGTTTCAGCTATCATAGCTGCATAATAAATCATCCCAAAATTTAGAGTCATTAAAAAAAATACCATGGGCTAGAGAGATGGCTCAGTGGTTAAGTCACTTGCCTGCAAAGCCAAAAGACCCAGGCTCAATTCCCCAGGATCCACATAAGCCAGATGCACAAGATAGCAGATGCATCTGGAGTTCTTTGCAGTGACTTTAGACCCTGGTGCACCCATTCTCTCTCTCTCTCTCTCTCTCTCTCTCTCTCTCTCTCTCTCTCTCTCTCTCTCACACACACACACACACACACACTGTCTCTTTCTCCCTTCCTCCCTCCTCTCTTTCTCTTTCTCTCAAATAAATAAATAAAAATTAAGTCATGCCGGGCATGGTGGCACACACCTTTAATCCCAGCACTCGGGAGGCAGAGGTAGGAGTATTGCCGTGAGTTTGAGGCTACCCTGAGACTCCATAGTGAATCCAAGGTCAGCCTAGGCTAGAGTGAGACCCTACCTCAAAACCCACCCCCAAAATGTCAAACACCTGATGCACGTGCAGCCAATGACATTTGTTTCTGCCACATGATGCCAAGGGTCTCATATGGGAAGACTTAAAGCAGCTGGAGTTTGCATTCAATAAATGCCACAGGTGCATGTCTAGTGCTTAGTGCTGGATGTTGGCTAGGACCTTATTTGGTCATGTCAACCAGAACCTACAAATGGCTTTTCCTTATAATTTAGAATTCCTCATAGTCTGTTATTATCAAGGTTATAGATAGTCTTACCTGGAAGCACAGGAGCCCAGAGTTGAATATTCTAAGTCATAGTGGAGAATTTGTATCACATTTTATGTGGCATCTAGTCTCAATCATTACTCAGTATCATTTCCACTATTTTAGAATGGTTACAAACAAGCCACACATGGCTCATGTTCAAAAGCGGTAAATCTCAGCTGCATCTGGTGATGTGACCGTGGCAAGGCTGCAACATGCATGTTGGACAGAGGATATTAATGCAGCCAACTTTGGGAAATACATCCTGTTCCATTCCTTTTATGCCCATCCTTGATGGTGCCCTGTGTATATGCATGTATTTTCATAATTTCTCTTTAAGCTTTTATACATACTAGGACACTTTCTCCTGCCTTCTAGCTATTACTTTGCGATGCTCTTATTAGTTATGTACACAGTGTATATACAGCTATGTTGGTACCATCAATAGCCTCCTCCCTTTCCTCCCTCCTCTGCAGGGACCCTCTTTGTTGCAGAATGTGTGTTGTACATTGTGGAGTTAGCCATAAATTATGGGTAAGAGGCAATGATGCTGTGCATAATGTCCCAACATGTGACTCTAACAATCTTTCTGTCCCATCTTTTGCAAATTTCCCTGAGCCATGTGGGTTATGATTTTTTAATATAATTTCTATGTATCTTTCAGGCCTAAACTTAGATGTCATTTATTCATTCAGATCCACGTGTGTCCTTAGTAGAGATTCAGATATCCACTGCCTCATCCTGTTTTCCTTCTTACTGTTCTACTTTTCCCATCAATTACTACATGGGATGAGACCCCATGTGTGCATGTGTGAACTCTGGGTCTTTTTACCTCACCTCATTTCAGAGCCTGGATCTCTCATCTAACAATTAACTGAATTTGAGTAATTTTCTTACCTTTACTAACTCTAGACTACACATCTATAAAATAAGAACATTATACCAATTTTATAAGTTGGTGCATATATGAAAGTAGGTAAAAGATACTTGTATGGAGTCTTTTTAATAAAATTTGCTGTTATCATGAAACTTAGAATAAATGTGTAGACCAAAGATTAATTTTAAAGCCTAGTGTTATAATGAAAGAAATAATGTTTGTGTATAAGGAGCTACATTGCTAAATAGAATGCAAAGAAAAATAACTTCCCTAAATTATGTTTTATATATAGACATCTATAATTATGTGGCTTCTTGGTTTAATATAACAAATGCATATTCATTATCTACAGAGCTATTTGTGGGCAAATGTTCCTTTGGGATGATTTTTGTTTAGCATAGCTAATTATTTCTCACCAGACATATGCTTTTACATCTACTGATATAACAGCTTTTAGCATAACAAGAGTAGTAGATTCCCCCTAGGGTCTATGACATCCCTAGTCATGGGCTTTTGACAGGGTTAACAGTACCAGATGTATATTCTCAGCTGTGAAGTAGGCTTCAAATCCAATCAGAAAATGGTTGGTTACCCCCATAAATAGTCATGCCACTATTGCATGTGTGAGCACATCTTACTTGGAAAGTCAGTACTATAGCATGAAAGGTTGTAGATGAGTAAGACCATTGATGACTTTTCTCCCCAAACATCCTACAGAGCATTTTCTAACACTATGCACACAAGCCTGTAGGGAATTTGATCTTGAATTATTTATGTCTTACAACTGAAGGTTATAGTGTCTTCAGCAATAGGGATTTACCATCTAGTTTTTGCAGGAATCAAAGGGCAATGAAAACAGTCAATATTGCTTGAGAGGCCTCTGCAGCATCCATGACCATTAACTCATTAGGAAGTACTTCATCCTTGCTACTGTAAGCTATGGCTTCTTGGAGCAGCTTTATCCACCCACATAGAAGAGCAGAAGTGGTGGAGGCAAGGCCAAACAAAACTAGTACATGAAAAAATCCCCATTATTTTGTAAGCTTATAAAAATGTTATGGTGTTTAGCCTCCAATTGTCAATTTAACAGGTCTTAGAATCACCATGAAAACAAATCTCTGGTCATGTCTGTGAGGGATTTTCTAGATGAGATTAGTTGAAGTTAGAGGACATAACCTAACTGTAGAAGACACTATGTATGGACTGGGTTTCTGGGATGTACAAAAAGGAAAAACTTAGATGAGAATACAGCATCCATCTTTCTCTCTACTTCTTTTCTGCTGATATGTTGAAGTAAGCTCCTGTCCTGATTTTCCCATGCTTTCTCTACCATGAAAGACGTCCCCTGAAAACTACATGCCAAAAATAAACACTTTCCTTCCTTAGTCTGCTTTTAGTTGTTTTTTATTTTTGTCCCACCAAAGAGAAAGCAACTCTTACAATAATAATTTTCCAAATGAAGTTTAGGAGAAAATCCTGAGGGCACAGCTACAACTCTACCCATCAGTTTTGCATATAAGTGACCTAGGAAGCAAGCAAATGACTCAGGCACAATTCTGCCATCCCAGGACTCCCAGGAGAGATCATCCAGTGCATAGAGGGAGTCACTTCCAACTTCACTAATTCAGTCCACCCAGGAGAGGGTCATTCCCTGGAGGGCATAGATAGGATGTGGCCTACCGCATTCACTCAGAAGAGGCCTGCCAGGGCCTGCAGGGGACCAACTGGCAGAACCTGGAAGGTACACAGAGAAGAGATCAGTCAGAGCATGGGGGGAATCAGGTACAACTCCACCCACCAGGTCCACTCAGAAGAGATGACACAATACCCAGAGGGAGGAAGTGTAATTCTGTTCACAGGTCCTAGCTCCTAAAGACAGTAGATACAATGCTGCCTACGCTAAATTGATAGGGAGCACATGGAGAGTGCAGGTAAACTCCACATACACAGAATGGACAATTGAGACCTCACAGTTGTGGAACACTATGCTGCTCACCTGGTCTGCTGAGTGTGTGTGGGCAGAGAGTTCAGCCAGCACTGGGTAGGTCCAGGTATAAGTCTGCCTACTTGTTTGCTAGCCCCCAGAAGTAACAGGTACTATTACAGGCATCCATGCCATTTCAGAGATGCTAATCAGGTGCCCCGAGCATGGATGGCAAGTCTGCATACTCAGTCAGCATGGAGAGGTTTGGCAAATCCTGGAGAATGCAAGCGTATTCCTTTCCTCCCATACTCTGAAGGAGATACTATTCAGAGGGTGGAGAGAACAGACACATCTCCACCTGTCTGATCCACATGAGAGAGACAAGAAAGGGTCTGGAGAGCAAAGTATGAAGGGAGTTGGGAGAATTCTGCCCATCCACTCTGTACAAGAGAGACCAACCAGCACAGGAGGAAGTCTGGCCAACCTCTGCCTCCTAAGTCTGTGTAAGACTACCTGTGTGTCCAGTGCCTGAAGGAAACAGGTACAGTTCTGCCCACACAGTATAATCTGGAGAAGACAGCCAGCATCTGAAAGGAGCAGGTAAAACTCTATGTACCTGGTCTGAGCCTTCCAAAGGTGCAAGTACAACTCTGCTTTCCCTGTCCCTGCAAGAGGCCAACCAGCTCCCAGAAGGAGCCAGTCCAACTTAGTTCCCTTGGTCCACGTGGTGGGGGACCCTGCCAGCATGGGTAGGGATCCAGCCCTGATGCTTCCCACTCCACTCTTTGGATGCTAAAGAGCCAAATGAGCACAGGGAGGCACCTGGTCCTAACTCTGCCCAGACAGCATGGAAGGAGCCAGTCCTTACTCAGCCCACTTAGCCCACATGGAAGACACCAGTTAGGTTCTGGAGGCCATCTGACACCCCTGGGTAGGGAGATGTTCTGAGTTTAGCGCACTCTTTGGGATCCAGTGCCACTCATGAAACAGCAATAATCTCGTCTCCTCAGTGGTATCCTGGCACAGTAAAAAGGATATAAACTGATGGAATAAGAATAAAACAACAGCTTTAATTACTGACAACATATCACCATGACATCAGTCATAACATGTGAGCCATGCCAATGTAAAATATGGTCTTATGTATTAAAATATTTCTCAAAAACATTTGTGACCTAATTTCTAAAAACACATGTTTCTTCATAGAAAACCTGTGATAATATTCATAAGACCCTACAGGACCCTTTGGTTTGATGGTACACTTTTCTGTTTCTAGCAACATGTGTTTTCCAGCCTCTTTTTAGACTGCAATGTAAATACCACTGTGCTAGGTTCCTATCTGTAACAAGAGGATGGACATCTGGAAGGTGAGCCCAGGACTCCTATCTAGAGACCTGTTTCTATAAAATTAAACCCTTGAAGACATTTTGGTCAGCTTATCCTATGCTCTCAGTGCACTGTGTTTCTCTCACCAGAAGGCCCATCATACTGTAGTTTTGACATGTAGGTTCCTGAGGATATATTTAAGGTTCAGGTTTCTATCTTCAGTACCAACACTGGGCCTGGCCCCTAGGAGGTGCTCAGGGTCTAGAATTAATTGGGGGGGGGGGCAGTGAGCGTGTGTGTGTGTGTGTGTGTGTGTGTGTGTTTTACAGAAACAGAGAGCAAGCAACCGTGCAAGAGAGAGGCAGAGAAAGTAGATTTCTAAACTTACCTTTTGGCTACAGAAGCCAGACTCTTCTGTAAGACTGCTACTCACCCAACAGCTCTCAGTCACAATACAGACCCCTGAGCTTCAGAGTGTGCTGTTGTCATGCTTTTGGCATTTACACAGCATCCTTGTGTCTTAATCTCAACTCTAACCAGAAGCAAGGACAATGGTGACACACTATATGGAGCCTGAGGAACAGCCCTAGAGTTCCTTACCTTGTCTTAGCGCCAGCAGGAATGAGCATAGTGTCTTATTGTGTTGTAAGACTAAGCTGCCAACATGTTGAAAGATCATCTAAAACTAAGTGTTGACCCACTTCAAGTTTTAAGTTGCTTTGTTTCCCAGCATTGTCGTTTCATTTTTCCAAAGAAGGAGATATTGCTATAATTCTGTTCACTAAGAATTATTTTTCTTATATGCCTCAGACATAAACATTTCAGAGAAAAAGTTGTAGGGACCTTAGAAAGCAGCAGTTTTGTATATTAGGGCAAAGGTTTAAGAGTCTGACATATCTAGAATTGAGTTTAAATGCAACATCTACTAGCTTTGTGAGCGTAAACACTGCCTTAAACTCTCTGAATCATGTGAAAGTGGGAGTCAAAACAGCATTTACCTGACAGTATTGCGGTTAAGAAATGGAGCTAATGAATGTCCTTAGCACTGTAATATAGCAAATGGTCAATGCAGATGAAATGTCTCGCATCACATAGCTTGAATAAACTGAAGCTGAAAAGAATGAGAATGATTGCAATAGGTCAATCTGCAGTGCTACTCACTACTATGGGTGGTTTATTCCCATGCATTAGGTTCTGGGGATCAGTTCAGTGAATCCCTCATTTGACTACAGTGTTACTTTCTTTCAAACGCATGAGACTCATGAGAGATACACTCTAGGCACTCATAATCTAAGCACCACATAATACTTAGCAATATAGATGGCAGTAAATGGAAATCTATGTCACATTTTAAATTGAACAGATGTTTTAATGCAACAACCAGAAAAATTTCCACAGGGAGAGGTTAGAGGTAAATGAGTATTTTTCTGATAGGTCTTAGAAGGAGAACAAGGTGTAGGTAAGTAAAATCAAAGGAAGCAGGGACCAGACATGTCTATTCCCTTAGGGAGAGAGACCTGCTAAAGGACAAAAGTCTCAATGGGTGAAATTCTAAGAACTCATATATTCACAAAAGTCTCTCAGTGAACTCCCCCACACTCATCTCAGACTATACCATCCACTCTTTTACTGTGTCCTTTGCTCACATTAACGACATTTCCAATTGCCCATTACCCAAGCTAGAAAACTTTGTTTCAGTCTTTTATCTCTTTCTCCCTCATACCCAGCCATCACCAAATTCTGATGTTCCAACCTGAAAGCTGAATCCAGATTTAGAAATTGGTCCCACCTACAATATTGTCTAGCTGCTTCTGCAGAACCTGGGCCTTATTTGTGTAGGACTGTGGCAGCCTCCTAGTGGCTAGCAGCATTTTGAACTTGAATCCTCCATCAAGTTTCTGCTGTATTTTCCTTTCCTCTCAAAGTCATCAGAGCACAAAAGCAGAGGGCTGGCCACTCACCAGGATCACCTGGATGCTCATACATTCAAGTAATAGTCCTGTTTCATCTGGGAAAGGAGACATAGATCAGGCAATTAGCACCATACAATCAGTGAGAATACTTTATTCTCTTTATTTTCCTTTAGCAGATTAGGCATTTGCCTGATTATAGGTAAGGATCTTGTGTTTAAAATTGCATGAGTAATTATGTTGTTATTAAGAACTCTCCAACTCCTTCTAGAGTTAACTCGTGATACAATAATAATGGCACTGAATGAGTTTTATGTGGAGTTAGAATTAAGAAAGATTTCTCTGGAAGAAAGATGATTTATATCTTTTATCAAGTGTCCATTCAGCTCCTGAGTGAGCATACTGGACTCTCTAGCAGGTTCTATGACTGTGACAACAGAAATTTAAGGCATGGTTTCTGCTGTCAAGGACAAGGAAAGCAAATCCCACAAACAGGATGAACAAATTGTTCTAGCTTTACAATAGGTTGTCTTCCCAGAACATTCAATGTTGTTTCATTTCATTTTAAAACATTTTGTTATAGTTCAAGATTTTTCCAGTGAACATTTTTTTGTTATTTTAAAATGTTGCAAATCCATCATCTCAAAAATATGTGGCAGAATCTGACAAGAATTTAGATCATATTGCTTTCAAGCAATTTGTTTTATAAGTATCAGTGAAGGAAGAAATGCACATTTTAGAGTCGTCACTTGCTGCAGTCCCGCTTCAGGTTCAGGAGCTCAAGCAGAGCTCTCCTTATCATGCGTTTTAGGTCCTGGAGATCAGTGCTCTGCCCCCACCCCAACTTGAAAACTGCTCTGTATTTCCAATACTAACAGTTTATGAGAGACATACTTCAGGCACTCATAATCTAAGCACCACCTAACACTTAGCAATATAGGTGAGAGTTGATAGACATATGGTATTCTGAACCATATTTGGTGAACTGAATTTTATTTGTTTCTTAAGCAAGTTTTAATCATTCTTTTTCTTTAATATTAAAGAAATACTCATTGGAAAAGTGAAAAATGCAAACCAAAGAACAAAACATACTTAGAATCTTCTTGTCACTCACATACATTGCTAGACAAATATAGAATGTCACAACATCTTGTAGCCTGATGCTGTTGCCTACCTATGATGACTATTTTTCCATATTGGCAAATATATGTCTATGTTAATTTCTACATGATATTTATATTATATGATGAACTATACACTGTATAAAGGGTTTTATGCATTTTTGTCTCAGTACTCCACAGTTAAAAATATTTTGTAAAGGAAAAGGAAAAGTATAGTAAACTACTATTCCATAGGCAAAACAGCTCAAAATGGAAAAGTAAACTGTCAGCAAGATGCTCTGTTAGTAGCCATGGATATAGGTGTACATTTTATGTTAAGGGAAAGGGTTTTCATATTGATATTTTTCTCAGTTAAAAACTATTGAAGGCTTCAAAGAAAACCTTCTTTTGATTTTTTGAGGTGGGATCTTATTCTGTAGGCCAGGAACTCACTCTATCACATGGAAAATCCTTCTCCTGGGCATCCCTCCAAGTGCTGGGATTACAGGCAACAAAGAACTTTTATTATGTGAGTGATATATGTCAATATTTATCATACTTGAAATCAAAACTGGGGAATTTTAAATGCTTTAAATTATTTTAAAATAGCAATGAATCTAATGTGCATTATGAAGGGCAACTATATTTTCCAAAATTAAAAAAAAAAACTGAGATGAGTACTTCTTTGCATTTTTTACAGATGTCTCTAGTCTTACAAAATAAGAAGCCACATGAATTCACATATTAACTTTTACAATCTCCAGTCTGTTATGATATCACATATCATATAACCACAGGAAGAATGAAGATAAAGTGAGCAAATGATGTAATAATATCATTAATAGTTTAATATTGCAGATTCTATGAGAGTGCTTTTGGGATCCTCCTAAAAGGGTCTCTGAAACCTAGCCCCCATGAAGCCCTACTTCCCATCTACAAAAATACTGATCTTACCAATGCTCGTTTTGTGAACATCTGTGTTGAATTTAAGCTGAAAATATTTTTAATAATAATGTTAATAAGATAACTGAATGGCTACAATATTTTTATTTGTTAGAATACAACATAAAATTTAAATAATGAAACTTCTGAAAACACATGCTTATCTACTTTGTACCTAGTAGGCTATTTGTCAATGACTTAAGAGGCATTTCCTTAATACATTCCTATGACAACACTATGAGGTATATTATTAATTTTTCACTTGTGTACAGAATTGCAGGGCTCCTTCCCGCACAGGTAGTGCCGAGGGAAGGACCAGGCCTGCTGGTTCCTCCCTAGGGGTTGAGGGGATGATGAGCATCGGACGACTCAGAAACCTCTCCTGACCACCAGAGAAAAACCACACTGAGTCAGGAGTCTTTGCAATGCAGGAACAACTCGCTTTATTACTCTGAGCAGTTGCTTATATCATGTTGGGGACGAAGGCGGGGATTTTAGGGTGGGAGAAGAGGTAAGGGCCAATAGTAAACTTTAACCATTGAAATGGTAATTACAATTACCACGAGGAAGTAGCAGGCCAGAAGCCCTTAGGCATCCTGCTGAGTCATAGCTGGCCAGAGACAGGTCGCCAAACTTTAGCTAGGCTCAGGAAGTCCCACTAGGCCTCACACCTGGGCCTTTCAGGGCCCAACACAGAATGTGTGATGTGGCATGTGTATGTAGTACATGAACCCCATACACACAGGTGTGGGGCCAAAGGACAATGCCAGGTGACCTTCTGTATCACTCTTGTGTGTCATTTCTTAACCTAGAGCTGCTGTTTTGGTCAGACTGGTGATTAAGTAGTATCAGCAATTCTTCTGCCCTTAACCCCCAACCACACAACTGGGGTTACAAAAATATGTGCCCATGCTCAGATTTTTATGTGAATTCAGGAGCTTGAACTCAGGCCTTTATGTTTGTTCCACAAATACTCTTACCTGCTGAACCATCTCCCCCAGTCCCAGAATATCTACAGTTTTAACAAGGAAAAGATCCAAGAAATTGTCTCTATTCAGCTTAGGTGTTCTCAAATGGAAAGTCCATACCATCAATTACTCCGATGTGTAGTACCTCCAGAGACGACGGAATGAAGGCAGGTGGAAGGAGAACAGTGGAGCAAGGGTGTGTGCAAAGTCATGGTTCAAAATGACCAGTATCGCCATAATTTCTTAGAGCTTAACTAATTATGAAAATTTGATGTTTCAAGTAATTTTCATTTTATCCTCTAGACACTTGTGCCCCTGCAGATATAGCAATGATACCTAAACATCTACATAAACTGTTTATCTAATTACATCTCTTTTTATGGATGTTTTCTGCTATATCTTACTTGTTTTCTCCTTGTAACCTATTATTATTTATACATAGGTGCCTTTTATATATTGCATTAATATCTACAATAAAAAGCCACTGCATTCTTGTTGAGAGGTTCCTAAGCACTAATTTTATGTGCATATCTCCACTTCATTCTTACAACAATTCCATAGGGTGGGTCTTTGCCACCATCATTTTACATACCAAGATAATGAGGGTTATGTAGGAATGACAATTAATAAGCTTAAATTAGCAGAAAGTAAGAACATGTATTTACTTGCTTTTGACCACCTTCATAAAGAACATATTTTTTCCACTTTTATGTTCTCTAGAACAAAGAACCTTGCAAAAGGACAAAGTAATTAGGATGTGGTTCAACCACCAGCCTCCTTAAGTTCTGTTATCCTCCAGTGGATGTTCATGAGATGCTTATTGCAACTCTCTGCTTATGTGTTGCTTTTTTTTCCCCCCCTTGGTTTTTCAAGGTAGGGTCTCTAACCCAGGATGACCTAGAATTCACTATGTAGTCTCAGGGTACCCTTGAACTCATAGTGATCCTCTTACCTCTGCCTGCCAAGTGTGGGGATTAAAGGTGTGCACCACCATGCCTGGCTCAGGTCCTTTTTGATGAGCTTTCTGTCCAGGATCTGGCCAGTGTCCCCTCTTCAGGTCCACAATGATGACAAGCATGGAGCACAGCACATGATGTTGTTGCCTCTCTTTCTTTCTCTCTCAAAACAGTATCAATATGTTGGAAATTCGTAACATTTATTTCTAGAGTTTATGCTGATCATTGGCATTGGAATGTATATCAAGCTCTGGCATTAGGCCATGTTTGTAGGAGGAAAACAATTTCCTGTGAAAGCATTCAGGATACATGATCATAGCAACCTTATGACAATTATGGAATATAAGAATGATACCTCCAAATTGGGTTAAAATTTATAAAATGCAGTGAGTCCCTAAAATCAACAGAAAAGCTTTGAAAAATAAGTTCTGTATAAAATAAAAGAATTTTATACAAAAAGCCAGAGAGATATATCATATGCACATACATGGATATGTATTCATTTTGATCCATGGATGAAGTATAGTCAAGAATCCATTTTAATGGAAGAAAATGTATGAATAAACACCAGATACTATCTTGAGTCCTTTGCCCCTGGGAGATCTAGATAAGCATTACCTGAACTCGAAATCTGCCGCCTGAAGAATGCCATGCATTTTTATGTGACTTAAATACATTTTTCATCAGGCACTTCTCTGCCTCTCCATTCATTTTGTTCCATTTCCACATCCTGCCCACCCAGGCAGGAAGCTCAGTCTCTGTAGACAGTTTCCGCCCCATTCCTTCCCACCCCTCACATGCACCTGCACCTGCACCAGAACATTCTCTAACTTGAGCAGCTTTACCAATGGTTTAGTGATTGTAAGCTTAGGACTATGTTGATACTTCAAGCCTCTAACAGCATAACTTCTTTCCTTCCTCTTTCATCTTCCTCTGGAATAATAAGAAAAAAAATAACTTTTTTCACATGCTGACCAGCAGGTACACATTTATACACCAGCTCTTTTAATTCTGCCCCTCTCACATCCTGTGTCCCTTTCCAAAAGGAAATCTGGAAAATTGAATCAGCCCAAACTTCTTTCATGAGTACATGCCACCCACTGGCAGTGTGGGAGTAGCATTTGGCTTTTTGTAACTCTTACAAGTTTTTAAATATTTTTGGCATTTTACATTTTTAATTTTGCTTCTTTTATTTGATGGTCACTTGGGTTGTTTGTATTTCTCAGTTATTGGTAGTAATGTTGTATGAATAGACTGATATCTCAAATATCTGTTTTCAGTTCTTTCAGTTATATCTGCCTCAATGTAGAATTGCTAGATTTAATGGAAATCCTGTTTTTAACCTTTTCAGGGATTGCTACATTATTTTTCATTGATTACAACATTTTATATTCCTACCAAATGTACATAAGGACTCCAGTTTTGATATGTCACCAGACATCCAGATTTATTATTTATTTTATAGCCATTCTAATGCATGCATGGTGGTGATCTTGTTTCTATGATAACTAGTGATGATGAACAACTTGT